>NC_042632.1:27437185-28058642 GCF_901001135.1 Rhinatrema bivittatum | reverse complement strand
GATTTCAAGGAGAAGCAGAAGGAAACCATCTTGGAAAGGGTAACCATACAACAATAGTAAAACCAAATTTGTGTAAAGGTCTCATCTTTTCAAAACAAATAACCTGTAAAAGTATTCCGGAAGCAGCTTAGAGGGTCGTGCCCTGCATACTTATCAGGTACCGTAGAGAGGCTTCCTAGAAGCAGGCTGAAATAGGAAGCGCAGTTGTGTGTTCAGTCATCGCTTTGTACCTGGAATATCACCGGGCCTGGAAATGCTTTTCTCCTTTGGCAGTACGGCGGAGAGGAGCACTTGGATGTCCCAGCTCGAGAGCTGCTTTTGGCTCAGACTGAAGACTACGTGGAGTATTCCAGGCACGGCACCGTGATTAAAGGCCAGGAGAAAGCCATTGCTCGTTCCAAGTACGAAGAAGATGTACTCGTCAACAACCACACAGTAAGCCCGAACTGGCCAGCAGCACTCCCTGCATGGGTTCCTAGCTCGATCCGGGTGGGGCTGCAGAGAATCGTTTCACGGTGTTGGCTGTGCGAACGCAGATGTGTAACGTTTGTGGCTCTTCAAAGGGAATGCTACAAAATCTCCGTGAAGTTTCTGCTAATACTGTGCCCTTGAGTGAATGGGGTGACTTGGATGGAGTGGCAGTTACTACCCTAAAAAAATAATTTATAAAAAAGCTTGCTGGGCAGACTGGATGGACCACTTGGGTCTTTTTCTGCTGTCATTACTATGTTACTATGTATTCTGTTTGTGCTTTCATTGTAAACTTCACTTGAAAGAATATAACATTGCACTGCAGTGTGTGTGTGCTCAGAACATTTTGGGTAATATTTAGTTGTTTGCAGTAACTGTGTGTGTATCCTTTTGTCTTTTTGCAGTGTATATGGGGTTCCTATTGGAAAGAGGGCAGATGGGGATACAAATGCTGTAACTCCTTCATCAAGATGTCCTACTGTACTGGGGAAGCTGGAAAAGAAGAAGCTGTGAGTTTTCAGATTTGTGTTTAAGGGCCTGGGAAGAGCTTCTGTTTCTGGTCCAAAGTTGCAAGGTTCGAGTGTTTTCGGACAATGTGACAACAGTGGGGTACATCAGCCTTCAAGGAGGAATGAAGAGTCCCACTGTGGCTCGGGAAGCTGAGCTGCTATTTGTGTGGGCAGTGAAGGGTGTGGATGATTGATGCGTTCATAATATTTCCATAACATTGGGGAAAAATGAGCAGTGCACCTTTAATAGACAGGCATGCAGGCATCCATGCAGATTGTGCTCCGCCATTCTCATGTTTCATGCTGAACCATGAGTGCAACGCTCAGCGTCGCTGAGCCATTGTCCTGGGGGCTGCTAGAATAAGGGGGCCGGTTCAGGGGCAGTGGTGGCAAATGAGGGAAAGGTGATCAGGTTCCTCCCTCCCCCAGTCCTCGAGTGTGGAAGAGTTGGTGAGGGGGGTGGGGAAGGAAAGTCCTATGTGCCTGTGCCCCAGATCTTTGACGTACCTAGCGATCCCCCCCGAGGCATGTTGAATATGAGGAGGGGGAGAGGAAGTAAGAGGGAGAGAGAGTGCACCACAGACCCCATTCCGCCAGCCATCCACCCTGCTTCTCTAGGCTGGCAGATATTTGGGGGAAGCAGAGAGTAGGGTTGCCAACTTTGGAGAAATCTAGAAGTATTATTACTGACACCCTCTCTGTCAGGTGTTCTGCCCTCCGCCTTCTCTCTTCTCCAGCATTTCAGGTGACCGAAAGGACCCGACATGCTTACCCCGCAAACAACTGCGAGAGGCTTCTTCCCAGTCCTTTGTGGTCCTTCTCTTGACAAGTTTGGGGGAAGCCCCGTGATAGCACAAAGCAGCCCTCCAACCAAAACATATTCCATCTTCCACCCATCGGTATCCATAGGGCTAGTTTTGGTCCAGTAAAAACGTATTCGTCAGTCAGTTGTGCCCTTTTCAGCTTTAGTTTCTGAGATAGCTGAACTTCACTGGGCAGGCAATGCTGTTGTAAAATCTGAACGGATCTGCAAGCACATTTTCAAAGCAAAACTAAAATGCAGGGCTGACTGGCTCTTGCAAACCCCCCCACATCATGAATCGTGTGCAGAGATTTCTTAATGAAATCCCGGGTGCTGTCTGCCAGCCCTGCCTCCCCCCTTTACCTGCGGTGTGATTGCCTCCGAGTAAATACAGCAGAAACCCCCATGGTGCTAATTCCTTCATGTCATTAAACAGAATGCAGATGCTGCTGAGCCAGATGTGCAGGCAGAGGGAGGAGAGATTATGAGCCAGACGAAAACTCTAATGGAGGTAGGTGTCTGTAACAAGCAGCATATCTCTTTGTGTTTGGGTCGGGCTTTTCGCACGGTTCAGAAGCCCCGTGGTGCCGTGGGTGTTCACTGGCAGCTGTTAGGTACGTTCTCTTCTCCAAATAGTGTAACATCAGCTCTTCTGGTGAGCATGCAGTCTATGGCACGGTCGGAGCCCAGCACAAGTACACCCTGCAGTCAGCTAGTAGTAGCTGTCGCTATCTGGCGGTGTTTGGGACTTTTTCTTTCTCTGCAGCACTCCCATCCCTCTAAGTAGGAGTTGAACTTCAGAGTTGAAGCTGGGCCCAATGCTTTGCAATACCATAAGAGAGCAGGTCATAAGTGGCATAAATAATCGGTTACCCTGGGTTACAGAGATGGTAACTATATCATTCAAAATCCTCAGTGTCTGCAAGACCCGCAGTGTGTTCCTTTTTGCATGGGGTTGACATGAATTCATAATCCTTTTTCTGTTAAAAGCCTAGATTTGCTTGCAGACCTGTTCTGATGCTTCGTTTTATAGCACTGCCAGCGTGCACTGTACAGGGTAAATGTCTTGGTCCCTGGCTTCTTCCCTGATCTTATAATATAAATCTGAGCACCAGTAACCGCAATAGCTAACTCGTTGGCATTGCTTTGCATGCTTTATTATTAGGCCACATAGTTGGGCATGGAGTATCTTCCCTAACTAAACAGGCCCCTTTTCTTTTCTGCTAGCCAATTAGCCTTCTTTACTTGTCCTCTTAAGCGAAATGGCAGGCAGTGAGGTGCGCTAGAATGAAGGCATTACTCATGGTGTGAACTGTAAAGATCGGAGCGTGCAGAGGGTGACCTAAAGCAGCCAAACTAGTAATTGATCACTTTGAGAGGATTGCTGTCTCTTCTCATCCCATTGTCAGATAAGCTTCTGAATCTCTGACAGGTAGCTTCTCTTTCATTTGCATGGGCTCCATTTCCTTTTCCAGTTGCATCAGGAGAAACTGAAAAAGAAGAAGAAGAAGAAGAAGCAGAGGAAGAGTGCAAGTTCTGACAGCGAGGGGGAGGAGAAGAAGAGGCAGGAGAAGCTGAAGAAGGTGAGGCTCTGCCCTCTGCTGACACCTTGTGGCTGGAGGGTTAGTCTCCACTGGCTTTAATGACGCTGAGCCTGTGGCTGCCTCCGTAATTTGGCCAGCGGTGCTCTTTACCTGGTGTTGCCTTCTGTCTTTTACATTATTATGATGGGAGAGCTTAAAGGGTGAGCACAAGTGTATGTATTTTTCCTCTCCCTCTGCTCTTTTGGCTTTCCCCTGTTGGGGCTGCAGTGCCTTCGTTCCAACTTCCTGTCTAGATGGATGATGGCGGCAGGGGGGGGAGGGGCATTTATAAACCAGGGGAAAGAACATTGCATAGTCATGAGGGGAAGGCTCGTGGTGCTGTAGAGGCTGGCTCTGGTCTGAACTGGATGCCTAAAGGCTAAAAAAAAAAAAATGAACCTTCCCACCAAAGGGTTTATATATCCTCACCAAAGTGGGCTGAAGTTGCCACATTTCTAACTAGCAGTATTGAAACATTGCCTTAAGAGGTGAGATTTATGTTCAGAAGCCAAAATATCAGCTGTGAAAGTGAACCAGCACCATCCAGTTCTTCTGTTGTCAGGTGCACTGATTTTATCATCTCTCTTCCTAGGATGTTTTCTCCCAAAAGCCTTTTAAAAAAAAAAAACAAAAAACCTTTTGGGCCATGGCTTGCTTCCTTAGTCTGTGAGCTTTCTGCCAAGTCTGAGCCAGCTCCCACTGGAGCCCTTCTTCATGACGAGCTGGGATTTCCCCCTTCATTTGAGCCTTTCTCTCCCTCCCGTCTAGCCCTGCCTTGGCAGTGAGAGCCCTTGGCCCAGGGGCTGCAAAGCCACAGCTTCCTTCAGACCCCGCTGCACGTGCGCTCCGAGATGGGCAGGATTGATTGGATTTCCTCACCCGCGCTCTGAAGGACCTTTCTTAAAGGCGAAGGCTCGGGGGGGAGCTTTATTATTTCATGGTTGTATTTATTTAGTGAAGGAGACACTGCCATCTCGTGCTCCGTCAGCTTTGACCAAGCCCTTAAGCCTTAGATCATTATGGTGCCGCTTTTCATGGGGTGGGTGCGTGAACATAAAATGTTAGAACTGAATAAACCTGGCAACTTTCTAATGCTTTTCCAAAGCCCCCCGATCCAGGCTCTTAAACAGACATATTCTTTATTAATAGGTTAATTACTTTGCTGTAAAAGAAGTGGATATTTACATGATTTTTCTCCAAGAGACATGGTACCATGTCAGCTTTAAAGCTGGCTTTATTTCAGACTTTCTTCCTAGTACCTGGCCTTCCTCTGCAGTTCTCTGAAAACGTTTGTGCTGTGATTTCAGGCACTAAATGCAGAAGAGGTCCGCCTCAGACACGTTCAAGAGATGCTGCAGTTAGACGAGCGGAAGAGAGCCTACAACAGCATGTACGAGACGCGGGAGCCCACCGAGGAGGAAATGGAGGCCTACAGAATGAAACGCCAGAGGCCGGATGATCCCATGGCCTCGTTTCTTGGACAGTGATTTTAACTTAAAGGAGGTGTGCATTACTCCTGGAATGTACAGACTTTGAAAGGGACAAGAGAGGGACAAATTGTGCCCACCAGTTTTCACATTCTCTCCCACTTGGTCAATTAGTTTGGAAATCCACTGCAGGAGCAGAACTGCTTTCCCTTTCCCTTCTGTCTCAGGATAAAGTGCCCCAGTGATTTGGGGCATCTTCAAATTGCCGAGTATTTCTATTTAAGGGAGTCTGTTGATCCAGAACAAGGGAAGGTAGCTTGGAGGAAGCTGCAGGAGTCTCTCGACTCCGAGGTCCATATTCAGATACAGTCTGGCTAGCAGAGTTAGCCGGAGAAACTTATCTGTCTAACTTTGGAG
Source organism: Rhinatrema bivittatum (assembly GCF_901001135.1). Taxonomy (NCBI): domain Eukaryota; kingdom Metazoa; phylum Chordata; class Amphibia; order Gymnophiona; family Rhinatrematidae; genus Rhinatrema; species Rhinatrema bivittatum. The sequence goes on along the minus strand of NC_042632.1, from coordinate 28,053,433 downwards.
GGTTATTCAATAGGGAAACCACACTATTGAACACAGCCGGCAATCTTTAAAGTTAGCTGGCTCACTATAGAGGCCTAACTTCAGGACCTCTCTTTGGCCCAACAGGACTTAGCTGGCTAAGTCATTTGATGAATATTGACGTAAGCTAGTTAACTTGGCCGACTAATTCAGTGCCTTGCAGTTATGTCCTGGAAATGCCCCTAACTTAACCGGCTATATTCTAGCCTCCTGACTTATTAGGTGGCTAGAATTTAGCCGAATATGTGCCCAAGTATTCATTTAGCTGGCTAACATCTGAGTTTGCCGGCTGACTGCTTTTGCATAGGGGCCGCCCTGCTTTAAATGCATTACAAATAGCATTGGATATTTTAAGATCCTCAGGGTGGAAATGTTGAGCTGCACAGGTATAAGCATTCTTTCAAGAGAAAGCACAACTGAAAGCTTATCGGTGCTGTGCAGTCTATACATGGGGCACTGACGTTGGTTGCTACTCTGTCTTGCACGCACCAGAGCTTCAGATTTGTGGTGAGGAAGAACAGAGCCTTTATTTTCCAGCCTAGCCCTGTTTTAGACCCAAAACAGATTCCTGTGGCCTCCTTCCTCTCATCAATTGAGTCCATTGTAAAAGGAGGAGGAAAGGGGAGAGACTGCCACAGCATCAGCCATTTTCCTCCTCATGTAACAGGCCTACTTCCAAACGAGAGAGAGTGTGTGCGTGTGAGTCTCTCCTCCCCTCAGAACTTGGGGAGAGCCACACCAGATTTTTCAGACATGTCAGGGGTCCGAGGGGAACTCACATAGGCATGCGGATGTCTCTGAAAGCGGGCGCCATTAGCTCTGCGTGGAGCTTGTTGGCTTATCTTTTGTTTTATTTTCCCGGTGACCAGTTTAGAGCCTCAGGCCCCGCTTTGCTATCGTCCTGCTCAGGCTTTTTCCTTTGGTTAAGGGGTCTGGCTGCTCTCGCTGGAAGAAGTTGAGATTTTAACTGTTGGAAAGCCCCTGGGTAACTAAACCTTTGTGACTTTAAATTTTGCACCAATTTCTAGCTGGTTTTGTCTTCAGCAAAGTGATATTAAAAATGTTTAAACTAAAATCTTGTTGATACATTCCTAATATTCAGACTTGATCATTTGCAATGTATTAGACTATATCACAATTTTAGTTTGGCTTTTTTCTTCCCCCATTATTGTTGTTGTGGCTAATTGGCTATTAGTGAAAGCCATGACACTGATGACTGCTGCTCCCGATTTAACATATAGACTCTGGCCTTTGCTTAGGGGACCTCGTAGTCTGATTCAAACCTGCCAGCCCCCTGCTCATCTCCTGCATAAGAGGAGATAACACTGGGGGAGGGAGCCACTGAGCTTGCTGGCTTGAAGCAGGCTCTTAACAGGGTTGCTCTTTACTGAACTTTGTTAGTTGTAAGTACGGGGCATTGTGAGGAAATGAATGGTACATGAGAGGCTTGAATGAGCCACATGGTCAGGGGTGCCAGGGATTCCTCTGGAGAAGAGGAATACCTTCTCTTATTCAGCACTTTGGGGAGTCGGGGGGTTCATGTTTTTGTTATATATGTATGATATTGTATTTTATCAAACTAAACTATAATAAAATTCAGGTAAAAATACTCATAAAAGCTTGTCTATACTGCATTTCCGAAGAATAGAAACCATATGAATTATCCCTTTGGTGCTTGGAGATTGACTTTCTTGGGCCCTGGAACAGTTGATGGCGTGGCCTTGAATTTCAGACTTCATGTTCCCAGAACAAATAGTTCCTGCAGGCTCTTTCAGTGCTGCATTTGAGTTCACCCTTTTTCTGAACATGGGGCCTGACCTGTTTGGAGGTATGAGGTGGGAGGAAAGCCTGGATGATTTGGGCTTCATCTGCTGGCTGGTTTTCAGACTGTGGCACTATCATGTTGTCATAACGGAGCAAAATGCAGCGTGGGCAGTAAGCCACCGACACCATTCTCATCGTACAGTGCAACAGTTCATTCGCTGTTGTCTACCATTCTCTCCGTTTGTGACCTTGTATTTCTGATTGCATCCATCGCACTACCAAGTAGTGCTTTACTAAATCGAAATAGAGTCAGATATGGCTAATGCTGGGTTACACTGCAGCTGAACGAGGCCACAGATGTGAAAATCCATAGCCATCTGTGTTCCAAGGCACCAGATTCTTATAGAACCGATGGTATTTTCTGTTTGACTCTGGGAGGAGCCGTGCTGCAATGAAACTATATTTTGACACACAGGTTCTGGAGGGTTTTCCATTCTGCATATGGTCATTAGAATTGGAGTTAATTTCTCGTATTCAGTTAGGAAGCCTATGCTCCACTCTTTTTTTATCACCTTCCAAACATCTTCTGGTTTTTGGTTTTTTTTGTGTGACCCTCTATTTTTAGGCAATACAATTACCACACATCTGCGTCCCAGCTACCTGTGCTCCTGCGTGGGAGACTGCTCTCCATAACCACTGCGTCTTGAAACTTCATTCCTTGGTTTCCTCTGCTGATGCCAGGGCTTTGCTAATTCCCCATTCTGATTTGACTGAAAGCTGTTCCTTTAAATGTAACATAATCTGTCCTTGAGAGTAATTTTGGGAAAAGGCAAAGGTTCATAAAAAAAATAATATAATTTTAGTAGCGGAGACCACCATTCCCCAAACCTTTGGTGATTTCTGCAGTTGAATCCTCCTGGAACTGTGAAATTACTCTGGCACAAACACTGGGCTCCACCTGTTGCTTGCGGAAGACTTGTAAGAGGGATCTGGTCACCACCCTTTTCTTACAACCCCCCCCCCCCCCTCCTGCAAGTCCTTGAGTGGATCTCACAGCAGCCGTGTAACATTGTGGGCCTGATTCCCCAAGGCACTTCTACCCATCTTCTAAAATGGATAAACAGGGGTTCCCTGTACGTACCCGGATCACTCCAGACTGTGGGTTGTGCCTCCCAGCAGATGGAGACAGAGAAAAACTTGAAGGGCACCCCCCCTCTTAACATGGTGCGCTGCCTGCATCCCTTCAGTATTTCTCGGTCTCCAGCAGATGAAGGTGGCAGAACCTGCGGTCCTCTTATAGCTTTAAAAAAAAAAAAAAAAAAGGATTCTCAAATTCAGAGATTCCTTCTATTTTCAATAGTTTTAGATCAAGCAAGTTTTTAAAAAAAACAAAAAAAAACAAACAAACCTGCAGTTTATTCCAGTATTTTTTTGGTCTCATTTTTTTGTTGCTCTGAGCCTTCCTCCTCGGGGTCAGGGTTCCTCGTGAGGGATCCCTACCCTGTTTGGTCGAGGCGGACGGGCTGGGGGTTGGCGATCCTTTTGTGCGCCCGATCCAGGGATAGCCGTGGGGTGTACATCTGATTCCAGCCAGATTAATCTAGCTGGGTAATGACTTAGCTACTCTGTGAAATCCTTTCAAAAAATTGTTCTCTATAATCTGAAAATAATGTTTATTTTTTAAATTAATGTAACCGAAATCTTATTGGCACTATTGTATATCATATTACCCAGTTTAACATTACTATTTGTGCCTCTTTGTAAACCGTTGTGATGGTACAGAAAAGCTTTTAAATAAATAAATAAATAAATGGTCACCATCCCTCCCCATCATGAGGTCACTTAGGTGGCTGGGTTTTTGGCTCTCTTTCCACTTGCTTAACTTGCTGCATTGAGCTGGACAGCTCTTTTCAGTGTTAGGAGCTGGAAGCCAGAGTGACAGGGCCTATGGCATTGTGACCCCCAGGACAGGGAATACGGAGAGCCAGCCTTTGGTTCACGTCATCTGTTCTGTGGAAAAAGGGCATCAATGAAGCAGGGCTGCTTCTCTATGACATAACTCTCAAAGGGGGAGGGGTTATTGTACAACCAACCTAAACATCTACAAAAAAAAGTAAATAAGATTTACCACCTGACAAACAAGGTTCAGGATCCTTCCGCAAAGGGCTTACAAAATAATGAGATTGAGAATTGTAGCATGGGACAGTGGACTGTGAACAAGGTGCTTCACGGCCAGCCTAGAAAAGAGCAGTACAACAGATAAAATGCAGGATTTGTAACGCAGAAACTGGAAATAGTTACGCATTTTGTCACCGGATGCCACCTACTAATGTCTGGATTAAGTAACTAAATAATGAGATTAGTGGAACAGTTTTGCACAAGAGAAAGGAATGTGTTTTTGTTTTTAATAGGCTTTGCATGAGAGACGCAAGCAGTTTGTGTGGAGCCAGCTCAAGGCCTAGCGTACCAAGATAACGGTACTTTTACATCATTAGTTTAGGTAAAGGTTGAGTAATTCTGCACTCCAAATATGGGAGTTATCCAAAAACAAAAGAGGAAAAACCGCTGTCAGCCATACATGTATATAATGTATCTTGTTTCTTGTATAAGAGGAAGGAGAAAAGAGAAAGCAGGACAGGTTCGGTACTTTGCTTCTAAGACAAATTATATATTCATTTCTTGCATTTTACTAATAAAGATTATTTATTAAGATAAGAAGTTGTGAGTTATTACAGACGGGCAGGCCTTCTGCCCCATCCTTTGAAATCCCGGAGTATGGCAGCGCTCCGGTAATGAGCAATAGAAAGTCATAATAAAATAACAGCTCATCCACTGGGAAGTGGGTAAGCACTATCACACCACTGTAGCAAAATAAGCACTGGGATCCTTACTCGGAGAATGAAGAAGTTGTGATCGCCTGGAACATTGCTTTTTCAACCAATTAAAAAAGTTCAATGCAAGAAAATGGGACCTTGTGGTAAAGGAGAGAAGCCCAAGAGTGGGCTTGCTAATACAAGAGTCGGTGACCATCCTGTGGACCGTATGGAGTGAGACAAGATCCTCAAGCAGCAAAAGATACAATCTGAGACCTATAAAATTTGACAAATATATGCAAATAATCCCAACTGTATTGGGTGCTACTGCCCAGGTTATAAACTTCCAGGCGCATCTTGATATGTTTCCTATAAATATTACTTCTTATGAACTCCAAAAGGAGGCTGTCTTTGATACCATGCAAATGTTAAGGGCTTTAGCAGTAAATGGGAGAGGCTGAGCTCATATATAACAGACAGTAGCCTGGCTTTTTAAACCCAGCTACACTAACTGCTGTAACCACATCCTCTGGCAATGAATTCCAGAGCTTAATTATGTGCTAACTTCATGGAGTGTCCCCTGGTCCTTCTATTATCTGAGAGAGTAAATAACCGATTTCCATTAACTTGTTCAAGTCCTTTCATGATTTTGTAGACCTCTATCATATCCCCTCCTCAGTCGTCTCAAAGCACAGTGAGTGTAGGGACTAAGCCTGCATTCACAGACCCCACCCGAAAGAGAGTTTGGAACTTGTGAGAGCAGGTCTGCTTCCCGTGCTCATGGCTCTTTGAGGATTGCTGCTGGAGCGGAGGTCTGGGGAAGGAGGCAGAGGCAGTGGCAGCGAGAGTGGGGCTGTCCAAGGTCTAGAGCAGGAGTGCAGGGTGGCAGGGGCAAAGAAATGTGCCTAGTAGGCCTGTAAATACATCCAGGTCTGCATGTGGGCCAAATGAAAGGGTAGGCATTGCCCATATGACTGGACGAATGTGAAGGCAGCAGTGCACGTGGGCCAGTGGAAGGAGGAAGCTGCAGCGGTGGCGGAATTGGCCCAGTTAAGCAGGAGAGGAGACTAGAGCTGCAGCCGAATCAGGTCACAGCCTTTAAGGAGGCAGCAAAACACTGCACAGAGCGGCAGTAGCCACAGAGGCATTCACGGAGCGGGATGCCAGTGGCCAGTGGTTGGTGTTCCACCTTCACAGAGCAGAAGGATGGAGGCCTGCCATCTCCAAATTAAAAAAAACCAAACAAAAAACCAGGGGTGGCCAAGAGTATGTAAAATTAACGAAGAGTTCATAAGCTATAGGTATTACCAATTATTAGGCTTATTCAACATTTGTTGATAGATAATGTGGCTTTCAATGCATACTTCACTTTCAATACATATCCAGCATAGCTCTCTGCTTCAACGGCAGGGGAGAAGTAAAACTAATAGTTCACGCTTATCCAGCATAGCTCTCTGCTTCAACAGCAAAGGGAGAAGAAAAACTGATACTTCACGCATATCCAGCATAGCTCTCTGCTTCAACGGCAGAGGAGAAGAAAAACAGCCAATAAGGGCTGAATAACATAGTCTGGGTAAATAAATAAGTATGTGTGTAGCTTGCTTATTGCAGCGGTTACTACCACTAACTAATCAAGCTTGATATTTCACTTGGATGCAGCTCCATCACTGCTCTCTACATTAAAGGTGGGGGTGAAAGGGAAATAGAACCAAAGAGCTAAGAGAAACAGATAAGTATGAGAAAAAAGAAGTGTGCCGTCATTTCTATGTTTCTATGTTTCTATGTTAAAGAAGGAGCGGAAAAAAAGAGTATTGGGCCGATGGGGGTAGGGAGGTGGGGAAATAAATGTTGGGGGTCAGGCTAGGGAGGAGAAGAAAGATTGCTGGGGTCAGGGAGGAGGAGATGGGACGTAGGAGAGAGTTTCAGAGAGGGACAGAATGTGTGAGAGAGGCGCTCATATTCCACTCTTCTCCCACCTCCCCACGGTTTCTTCCACTCTGCCTCGTGCTCAGCCATGTAAAACTCAGGCCCTGCTAATCAGTCCTGGCCATTGCCAACTAGGAGTGGAAACAATGTGAGCATATAATGGACCCATGGCAATAGACACGAAAGGAGCTGAAATGGTACAGGTTTGGGGTTTGTGTGTGGTGGCACTGATCATTCGTGCAGCTTCTGTGTACATTCATGGCTCAACTATCTTAAATGGAGTTTATCCATGAAACTCAAGAGGTGCAGTAAATATCATCAACATAATCAACATAATGAATTTGTAGCATCGAGCGATTTAGCTATAAAGTTGGTCCTACAAAATGATAAACGTCAGGAACAGAAAGCAATGCTTTTCTCAGTTACATATGTGGATTTTGCAATTATTCCCAAAGTTCAGATGAGTCTATTGGACCCCACTCTGGTCAGGTAGGATTTCCTTTCCAAGCCCTCACTCTCTCTCTTCCCTCCCCTCCCCCACTCCACTGAAACAAATGTAGCAGATATTCAAAACGAAGAACCTTGCACAAAGAACAGGTTCCATTCCTATGAATTCTCCTTCACAAATCATTGATACTCTACAATATTATCCTTCCGTCATTATTTTCCATGACTGATGTGCAGCTGCAAGGTTTCATAAAGCAAACACCAGTGGCTATTTCCCATTGGGCGCACTATAATTATTTCTTGCAAATGATGGGTTTAAAGACAGATTAGATAGGAAATATGTCCTAAATTACTAGGTAATGTTTCAAGATATCCATTTGCTATATTATTTAATAGTGCATAAAAACATCTTACCTACTGGAGAAGAACTGGCAAAAACTCCTTGAAAATACAACATTGAAATAAGAGTGTGAGATACTGAGGAATTAGGCAACTTCAAAAGCTGCTTCTAAACTTTTAGAATCATAAAACCTTTCAACAAAATCCTAATAGGAAAAAAATGAAATGGAATATCGCAGAAATCTTCGCCATCTCTTTCCCCCTCAGTCCTCTGTAAAAGTAGTTGGAGGAAGACCTGGATGTGAGCAGCACAGCAGTGTTGAAGCCGCTGTCTTGTGATGTCACAGACAGGCGGGGCTTTAGCTCACTGACAGCAGAGGAGAGCCTGCCGGGCACAGTGGCTTGTGCCTGTAATCCCAGCTCCTGGGGAGGTTGAGGCTGGTGGATCGTTTGAGCTCAGAGTCTCTGCTCTGCATCAAGCTATGCTGAGCAGGTGTCCAAGTTAAGCTGGGCATCAACATGGTGCTTCTGGGGGAGCCTGGGAGTCCCAGGTTGGGTAAAGAGGGGTGAACCGGCCCAGGCTGGAAACAGAGCAGGTCAAAGCCCCCATGTCCAGCAGTAGTGGGACTGCACCTGTGAATAGATGGTGTAGTGCAGCCTGGGTGAGACAGTGGGACCCAGCCTCTCTTCTTTTAGGGAAAGAGATCTCTAACAAATATTTCTTTCAAAATGCTGCTCTGACCAATATTCTGCATAATTTTTTGAAAATGAAAGACTATAGTTAAGCTTAAAAATATCATTCTAAACATAAGCATGAATAAAAAATGTGCTTTTAAAATTATTGTTAAAAACAATTAAATAGAATCACATAACAAGAAATATTAGCAAACAACATAAAACAGCACAACCCTCAGGTTTGATCTCTAAGTGCACAATAATGAAATGAATGGGAACAGATCAAGCCCATGAAGGGAGGAGAACGGAGGAAGCACTCCTGCCATGACATATATTCCCTTCTGGATTAATGTTGCATTCAGCTCTGAATCGTCACCTCCAGTTTCTCACATGGGGATTTTGCCACCTCCTGCTGGTGGCTCTGAGGATCCTCTTGATCAGAGGCACTACAAAGCCCCAGGCTCCCAGCAGAGGTCCCCAACCTGAGACAAGAAGTTAGAGATTGTAGGCAGGGGATACCAAACTGATCTCTCACTCACGTTCTGTAATTAAAGGAAATATAAAAGCTGTTTATTTACATATTGGTATCGAGTTAAAAAAAACTAAAGCGTCCCTAAGTAGTAACTCAGCAAATCTTTGCAGAATCAATACTGGGCATAGAAGGGGGGAAGTAATTGAGAAAAATCAGCAGATAAGCTGTCACCATGTAAGAAACTGTTTAAAATTAGTCAGATATTACTTTGTTTCATTTGTATAGCAAATAAATAACACCATTATTGCTTACAATTGTGACATCACACACAGAAAGAAGGACACAGTGAACATTAAGCAGCTCATGGTGCCTCATATTTATTTATTTTATAAGTTTATAGGCCTCACCATATCATGTTGAGGGCACCTTACATGAAAATTATACATTCATAAATATTCAAACAATTATCAAAATGAAAACAACCACGTATTAAAAATAAAATAAATAAGTGTTAAATCATTAACTTTATAAATAGAGAAAAACAGCGCTTAAAATAAATCACAAACTAAGAATATATAACCATTCCAAAACAGCAAAAGTCCTGAGTTGTTCCTAACTTGAAATAAATCAAACTGTATAATATCATCTATCATAAGGCAAGGCTCCCTTTAACCCTGTGCGTGCACATCCCTCATAAGCCCAGCCGCCTGCCTCTGCTTGCAGCCGCTGTGCTGTGATGTCACAGACAGGCGGGGCTTTAGCTCACTGACAGCAGAGGAGAACCTGCCGGGCACAGTGGCTTGTGCCTGTAATCCCAGCTCCTGGGGAGGCTGAGGCTGGTGGATCATTTGAGCTCAGGGTCTCTGCTCTGCATCAAGCTATGCTGAGCAGGTGTCCAAGCTAAGCTGGGCATCAACATGGTGCTTCTGGGGGAGCCTGGGAGTCGCAGGTTGTGTAAAGAGGGGTGAACCGGCCCAGGCTGGAAACAGAGCAGGTCAAAGCCCCCATGTCCAGCAGTAGTGGGACTGCACCTGTGAATAGATGGTGTAGTGCAGCCTGGGTGAGACAGTGGGACCCAGCCTCTCTTCTTTTAGGGAAAGAGATCTCTAACAAATATTTCTTTCAAAATGCTGCTCTGACCAATATTCTGCATAATTTTTTGAAAATGAAAGAACATAGTTAAGCTTGATCTCTGAGTGCACAATAATGAAATGAATGGGAACAGATCAAGCCCATGAAGGGAGGAGAACGGGGGAAGCACTCCTGCCATGAAATATATTCCCTTTCTGGATTAATGTTGCATTCAGCTCTGAATCATAACCTCCTGCTTATCACATGGGGATTTTGCCACCTCCTGCTGGTGGCTCTGAGGATCCTCCTGCTCAGAAACATAAAAAAGCCCCAGGCTCCCAGCAGAGGTCCCCAACCTGAGACAAGAAGTTAGAGATTGTAGGGAGGGGGTACACATTCTATAATTCAAGGAAATATAAAAGCTGTTTATTTACATATTAGTATCGAGTTAAAAAGAAACCAAAGAGTCCCTAAGTAGTAACTCAGCAAATCTTGGGCATAGAAGGGGGGAACTAATTGAGAAAAATCAGCAGATAAGCTGTCACCATGTAAGAAACTGTTTAAAAATAGTCAGATATTACATTGTTTCATTTGTATAGGAAAAAACCACCATTATTGCTTACAATTGTGACATCACTCACGGAGAGAAGGACACAGTGAACATTAAGCAGCTCAAAGTCCCTCATATTTATTTATTTTATTAGTTTATAGGCTACAACGTATCATGTTCTGGGCAGCTTACATGAAAATTATACATTCATAAATATTCAAACAATTAACAAAATGAAAACAACCACGTATTAAAAATAAAATAAATAAGTGTTAAATCATTAAAATTATAAATAGAGAAAAACAGCGCTTAAAATAAATCACAAACTAAGAATATATAACCATTCCAAAACAGCAAAAGTCCTGAGTTGTTCCTAACTTGAAATAAATCAAACTGTATAATATAATCTATCATAAGGCAAGGCTCCCTTTAACCCTGTGCGTGCTCATCCCTCATAAGCCCAGCCGCCTGCCTCTGCTTGCAGCCGCTGTGCTGTGATGTCACAGACAGGCGGGGCTTTAGCTCACTGACAGCAGAGGAGAGCCTGCCGGGCACAGTGGCTTGTGCCTGTAATCCTAGCTCCTGGGGAGGCTGAGGCTGGTGGATCATTTGAGCTCAGGGTCTCTGCTCTGCATCAAGCTATGCTGAGCAGGTGTCCAAGTTAAGCTGGGCATCAACATGGTGCTTCTGGGGGAGCCTGGGAGTCCCAGGTTGTGTAAAGAGGGGTGAACCGGCCCAGGCTGGGAACAGAGCAGGTCAAAGTCCCCATGTCCAGCAGTAGTGGGACTGCACCTGTGAATAGATGGTGTAGTGCAGTCTGGGTGAGACAGTGGGACCCAGCCTCTCTTCTTTTAGGGAAAGAGATCTCTAACAAATATTTCTTTCAAAATGCTGCTCTGACCAATATTCTGCATAATGTTTTGAAAATGAAAGACTATAGTTAAGCTTAAAAATATCATTCTAAACATAAGCATGAATAAAAAATGTGCTTTTAAAATTATTGTTAAAAACAATTAAATAAAATCGCATAACAAGAAATATTAGCAAACAACATAAAACAGCACAACCCTCAGGATTGATCTCTGAGTGCACAATAATGAGATGAATGGGAACAGATCAAGCCCATGAAGGGAGGAGAACGGAGGAAGCACTCCTGCCATGAAATATATTCCCTTTCTGGATTTATGTTGTATTCAGCTCTGAATCATAACCTCCTGCTTATCACATGGGGATTTTGCCACCTCCTGCTGGTGGCTCTGAGGATCCTCCTGCTCAGAAACATTAAAAAGCCCCAGGCTCCCAGCAGAGGTCCCCCAACCTGAGATAAGAAGTTAGAGATTGTAGGCAGGGGATACCAAACTGACCTCTCACTCACGTTCTGTAATTAAAGGAAATATAAAATCTGTTTATTTACATATTGGTATCGAGTTAAAAAGAAACTAAAGCGTCCCTAAGTAGTAACTCAGCAAATCTTTGCAGAATCAATACTGGGCATAGAAGGGGGGAAGTAATTGAGAAAAATCAGCAGATAAGCTGTCACCATGTAAAAAACTGTTTAAAATTAGTCAGATATTACTTTGTTTCATTTGTATAGGAAAAAACCACCATTATTGCTTACAATTGTGACATCACACACGGAGAGAAGGACACAGTGAACATTAAGCACCTCACAGTCCCTCATATTTATTTATTTTATAAGTTTATAGGCCTCACCATATCATGTTGTGGGCAGCTTACATGAAAATTATACATTCATAAATATTCAAACAATTATCAAAATGAAAACAACCACGTATTAAAAATAAAATAAATAACTGTTAAATCATTAAAATTATAAATAGAGAAAAACAGCGCTTAAAATAAATCACAAACTAAGAATATATAACCATTCCAAAACAGCAAAAGTCCTGAGTTGTTCCTAACTTGAAATAAATCAAACTGTATAATATAATCTATCATAAGGCAAGGCTCCCTTTAACCCTGTGCGTGCACATCCCTCATAAGCCCAGCCGCCTGCCTCTGCTTGCAGCCGCTGTGCTGTGATGTCACAGACAGGCGGGGCTTTAGCTCACTGACAGCAGAGGAGAGCCTGCCGGGCACAGTGGCTTGTGCCTGTAATCCCAGCTCCTGGGGAGGCTGAGGCTGGTGGATCATTTGAGCTCAGGGTCTCTGCTCTGCATCAAGCTATGCTGAGCAGGTGTCCAAGCTAAGCTGGGCATCAACATGGTGCTTCTGGGGGAGCCTGGGAGTCCCAGGTTGTGTAAAGAGGGGTGAACCGGCCCAGGCTGGAAACAGAGCAGGTCAAAGTCCCCATGTCCAGCAGTAGTGGGACTGCACCTGTGAATAGATGGTGTAGTGCAGCCTGGGTGAGACAGTGGGACCCAGCCTCTCTTCTTTTAGGGAAAGAGATCTCTAACAGACATTTCTTTCAAAATGCTGCTCTGACCAATATTCTGCATAATTTTTTGAAAATGAAAGAACATAGTTAAGCTTGATCTCTGAGTGCACAATAATGAAATGAATGGGAACAGATCAAGCCCATGAAGGGAGGAGAACGGAGGAAGCACTCCTGCCATGAAATATATTCCCTTTCTGGATTAATGTTGCATTCAGCTCTGAATCATAACCTCCTGCTTATCACATGGGGATTTTGCCACCTCCTGCTGGTGGCTCTGAGGATCCTCCTGCTCAGAAACATTAAAAAGCCCCAGGCTCCCAGCAGAGGTCCCCAACCTGAGACAAGAAGTTAGAGATTGTAGGGAGGGGGTACACATTCTATAATTCAAGGAAATATAAAAGCTGTTTATTTACATATTAGTATCGAGTTAAAAAGAAACCAAAGAGTCCCTAAGTAGTAACTCAGCAAATCTTGGGCATAGAAGGGGGGAACTAATTGAGAAAAATCAGCAGATAAGCTGTCACCATGTAAGAAACTGTTTAAAAATAGTCAGATATTACATTGTTTCATTTGTATAGGAAAAAACCACCATTATTGCTTACAATTGTGACATCACACAGGGAGCGAAGGACACTGAACATTAAGCAGCTCAAAGTCCCTCATATTTATTTATTTTATAAGTTTATAGGCTACAACGTATCATGTTCTGGGCAGCTTACATGAAAATTATACATTCATAAATATTCAAACAATTATCAAAATGAAAACAACCACGTATTAAAAATAAAATAAATAAGTGTTAAATCATTAAAATTATAGAGAAAAACAGCGCTTAAAATAAATCACAAACTAAGAATATATAACCATTCCAAAACAGCAAAAGTCCTGAGTTGTTCCTAACTTGAAATAAATCAAACTGTATAATATCATCTATCATAAGGCAAGGCTCCCTTTAACCCTGTGCGTGCTCATCCCTCATAAGCCCAGCCGCCTGCCTCTGCTTGCAGGCGCTGTGCTGTGATGTCACAGACAGGCGGGGCTTTAGCTCACTGACAGCAGAGGAGAGCCTGCCGGGCACAGTGGCTTGTGCCTGTAATCCCAGCTCCTGGGGAGGCTGAGGCTGGTGGATCATTTGAGCTCAGGGTCTCTGCTCTGCATCAAGCTATGCTGAGCAGGTGTCCAAGCTAAGCTGGGCATCAACATGGTGCTTCTGGGGGAGCCTGGGAGTCCCAGGTTGTGTAAAGAGGGGTGAACCGACCCAGGCTGGAAACAGAGCAGGTCAAAGCCCCCATGTCCAGCAGTAGTGGGACTGCACCTGTGAATAGATGGTGTAGTGCAGCCTGGGTGAGACAGTGGGACCCAGCCTCTCTTCTTTTAGGGAAAGAGATCTCTAACAAATATTTCTTTCAAAATGCTGCTCTGACCAATATTCTGCATAATGTTTTGAAAATGAAAGACTATAGTTAAGCTTAAAAATATCATTCTAAACATAAGCATGAATAAAAAATGTGCTTTTAAAATTATTGTTAAAAACAATTAAATAAAATCGCATAACAAGAAATATTAGCAAACAACATAAAACAGCACAACCCTCAGGATTGATCTCTGAGTGCACAATAATGAGATGAATGGGAACAGATCAAGCCCATGAAGGGAGGAGAACGGAGGAAGCACTCCTGCCATGAAATATATTCCCTTCTGCATTAATGTTGCATTCAGCTCTGAATCATAACCTCCTGCTTATCACATGGGGATTTTGCCACCTCCTGCTGGTGGCTCTGAGGATCCTCCTGCTCAGAAACATTAAAGAGCCCCAGGCTCCCAGCAGAGGTCCCCAACCTGAGACAAGAAGTTAGAGATTGTAGGCAGGGGATACCAAACTGATCTCTCACTCACGTTCTGTAATTAAAGGAAATATAAAAGCTGTTTATTTACATATTGGTATCGAGTTAAAAAGAAACTAAAGCGTCCCTAAGTAGTAACTCAGCAAATCTTTGCAGAATCAATACTGGGCATAGAAGGGGGGAAGTAATTGAGAAAAATCAGCAGATAAGCTGTCACCATGTAAGAAACTGTTTAAAAATAGTCAGATATTACTTTGTTTCATTTGTATAGGAAAAAACCACCATTATTGCTTACAATTGTGACATCACACACAGAAAGAAGGACACAGTGAACATTAAGCACCTCACAGTCCCTCATATTTATTTATTTTATAAGTTTATAGGCCTCACCATATCATGTTGTGGGCAGCTTACATGAAAATTATACATTCATAAATATTCAAACAATTATCAAAATGAAAACAACCACGTATTAAAAATAAAATAAATAAGTGTTAAATCATTAAAATTATAGAGAAAAACAGCGCTTAAAATAAATCACAAACTAAGAATATATAACCATTCCAAAACAGCAAAAGTCCTGAGTTGTTCCTAACTTGAAATAAATCAAACTGTATAATATCATCTATCATAAGGCAAGGCTCCCTTTAACCCTGTGCGTGCTCATCCCTCATAAGCCCAGCCGCCTGCCTCTGCTTGCAGCCGCTGTGCTGTGATGTCACAGACAGGCGGGGCTTTAGCTCACTGACAGCAGAGGAGAGCCTGCCGGGCACAGTGGCTTGTGCCTGTAATCCCAGCTCCTGGGGAGGCTGAGGCTGGTGGATCATTTGAGCTCAGGGTCTCTGCTCTGCATCAAGCTATGCTGAGCAGGTGTCCAAGCTAAGCTGGGCATCAACATGGTGCTTCTGGGGGAGCCTGGGAGTCCCAGGTTGTGTAAAGAGGGGTGAACCGGCCCAGGCTGGAAACAGAGCAGGTCAAAGCCCCCATGTCCAGCAGTAGTGGGACTGCACCTGTGAATAGATGGTGTAGTGCAGCCTGGGTGAGACAGTGGGACCCAGCCTCTCTTCTTTTAGGGAAAGAGATCTCTAACAGACATTTCTTTCAAAATGTCATTCCACATTTAAGGCCTTAACAAAAAGACATTAAAAAATGCTTTCTGGGGTTCCTTTTGCAAAGAATCTTCATGAATCTAATTAGGAGGAAGCACAGAGACCTATAAAAAAGGCTTGACTGGGAAAAATTTTTTTTTTAAGGGCATACAATGTACATGAACAATTCAAACAGTCCAGGCTGAGTAATTTGTGCATGCCCATTGTGCCAGTAGCAGGAGAAAACAGACACTTGTATTGAGTGTCCTTTTACTTAACGTGGACTTGCAGCCATCTCTCCCGGGTCCCGTAGCTGAGGAGGTGATGGGGATGCACAGTTTCCCCTAGCGCCTCCTTTTTAACATGGTAGCTCATTTTCCTATTGCATCACACTCCTGGGAGAGGTGGATGGGAGCGCGTTAGGAAAACGGGCACTCGTATCTAGTGCCCATTGTCCCTGTGATAGGGTAGAGCTCCCTTTGATCCTATGCACATCCCTCCTAAGCACAGCCACCTGCCTCTCCTTGAAGCTGCTGTGCTGTGATGTCACAGACAGGTGGAGCCTTAACTCCCTGAGGAAGGAGGTGAGTACATCAGGCACTGTGGTTTGTGCCTGTGATCACTGCTCTCAGGTAGTATGATGTTTGTGGAATTGCTTGAGGTTAAGGTCTCTGCTCTTCCTCAAGCTGTTGGATCCAGTCTCTTTCCTTTTAGGAAAAACAGACATTTCTGACCCACAATCAGCTTAAATTTGTATTTGTTTTAATGAAAGACCATACTTAATCTAAAAAAAAAAAAAAGTATAAACAGAACCACCAATAAAATATAATTATTGGTAATTGATGTTATAATAAATTACAGAAATAGAAATTTTAGCAAATAATCTAAAACAGCACAGCCTTCAGTTTTGGTATCTGAGTGCACAATATGGGAAATGAATGGGAACAGATCAAGCCCATGAAGGGAGGAGAACGGAGGAAGCACTCCTGCCATGAAATATATTCCCTTTTCTGGATTTATGTTGTATTCAGCTCTGAATCATAACCTCCTGCTTATCACGTGGGGATTTTACCACCACCTGCTGGTGGCTCTGAGGATCCTTCTAATCAGAAACACTAAAAATCCCCAGGCTGCCAGCAGAGGTCCCTGGAAATCTGACCCAAAAAGTAGATCTACAGTATATATATCTCCAACATGAATTCTAAAGAAGATAAAGGAACGGAAAAGTTCAGATATTTATTTATTTATTTATTTTAAAATTTTCTATACCGGCATTCGCGATAATTATCGCATCATACCACGGCTTAAGAAACGAGGAGGCGGCCTCCTCCTAGCAGCCAAAAAGAGTTTCAAACTAACCAGAAAGCCTATTCCTGCACTCCCTAGACTAGAAATCAGCTTTTTTCACTCTCACAACCTCCAAATTTGCCTAGTGTATGCCCCACCAGGTCTCCTCGAGACTAACCCCTCCCCACTGATCGAACACATTTCCAAAAACATTAACATACAAGTTCCTGCTATCATCCTTGGAGACTTCAATCTCCACGTCGATAACATCCCCACCTCACCCGCCTGTGACTCCCTACTAACTGCATTAGATGCACTTGGTTTCACACAAACCATCACCCATCCCACTCACAAAGCAGGCCACACCCTCGATCTCCTCTTCACCAACTCACAAATCCATACCAACACACCCTCATGCACACCCATCCCCTGGTCCGACCACTTTCGCATCGACGCAACATGCTCTGTAATTAAAACACATCTTCCCTCCCAAGGTAAAAAAGTCATTCACTTTAGACGCAACTGCAAACAAGAAGAATTAATAGCAGCCATGTCTGACGATATCAATTCGCTTGACTTAACAGATGTTGACTCGGCACTCACATCATGGAACCACATCACCAACACGATAGCCAACAAGATCTGCCCCATACAGGAACGCACAATTGACATGTCCCAAAGACACAAACAACCCTGGTATACGCCAGAACTAAAAAACATGAAATCAAATCTAAAAAAGCTCGAAAGAGCATAGCTCAAAGACCCCTCCACCACCCAACTAAATAAATTCAAATCATACATGCACTCCTACCGAGTTGCTATCAATAAAACCAAAAGAGACTTCCACTCACAACGCATACACCACCTACAATTCAACCCTAGAGCCCTATTCCAACTAGTTAACAACTTAACTAAACCTTGCACACCATCCATACCAGACATAGACAACCAGACAAAATGTGAAGAACTTGCCTTATTCTTCCATAATAAAATCAGCAACATCATGGCGCGTTTCCCCCTCAAGCAAACATACAACGATACAACACAACCCCAATCTACTTCTAATCTCTCATCATTTGACACCACCTCATCCCTAGAAATCGAATCCATCCTAAAAAAAATCAGACCCTCAACACACCCTACAGACACCATTCCTACAAAACATCTCCTCTCCATCCCCGGGATCATCGCTAAACCCATATCAAACATCATAAACAAGTCCATTGAACTTGGCACTATTCCAAAAAACCTTAAACATGCCATTGTTAAACCCATACTGAAAAAGCCCTCCCTCGACCCCTCTGATCTCACCAATTTCCGACCTATCTCCAACCTGCCCCTAATCACTAAATTCCTTGAGAAAGCCATAAACAAACAGCTATCAGACTACTTGGATGAAAACAACATCCTTTCCCCCTCACAGTTTGGCTTTCGCAAACACCATAGCACAGAGACCTTACTCATTTCACTCTCTGACCAAATCTTAAAAGGTCTTGACAAAGGTCTCTCATACATCCTTATTCTCCTAGACATCTCCGCTGCATTCGACACCATTAAACATCAAATCCTACTAGAACGTCTCAGCAGCATTGGCATCTCAGGCCTGGCCCTACAATGGTTCCACTCATACCTGGCTGATAGACAGTTTAGCGTGCAAATGGGGAACTCCACCTCCAAGCCCCACAACCTCGCTCAAGGAGTACCCCAAGGCTCATCTCTATCCTCTACTCTTTTCAATATATATCTCCTCCCCCTCTGCCATCTCCTTGCTAAACTTGACCTTCCGCACTTCATATATGCCGATGATGTGCAGATACTTATTCCTATTAAAGACTCAATACACAAAGCTATGGAAATTTGGAAATCCGCCCTCTCTGAAATAAGCAGCCTCTTATCCAACAACTTCCTCGCCCTCAACGCTACTAAAACGGAACTCATCCACATATCACCCCCTAATATCACCCCCACCATTTTTATGACCCCCACTATCACACACAACAATGTTCCTACTACTAACCTCACCTTTCCCACCCATGTTCGGAGCCTCGGCGTATCCATTGACTGTCACCTCAACTGCAAGAAATTCATCAATAATACCCTCAAAGACTGCTTCTACAAACTGCACACCCTAAAAAGACTTAAACCTCTCCTACATCTCAATGACTTCCGCACCATATTACAAGCCCTCATATTAACGAAAATAGATTACTGCAACTCCCTGTTATTAGGCTTGCCTAAAAACACCATACAGCCTTTACAACTCCTCCAGAATGCAGCCGCCCGAATACTCACCAACACCCACAAAAATGATCACATAACTCCGGTTCTCAAACATTTACATTGGTTACCCGTAGCATCTAGAATTGCCTTCAAAGCCCTCACCCTAATACACAAATCTCTTCACAACCAGAACATGCACTGGTACAAAGAACACTTCTCATTTCACAACAGCAAAAGACCCACCAAAAAACAATATCTAGCTACATTACACACCCCCTCACCTAAGCTTACTAAACTCCGCACCACAAACGAAAGAGCCCTATCCCTAGCAGGCCCGCTTCTTTGGAACAAGCTACCTACCTCCCTCCGCCAAGAAACTTGCCCAAAAATATTCAGGCAAAACCTGAAGACCTGGTTCTTCAAACACTCATACCTAATATACACACATTCACTCTCACCCCCCTCCCCCCCCCCCGCAGACCTGGGTCTCCAATCCTAGCTCCTCAATTACTTCTACCCCTTATATTCACACAACCACTCTAACCCCACCCCCTACAACTCCTAACCTCTCCCCCTCCCTCTCCCCCCACCTATTTTCCACCTCCTTTTCACCCCCTCCCTCTACTCTAAACTACCTCTTCCCCCTCACCCCCCATAAAGTGAATTTATCAGGACTACATATTGTATATAAAAAACTTCTATATAAAAAATTTGTTCCCAATCACGTGTATATATACCTCCTTTAATTGTGGATACCCCCCTATATATCAGAATCTCCCCCTCCCCACCCCTCCACCCCCTTTTAGATAACCTCTTTCATGTATCACACTTTTATAATTTTACTTATATAATCTAATCTGTTATTTGTATGCTCTGAATGTTCCTTATTTAATTATCTAATTACGCAAAAATTGTAAAGCCTGTTGCTCAGTTCTGTTATATGTAAACCGACGAGATGTTCCCAACGTTCGTCGGTATATAAAAGTTACTAAATAAATAAATAAATAAATAAATCATGTCAGTTTACAATTAACAAGTGGATAGGGAACAAAAAAGGTAAACAATAACATTGATCCTAACAATAATAATAATAGTAGTAATAAAACATTAAACAAGAGAAGGCTAAGGAATGCAGTTACAATAAAACAAGGGAGTAATACAACTTGGAGCATAGAAAAGAAGCAGGGGTTTAAATAGAGAGAACATATATGCCCTCGTAGAAAGCTAAAGACTCCACATCTTGGGACTTCCAAATGCAGGCCACTAGCTATTGATAGTGAATATGCAGGAGATAAATTAGCATGTACTGCATTCCCAATGTATGCAAATTTAGCCCATGCATATTCATTATGCATAGCTCATAAACTCACAGGGCAGGTGTGGGAACTTGTACCCTAAGTAATCACAGTGGAGCCGTGCTGAGCCACAGGGGAATTTTCTAACTAGAGAAAGGGACACTGGCTCCTGGTAAAGGTTCTTTTCTAGGCCCTGTGTGGGAGGGTGAATGATTAACACATCTGCTACGATGCCAGCTTGAGAAAAACAATGAGAAGGGAAAGCGAGCAGTGGCGTGGTCTTATGTATGAAATGAAAAACGTGACCACTCCCTGGTATTTTGTTTTGTTTAATAATTTCAAAATGAAAAGAATCCTGCAACATCTTTTTTTCATTTGAGAAGTCACTAAAATGCCCCCGAAGACATGAACTCCATCCGTCATCCTCAAAGCCCACCTAAGTCCCTGGACCACATTTACTCCTCCTGCAGGGTTTTCCAATAAAGAAAGGGAGTAGGACTGATCCCCAGTTATTCCTGCCCCGCCAACTCCCATTTCAGTGTGGTGCCAGGACCTTAAATGCATCTGACAAAACAACATAATGTTGCTGGCCTCCGTGCCCTGAGATTGGCGCCATTTTGTAGTACACTCCTTTGCTCTTGGGCTGTAAAACAAAATGGCGCTGGCTCCAGCACCATTTTCAAACTGCAGCTAGTGGGGAAGGAGCAACTGAGAATTGCTCCTTCCCCTTCCTTGAGCAGAGACCTCTCTAGAAGGGGTAACTGTGAATGCGGCAGGGGGATCATTTCTTTTTGTTTTGAATTTTTTAAAATGCAATGTTTCTTTTAGTTCAGCAAAGAAAACTAGGCCCAGTTTTTAAGAAACTCTCAAAACAAAACAAGATTTGGTTCTATTTTCCAACAGAGATTTTTAGAAGGAATGTGTGCGATTGTTTGGGGGGAATGGAGGATATGGGTGTATGGAAGGGTTCAGGTAAGGTTTGTGAGGGAGAGGTCTGTGTATGGGTGCATGGATGGCTGGGGGTAGCTGGTTTGGGGATGTACATGAGGGTGGTATAGGACTGTGTGCACTGTGGTTTTGTGTGTTGCGTATAGGGCAGTAATGGCGAACTCCAGGCCTCGAGTGCCACAAACAGGCCTGGATTTCAGGATATCTATAATGAATTAGCATGAGACAGATTTGCATACAGTGGAGGCAGTGCATGCAAATCTTTCGCATTCATATTCATCGTGCATATCCTGTGTGTGAGTATGTGTGGTGTCAGGATGTGTATTGGGGATGTATGTATGCATATAGGTGAGGGATGTGGTTGCTGGGGTTTAGAGGTGTTGTTGAGGCCGTGTCTGTGTGAGTTGCGTGTGTATGAGGGTGTGTATGTGTGTTTGTGGGGGGTGAATTGAAAAGCTGTTATTTATTTTCCATCAGTGTTGAGGGGTATAGGAGTGGGTGGGCGTGGATCTGCTTGGAGCAGATGTGTGTGTGTATGTATGTGTATGTGCACTGAGGGGGTACATGTGTGAGGGCTGCAGGACTGAGTGGGAAGTATGTGTATGTATGAGTGGGGTGTATGGGGGAGTGTGGCAGGGTGGGGGAATGCAGGGTATGTGTTTCTGAATGCGGGGGTGTGCGTTTGTGTGTGATGGGTGCAAGAGATTTTGTATGTAGGTATGTATGTGGGGGTAGTATGGGTGGTGTGTGTGGGGATGGCATATATACATACTTTGGAAGTGCCTTTTGTTCCATCCTTTATCAGTTGCTTTCCTGTCTCTCTCTGCTGTGTTTCTCTGTGCCAAAGTGCTGGAAGAGAGGGGGGGCGGGTGTCATTTGAAATGGAGCGCTGATCTGCCATCTAATAGTCTTCCATGGAAAGCAATGGGAATATATTGTAGAGGTCAGTTCTCTGAAATTACTGATCTGATGTGTTTTGATTTTCAAAGTAGTCCGAGATATTCACATTCTTCCTGAATTCCAAATTCGGTGAATTTTCATCTCTCATTTGGAGAATTATTGTGCCTATAGATAAACAAGCAGATACCAATCTATTTGATGCATAAAAAAAAAATGACCACATTTCATTAATGTATCCTCTACCAGTGTGACCATTTATTACCATCAGAAAGAATGGCACAGTGAACATTAAAGGTAGGTTCATCAATACTAAGAATGGAATTTAGAATGCTTCATAGTTTGGAAGCAGCCAGGATATTTTTGCCTTAGGCCATCCTAGAAAAAGCTGCTGCATATTTCAGGACAAAGAGAAGCACATCTAGAAGTAATTAAGAAGAAAGCTTTTTCAATAGCAGCTCCAAAACTATGGAACAATTTGCCATTTGAAATTTGATCCTAGAAATGCTATCTACAGTTTAGGAAGTAGGTCAAGACATGGCTGTTTCAATATTCCTTTTAATGACAGATGGTTATTAATATGTGAGCTTTACATGTATTGCTCTGGCATAGTTATCTTATTTATTTATTTATTTATTTATTTATTTATTTATTTAAGGGTTTTTATATACCGCAGTACGTAAAGAAATACATCACCGCGGTTTACATTTAACAATAACTTAGCAACAGGCTTTACATTGACATTATTAATAGGTATTACATATACTTAATAATCTTATTAATAATAATCTTATTAATCTTAATAATGTTTGGTTGGGATAAGATTATACAATATACTAGTACTGGTGTTTAATAAGAAAAGTAGCAGGTCTTATTACTTCTATACATTTATTTGCCTGAAGTTTTAATGTATATAGAGTATTTATTGTTACATAGCTGACATTTTATCATGTTTATTCAATATGCTTTAATCTCTGTATTTGCATTTTAATTGCCTAAACAGACAATAATGCCTGTTTTTGTAATTCACCCTGAATATAGATGAGAGAAGAAACCCATAACTGTGAAAATAAAATAAAAAGGGGCTGAATTGGCACAAGTTTACAACTTGTGAGCAGTAGCACCAATTGCCAAGGTTTCAACCCTGGCTACTGTCTATTCGCCCATCTTCCATATACATTCATAATTCAATCATCTTAAAGAAAAAAAGTGGAATGTATATCTCATAGCTCGTAATTCACCTCCCTGCTTGGATCAGAAAGGGCTGGGCATTCGCATTGCAAACTGTTAAGGAATTTCCTTGGGAAATTCAAATATCAGTAGGGGAACAGGTTTGTAGATGGATGAGAAAAAAGATCTGATCTGTGACTCTGCGGCACCGCATACATCTCGTATGCGCTGTACAAATGATGATCTTATGATGTTGGTCCATCACAAATCTTTTAGAAATGAATGCCCCATTTGTAAGGAAGTAAAGGAAATGACTACAATTATCTCCTACCAACGTGACCACTGCTTGAAGTCTTGATGAATAGCAACACTGCTCACAAGTTTCAAACATGTACTAGTTCAACCCCTTTTGATGTCTGCCACCATGTGACCAATATATGCGCATGGATTTTTCTAAGTAATTAGGTTTCGAATCTCTGTGTGGCTGAGATTGTCACTTGGCTGTGCAGAGTACCAGGAGTATTTTAAATTAAACTGGACAGTCTAAAAACCTATAAAGAATTTAACAAGCTTTGACATGCAGATAGGAAGAGGATAAGGGTTGTGGTGTCAGCAGGGTCAATGCATGCTTCTTGCTATATTTTTTATTTGTATTTATTTAAATGCATTTGATATTCTGCCTTTCCCTAAAGATGCAACCAAGGAGAATTAAATAATGTAAGAAGATATTGAGTACATAAATAAAGGATACAGGCAGCTCTGATCTACAGATATGAAGTAGATTGCAAGTAGATAGATAAAAGTAGACTACATTAGGAAGGAATAAGGAAGTGGGTGCATTGGGTATAAACTGCATCCATCGAGTGAAGAAGCAAGCTAAACATTTGATTTCAGCTCCAATCCCAAGGACTACATCCCAGCTATTAAAAATAAATGTGCTTTTCTTTTCACAGCTCCCTTCTCCCCATCCTCTCTCTGGACAATCAAATCAATCTACAAATCTGTTCCCCTATAGAGATTTATATTTCCCAAGGAAATGCCTTAAGAGTTCACAACTTTAATGCTCAGCCCTTTCAGATTCAAGCATGAGGTATAAGTAAGTGCTGCATGATGCGGCAGATACTACCCTTAACAGAAGGCTTGTGGGTAATGTGCACAGTGCGGCAGTTACTCCCTTAACAGAAGACTTGTGGGTAACCTGCACGGTGTGGCAGTTACTCCCTTAACAGAAGGCTTGTGGGTAACATGCACGGTGCGGCAGTTACTCCCTTAACAGAAGACTTGTGGGTAACCTGCACGGTGCGGCAGTTAATACCTTTAACAGAAGGCTTGTGGGTAACCTGCACGGTGTGGCAGTTACTCCCTTAACAGAAGACTTGTGGGTAACCTGCACGGTGCGGCAGTTACTCCCTTAACAGAAGACTTGTGGGTAACCTGCACGGTGTGGCAGTTACTCCCTTTAACAGAAGACTTGTGGGTAACCTGCACGGTGCGGCAGTTACTCCCTTAACAGAAGACTTGTGGGTAACCTGCACGGTGAGGCAGTTACTCCCTTAACAGAAGACTTGTGGGTAACCTGCACGGTGAGGCAGTTACTCCCTTTAACAGAAGACTTGTGGGTAACCTGCACGGTGCGGCAGTTACTCCCTTTAACAGAAGACTTGTGGGTAACCTGCACGGTGCGGCAGTTACCCCCTTAACAGAAGGCTTGTGGGTAATGTGCACGGTGTGGCAGTTACTCCCTTAACAGAAGACTTGTGGGTAACCTGCACGGTGCGGCAGTTACTCCCTTAACAGAAGACTTGTGGGTAACCTGCACGGTGAGGCAGTTACTCCCTTTAACAGAAGACTTGTGGGTAACCTGCACGGTGCGGCAGTTACTCCCTTAACAGAAGACTTGTGGGTAACCTGCACGGTGAGGCAGTTACTCCCTTAACAGAAGACTTGTGGGTAACCTGCACGGTGCGGCAGTTACTCCCTTTAACAGAAGACTTGTGGGTAACCTGCATGGTGAGGCAGTTACTCCCTTTAACAGAAGACTTGTGGGTAACCTGCACGGTGCGGCAGTTACTCCCTTAACAGAAGACTTGTGGGTAACCTGCATGGTGCGGCAGTTACTCCCTTTAACAGAAGACTTGTGGGTAACCTGCATAGTGCGGCATTGGGGGCAAAACCAGTCTTAATGGCGATGGCTCTTGAAACTTTTGTATGGGGGAGCATACAGGGGGCACAGTGAGTTTCAGTTCTGGGTTTCCTAATGGGCACACTAGGTCTATGCCTAGGGCAGTACAATTTGAGAGGGGAGGGGCAGCATTACTGCCCTCTTCTGGACCTCTAATCTCAACACAGATCTTTCCCTTCCCCGAACTGATTCCCTTCCGCCGCCCCTCCGAACAGCTTTGGGCTCGGGCACTACCTCCGCTGTTTTCAGAAATCAGTGAACGTGGGGCTGGGAGCTCAGGCAGGTGGGGTCTGCGTGTATGGCTTAGCCTGACTCACTGCCCGCGTTCATTGGTTTCTAATGGCGGAGGTAGAGTGGGAGACCTGAGCTCTGTGAGAGGTGGTGGGAAATAAAAGACTGCACATCCAGTATGGAGTAAGAATCAGGTTGGACGACTGCAGGGAGGCGCAGCAAAGGAATCAGGGGCTCATGGAGCGGGAACTTGGAGATCCAAGGGTGGCGAGGACAATCAGAGAGCAGCGCTTTATCAGTTGCTGCTTCTCCCACCTCTGCAATCGAAACTGCATGGGACCAGTAGCCTTGCCAGACCTTCTGTCCATGTGCAGAGAGGGAAGCTTGTAGTAAAAGAAGCAGCACCAAGTAAGCGCTGCTCGCAGACTTCTGCCGATCCCAGAGTGGAGCAGGGATAGCTGAATATACCACGAGGTATGGGAGGAGGGGGGCAGATGAATGTGCCACGGGGTGTGGAGGGAGAGGGAAGGTGGGGAGGATGATGATGCCAGAGGTGTAGTGGGGGAGAGAGAAGAGAAGATGATGATGCCGGGGGTGGGCTGAAAGGGACGAGAAAGGAAGTGTTGTTGGTGAAGGGGTAATGGTATCAACATAAGAAAGGTAAAGCTAAACTAAATGAGATCAAGGGTCCCAACAAGGAGTGTCGGCGCCATGTTGAAGTGAAATCGTGCCAGATGGGCCGTGACACAAGAGGTGGGAGCCCATCGGTCCAAGGGCGGCAGAAACACGAAGCCGCCCTGGCCGAGCCCCAGGTGCCCTTCCTTGCCAGAGCATTAACTTGTTCCTTATTGGCGCGACTCTTCCCGGAGCTCATCACGTGGCTCCTTCGGAAACGCGCCCCGCCCCCTGCCCTTTTCCGGCTCTGCTCGGGGATTTACGCTCCAGTCCCCGCCCCCCTGGACACCGTTCAGGAGCGAATCAGGTCTTTTAAGATCGAACCAATCGGAGCGTCTCCTCCTCTTACGTGAGTTGCAAGGCCACCAATCAGAGAGCGGGTTGTTGTTTGAATACTGGCGGCTGTGGCTGGGAGCATCCGGAAGTGCGGTTGCTGTGGTCTTTACGGTTGGCGGCCTGTGTTGGACGAGGTATTTGGGAGCTCGTCCCCCCTTCCCGGGACGGGGCAGCGCGCTCCTTCCGTGTTGGGCGCTTGCTAAAGCGCTGTTGGTTCTGCTTCTGCCTAACGGGGAAGCCGTGGCTGCTCCATTCCCTCGGGTTTTGCAGTTGCTGGTGCCGTTTCTTTAAGTGGGAGGAAAGCGGTTTGTACTTATAGTTAAAGCATTGCGTCTGTGTTAGAAGAAAGGCCCAGGTTATTTGTGTGAAAATAAAAACGGGCAACTTCTAAGAGGAACTGGGCTTAAAAAAAAACCCAACCCAGAGCCTGGAATGGGCTTTATCAGGTCCGCGGTAAAAGTACAGCATGGGGGGGTCTAGGGTCCTCTTCCTATGAGTGACGAACTGCGATTATCCTGTTAATTCAGTTTGGATATGTAGAATGTAGTCAAGTAGCAAGATCTCTCTCTGACTTTTAATAGCTGAAATCTTTTATTGGCCTAACAATGCATCTGTGAGGAGCTTTTGAGCGTTTTCTTCATTAGAATTCAATTTCCTTGCAGATGTATTGTTAATCCATAGATCTACAGCTTCTTTGTATGAGAAAAGGTTAAGCTGTTTGTCATCCTTTAATCAGCTTGAGCATGGCCACTTTGATCTACGTGGACAAAGAGAATGGAGGCCTAGTTAATACCACATCTAAGGATCGGGTGAGGCTGCCTTCAGTATCTGGTAAGTGAGGGGTGTGGGGTGTAGTTTTTTTTTTTTTTTTTTTGTTTTTTTTGCTGTAGTGTTGAAGCTTGAAGTAAGTGTGACTATAACTGAAAGTAGCAATCTAAAAAAAAGTGTGAAAGCCATGGAAGGATGGATGCATGTCCAGCAGAAGCAATGGAGTTAAAAAAAAAAAAAGTTGTAGCCAAATAATAGGTGGGTGACATCTCTTGACAACTACTTTCTTGCTTTAGAACCCATAAAGAGAAGGTACTTGGTGACGTGAGTAAAGCCAAAGCACGCTGGATTTGAAATTTTATTTACTGACGTGGACAGACTTCAATAAGTCTGCTAGTGTAGCAAGGTAAAATAATTGGACTTGGTCTTCTGTATAGGAAGGAAGCCTCTCTAGGTGAGGGAATGACTTGATGTAACTTGTCCCTTACCCCCCCTTTTTTTTGTTAATAGTTCCAGAGGCTTAGATGTGAAAACATGAATTGTGACCCCCAAATGGGGTCAAATCTTAAACTGGGGTTATAAGTACCTCAGAAGTATGCTTCAGATATTGCTGGCAGCAGTAGTGGAATTGGGCATGGGCCCTGCAGTGGCCCCACCTATATTGATTTCTATGGTAACTGGAAGCCCTTCATGAGGAGGTATTGGGGCTCACTGCAAGGCCTGCAGAATTTTGTTACTTGTGTAGCTGTCTGGGCTGGGATTAGTCATGAGGGGGTGAGTGCATGGGCTAGTGTAAACTGCCACTGACCCTACCCAAGAATATTGCCCTCTTCCCTCCAGTTATTCACTGTGATAGCAGCACTAAAGTTACTGCTGACTAGGAGGCTATGTTTGAAAGAGTATTGGATGAATGAGGTATTTGAATATTGGATCAGCTAGTAGGGGTCTGAGAAGGAGGCTGTGGCAGTGGGGGGGGGGGGGGAGAAATAAGACTTTTTATTGGAGGCTGTAAGAAGGGAAGGAAGCATAAGTGAGGGGATGTCAATCATTTGGGATTATATAAAAGGGATGAGGACATGAGCTGTGGCTATAAGGATCAGCTGGGGGGGGGGGGATGGAGCTTGAGGGGTGAGAAGGTAGAAGCTGGAATACAGGGAGTGTGAAAAGTAATTGGAGTGAGACTATGTACTACTAGGTCATTTGAATTTTCAAGTGCTAAAATGGGGTTACTACCTAAACTTGGGAAGCTCTGATCTAAATTTCATTCTAAATATAACAAACCTTGTTACCTATTATATCAGTTTACATGTTGTATTGTAAAGTGCCTTGCTGAATTATTGTTATCTGTAAACAGGTGATGTGACATGTGCTGTGGTATATAAAAATCTTTAAATAACAAGTTGAGTGGCACTTTATATACTGTCCTCAAAAGCTCATGCTTTAATAAACTAGTCTGTAAGGTGCCATTCAAGTTTTATCATGTGTTGCTACACCAGACTAACATGGCTATCCCTCTGAAGATTTTTCACCATGTGACATTTTTAAAGACACCTAGATGAAGTGCTTTCAATCAGTGTAACAGTTGGGAAGAAGAGTAATTTTGCCTGGTTGGTCAATCAAATATGTCTTATAAAGGAAAGCCTTGGACTACTGAATTTAACGTCCCTCTCATGAGGGATGTAAATGAGAATTGTTTTTCTACTCCTGAGCAGCAAATGCTGGTCACCAAAAGTAGCCAAACATTTGCTCCCCCACTGATTTGTTTGGCTTTCTAGAATTTAATTCAATTCCTCTTTTGGTGGAATATCCTGGTCAGCTTTTGGACATGGGAGACACAAGGAAGGTCAAGGGGCTCTGCTTGACCTGGTGTTCCTGGGGGGTGGAGAAAGTCAAGGCCCTTGGGGCTTTCCCTTACTGGTGCTCATCTGCTTGCTATCCAGTTTCTCTACAAAACTTAACACTCATTGTTCAGTCTGTATTTAAGGTATCCTTTTTTTTTTTTTTTTTCCTGGACCCTTCTGCACTTGGCTGGTTAGAGAAGGCCATCTCCTCCTTTTAGATGAAATTCAATTTGAAGACTCTTGAATACATTTTTTCTCTCAGGATCCTTTTCCAAAGGCAGGGCAGCTTCTCCCTTCAAAAGAACTCCCCACTCAAAAGGTTAATCTTCAGTTGATCCTCCTGCAATAAACGAAGTATTTCTCCTAGCACATCTGCATTGGGGCATTTCTCTGCCAGACTGTTGCACTTCTCCAAAAGTTTTCCTTGGCAGTCTCCCTTCCCTGAAGATGGCCTCTGCGCCTTCAGTACACTGGACTAAGGCTGTGGCATCTTCCACAATCTACTTCCCTGCTCTTGCATCGCATGAATGAAGGTCTTAACTCACAGGACTCCTCCCAGTGGGGAGTCTTGCACCAAGCTAACTGCCCTACATTAGAGGGGCAGACTCTGGTTCAGGTGTGACGTGCTGAGGCCACATCTTTAAAAACGCAACAATGCTAGTAAGGGGCAGAACGTGACACTCCTTACCCAGCTACTGGATTTGTAGCTAATGGCAGTGTTAATGGGGCAGGAGCATGAAAGTGTGCAGGGTATCAAGCTTTACTATGGCTTTTTGTGACTCCAGGATGTCACTCTTCACTTCCCTCTCCTTAGGAAAAGCAAGGACCTTCTCTGAACGGT
The DNA here is from genome assembly GCF_901001135.1 of Rhinatrema bivittatum. Lineage (NCBI taxonomy): Eukaryota > Metazoa > Chordata > Amphibia > Gymnophiona > Rhinatrematidae > Rhinatrema > Rhinatrema bivittatum. The sequence continues at coordinate 28,023,337 of NC_042632.1, read as the reverse complement.
CTCTTCTGCAGACTCCCCGTTCTGGAAAAGTGTTTAACGCAGCACCTGGCTTGACTCAATCTGCAAGGAAGGCTTTGGGAAACGTCAATAGCCAGGTTGAATCTAACAAAGCTGTTGCAGTCACAAACAAAAGGAATGTATGTAGGAAACCTAAAGTGCAAGCATCTGCAGTCCCAAAGGTGAGTGCACGGTCCCATCTGTGTGTATTCCAGTATTTAATGTGTAATCAATCCTTTTTTTACTCTTAATCTCTTTTGGAATAAAGACTTTCCATGCAGCCTGTTTCAAAAATCCTTTCTCTGTACCACTGCAGTTCATTAGAAAGTCACTAACTAAATCTTTCATTTCCCCCACCTTCCCCCTAGAGGAATCCTTAGCATTACAGGATTCTTTGGAAGCTTATACCTTTTTTTATTGGTTCAACATGTTTTGGAGACAGGCCTATTGGGCTCATCAACCTACAACAATCTGGTTTTCTCAGGACTAATAGCTGCTAGAATTTATCTTCTAGAAAAGTTTTTGAAGTACAGCTGTAGTAGCATGCCAATTCAGAATAGCAAAATGAAATGTAGTATGTACAACCTGAGCTAGTTATATTGCTGCAATCTATCCAATCTTCTCAGGCTGAAGTATCTATCTGATCTGTAATGAAACAAGCAAGGGGATAAAAGCTTGGAATCAAAGGAGCCAATTGACTGCATGCAATCTACATAAAAATTGAACAGGAACACAGCTCTGCTCCATAACAGCTGCCAGACTCCTACAAATAACAGGCACTTCATGCTGCCTGACTAGCATCCCATTTCTAGTTACTTTCATGATTTATATTTGCTTTCTGTCAAGTTTCCTGAAACTGACCTGGGCACTTATGTGTTGTAGTTTGCTTAACTTAAAACCTATTGAACTCAAGCCCCTGTTAGAATGAGGGCATAAAAGCATTTGTTCAATGATTTATCAAACTGAATCAGGAAGGCAATATTAGAACTTGAGGGCTGGAACTTCTTTTTCTGTTCTTGCTGTATTTGCCTCTTTGCTCTTCCTTTCCTCTAGCTTTTGCAGTCTGCTGCCCTGGTCAGCAGAGATTTCTTAGGTCTGGTTGTCTACTTCTCACCGTTGATCACAAATGTGCATGAAAGCTGTGAGGGGTCAGAAGTTATAAAACATTGTCACTGCTAACCATTTCAAACTCTTGCCAGTTCAACTTTGTTAACAAATTCTAAATTCTCTTAATCTTTAGAGAGAGGTAGAGTTCTGTAAGAGGAAAACTGAAGAGAACTATCCAGAAATTGAAAAGCTCATTCCCTATGATCCTTCAGGTAAGAACTTTACTGTAAACCATTATGATGGCAAAACTGAATGACGGTATACAAAACATGCTAGTATTAGCCAAGTATATCAAACTTGCTCCATTATGGTGAGCTGTAAAACTTTGTTCCCTTAGAACCCTATCTGTTACTGCATGCCAAAACGAGTAATGACCCTTCTGTAGCAATGGACAGCTGGCTTTGCAAATACAATTTGAAAACTATTGTCTGGACTTTGCTTTATGGCTAGCAGTGATGGCCTTAATGTGACAGTCTGTACTGAACCTAGCTGACTAGGTTAAAATACCATTTTTATGGTAACTTCTAGGGATTTATTCTATTTAATACTTTTCTATACTGACCTTCATGAATTGATTCATATCAAATCAGTTTGCATGGAACAAGGGGATGTGCAGTGTCTAAGCTCATTTTGTCTAGTTAATTTCATAGGTCAGTGTTTCATCTTGTTTGAAATAAGTTAGGTTTTTTTTACAGTAAAGTCAATGGGAGAAGGCACCATATGTTAATGTAAAAACAAACAGGGCCTAGACTGAACCCAAGGCTAGCCAGGCCTGTCTTTTTTTTTTTTGACTAAATGGTGTCCTCTATCCAGAGGATGTGCTACAGTGATGGCACTGCAGTTCTTCCTTGTGGACAGTACCATTTTTGTTGTATGGCAATGGGACCCACCCTTGGCACATTCCCAAGAACGCAAGTATTTTTGTCTTAACTTCTGGTTCATATACTCATGAACCAAAAAAAGCCTCATTCTTGCCATGCATATCCCTAGTAGCTTGTCTCTTAAAGTATGTTGTAACAGCTGAATCCTGTGCATGTGGCTGGATTTGGCTAAAATTTGGTAGTCCTGCTACTAAGGTGCTAGCACTTCTGCCAGCTCCAAGGAGGGAGTTCTCATTTGCTGGGAGAATGGGGGTCACACCATCCCTGAATTCATAGGTCGGGAGCAGGGCTAGAAAATGCACAGCCTGTTCCACTAGAAGCTTGCACTTCTCCAGCTTGTGTAAACTAGCTCTGTATACCCCATGAATGACACTTAAACTCAAATTATTTGTATCATGAATGTCAGTATAAAAATAAACATTGAAAATTTACAAATATAGGACTGTAGCAGGCTTTCCAGGAAATCTTAAGATGGCTTTTGGTTACTATTAAGGTAGCACTCAGCCTAAGTTTCAGCCAGCAAAGCCTCTACAGTGACTGCTTATGGTAGGTTCTGCCCATTTAAAAGCAGCCTGACACTTAACATTGAAATCATGGTAAAGTGACCATGGGTACACTAGTCATGTGGTAGGTAACATAGTGGGTGGGCACACTCTCATGTATCTGGGATTGGGTGTGTACCTTGCTGAGAACTCTTAAGGAGCAGACTAAATTGTAAAGCATGAGCCAGACTTATCCAGTGAGTGTTGCCAATCAAGGTTCAAGCTGCAGATAGTTCTCTGCAGTTCTTTTGGCTCTCAGACAGCCTTTTTGAAAGGTATCAGCTTCTGAGCTCCCAGTTCTGTGGTTTCCTTTGGGAAGTGACATCACTGTGATCTTGGCAGCTGGCAAAGCTTCACTACTGTCCAAACGGCTCACATGGCTTTGTGTTCAAGAAACTGGGACTGGTCATCGAGCCCCCATGTAAAGTTCAGTGTAGTGCTAGTGTAAACACTTGCATCTTTGCATTATTTAAGGAAACACAAACTGCTCTACTTTCTTCCCCCTTGATTAGATTTTGAATGTTTTGAGGTTCCTGAAGAACACAAGCTCAGTCACTTGAACTTGGCTGGTGTTCCCCTCTTCGTGCTGGAGAAAGAGAAGGAACACTTGGACAAGCTTGTAAACATGGTCCCGTCACCTATGAAAATGCCTCTGGTGTCCTGGGAGCTGGGTAGGTCAAGCATTAAACATCTTCCTAAGACAAGCTTGCAGTTTCTGCCTCAGACTGCACACATCTATTTTTTTTCCAAGATTTAAGTAGTTTATCTGGTGCGACTTAAATTAAAAAAAAAAAAAAAATGCAGGGTGGTTATTCAACAGGTGCAAGAAACCAAATTCAGTGGTAGGAATCTGATGTGAGGAGGGCTAACTTGTATTTCAGTAGCTATTCTGATATTCCAGCTGAATCCATTCCTGCTACATGGGACTCTCGCTACCCATGGATGTCCCCTCATTTTACACAACAGCAAGAGTCTGGGTTAAGACACTGAAGACCTGGTACAAATGTACTCCAAGCAACTGATAAGTGCACTGGTTTTCGGTGACCTTCAGTAGCTGTGAATGCTGTTTCTACCCTAGTGAGTAAAAGCTTGGTCCAGGAATCCAGGCTATGTAGGGCTGATCTGTCTGCTCTGCAGGACACATCAAATAAAACCAGACATAGCCCAATACATAACAGAATAGAAGTTTTCCTGTGTACATTCTTCAAAAGTGCAAAGCTGCACATCAACCATTTCTTTAACTGTTAATGGCCAGTTCTTGAATATGCAGACTTGGCATAATTGCATCTTATAGAAAATACTGTAACTTAAGTTTTGCTAGAGCATGGATGTACTTGTTGCATAGTAAATCACTTCATTTCAATTTTCTAATGGTCACAAAATTCAGTGACCTCACTATTGGCAAAGTAGAGATGGCTTGTATCACCTATTCTGGTGATCAGACACGCTGGGGTCTTGTACCCTGTTTTCCTACTGCTGCCAGCAGAGCTGGTTATTGATGTCCTAGACAATCCACCTGGGTTACAGCCCATTAAATAGCACTACCTCCGTGCCTGTGTGGGGGCTTACAGTTGAGAAAATGCTGCTTGAGGGCCTTCTGTTTCTAAAGAAGTGGTGTGACATCACTAATAGATCAAATACCCCTCCAGATTAGATGGATTGGCAAGCTAAGACACCAGTTATCCTCACGGTGCTTTAAGCTGCTGGCTCCCACACTCTTGCACAGGATTCCCTTCATCCTGAGCACTGTATCTGGTCACACTGTTTCTGCCCTCTGCAAGCTGAACTGCATTTGGCCAGAAGGTCTTGGAAGACTCTAGGACCTGTGCACTCAGTTGAGGGGGAAGAAACCAAGGAAGCAGAGCTCTCCACCTCCCTTGCTGGCAGGAGGGAAAGAATGGAACTGCAGCTGTGTCTCAGCTCTTATTGGGCTCTTCTTGCTGCACACTCGCTGCTTAACTTAATTGCTTATGCATAAGCATTAAGCAATATACAGAAACATAAGAACATCAATAAACACATTAAAACATATAATCTTGCTGTGTAAAACCCAGAGAAGCTAAAACAAGTGAGTCTAAACATTTTCAACATGGTCTTAAAGAATTTTATGCAATCTGCTAGCCTAGCTGAGGAAATGCTGCTTTCAGTGTTGCAGTTTTAACTTGCATTGAAAAGCAATTCTCAGACCTGCATGAAGGCAAACTTAAAAGTAGCCAGTTGAACTCTCTGGCTCCCATGGTTGCTTTAGATTTTATTCCTAGTTTGCTCTGGTTTTGTGGCTTGATTAGTTTGGGTTTAGCGGTGACTACATAATTCTGTCAGTCAGAGTTCATGTTGGTTATATTATGTCTAGGGCTGGCATACCAATATCCAACCTACATAGGTGCTTCCATTGTTACAAGTTAAATGCTACTGTCTTTTTCCCCCCTTTTATTCCTTTTAGGATTTTATTAAACATCCAAACCTTCTTTTCTTCTAGAACTAGAATGCTTTAATTATAAATGCAGTTGCCTGTCTTAGTATGGATATGTAGAATTATGATTAAGGGCACATGCCAGTACATAGCTAGGAGTTGCACCATTGGCTCTGTGTAGTATAACTGGAGCTCAAGCCCTACCAACCACTCCATAAAAATATTCCTTTCATTGGTTTAGGTCTCTTAAGCTTTTTCTTATTCATTTCTTCTAGACTTTCTACAGCCTGATCTGTCTAATCTGCCTACAGTGGAGGAAATCACAGTGGACTTGCCACCGATATATGAACTGTAGAAATTTGTTGTAAATTGTATATAGACTAATCTTAATTGTTCAATAAAGTTATTTTAATGTGAATTGGAGATGGCTTTGACTAGCTTGCTTGTTCTGCGGGAATACTGTAATCCATAGCGCTAACAGAATCATGTGCTGGTAAGTTAATGTGAGGAGCTGCTGGGGAAAATCTTCATGGAAAACTAGTACCAGCCTGTCAAGCAGTTGAAAGGTTCAGATAAGAATTAGTTGATGCTGTTATCTTTAGAATCAGTTATCAAGATTATAGTTGGAGCATATACAGTGGCTTGCAAAAGTATGCAACCCCCTAAAGTCAGATTCTTATAGATTATAAGGGAAACACAAGATTGTTCCAGACAGTATGTTGCAAATCTTCAGTCATAATTCATGGCTTTCAATATTTGTAAAACTGAAATGCTGCTTGCACAAGTATTCAGCCCCTTCAGACTAGCACTTGTAGAACCAGCCTTTGCTGCAATAACAGCTTTAAGTGTTGGGGTAAGCTTCTGGGAGTGATTTCTGCCCATTCTTCCTGGCAGACTTGCTTCAGGTTGGTTGGATGCCTCTAATGGACTGCAACTTCCAAAGAGTACCATAGATTCCCAATTGGATTGAGATCTGGGCTTTGACTGGGCCATTTTATGATCATACAATTTGTAATGGTTTGCAAACACTTGACTGTAGAATGGTTAATGGGGACAGGTCCCATTATGTGGTTTGTAGACAGCTCACATGAAGGAATGACCAAAGAAATGTAACACCCAATACTGTGCCAAACAATTTCCAGTGCATAATGTTTGCATAACATCTTAACTATGTGGATACTAGTTGGCATGAATACCAATTATAGTTCATTGGCTGCACACTGAGGTGTCTGGTGCTTTAAGTCTTGCCATTTTTGAAAGATGGGCAAAGGTGTGTGACAATAGCTAATCCCCTATGCCCTGGGGTTCCTGAACATACCCAGATCAGCCAGACAAGTGGGTTTTCCATCCCTTCAGCAGATGGGAGTCAGAACAAAACTGAGGCAGTGCCACCTGCAGTCCCCTCAGTATTTCTGACTCCAGCAGGTGCTAGAGGTGCAAATTAGGTGTTAGGTCAGAAGATGGCAGAAGCTTCCTGAGGTGTTGGGTGACTTTGCTGGGCAACCAGGGCATTGGATACCCCTGGCTGAGCTTCTATATTATACCAGAGGGTCCAATAACCAGGGCACTGGCTCCCTTATCTGGTGCTACTGGTCCTGCTAGGAAAGTTTTAGTTTAAAAAAAAAAAAAGTACTCTTTAACAGCAGGGAAGGCTGGATGGCAGGGGCTGTTGGCCTGTGCTGAGAAAAGGGAGTGCTTTTCATTGGTGTGCTGACAGCCCAGGGTCCTGGGTGAGTGTGGCAACCAGTGCAGGGTTGGTGGCAAGCAACTGAGGGTGACAGCAAGCTTGCTTTGCAGCAGCTGCAAGAGCTTTGACTTGTGGTGCCAGTGCAATGTGGCACACATCTGTGGCCTAGTTGGGTTGTGCATTACCCAGCAAATGGTATGAAGCAGGAAATGGCAGCATGCTGCACTTGTGGCTTGCATTTTGGCATGGCTGGATGTGCAGTCCATCCTGTAGAATGCAGATTGGGACAGGAGGGTTTGTCAGCAGGGGACCTTGGAGGGGAAACAAGGCCTCTGTTCAGCTGGGCCCGCATTAGAGGAATCAGGAGTTCCTGGCCACTCGGCAGTCATGGCCATAGCCAAACATACAACTATTCCTGTGACGGGAGGAACAGCACTCAAGGACCTCAGGATAGGAAGCTAGAAGTTTTGCTTAAGTGGATGTTTGAAGTGTCCTCTCTGGGAGTGCAGGTAGCCATATGTAGCAGCCTTATGCCAAGGGCTACTCTCCATTGGGTTCAACAGATGCTTACGGCCCAGGACCTTCTCCTGGGAGAGGCTGAGCAGGCAAACTGCATGGAATCAGCAGTGGCCTATATGGCAGATACTTTGTATGATCTCCTCCGTACATCTGCCCGCACTATGTCTTCAGCAGTCTCAGCAAGATGACTGCTAATGGCTCCGTAACTGGCGGATGCCTCTTCTAAATCTCAGCTGGGTTCCTTTCCTTTGCAGGGCAAGCTTTTATTTGGAGACAAGCTCAAGCAGCTCATTAGTCTTGGGAGACAAGGTTTACAAGCCCAGATCAGTTTGTTCACCTGGCACCTTTAGGGGCTGTTTGAGGGCAGCACAGTTTGAGCCGGCAGGGGTTATTCTTATGCTTCTCCTCCCTCTTCCCCCCCCCCCCCCCCCCAGGCAGACGTCAACCAGGTCACAAGCATTGACCTTTCGTGGCAGGCGGAATCAGTGCTCTGGAGCCTCTCATGCCTTTGCCCCCAACAAAGCTCCCCAATGAAGGAGCGCAGGCCCATTCTGAAGATCGGGGGGTCAGCTCTCCCGGTTTTGCGAGGAATGGGTCAAGATAACCTCAGACCAGTGGGTTCTAGATATAAGTCATGGTTACACTTTGGATTTTGCCCAACCCCCTTCGTGATCTGTTCCTAGTATCTCCCTGTGGGCCTCAGACGAAGCAACAAGTGGTTCTTCAAATGCTGTCTCGGTTGAAGGCTCTAGGAGCCATTGTCTCTGTTCCTACAGCCAAACATCAGACCGGTCGCTACTTCATAGTTCCCAAGAAGGAGGGCTCATTCTGGCCAATCTTGGATCTGAAACAGGGCGTTGCATGGAGACATTGCGGTCCGTCATTGCAGCAGTCCACAAAGGCAAATTTTTGGCTGCTTTAGATCTGACAGAAGCTTACCTCCATATAAGAATCCAAGAACACCATCAGAGGGTCCTGCGGTTCATGATCATATGTTAAGGTCTGGAGAGCTTTTGAAGCATGGTGTTTTCAGTAACAGTTGGACCCCACCCCCTCCCGACTGTAGATGTTACCCATAGTTTGGAGCTCTTGCAGCAGGGGCTGTCCAAGAGTTTAGCTTACAGCTTGCTTCACATGCAGGTCTTGGCATTGGGTTCACTCAGGGGCAAGTGTCTTGGACACTTGCCACTCATCTGGATGTAAGATTTCTGAAGGGGGTTAAGCATTTGTACCCTCTGGTTAGAAGGATTTACCCAGATTGTAATCTAAACTTAGTTCTTTGGGTCCTTTTGTGGGGTCCTGGTTGAGCCTTTGAGGAGAAACACCCCTGAAGAATTTGATGCTGAAGGTGGTGTTCTGGGTGGCCAGTTCAGCTAGGCAGGTTTCAGAGCTGCCTGCCCTGTCTTGTAGGGATTCATTTTTGTGGATTTATAGTGCCTTCCTTTCTGCCAAAAGTGGTGTCTGTCTTTGTCATGAATGTGTTTCCAGAGTGGTCAAGATTCCCCTTATGATAGTTACATCTCTTGCATATATGGTGGTTTGTTACATTTTTTTTTTTAGAGGTTACAAATGATTTGCACCGGTCTCTCATCTTTTTGTCTTGTATGGCAGAGTAAAGAGAGGACAAAGTCTCTAAGGCTACCATTTCTCAATGGCTGAAGGAGTGACTTTGTTCAGTCTACATCTGATAAATTGCCAGGCTCTGTGGGTGTGAGAGCACAGTCTCAATCCTGGGCTAAATGTCAGCTACTGTCACTCTAAGAGATTTGTAGGGCTGTGGTGTGGTTCTTGAGTCCTACTGTCACCAGACATGACATCTTAGATGGAAGGGTAGAAGATGAGGCATCTTTTAATGTTCTTGCACATGGATTTTTTTGGATTCCTGCCCAGTTTAGGGATGCTTGGGTACATCCCACTTGTCTGTATCTGGGTATGTTCAGGGAAGGAAAACTGGTTCTTATCTAATTTTTATTCCTGCACTGCCACTTTGATGCCAAACGACTGACTTTCCTGCCAAGTTGCTACTCAAGTTTTTACCTTTAAAGGTGGTGTTTTTTTTGGCAGGATCTGTGGTGTTCAGTATTTTCTTGTCCACAACCACAGTCTGCAGCTAGTTGTGGGGTGTTTCCAGCCCTTTGGATCTCTGTGCCTGTGCAAGGGCTTTTACGGTTAGTGTTAGCTTAGGTACAGGTCATTACAGAGGGCCTGCTGGTGGCACTCGCATGTAGCAGGGCCTCAATGTTTTGTTCTGACTCCATCTGCTGGTAGGGATGCAAACCCCCATTTGTCTGGACTGAGCTGTGGTGTTACAGGAGCAAAAATTAAAAAGGAAACTGGTTCTTACCTGCTGTCTGCTTTTACCTTGGGGCATGTGCAAGCTTTATGCCAGTAAAAACAGAATAGAGATGTGCAGTCCTGCTAGGGGGAGCACCTTCATTAGTCTGCTGGGGTTGGCCCCAAGAAAACAGCTCATGCAAGTGTTGCGGTATAACAAAAACATTAAATAAATAAATGTGCGTTGCCACTTGCATAGCAAAGTCACAATGCCTGATTAAAGAGGAGAAATTGATTACTTGGTAACACAACTATAGAAAGTCTGCTATAGCAGTGGCCCTGCTTTAATATCTGAATCTAATTCCTTTCAACTAATCAGCACTTCTATAAAGATGCAACATCCTTCCTGAGATGATTAAGCTGTTCGCAAGGTACTGAGTATCTACTCCTTTCTCATTCAGGTTCATGGTAGCCACTCACTCTGAATAGGGGTATAGAAATGTTATATCTTGAATGGCAGTGACTTGTGCCAAGAAATGAAGTTTATAACATCCACGATTGTTCCAGTGGCTGGGCCCCTTAGGGTAGCACTTAAGCCTTGTCCTGTCCTGTCCACTTTCCCTTCACCTTTCTTCCAGATGTTTTGTAACTAACCATGCTGGTGCTGGAACCATTCCCCCTATGCCTGAATAAAGGCAGCAGTTGGTTAAGAGAGTGCCCTAGTCTTGAGTTTAGTACAAACTCCAAGCCATCTCCTAGTATATACTAAGGTCTAGCATGACTCTCCATGGCTGGGACTCAGCCCCCTGTGCACAGTTCATCTAGCTTAATGAGTTTGTTAGGGCTGTGGCAAGTTCTGCCCTTGAAGAGTGCTGTGCCAATACTGTAGCTAAACTGGACCTTTTTCCTTGAAGTACATCTTAAACAAGTCTGGTCTTGTGGACTGCTCTATAAACCAGACTTAGTTCTACCCTATTGAAAGCATACAGCAAATTAAGTATGTGCCAAAAGCATGTTAAGAACAAGGTTTGGTAGGCTGGGTCAGACCAAAGGACTAAGGCCAGCATTCTAATTTTGTCCTACGAACCACCTTAGCTCACGCTCAGCCTTTATACCACCTCCCTGTCCTCCCACTCTCCTTCCCATCACCCCTCCTGCTTCCTTCCCTTGCACTCTTAGCCCCCTAATACCCCTAATACCTAATACCTCCTAATACACTCCTAGCCCCCTATTACCCCTCCCTCTCACCCCCTAGTAACCCCTCCCTCAAAGTACCCGTGCCTTACTGTACCCCTTTTTCACTTTACCCCACCCGCCCCTCTCCCCCTGCTCCCTCCCTACTTTCTCCCCCCCTCTAGCTTTTAACTATACATATGTGCACTTGCCTCCCCTTACTGTAAATAAGCCCACACATGTCAATTTCTCAAGTGTACATGCCTCGTTTAATTTGTATATAAGTTCCTTTGCATACTTAACCCTAACTTGAATGCAAAAGTTGTAATTCTGCTGTTAACTCTCTCTTCCTTGGTATTTTGTATTACCCAGTTAGCCCCTCCCTTGTTCTTTGTAATTTCCTTTCTCAGTTGACTGTAAACCGACATGATGTGTCCTACGAATGCCGGTATAAAAAAGTGTTAAAATAAAATAAATAAAATAATTCTATGCCTAATGCAGGTCACAAGTACTTGGCAAGGTTCCTAAGTGCAGTAGATTTCATGCTCCTACTCTATTTGCCTGCCCTCAACCCTGTAGGGCAGCATTCTAAAAGTCTGAAACCTAAACGGTTAGGATTGGCTGGTGCCTAAAGCTGGTAGAATTAACCTACTGTACTATAGTAATACTGGCATAATCCACTACTGCCCTCCCTTCTACTACCACCAAGAGAGCACTCCCTCCATCTGTAGGGAGGGGTCGGCATTATGTACAGGTGAGAGTAGAGGAGTTATGAGCATCTTTGTAATTCAATCTAACTCCTTAATCCTAGCACACAAAGGATCACAGGAGCCGGGTAAGAAATGGAAAGAAGATATCTGGATGCCTCTCCTGCAGTGGCAAGGGCCAGAAGAAAGGAATGGGAGGGGCAAGGAGAGGGCAGCATTAACTAGACTGTGGTAGAGGGGGCGAGCATCACCTGCAGCTGTGCTTGCAGTAGGAAGAAATAGCAGGGATGGAACACTGGAGCACAAGGCAGGGTGGGAGAGAAGCATGAGGGAGAGAAGACTGCTAAGGTATTGGGTAGTATAGAGAAGAAAAGTGACAGCAGTAGGGCAGGGGTGGCTACCACCAGTCATCAATAGGCATGAGTTGCCTACCATTTTCAACCAGATTCATGGTATATTAATTAATTGTTTAATTATATATCTATCTTTTATATACCGGTATTAGTGAGGACATCATACCGGTTCACAATTAAACAGCAGAGTTGAAATTACATGATAACTAGGCGGGGGGATAAATTGAGAAAAGCTTGGAAGGAATAGTTAAAACAACAAGAGGTAACTTAGTAGGGACTTAAGTGGAGGTCTTGGGGAGGCAGACCAGGAGGGTGTAAGTGAACGAGGTCCTATTCGGGGTAGGAACGTTTAAATAACCAGGTTTTTAATTTCTTCTTAAATTTAGTGGGGCATGGTTCAATGTGCAGGATGGGGGGGAAAGAGTATTCCATAGGGAAGGAGATGGTTGTGGCTCTTGGAGTTGGCCACCTCTGCAAGCGCCTAGAGCCATGGAAGAGTAGTAGCAACAGGGGTAGCGTGCTGGAATGGAAATATGAAAAGGAGGTGTATGGAAAGGAAGAGATTCTTTAGACTGAAGCAACCAGGAAACAAAGGAAAAAGAGAGGGATAGGCGCACCATGATTTGTTCTGTTAATTTTGCTCTATGATGTTGACTTGCTGCTGTATGAATTTCTTATAAAATAGTCCCTGTCTGAGTGAGAAGAATAATAGAAGGGCACAAGGATCACACCTGAATACAATGTTAACAGCCTAAAATGTGGTGTAGCTCGTTCATTACACAATGAAACAATGCAGCTGGCAGGCTTGTGTGGTATCTCAAAACGGAGCTGGTCTTGGATAGGCTGAAACAATTGAGACTAGACAAGACTCTGGGAGCTAGCATCTGTGCTAAGATCAAGCTGTAAATTAAGGGGTACCTTGTGAATGATTGTGAGATCAAGGAGAATCTTCATAGCTTGCTTGGACTTCAACACTAGCAAAATGAGAGGAATGCATTGAGCAGAAATCCAATACCTACACTGTCAAAGCATGGCAAACGTATCAAATTACATAAAACCCACTATCCTACAGCAGACCTCCAGCCATGCTCAATCCAGGTCCTAAATCCCTAGTAGGAGATTCTATGCTCCTTAGCCCAGGTACAAGCAGTGGACCTCAGCAACTCCATCTTACTAATGGTCCATGGACATCTCATTCAGGAACTTATTTGGTTTTATTTATTTATTTTGGCTTTTTATATACCGGTCTTCTTGCATTAGATGCAAATCAAATCGGTTTACATTGAACAATTAAAACTTGTTTGAAAAAGCATTACATGTAACAAAGAACATCAAAGCATGAAAAACCTGTAGGAACAATAATAAAACACAGAGTTTGAATTGTTCATCTTTACCAGATGCCTTACAGGAAATCAAAAGATGGATTAAAAATTAAAAAACATATGGAAGTATCGAGAGAAATAGAGCATGGGAGCACTGAGTGAAAATTATGAGAGAGGAAGAGGAGAGGGAAGGGGAAAAAAGAACAGAGGGACCAGAAAGGTGGTTAAAAAAGGAAGGATTAGAGGGAGGAAATTATAAAAAGAAACAAACAAATTGAATTTGCCATGGTAAATCTACAGTAAGAAATCAGGGAAATGCTAGATTAAATAGCCAAGTTTTCAGTTTTTTCTTGAAGGATTGATGGCAGGGATCCTGTCTAAGATCTGGTGGAAGTCCTTTCTCAACTGCAGCCACACCGATGGCTTTCACCACATCCTCCAGCAACAACCCCCCCGAGCCCAGATCTGCATTGAATAAAAAACTTTCTCTTCTTAGCTTTAAATTCCCAACTCAGTAGCCTTGTGTGAGCCCTAGCCTTTGTACTTTTGGAAAGAGTAAATGGATTCACATTTACTTCTGCTCTATCCACCATTTTATAGACCTCTATCATATCTCCCCTCAGCTGTTTCCTCTCCAAGTTGAAGAGTCCCAACCTCCCTAGCTCTTTCTAGTGTAATTTTCTCTTGTATGAGACTATTTTTTTTTACTGTCACTGTTATTATTGTAAGCAGTCTTAAGAAACAGTATTACAGACAGTATAACTGGGGTTAATGTACAAGGTCAGTGCTCACATACAGCTTCACTCCTGCTGCTTTCCCCCTTCTCTCCCTTTGCTAGAAGCAGTCTGCCACATCTTACACGGTTTCCTCCCGGCCCTCCCTTGCTCTAACATGAAGCCTGTAAGCTTCAAGGTCAGGCAGCATAAAATGAAGATGCCACTTAATTAAAAGCAGAAGACTGCTACTTGCTTGGAGCCAGCTAGCATATTAAGAATTTGATTTCATTGCAGGACAAGTCACTTTGGCAGAGGCTGAGCTCTGAAGCATCTGGCAGCTGCCCAGGACAGAATATGTGAGGTTTAGGGGAAGTACAAAGCTTTTGGTCACTGTCTAGGGCAAAGCAGTAGACAACAAGTCCACAGTCTTAGAGAGCAGAGGCAGTAAGTTTTTACTTAGAAGGAGCTTGGCAATATTTCAGGAAAGTTAAAGAAGTGTAGTAAAAAAAGATCAAATAACCACAGCACACTCTATGCCTTGCTGTGAGAACTGACACCGAACAAATAACACGATGAATCTCACACGGGTAAGGGATCTCAAGTCCTGACTTGTCTTCAACTGAGAACTTGCTTAGCTGACTTGCCAGGTGGGAAGGCTGGAGAATTTTTACAAGGAAAAGGTGAGAGCTTCTGCTAGGCTTTTGTATATAATAATTTATGCCCTATTAGTTGGGGAAATTGCTCTTGCTTATTGTGCAGATATATTGTAATTATTCTGTTTTATTTGTCTCAGGTGTTCTGATAAGCACCTATTATGTACAGAGAGGATATATTTTCATTGGTTCATGAAAGACATAGTAGTTATTCTCCTAGTTTGTGTAATACAGACTACAAAGCAAAAAACCCACTATTACACCCTTCCCTACAGAGGAATCATTCTATCCCCCTCACCATTCGGCTGCCCCCCTCAGCATACCTAATTCTATACATTTTTTGAAATGTGACCAGAACTGCATACAATACTCTAGATGAGGCCACCCCATGAAGTGATAACAGAAGCATTATGATATTCTCTGTTTTATTTTCCATTCCTTTCTTAATTCCTAGCAATCCTGTTGTGATTTGACAACTTTGAAGAATTTTGTGTTATCGGCACATTTGATCTCCTCACTCGTTTCCATTCCCAGCTCTTTTATAAATATATTAAGAAGCAGTGGTCCCAGAACAGATCCCTGGGGCACTCCCCTGTTCACCTTTCTCCATTGAGAAAATGTATCCATTTCTTGTCTTTGACCAAGAGGCAGCATTCCCTCGTTCCAGATTAACTTCGTAAGTCGAGCAGTTGAGTTGCTTTAATATTTTTTATACATTGTGCCATGTCTCCTCCGTTCCTACTGATTTCTTCCTGAATAATCGTAGCCCGGAATAACTAGGCCCCAGTCATGGTTTTCCATGTATCTTGTCTCCGTGACAGCCACTACATCCAAGTCAGCTTCTGTTTTCAATGAGTTCTAAAGAGATGCAAAAGATTCAATCAGAGAAACGATGGCAGAAAAAGTCTGTCCATCCATACCAACTAATTCAGGTTTACAATCCTTCCACTCTTTCAGTGACCTGTGAATTCCACAAAGCATGAGAAACATAGATCTCTGAAGGAGTGGAGGGAATTATTCTGGGCAACTATTTCCTGATAACTTTATACTTACCATGCTCTGGTTTTGTGTTCTAGATCTGTCATAGGTGATGATGCCTAAGGGTAAGGGTGCTATGCTCTGGACTTAAAATAAGTGGTTTAACAAGGACAATCCTTAAATTACTTATTTACTGAGTCTGAAAGTTCAAGATTGCCTTCAACCTTGGAATACATTTGAATTTTATTTCAAATGGGTTAAGTTAAATGTTGTCCTCTACCGTTCTAGCTGGAGACTTTTCCCAGCATAGGATTTAGTTCAGGGATGCCAATACTGCTGCTTCAGTACTTTCACAGATGTAAGGGGTACCAGGCATGAATTGTAATCTCTGGGATTCAAAAACTGGCATGGGTAGGGACTCACAGGGAGCCCAAGTCTTAGCCTCACCCTAAGCCAAAAGCGATTGAAAGGTGAGGAAATGCCAGACGTGTGTGTGTGTGTGTGTGTGTGTGTTTGTTTTCGTTCCTGGTGTAACTCACCTGGAGTGCTGTAGTGATTAAGTGAAAAAGTGCAATTGCAGCTATGGAATAGAGCCATAAATCTAATCTAAGCCTATGTGTGCTCACACAACGCTGTCAGATTTTGCCTATAGCCATAGACTCCATATGCAGAGGTTTTGGAGGGGGGAAGGGCATTGGATGATCTCTGGAGTCTGACTGAGGTGATCTGCCGCATTCAGCACTGATTTCTGCAGCAGTGCAGCTATGTATGGAAGAAAATGTGAAAATCCCAATGTACAGCCTCTTCGACTGCTTTTCTGGATATCAGGTATCTAGATTTTCTTTTTTTTAATTCAGAAACCGTGTTGCTGCAGTTGTTGGCAGCATCTGGAAGTCAGTGCTGTAGGAAGCCTCTGTTTGACGTCCAAGAATTAAAAATCTAAATTCCTATGTATGTATACACAACCACTATGTTAAAAAAAATCTCTAACAATTGCAAACTAGTCGTGCAATATTTTTAGAATTCAATTTTTATTGGTGCAAAGCTAAATATTAACAAAATGCTGTATTAGGGTGAAAAGATTGTTAGAATGAAACGAGCTTTATCAGAGGGGGACAGATGTATGGAACAGCCTTCTAGTGGAGACCAAAACAGGAAGAGGATTAAAGGAGGCCCAGCCTCTCGCGGCAGAGGCCTCATAACTGGGCAGGCGTGCTGTAGCCGGGGGGACGGGGGGATGGGCGGCCTATGGGTAGCCCTGACTGGGTGGGGAACGGGCAGCCAATGGGGTACCTTGGCCGGTTTAAATCCCAGCCTGGAGCCAATGAGACAGGAAGGCCGCGTCTCAGAGCTCAGGTACATTAGGGGGTAGGATAGGGAGAGGTGGCACCCTAGCCGACCGGAATAGAGAGCAACCCGCCCACCACCCCACAGCACAATTGGGCATGGGCTTGGGGGGGGATTTGTCACAGCCTAAAAAAACTAGCCAAGGAAGGGCCGTCACTGTTGCATAAGGAGATGTTTCACTGCATAGGGGGATGTTTTGGTGTCGGGGGAAGGGGAGGAGCTGAGCACCAATGACTTTGCATAGGGGGGGAAGCTTGGGGGTGGTTATACGCAAAGCATGGCGCAGACCGAGATGATGGCCGGTCTGAGGGTTGCCCAGTGAAGGCCTGGCATAAATAAATAAACGTGGCCCGCGCAGCCAGGGGTGGGAGGAGGCGGCAGAACACTGCACGGAGCGGCAGTGGCCCCAGGCGCATTCATGGAGCGGGATGCCAGTGGTTGGAAGACTGGAGGGCTGCCGCCTCCAACAAATAGAGGTGTGGGTAATAGCATGATGTTTTACCGGTGGGGGCATAGGCTAGATTTATTTGTGAATGTTTAAGTTTGTTCAAGTATTGCTGATTGTTAATATTTAAAGTAATGTCGATTGGCTGTGGCCGTTTCTTCCACTCAATAAAAGCCAATGATTCACCTTACTGTGCATCTTTGTGGTCAAGGGCGGGAGGGGTGGGATGCCCGGAAGCTACGGCTTGCACAAGTTAAGGGAGCCTGAATGAGCGCACAAGGTTCTTCAATTGTGAAACTACCTCTGGAGATCAGCCAGGGTCTGCAATATTGCAGCAGGAAGTATATTAGGCAGATTGGATGGATTCCTTATCTGCTGCTACTCAGATCATTTCAGAAGCGGTACCCACATACATATACTGTAAGACAGTCCCTGCTCCATGGAGCTTAGGATCGAAATGAGACATGAGAGGTGTCTGATTAAAATCTGCAGGAAGCAGAACTGGGTGGGTTTATAGATAGAATTTAAGAGAGAAAGGACCTGCCTTATTTAAGGGCGTAAAGCTGCAAGAAATCAGAGGTCTGGCTCTGTGTTCTAGTGACTATGGCTGCACATTTGCTTCTCATTCATATTTCTGTTTTATGGGTTAGAATGTAATATAGCTTTACTGGTTCTGTTACTGCAAAGTGAAAAATAATTGGGAAGGATGAGGCCGAGGCCTCATTGATCATTTGCTAACGGTGACAGGAGCCCTGCGGTCCTGGGAGCTGTCAGCCTTTTGTCAGTCGACAGCACTTCTGCAGGTGAGCTAGAGCTGTTTCTTGTGAGGATTTCTGTAGTTCTGGGATATTTGGAGAGGGGGGAATTTGTGGCAGAATCTCATTTACGGTGCTCTTTTTATGTTTAATAATAACTGACGAAAAAAAAGCAGATGGTCCAAAACTAAAAACGTCTTCCTGAAAACTAGCATTTTCTGAGACTAGGCTGGACAGGGTTAGTCTTGATGCAGAAAAGAACTGGACTGTAAAAGCATTAGATCACCAGAAGATGAAAATATGGGCTTTAGAATGAATTGCAACAGTAGTACTGACCCTTTAACACGGAGCAGATAAGTCTGCTGTTATTGGAGTTCCTATTTTAAATTTGACTTACAGGATGATTGTCACCTGTAGGACCAAAGGAACTGAATGATTTTTTTTTCAGCACAATTTTCAAACCGCAATAATTTTGTTCATTATCCAGCTTTTCCTAGACAAGTCAGAACTAATAGTTCAGTATAACAATAGCATTTCATTAGTCCTGGTGCAAAGCTTCTTTGGTCTGCAAATCAACCTTTATCCATAATCATGCTTTACATGTTCAAAATTTGTGGATGCGAGTTGGCATCTTTTAATCCACTGCCATCTACATGGCCACACTGTAAGGTTGCTCACAACAATACAGGTAATACTGCTACTTAACATTTCTATAGCACTTCTTGACGTATGCAGAGCTGTACAAACAACACAAGAGTCCATCCCTCCTCAAAAGAGCTTACAATGTAATCAAGGCAGGCATTCAGGTCAAAAGGCTTGGGGAGTTACACACAGTAAGACGGTGGTTAAAGTTAGTTTATGAGGCTGAAGGTGGACCATCAGGCTTAAGATTTAAAAGCAGCCTCAGAAAGGTGGTTGTTAAATGGGATTTAAACAAGGTGAGAGGGTGCATGATGCTCAGGAAGTCTATTCCAAGCACAGGAGGAAAGCATGGACTTGAGAATTGGCCGGAGAGGAGAAAGATATAGATAAGGAGTGACTAGCCTGATGAGCGGGATGCATGAGGATTGGAGAAGAGAGAGCTGTAGAGTGAAGGCACTTGACACAGTATATGTCATACAGCAATGTCAGCAATGAGCAGTCTTCTCCCATTTCTGTCATATCAAGAGGTCAGCCAGTGAGATCAGAACATATTAGTTAAGTTGGAGCAATCTCTACATCTAATTGATAGAAACATTTTTCTTCTATTTGCAATGTTTTGTTGTTTAAATAATATCTAGCTATGTGGTACAATGGTGCAGAAATTTTTAAAATTTTGGCTATATGAAACCAGAAGGCTTAATCAGGATCCTAGGAGCTGGTATAGAAAAACACAGACCTGAAACCAATGCTGTTTTAAATTAAATGTGGGGGTGGTTTTGCATTTTTTTTTTTTAAGATGTGTTTTTCCATTTCACAATCACCCAAGGGTTTGTGAGATAAAATGTAACCAATATACAGATGTAAAACCAAGAAGATTTCCTGTGTCTTTAGATCAACCGAATATTCTTGTTCCTGACCTTCTAACAACTAAGCTATGCAAACTCTAGACACACATACACAAATAGATAACACCATTAAAAGAACATTTTGTGGTTTCTTTCAATTTTGAAGCAAAATATGCATGTATTATTGAAATTTCATTCTATGTACTCCAGTCTGTGCTACCATTCTTGATTTGTCAGGGACTTGCCCTGGAGGGCTGCAAACAGGTCTGATCACCACAGTGAGGTAAGAAACAGGCTAATTCCATAGTTTAGAATTATCTGTTGACCAGCAGGCATGCCTTAGTCATTATGTATGGCTAGTGTCATCTGCTGGTGCTGACACAAACCCATCTCTCAAAAGCTGAGTAAAGTTTTACTGACCCTGGCACGCCCGCACTGACTCACGAGCCTCTCAGTCCTTCATCTTAGCTGCTGCACGGATGTGTCTAATATTCTTTCTCAAATTTTTCATTCTCTTGAGGCCTAGTTCCTTCTTGGTTTTCCTACCTCAGCAGCCTCCAACAGAACTTAAATCTAGAACTTAGAAAAAATGTTGGAGGAGGCCAAGAAGCCCCACGGTAAACGTGTAAGGCCTGCATCTGTTGGTGACGTGTCTATCATGTACACTCACTCCATCTGTTATCGATGCTTGGGCCTGGACTCCAACTCTTTGACATGTTATAGATGTCCCCTCTCCCCGAGGTGCAGCAGTATTGCATCTGGAAGATGGAGGCCCTTGGAAGGTGCTGATCGGTAAGAGCCCTAAGCCTCAGCGCAAGGCCACTGCAGCATATAAGTTCAAGAAATCTCACTGGATATCACAGTGAGGAAGGAATTACAGACCCCATCTATGGAGTCGAGTGCTGATATTTGTATAATGGCTAATTCAAGCCTCCTTGTCAATGGAGAAAACATTTACTTACCTGTAAACTGTGCTCTCTGTAGGCAGCAGGATGAATTAGCCATTAATACTTGCCCTCCTCTATCAAGCTACTTCATTAAAGCTTATGCCCTGGAGAGGCTCATGAGGCAGCGCATGTATGTGGGAACTCCCGGGCATGATCAGTAAAGCTTTACTGAGCTTTTGAGAGATGGGTCCATGTCAGGGCCTTTAGATGACATCACCCACAAAGAATGGCTAATTCATAGGCAGCAGGATGAAGAACCATGTTTACAAGTAAGCAAACTTGCTCTCCTGAAGACCAGCCCTGTTGGTGGCCATTTCAGGACTGGAGTCTTGCAGTCTTGAGCCATGTAAAACAAATTTCTCAGAGAAGCAGATAACTGACCTAAACTCTTCAAATTAGTTCCTTATTTCTCAGACAATCAGTTCAATTTTCCTCTGAACCAGAAGAAACACACTACTAAGGACGTTTCATTTGCCTTTGACACACAAATTCTGTATTCATTCTGATCCATCCCTCAATTATTTCGTCTAATACATCAACTCCTCTATTTGACATTACTTCCTATCCTGGAAATGCTTTGGTTACTGTAAATAAACTTTTGCCTTTCAACACAATGTCCCCTGCTGGTTTGCATTTGTTGCTAAGTCAGATGCAAGCTTCCTCATTACCTTAGACCCATTGCCATTTAAATTCCTAAGAAAATTCTATTTTAAGTCTCTTTCTCTTCTTTGCTAGTATCATCAACTCCATTCTGGAGCAAGGGACTTTTCCAGTCTTAAGGTTGCTAGGGTTCATCCTGTACCCAAAAAAACAATCTTAACACAGATTTCTTGGAGACTTTCAGGCCTACTTCTAGTCTGCCTTCTCTCTCTAAACTCTTATATTAGATTTTCAAAAGTACGCCTGATTTTATAACATGTGTGCGCATGTTATAAAATGGGGGGTCGGCGCGTGCAAGGGGGTGCACACTAGTGCACCTTGCGCGTGCCAGCGCCCGCGGGCTTCCTCCGTTTCCCCCCTAGCCCTACTCTAACCCCCCAAATTCTTATTATACCTTTTGTGCCTGCCTAGATGTGCAGGTTGCGCGCACCGGCAGCCTGCCGGCAAGCGATCCTCTGACACAGCGGCAAATGGCCACTGCGCCGGAGGCCTCTGGCCCCGCCCCCCGGACCACCCCTTTAGTAAAGTCCCTGGACTTAGACGTGTCCCCGGGCCTTTATAAAACAGGCCCGGCGTGCGCACTCCCCCCCCCCCCCCCCCTCCCCCCCATATGCGTAAGGCTTTGAAAATCCGGCCCTTAGAGATGATTGTCCTTGATCAGCTTTCCTCTTTTATGGACAAACCCTAGGCAATCCAGTTATCATAGGGGCTACAGTACAGAAACTGCTCTCACTGTATTGGTTAATGAAATTTGCTTGAACCTGGACAGGGGGAAAATGGTTCTCACCGTCTTTCATGATACGAGTGCGGCATTTCACACGATTGACCATCAACTATTGTTACATTGTGTGTTTGAAATAGGACTACGTGATACTGCATGTCTTTGGTTTAAATCTTTCCTTGAAAATAATTCATATCAAGGTCTCTGGAACATTATTACAGCACAGCCTCAAGCTTTATCATGCGGTGTACCTCAGGGTTCTGTTCTTTAATCTCCTCTCTCTTTCTCCACTGGCCACACTCATTCAAAGCCTCAGGTTTATCAGTTACAGTATCTGTATGCTGATGATATACAGATGGTTTGCTTTGATCTCAAGCCAGCAGAGTCTCTTGAGAATTTCAAGCAGGCAGACGCTTTCAAGAACTTCAGCAATTGTTTGACTGAAGTGAGGAAGTGGCTGAATTTGTTTTCCAATCCTGAGAAATCAGAAGCTATGTGGCTGGCAAGGAACATGGGTATAAGTAGCCTCTCCCCTTATAATGGCAGGCTTTTCATTGTGACTCAGTTGTCACCACTTTGGGCATTAACTTGATTCTTATGTAATGTTGCTACTTTTCTCTGTGCTTCATCTGGAGGCTAATACCATTCTTAGACATAGGAGATTTAAAACTCTCACTTATTCACTAGTTCTCAGTTGGCTTTGGTTATTGCCATGCACTGTACCTGTGTCCTCTCTCCCAACTTCTCTAGGAGACTTCAACTACTGCAGAATACTGCCACCAGGGTCATTTTTGGTAAGAAAACCTATGCCCACCTCTATCACGCTGTTGTGAGACTCTAGCTCTCATGTTGATATCACTCACCCTTACTATATCTACAGTAAGATTTCAGCAGCTAGCAGCTTAGCGATCTCCGGGGAGATGCTGTGCAAGTTCTGATAGTCTGGCCTTAGTGCAATACTTTTGTATTTACTTTCAAAACATCAAATAAGTAAAGCCAACAGATCAAATTAACAGAAGGAAGAACAGCTAAGGGCTAGGCAGAATGATTTGCTGAACATATAACTGCTGGTTACAGTAGGTTAGCCTCCAGTGCATCAGACTCCGTTTTACTGCTAGAAAAGAGAAACCGTGCATGCTATTTCTAGTGCACTGTGCTCAGTTGCATGCATTATGTGTTGCATCTACTTGACTTGTGTTCATCGTATCTCTGCGCAGGTGCATTGATGCCACCCTGTCTGTGCTGTACGTGTCATGAGGCAGGTTTCAGTGTTGGGCAAAATTTGTACAAATAAGTGCAAAGAGCCTGCAAGTTTACTGTGCAGTTTTGAACAAGTGTATATTTTGCAAAAGGATTAAATGTCCTGCAATTTCTGGAAGGGAGAACCTTTCACGAAAAAGTCATGTAAGCTAAAGCTGCTACAAAAAGCACTGTGGCCCTTTTGCTGACGATTACCTGAAGCCCTATGAGGGCCATATTCAACAATAAAATAAGTAATAGGGCTTTGCAAGCTTCCATTGCACTATATAAGAAGCAAAAATGCTCTCTTCTGTTTTTGGATATGCAAAACGATTGCAGTTTTATAAGAATATTGTTCTTTTAGTTCACAGGTCTGCATTACTCTTAGGTGGTGGCTTGATCATCATATTCTCTGTGTTTTTTTCCAATATTGAAGGACTGTTTCTGATAGAAACATCATTAACTTTTCAAAGTTATAAAATTAAACTTCAGGAGAATAAAGTCACTGAAATCTGACAGATAGCTTGGCCATTAAAGGTGCAGACATGCAGGTATATTTTTAAATACATCGCTTTCTCCTTCATCTTTAAGGGACGTATGCAGCAACATCTGCATGGCCTTATTACACGAAACAGAATAATACAGAGAGAAGTGGACCTTTTGCTTGTATAAACTCTAAGCACTTTCTCTTAACTTTTAATGCAAGCTACCAGTTCTGGCTGATGAGTCAAAACGTAGATGTGGAGCCAAATACTCTTATCCTTCCTGTACCTGCTTTTACCCTTCCTCCGTCATTGCCCCTTTCACCCTGGGAATTCCCCATTACCGGTTTGCATCTCTGGAATCGTATTTTTGCATCACTTTGTGAGTTGCCACTCCCAGCTACTGTATTAGTGCAGGCATAAAAAGCAAACACCCCCTCCCCTAAACTTAGGAAATGGTATTTTCGTACAGTAACTTTAGGCTTACATACGGGCCGATACAGTAAAGTCCGCGCGCACAGGAGAGTGGCCTGTGCGCGCGATTCTCTATTTAAATGAGGCCCGGCGGTAGAAACAGGCAAAAGGAGGCGCTAGGGACACTAGCGCATCCCTAGCGCCTCCTTTTGGACCGCAGCGGCGGCTGTCAGCGGGTTTGACAGCCGACGCTCAATTTTGCCGGCGTCGATTCTCGAGCCCGCTGACAGCCACGGGCATGGAGACCGATCGCCGGCAAAATTGAGCGTCCGGTTTTTGACCAGACAGCTGCGGACCGACTTCACATTTTTTTTTTTTTTACTTTTTTTTACCTTTCGGGACCTCCGACTTAATATCGCCATGATATTAAGTCGGAGGGTGCACAGAAAAGCAGTTTTTACTGCTTTTCTGTGCACTTTCCCGGTGCCCGAAGAAATTAGCGCCTACCTTTGAGTAGGTGCTAATTTCTGAAAGCAAAATGTGCGGCTTGGCTGCACATTTTGTTTTCTGAATCGCGCGGGAATGACTAATAGGGCCATCAACATGCATTTGCATTAGGTTTGGGGGATTGGACGCGCGTTTTCAGCCCCTTACTGAATAAGGGGCGATACAGTACAGTGCGCTCCGACGGAGTGCACTGTACTGTATCGCCTGTTAGTGCCTTTCTAACCTCAATGAAACTCCAGATTGCGTTAAAGGTTAATATGATTTTATGTTGTATTTTTTTTGGAATGGTTTAGTTTGTATTCCCCATAGACCGTTGGACAGCATGGCTTATAAATAAAATTTTAAATGAACTGAAATCCCTCTTCAGAAAAGTGTGCAGCCACCTCCAGGATGGAGAATGGAGCAGAACAGTTGGAATTAGCTGATTACCAAGTTCCTGTTAAAATTATATGCACTGATGTGCTTTTTATGGATTAACCAAACCCCAGAAAATGAAAATCTTGCTGCATTTCATAATTTGGCAAAATGAGCACCTTCAATATTTCATGTTTGCTTTACTTTGGAAAATACTAAAAATCTTACTTACAAAAACCCCAAATGCCTCCCCACGTTGCCCCTCTCTCCCCGGACTCTTAGTCTATACTTCTGTCTTCATGGGGCAGGAGTGATTCCTGGTCACTCCTGCCCTGCCAGGGTTGCTACTGGAAATGCCTCTGGCAGACTGGTGCTCCCATTTTGTAGGGGTGAAATGTTACAAAGACGCCAGGCTTGGTCTGAAGGGACCATGTGCCAAAGCCGCACCACTGGGCAGGAGTGACCAGAAATTGCTCTTATCCCATGAATGAGGAGGGTCTAGGAGGCTGTGCTTTTTTTGCTGTGACAGCTTAAAAAAAAAAAAAGAAACATGCAAAAATGAACAAAATTGTGTTCAGTTTTTCTTTTGTTTCATTTTAAAAAATGGGAAATTTAGTTAACGTTTCCAGCTTCAGTTCAAATGCATGCCCATCCCTAACATACAACATCTTTGGGTAACTTTTGCCCAATAAAATTCCGTCGTCTTCTTCAGGCCCAGTACTTCTGCGAGTGCTCTGTGTGCTTGCAGGAGAATCAGATTTTTTTCCTCTAGTGCAGGTTAATGGAAAGTTCAGAGGCTGCCACAAGAAGTGACCCACTTTTCAAACTTGCTGAGCGTATAAAAATCAGCCTCGTTGGTTACGGCCTGCGTCACAAGTCATGACAACAGCTCATTAGCCCTGAACCCTTTTCTGCTTTTGGCTGACTTAATGTGCTGTGCATTTGCTGGTGCCACTGAGAGACATGGACCTGCTTCTTCCATCTCTCCTTATCTGTACATCTGTGGCAGGTAAGATCTCTTCAGCCCCTCCCTCCATAGTTTTACCAAACTGCTTGTAGGTCTTTAAAATAAGTTTCTAGTTGGGTAGTAACACTGGAGTTTTCTGGGTTTTTTTTTACCTGTCTGGGCCCTTGTGTAGGCCGGCACTGTGTGATTCTCTTTGTAATGTAACGCATCTTTGCAGGGGATGAATGTAGGAGAGAACAGGTTTTAAAATGGGCCCATAGCCATGAAATTTATCATCTTCCATCCATTTCTTTTGACTGATTTAGCTATCTCTGTTCTTCTGCTTATTAAGAATGTGAGTCATTTCTTCTTACTTACTTATTGCCGGTCCATGCATTTGGAACACTATGCCTGTGGCATTGCGTTTAGAGTCAGAGTTTAAAGCTTTTAAAAAAGCTCTAAAAACATGGCTTTTCGAACAGGCTTATGTTGATTATCTTGAAAAAAAGGACTAATGGGTATAGAGAAGCATTATTTTTTATCTTTGTTTTATGTTCATTTATTAATAATTTATTAACAATTTTATTTTTTTATCATAATTTAGTGTACCGTTTAGATATTTTATTTTGATTTTATGATTTTGTAACATGTAAACTGTTGTGATGTATATTATGAACGACGGTATACAGGAATCTTTAAATAAATGTATTTTATGCTGTTGTAAAGCGCTTTGGTGGACGAGAAAGGCGGTATATAAAAACTTAGATTAAATTAAAATAGGTCCAGTTTATTCTTAAATATCTCTTATAAATACTTCAACTGCAGTCACCATTTTAGGATATAATCATTCTTTAAAATGTTTTGTAGTGTAAATTACTGGTTCCAATAAGCTTAATTCTAATTGGTAGTTATACCGAGTGCAGAAGAGATCAAATAAAAAAATGAGAAAACTATGATCCAAAAGTACCTTTTTGGTGAACAAGACCATTTTGTGGAAAGGTTTAGAATATTCTTCATACACCAGCCATCAAATGCAATGATGAAGAATGTAAGAACCATAGTTTGTTTTTTTTTACCTCATTAACATGCCAGTCTCTCATGACCCTTCACTTTTAACTCTGCTTTTTGTGATATTTGCAGTGGCCAGAGCATTCCT
This sequence comes from Rhinatrema bivittatum, assembly GCF_901001135.1. NCBI lineage: Eukaryota > Metazoa > Chordata > Amphibia > Gymnophiona > Rhinatrematidae > Rhinatrema > Rhinatrema bivittatum. The sequence goes on along the minus strand of NC_042632.1, from coordinate 27,996,555 downwards.
TGCAGGCATGAAGGGAGGTATACAGGTCCTTCAGGTTCCATCCTCCATCTACGCCACCAAGGGGGAGAACGTCACTTTGAGCTGCAAATTCACCTCCTCGGTCATGCCGGCCATAGGAGTCTCGAAATGGTACAGGCAGGCAGAAGGCGCTGGGAGCAAAGTGGAGATCACCAGCCAAGTCATTGCAAGGGAGTTTGGGAACCGGCTCGTCCGAGGAGGGTCTGAGGAGTTTTCTCGGAAACACGATGCGTCGTTGCACATTCTGGACCTGCAAGTTTCAGACTCTGGTGTCTATTTCTGTGAAGTGGGTTTGCTAGGATACAGAAATGTGCTTGGCGTGGGAACCCGACTTTGGATAGAAGCGAGTAATGTGCCTTATTTCTTTACACCCATTTGTCTTATGCTAGAGGAAAAGTCCGTGGTAGCTTTGGCTTGGTTACCGGGTGGCATTTCTCCTTCACTTATTCACCCTTCTCTATCTGTCTCCCCACCAATAACACCATGGCCCCTCCGGTGTCTACCCTGTCTACTTTGGTTTTTTTGATGAAAATGCATAGGAAAAAGATGATCTCGTGGCTCAGGATTGCTCCCTGTTTTCTAGGCAGGTTATGACTTAATTCTCCTCTGCTCCTCATTTCCACAGGCCTGCCCTGTGCTCTGCCATGAATACATTTTGCAGATTCAATCTATGGCTGTGACAAGCGCAGATGAAATATACCACCGGTCTAATGCTTTCTCTGCTGCCCTTTTTTTCCAGTGCATTTCATTTTATGATTATTACTGTTTCAGTTTATAACCTGCCTTTCCATAAAAGCTCAAGGGAAAGCGAAATCACAATAAAATGGCACATTATATTGCAAAACAAACAAGAAGACAAAAATAAATGAACAAATAGTAACGTTTAAGCATCAATAAGATAATAAAATACATAAAATACCATAAAGCATTGTAAGTAATGAAGGGCATAAAAAGTAATTCTCGGGCCCATTCTTTCTCTGGTTTTCTATAGTTCCAGTTTCTGCTCCCAGCCAGTTCACATTCTCTACTGAGCTGTGCAGTGTTACAGACGGCAGTGGGATCTTCAGTGTTAAGCCCTCGGCTCCTTGTAAAGCCCAGGGTGCACTGGCAGTTCCATCTGCATGATATTGGAAATAGCTTACCACGGAACAGATGTTGCTACATCTCTGATTGGGGGGATCTCCTGATCTGGTATGCTGGCTCTCTGCCTGTGATGTTAGTGTTGGACTCCCCATCGAATGCCACACGTCCAGTCCAGGGTGCCCCTGCTGTAATGTGCGCTTGGCTCTGCTCACCCCCGCCCCCATCCTGCTCCTGTAGCCCCTGAGGATCCACATCCCAGCCTTCAGGAGCTGCAATCAGAGTGAGTTAGTTCTGTTCTCAGGAAGACCCTGGGCACACGCTATAACATGAGAGGCCCACATGCTGCTTTCTGAAAGTGCAGGTCATGCAAACTGTGCTGTGTAGTCCGTACCTCCAGGCTGTAGCACGAATGAGTTGGAGATCTCTGTGGTCAGGTGGATGAACACCGCAGATTCACCATCTGCCCCCAGACTCATTTCACAGGGGAGTGCTAGTTATTTACACAATCCCCCATCCTCCCAAATATCCAAAGACAAATATTGGAGGTACGGAAGTGAAGAGTAAAAATGACAGAATTTACCCTGCATACCCTGTTAAGCAACAATGCTTAATACTTTGATTTACTTGTCAGTGAGACATTCTCAGCCTCATCCAGTCCCATTATAATCTGGTCAGGGGCCGGTGCCACGCATGTTGGTCATTTTTTGCCACGGAATTATTAGCTATAGACGCATTAAAACCCCAGGATGTCTGCTCTTTGTGGGTTACCTGGGTCAGCACTGGACTTGTTTGGCAAAGCTGCTGTTCGTCGTGACTGGAGTGTATTGCCAACTGGGGGAGAGAGAAGGGTTTTTTTTTTTTTCATACTGCGTAAAAAAAAATATTCGAGGAAGATTAGCTTTGAATTTGGGGTGCATACCCCAAAAGCGGAATAAAATAGCTTGGAGCAAAGTGAAGGTGAGAAATCAGCACGGTGACAGTTTTGAGGGAAAGTGTGAGGACATTTAATGTTGCCACATGGAGACCCAGGGAACCACGTTTCTGGCAAACCTTACATCTTAAGGCCGTTCCCCTCACGCCGTGTTGATAGAAAAATGGTGAGTGCCTCTGGTTCTTTGAGAATCAATCTATTTATTTTACCCCTACAGGTAACCAGGAAGACGTCGATGAAATCACAGAGACAGGAAGGACAGATCTGGCCATTCTGATTGCCATGGCTTGTATTGTTGCCCTGGCTATTGCTTTCATGATCTGCTTGTTGCGAATGTACAGGACACGCGAAGGTAAGGCCTTAAGAGCCAAAAGAGCTCTGGTCTAGTTAAAAGCTCTGTATAATAAGTTATTATTATTTATTTTTTTTCCAAGTTCTTTTTACCCTGTTCATTGTAAGACATTATTCATTATACTGTCAATCTATTGTTGTAATGTAAACCGAAGTGATTAGTAACTTTGTTACCAGAACTTCGGTATATAAAACTGTTAAATAAATAAATATTGCAACGTAAGTGTTCTAAAGAAGTTTTAATGCTAATAGAAGTAAAGTTCTGCACATAATAGTAGAGGATCTGAAAGGTAAGGGAGTTGGGTACTAGTAGGACTTTTTGTGGGTGGTGACTTCACCCCCCAGTTTCCTGTTTGGGGGTTGTGTGCTTGAATACTCTGCTTTCAAAGCCTAGGCATTAGTGGATTTGAGTAATACGCTAAGAACTCCTAACCTATATTAAGAATGCATTCTAAGCAGAAAGCTGATGTTTTAATGCCTTCACCAGAAACCCAGGGGGTCTTCCTCCACTGCAAGTGCATTTGGCATAATCAATGAAACCCTGAAAAATCTATTTCTGAATTAATACTGCTTTTACCAGCTCCCAAGAGCATTTTTATCTTTCCTTGCTTTAAACATACCTGGACGGAAAAGTTGCAAAATAATGCAAATAATATCGAGTAATCAGTAGTGTCCAAATTACCCATCTCTGTTCCTTTGGTTGTCAGTTACCAGTTTGGTAATGCACAGTTTATGCTTTTGTAGGCAGACGGTAGTTTAAGTCCAGAATATGAAACGTAGCTCCATTTGCTGTGTGCTCAGCTGTGAAATTTGAATTAGATTTTAAAATGAGAGGTCTCATAATCTGTGAAAAATACAGGATCGGTCATCAAGATCTTGCCCTCATATGTGAGACCTGTACAGTGCTGTCCTGAGAGAGTGGGTAACTCAGATTAGGCCCTCATTGAATCAAGCTTGCGTCCTCAATCCTGTGCTTGTGTGTTGTACACAAAAATGATACGTGGCTTCCATAGCTGCATTAAACAGAGGCATTCGTGTGGCTGCGTTCCAGTCGGGGGGAGGAAAGCGATTGTGATTTTCAAATATACACGAACAGCTCTGCTCCTCCGCTGCCCACACAAACAGCAGATGCAAAGCACCCGGGATGCCTTCAGTGTGTGAACGTTGCCCTTAGCTGCTTTCCAAAGAGTGACCCCGAGTGGCTCCTTCATAGAAGATTTGCATAAAGGCCTTACATTAAAAGTGTTGGGGTTCTTAGCAGCTACGCACACTATTTGAAGATGACCCCCGTACACGCATCCTGCACTGCTCCGTCACTGATACATGGATTTTTTTTGCCTCAGGGATGACTGAATCGGTGCATTCATGTCGATATTAATCTTTTTTTTTTTTTTTCCCACCCAAGGATTTAGATCCCGAACACTCTGCTGCAGGTAAGACCCCAGACACCCCAGCTCTTTCCTGGCTTTTCTGGTTCCGGGACAAAAGTGATGTGCTAAGAGTGTTTATCCTGAAACGCAGGTGGGCCGGCGCTGGAGCCATGACCGGGAACGAAGACCAAACCAACGGTATCAACTTTTCCAATTCACCGTGTTCTCGCTTACAAGGTTTCCTTAAAGCTTAAAACAATTCCGCTAAGCGGTGAGACTTCAGGGGTGGTCGCTATAATTGCCACATCGTCACTCTAAAGTACGGGGAGTGACGGGAGCGTACGTTTGCTCGCTCTCTATGGAAACCCTCCTTCTTTCGGCCTTTTGTGATATTCTGGCAGTGACACCTAACAACTGCTCAGCATGAAATGTACAAATCTCTGAAATCCTCTTATACCTGTAAGATACTTGGCTGGAGATCCAGCTAATCCCATGGGGAAAACACCTGCGACCTTGTTTACATGTGCTATCTGCTCACATCGAGCCATGCATTGGGGCTAAATGCGAATCAGATTGGCCGATTGCCGCACTCTTTGACATTGAAACCCATAGTAAACGATTCACTCAGGTTCAAGGACACTTTTTTTTTGTGTTCTTTTCCTATAATTTCAGATTAAGATATCTGATGCTGGCAATATTATGGGCAAGTTCTACAAGATTATTAACTGTAACCTTTTCTGCCACTTTTGATTTTTAATAATCTTGTTGGGATACCAGATTCATTCCAACAGTAAAATATTTAATGCACCCCTTGGGGAATCCCGGTGCAGCGTGAGCTCCTTTACTGTAAAAAAAAAAAAGAACTCTGACTAAGCTCAGCTTCATATTGGAAAAGCAGAAAATTATTGTAAAGCAAGAGCCTTAGAGTGTGGTACCAAGCAAGTGGTGACATTTTCCTGGCAGGGAAAAGTAAAACTGCCAGCTGTGATTCTGGTTGTTTTTTTTTTTGCTCAAATGGATTCACCAGTTTCTTTCATGACTTGACCTCTTAGATAAAGCTGGTACACAGACCCCGAAATATGCAGCTTAGAAAGCCCCTTGTTAGGAGGTGGCTATAGAAATTCATCTAACAGAATTTATTGTTTTGTTATTGTGTTTAGAATTGGAAAGTGACGGAAGAGTCTCTTCTCAGCACCAGGTAGGAATTACCAGCATTGCGGAGTAGTCTGTCTATACCTGTCTGATCATTAGAATTCTATCAACAATTGTACAAGTCTCCATCTTATCTGTCTGTATCATAGCTATGTCTCCTTTTTCTTTTTCCTCCTTTTACCAGGGGTGGGCAGTTCGGTCCTCGAGGGCCACAAACCAGTCTGGTTTTCAGGATATCCCTAATGAATATGCATGAGAGAGATTTGCATGCACTCTGCCTCAGTTGTGTGCAAATCTATGTCATGCATATTCATTAGGATATCCTAAAACCTCGACAGGTTTGTGGCCCTCGAGGACTGGAATTGTCCACCCCATTGTGCCTTCCAGTTGCATCTCCCAGTTCAGAGGTGGCTCACTCCGGTCCTGGAGAAGCCACAAACAGTCCAGGTTTTCAGGATATCCACAATGAATATGCACGAGATAGATCTGTAGGCCCTGCCTCCATTATGTGCAATCTCTCTCGTGCATATTCAACGTGGATATCCTGAAAACCTGGCCCTGTTTGTGGCTCTCCAGGACCAGAGTTAGTGTGTCTGTATCTGCTGGTATCTTGGGCATAGCATATATATACAAAAATTCATGTATATGGTGGGAATAACCAGAGGCCTTATATTACCAAGAAGATTAAAGTGGTTTCGTATGAATTGTGCTCTTGAGTCATAGAATTGAAAGATTCCATAGCTCTAAGCCAAAGGCCAAGTGCACTTAGCTTTAATCATATACCACATGTTTTATCTTTAAATATTTTTTTAAATATTTTGAAATGAAGCCATGTTTCCCCTAATTCCCAGTGTCTAGTATGTAACTGAGAAAATCTAACGAAAGTCACTTATCTTGTCAATATATTGTAAATGCTGAAGTTAAGCTGATCTTTCAATAGTTTATATGATGTTTTGATGCTGTAGTTATAATCCAAGCCTTTCACATATCAGAAGACAAGACAACCCAACCCAACCAATGTTTTGGCAGAATGTCTTCTTCAGGGGTCATGCTAGTGAAGCTGTGGAAGAAAATTCGGTCAAAATACAAATAAAAGCAATATTATTACAAAACAGCTTATTCGTATCAGAAAAGGTTTGCACTGATTTTATTGGGCTCAGCTCCTCAAATCATGGCTTCCAAATGTTTGCAGCTTGGAAAGTAAAACTGAGTTTAATAAACTACCTGAGCCTGTGACACAGTTGATTCTCTGAGTGACAGCTCTCTTATCCAATCAGATCTACCTGCAGGAAATCCAAAGAAATCCTCAGGGTCTGTAGGACTGCTGAGGACACTGAGGTCTGTCAAAAAAGATAGACCGATTGATCTTCTTGTTAGTCCATGCAGGCTAATGGTGTTCAAAACATAAATCAATTTCTGTTTCTTTTGTAGCAAAAATCTATAAATGTCACCTCTGCGTAAATTAGGTTCCAGTTTCTTAAGCATCGAAAACTTCAAATCATCGAAAATGTGTTGTAATATAGAAACATAGAAATGATGGCAGAAAAAGACCAGTTGGCCCATCTAGTCTGCCCAGCAAGCTCCCACACTTATTTTCCCATACTTATCTGTCTCATCAACCACCAAGTTCAGGGTCCTTGTTGGTAACTGTTTGATTCAAATTTCCTGCCATCCCCTGTCATTGATGCAGAGAGTAATGTTGGAGTTGCATCAAAGGTGAGCATAAGGCTTATGGTTAAGGGTTGTAACCGCCGCATCAAGCAAGTTACCCCAATGCTTGTTTACCCAGATTGCACAGATCGATGCCTTGTTGGATGATGTCTGAATGTAAATCCTGTTTTCCTCACTTCCCCCTACCGTTGAAGCAGATAGCAATGCTGTAAATGTATTCAAAGTGATGTATCAGGCTTAATTGGTTTAGGGTAGTAACTGCCGTAATAAGCAAGCTACCCCTATGCTTATTTGTTTACCCATATTATGAAGTTTAGACCTTATTGGTTGTTGTCTGAATGCTAATTCTCTTCTCCACATTACCCCCTGCCGTAGAAGCAGAGAACAACATTGTGTATGCATTCAAAGTGATGTATCAGGCTTAATTGGTTTAGGGTAGTAACCGCTGTAATAAGCAAGCTACCCCACGTTTATTTATTTACCCAGATTGTGAAGTTCAGTCCTTTTTGATTGTTATCTGAATGCAAATCCTCTTTTCCACATTTCCCTTTGCCGTTGAAGAAGAACAATGTTGGTGTTGCATTAACCGTGCAAGGGATTTTTTTTGAGTAAGGGTAGTAATCACCAGGTAGTAGTTAACATTCTAGCAAGCCACCCCCATGGCTCTACTCTTCATTCCCATCCTCTAGCCTTTATGGATCCACAGTGTTTATCCCACTCTGCTTTGAAATCTTTCACAGTTTTAGTCTTCACCACTTCCTCCAGAAGGGCATTCCAAGCATCCACCACCCTCTCCATGAAGAAACACTTCCTGACATGGGTTCTGAGTCTTCCTCCCTGGAGCTTCAAATCGTGACCCCTAGTTCTACTGATTTTTTTTCCATTGTAAAAGGTTTGATGTTGACCATGAATCATTAAAACCTTTCAAGTATCTGAAAGTCTGTATCATATCACCTCTGCTCCTGCTCTCCCCCAGGGTGTACATATTTAGGTTCTTTAATCTCTCCCATAATTCATTTTATGAAGACCACCCACCTTTTTGGTTGCCCTTCTCTGGACCGCCTCCATCCTGTTTCTGTCCCTTTGGAGATACGGTCTCCAGAACTGAACACAGTACTACAGGTAGGGCCTCAACAAGGCTCTGTACAAGGGGATCATCACTTCCTTTCTCTTACTAGATATTCCTCTCTCTATGCAGCCCAGCATTCTTCTGGCTTTAGCTATCACCTTGCCACATTGTTTCGCCGACTTCAGATTGTTAGACGCTATCACCCCAAGGTCTCTCTCCTGCTCCGCACACATCAGCCCTTCACCCCCCATCAAATACAGTTCTTTCAGATTTCTACTCCCCATATGTGTGACTCTGCACTTCTTGACATTGAATCTCAGCTGCCATATCTTCGACCACTCTTCCAGCTTCCTTAAGTCCCATCTCATTCTCTCCACTCCTTCCGGTGTGTCCACTCTGTCGCAGATCTTAGTGTCATCCGCAAAAAGACAAACCTTACCTTCTATCCCGTCCGCAGTGTTGCTCACAAAGATATTGAACAGGACCAGTCCCAACACCGATCCTTGCGGCACACTGCTTAACACCACTCTCTCTTCAGAGTAAGTTCCATTTACCGTCACACATTGTCTTCTGTCCATCAACCAGTTTGCAATCCAGGCCACCACCTCGGCACTCACTCCTAAGCTTCTCATTTTATTCACCAGTCTCCTGTGTGGGACCATATCAAAAGCTTTGCTGAAATCCATGTAGATGACATTGAGCGCTCTTCCTCTATCTAATTCCCTAGTCACCCAATCAAAAAAGTCAATCAGATTTGTCTGACAGGACCTTCCCTTGGTGAATCCATGCTGCCTCTGGTCCAGCAGTTCTTTCGACTGTAGATAGTTCACTATTCTTTCTTTCAGCAGCGACTCCATTACCTTTCCCACCACCGAGGTGAGGCTAACAGGCCTGTAGTTTCCAGCCTCCTCTCTGCTCCCAGTCTTGTGAAGCGGGACCACCACCGCTCTTCTCCAATCACTCGGCACCACTCCCGTTTCTAGGGATCTGTTGAACAGGTCACTCAGTGGACCCACCAGTACATCTCTGAGCTCCTGAGTAAGGACCTGTTCAACAGATCCCTAGAAACGGGAGTGATGCCGAGTGATTGGAGAGTATTATAGTTGGCAATGTTGAACAAGGGGAGCATCCTTATTTCTTTTTATACAACTATGATGTTCTAAATTGCACGTATGAAGACTAGCAGACATCTTAGATGTATACCATATCACAGGGACACCAATTTTCATAAATTATGCTCCCACTCTTACATATAGTATAGCATCTCAATTTGAATGGAACAATTTTCGAAAGAGGTAAAATGTCACCTTCAAAAGATCGAGGAAACACTGCACAAGATCCAAATTATTTCCCAGTCTATAAATTTCTTCTGGAAATATATACAGAGTTGACTACCATATGCCTGATGTTTCAGCCCCCCTTGAAAAGAAACAACGGAGAAGCCTTTAGGGCCAGATGAAGACTTAACATGTCCAAATAACAATGGATGCTTCTCGGTGGCGAATATGGTAATACACAGATCCTACGATCAGTAGTTTGTATAGATTGTGGTTGTAACAAAAGACCCTGAAAAATCTATTGGGTTCTTTTGTAAGATCATATAGTCTATATAAAAATGGGCATTAACATTGGCCACTCTCCAATCTACCATAGCTGATTTGAAAGAGAACTTAGATTATTAGAAATAAGTCTGCAGTTCTGTTTTTGAGTTCTTTCAAAACTCTGAGGTATATACCATCTGGTCCTGGTGATTTGTTACTCTTTAGTTTATCGATTTGCTCTATTATATCTTTTTGGTTCAACATGATTTGATTCAGTTCCTCTGAATCATCACCCTAAAAAATTTTTACCGGTGTAAATATCTCTGAGTAAGGACTGAAGCAAAGAATTCATTTAGTTTTTTTGCTATGGCCTTGTCTTCCCTGAGCACCCTTTTTACCCCTTTATCATCTAGTGGTCCCACCGACTCCCTCTGGCTTCTTGCTTCGAATATACTTGAAGTTTTTATTTTGAGATTTTACTTCTGTGGCAAGTTGTGGTTTTTTTTTTTAACCAAATTCTCATTTGTCCTGCCTTATTAAATGCTTCACATCTACCTTGTGAGTGCTTATGCTTATTTACTATTTTCTTCATTTGGATTCACCTTCCAGTTTTTGAAGGATATTCTTTTGGCTTTAATAGTCTCCCTTACTTCACCATTTAACCATGCTGGCAAGCTCTTTCTACCTTTTTTTAATATATAGAATACCTCTAGTCTGGGCTTCCAAGATGGCATTTTTAAACAGTGTCAATGCTGCATGCAAACTTTTAAACTTTGCAACTGCTCCTTTTAGAATTTTTTTCTAATTTCCCCATTTTATCATAGTCTCCTTTTTAAAAGTGAAATGTTTCTGCTGTAGTTTCCTTAATGTCCGGCTCAGTGTGCAAGGGAGGTCAACAAAGCAAACGGAATGTTAGGAATTATTAGGAAAGAAATGAAGAATAAAACAGGGTGTGTCATACCTTGATTTCTCTCCATGATGAGACCGCATCTGGAGTATTGTGTACAATTCTGGTTGCCACAGCTTAAAAAACATATAGCTGGACTGGAAAAGGTGCAGAGAAGGGAGATCAAAATGATAAAAGGGATGAATCGGAAAAGTTAAAGAAGTTAGGGCTGTTCACCTTGGAGAAGAGACAGCTGAGGGGGGATATGACAGAGGTCTATAAAATAATGAGTAGAGTAGAAAGGGTAAATTTGAATCGATTACTGGAGGATGTGATAAAGTCAGTCAGCATAGCTGGCTTAAAAAAGATTTCTTCAAATTCTTAGAGGAAAAGTCCATAAACCATTATTAACTAGATAGACCTGAAGGAAAGCCACTACGTAACCCTGGGTGTTAGCAGTATAGGATCTATCTGCTATTTAGGATCCTGCTGGCTTGGCCACTGTTGGAACAGGACCCTGGGCTTGATGAACCCTTGGTCTGACCCAATATAGCAATTCTTATGTCCTCCCTTCAGCAATTATTTTAGACCCTAATTGCATTATGATCACTGCTTCCAAGTGGTTCCATCGCCATTACTTCCCCCTCATAAATCTTTTACAGGAAATTCCTCAATAATGAATGCATGCAGGGGATAGATTTGCATACATTGGATACCCAGAGGATGGTTAGGAAATACTGATTTATGGCACCTGCAATCCTTAACCTGTCTAGCATATCCTGATAAGAAATGTAACCGGTCAATACTGGGGTAAATGAAATCTTCCATTATTGTGTAGTGTAATTTGTTAGCTTTCCTAATTTCTGTTAGCATTTCACTGTCTATCTCTTCATTCTGGCCTGGCGGATGATGGTAAATCCCCACTACATTTTCCCATTACACTGGGAGGGAGCAATATTCAGTATGCTGAATATGCACCTAAAGTAGCTGCATAACTTTTTAAAACCCAACTGGCTAGGTCTGAATATAACCGGTAATATTTTAAAGTTATCCAGCCACTTGTGGCTGGATAACTTGCCACTTAACCGGGTATATTTAAAAGATAAACTCTGGAGCCCTCCGGCCCGATCCTTCAGTCCCCTCCCTCCCCCTCCCCCCCCCCCCCCCGCCAGAAACTCTTAGACAAGTGCAGGCCTAGTACCCAATTCCCTCCCTCACTCCTGCAACCCACCAAAAGCAAAAATAGAGCCGCTACTGCTCCAAGATTGGCCACCCCGTCTTCTAATTTCTTTAAAACAAACAAAAAAAAAATTAGAGGTCACTCCTTCTCCGCCTCCCGGATCCCAGAACGCCAGCCAGGAGGAAGTGCGGACTTAGCCACTCCCAGCCCTTCTGAAGCGTAAGCTAGCGGTGCCCCTGTCAGAGCCATGCTGGAAGTGCAGGGAGCCGGGGGGGGGGGGGGGGGGGATAGTAAAAACAGAAAACATTGGTGGAGGTTGGGGGGGGACAGCTTTGGGGCAATAATGGCTCCTCGATGTTTGTATTTGGGGGTGATGGGGTGGGGGCAGATCAGGCACTAGGCCTGCACTTCTGGGGTGAGGGATGCAGGATGGCACCAGAGAACCCCAGAGTATATTTTTTTTCCTCTCAGTTACCCGGATACCTTTTGAGTATTTCAAGTTAACGTGGCCAGACGTGGCTGGATACCTTCAGGCCTGCTCTGAGGCGCCCCTCCGTTATCTGGCTAGATGTTAGCCGGGTAGTGGCTTGTCTGACTGTAACTTAGCAGGATGAGTGGCCCCAATATTATCCAGCTAAACGCTTTCTGCATATTGACCTCTGCATTTCTCTCTGTAAGAGATGCTACAGTGCATTTCGTCTCCTTTTATCCCGTTTTGATTCTATGCCGTCCTTACCCTACAGCACCTGGCCTATCATTCCAATATAATTTGTACCCTAGAATCACAGTGTCCCTTTAGTTACTCTTTTTCCACCAGGTTTCCGCCACCTTCGCACCAGACACGAAGGTTACCAAGCAGTCCCCTCATGCACCAGCCACCCAGCCAGCTATCTCCTTTCCTACTGATTGAATCACTCACTACGATGGCCCCTTCTGGGCATGTTGTGGCCCTGGAGACATTGTGCAAGAAGATACCATCATTACCAGGGGGGAGGGGGAGCTGGGGGTGCAGCTGCAGTGAGGGGAGCCCAGGGGAGGGTTGGGGTCTGAAGTTGCCTGGCTGGGAGGGGGGGCTGATGGGGGTGGGGTCTGAGACTGGCCAGTAGGGGGATCTCAAGCTGAAAACCTGACAGTGGAGGGGGGGGGGGGAGGCAGGTCCTAGGCTAGCTTGGGAGGAGGGGGAGCCAGGCATGAGGTCAGAAACTGGGGAATGTCTGGCTGGGTGGGGGTGGGGGAGGCTGACTTGAGGGGAGAGGAGCTGAGGATGGTGTCCGAGAATGGGGCGGGGTCCAGGGCGGATTGAGGGGTCTGAAACAGAGGATGGTTTCTGTATCTTTAAGCCACACTTGCTCAGTCCCTGATTACATCTCTTGGTACCTTCTGATCTTCTCTCTCGCCATATGCAGTACAGGATAGTGGCTTAGCACTGACACTTCTGATAGTCCTGCTGCTTTGGGTGTGTTCTCCTTTAGCACTGTCTGGTTTTCTAGCATCAAGCTGCTCTTGGAATAAATAATTACACTCTCATTTATGTGAAGAATGACTTTTACCATATCTGTAAAATAATTCGTTGGCAGTGGGAACTGGGTCGGAGCTTGGTTGGTGTTCCTCTGCTGCTCTAGGGCTGCTCCACCATGCTCCTGAAGGGCTCTCTGTATCCGTCATCTCCTCCGGGTCTGCTGCTCTGGCCTCCAAACAAACCTCTCATCATATGTGCAAATCACCAGAGAGCCTCCATCTCGCTGCTTACGATTATTGCCATTTTAGTTACCTAAGGTTGCTAAGGAAGTAGGGACGCCTAATCTAATGTTAAGTCCTTTGCATTGATCTGGTATATGTCATGTTACTTTGTCAATGACCAGCAAGTGGACAGTAGTTAATCTATTTATCTAAATCCCTAATTGACCTTTCTTCTGAAATTCCCCTCTTGTACTAGTAATTGGGGTGCCGCCTTGTTTCTGAAGATCTGGTGCAGAGGTAATGGCTTAATGCACTGGAGATGAGCACCACTGGGGGGGAAAACCTGTCTCTTCGTGGACCCTCTGCTTTCATTTGCCTTTCCTTTGAAACAGGAAGAAGAGCAGACTGTTTATGCCGACCTCGCTGTGGACAGAAGCCCCGGTACTAGAGCAGGGGAAGAACGGGCGGAGGCGGTGTATGCGGTGCTGCTGCTCTCCAGGTCCCAGCCCTGAGAGCCTCGGCTACGGGAGCAGCAGATGAGGAAGAGGAGCTGGGCTACTGCAGCAGCGCTGCCCCCGGGAAATGTTTCCGCTAAGTGGCGGGGGCTGGTGGCTAATAGCCAGGGAGCCAGGAAAACAAGGAAATCCCATTCCCCTCCCCATCCCCCCACCCCCAGCAATCCTTGTCAGCTCAGGAAATCATGTTCTTACCCATTGCCTCAGGTACTCACCTAGATTGTAAGCTCTTTGGGGCAGGGATTTATCACACCTATTTATTAACATTGCACTGCTCTGCTTACGTCTAGTAGAGTTATGAAAATAATAATTACAAATGATAATATCTTATTGCCAGGGCTTGCCGTTCTTCCTGTCACATTTCTGAATGAGAGCAATGGCTTCAGAGAGCTTGCTACAGATCTTGACGCTGCAGGTTGGCCCTTCTTGTCTCTGCTGGGCAGCTTAAACAGAGACAATTAGTTTACATAGTAATGCAGGAATGACAGCAGAAAAGGACCGAATGGTCCATCCAGTCTGCCCCCCAAGCTTCTTAAGTAACATCTGCCGTGCCATGCAGGTTACCCCCGGTTTCTCATAAGGGTAGCAACTGCCGCTCCATGCAGTTATCCCCGAGCCTTATAATAACCCATAAAAAATTTACTGCTAGCAACATTTTTACTGGGTGATGAGCCCTCCTGAAATTCAAACAGAGCTGCTTGACGTGCTTTGCTCATGGACTTGGCCATAGAAGCAGTCCTGTGCTCTTTCCTTTATGTTTCCGTATAAGTATCCCAGACTGTAAAAGTCAGAGCCCATGTTGGTTCTCATCTGAATCCAATTCCTCTTCCACCTTTCCCCCCCATTGCTGTCAAAGCAGAGAGTAATGTTGCAGTTGCGTCTAAAGCATCAAGGCTTATTGGTTAAGGGTAGTAATCCTATGCTTTCTGTCAAGGGTAGGAACTGCTGCTCCATGCAGGTTATTCCCATGCCTATCAGTTTCCCATACTGGAAACGTCGGGGCCCTCGGTTGTTGTCTAAATCCAATTCCCCTTTTCCCCCTGCCATTGAAGTGGAGAGCAATGATGGAGCTGCATCAAAAGCATCAAGGTTTATTGGTTAAAGGTCATAAACCCTACCCAGCAAGTTACCCCCATGCACTCTTTTCTTCATGTCCATCCTCTAGCCTTTAGGGATCCACAGTGTTTATCCCCTGCCCCTTTGAATTCTTTGACTGTTTTTGTCTTCACCACCTCCTCTGGAAGAGCATTCCAGGCATCCACCACCCTCTCCGTGAAGAAATATTTCCTGACGTTGGTTCTGAGTCGTCCTCCCTGGAGTTCCATTTCATGACCCCCAGTTCTACTGATTTCTTTCCAATGGAAAAGGTTTGAAGTTTGTGCATCATTAAAACCTGTCGGGTACCTGAAGGTCTGTGTCATATCCCTCCTGCACCTTTTCTATTCTGGGGTGTACATAGTCAGATCCTTCAGCCTCTCCTCATAAGTCTGCCAATGCTGACCCCACACCGTTTTAGTCACCCTTCTCTGGACCGCCTCCATCCTTTTTGGGAAACAGGCTTCAGAACTGAACACTGCAACATCTTTTTTTCTTAACGTTTTTTTTTTCTGGGTTTTATTGTAATGACGTCTTTCAGACCCCTTTAGTTTCGTAGTGTTTGTTGTCCTGATGTTCCCCATGCTGGCATTCTCTCCACCTCAGGCAAATTCACCCTCTCGAGCTCTGCCCCATCTGGTTTACCCTTGCATACCAGTTATCCAACGTTGTTGAGCTTCTTCCTAGTCTGTATACAGGGCTAAGCCACTGATCAGTTCGATTTGACATCATCTTTGATTGCCAGCTCTTCTGGGCAGGGACCTGTTAGCTCCCTGTTCCTTTTATAGTGCATCTCGATCCCCCTGTGCTGCATTGTGAGATGTGCAATCTTGCCATGCTGGAAAGTCTTCTAAAACAGAGCAATAATATCCGCTAGGGCAGTGCAGCTCATCTAAATAGGAGTTATCGGGCCAGATGCTGTTGTCAGTTTTTCAGTATAAAGCTGTCCTGAGAGTGGGCAGGAATGAACTCTGTTTTTCCTTTTCCTGACTCAAAATGTAACTTTGCAGTCAATTTAAATTGCAAAATTTCTTCACTGTGTCTGTTAATCAAGCATAATGAAATGAACACACGTACATATATTGTTTTTGGAGTCATTAATAAATAGTACAGTCATCGAACTTTTTCAGGGTGAGGTCTGGTAATTGCTTGTATAGTGGTCACATAGCACCATCATGTGGTTAAGTGCAAACACTGCAGATTCCTTTTACATTTCTGTCCAGTACCTGAGACATACTGGCAAATGTTAAAAAGCAGAGTGATCTAAACTTTTCAGTTGAGAGGACAAATTCCAATGTTTGCTAGTGAGAATTTTTCATTAATTAAGTGCATATTTTGGATATTAAGTGTTTATTTTATATTGTAGTATCAAAATAAAGTGGTTTCCATCCCTTGCTCGTGCATCTCCATAATTTGTTTTTGCTTTTCTATGGGTGGTGAAAAAGGATCTCAAGGAATGGGGAGAGGAAAAGGAGAAGGTGAGAGGACCAAGGATGGGGCAAAGGCAGGTAGACGGGACTGTGAATGGGGTGAGGAGGAGACAGGACTTTGACTGGGAGAGGGGGAGGATAAGTTACAAGGAAGGAGGTGGTGGGTAGAAGGAATGAGGTTTTATTTAGTTATGCTCTCATATTTATAATCTCACCAAAGCACAACAGCGTTCAAAGCAAGTTACAACGATACCAAAGCAAAGCAGAGAGAGGGAAGCAGGCTCCAGAATCCGGGGAAAAGAGGGATCTGGATTGGGGGGGGGAGAGGTGTCCCTACCCCCTACGCCTCCCCCCTCATCTCTCCAGGCATCTCTAACCTTCATTTCTCTCATATCCCCACCTCCAGTCCTGCATACCCTCTCTAGCCCTCTCCAGCTTAACCCTTATATCCTTCCCCACCAGCCAGCTACCCTGCTAGCCAGCTTACCAGTCAGCTCCTCTCCCAGCCTGCCAGCCAGCCTTCCACGCCTAACTAGCCTATCAGCTAGCCAACCCCTTTCCCCACACTGCCAGCTAGCCTGCCAGCCAGTGAGCCACCCCCACTCCTCAGCCTCCCCTCCCTCACCTTGCTGTAGCTGCCAGCCCTAGAGCAGATGATTGCTTCCGGTACTGCATGGATCTCAGCGTGTGAGCCGCCCGCTGCTTGAATTCGTGCATTGCCCTTCTGAGACTCTGAGAACAACTCCAGTTTAGGTGCGGCCCAGTACTGAAAGCAATTGGCTATTCTGGAGGTGACAAGTCATGAGTCATGGCCTTTGGTTCTCTGTTCCTTTTTGGGCTGAGTGGCCGGTGGCTGTATGCTGGACCACCTTGTTATTAAGGATACAAAACCTCTACTGTTTATAGGACTGATGCTGTGTATTTACCACACTAGGGAAATGTTCAGCCATGCAGCAGATGCCGTATATGTAACTACAAAACCCATACATTCCTAAATTCTCACCCCCCCCTTAGGATTATCATATCACAGGACATAGGAGCCACAATTTAAACTACTGGTGGTGCTAAACTCAACACACATGATCTCTCCCTGGACCCAGCGAAGGAGCTTGCTCAGTATTGGGGTGCTCAAGCCTCCCCCGCCCCACAGAGCTGGCACCCATGCCACAGGATGGTAACGAGAAACAGAGGTGTCGGCATTTCCTGAGCTGTCTAGGGTGGGTGAGCAAAATGTTGTCTCCTATTTATACCAAGTACTGTTGGAAGGCAGCATGCAGATTCTGCCGGCAGTGTAGCAGAGAGAAAGATACAGACAGATATCTATACTTGAGAGAATCGTTCTTAAAATGACTGAATTATGAATGTACATGAACTATTTCAATCCTGCCTTTTCTCTCCCCATTCTCCAACCTTCTTACCTCTGCTTCCTTTCTCACTTCTCCTACGTTCCTTATTCCCTGGCTGCATCGTGTCTTCCTGCGGGTTATCTGCCTTCCTCTCTTTGGGGCTGAGCCTTCAGGTGCCTGGAATGTGTTCATCCTCACCTTTAACTAAACTAGATGACATTTTCACTTGGGATTTGATTGAAGAACTTTGACCATCAGAACTTTGTAAAGTTGGTTTCAAAAGGTTTGATCCCTTTTGTATAAACTGACATGCAGCTGCATAGAGGGAGAGGAACAGCCATGAGGAGAAAGGAGGTGATAATATAAGTCTAACAACATAAGAAATTGCCATAAGGATCCATCAGACCCAGTAACCTGTTTCCAACAGTGGCCAATCCATGCTACAAGTAACTGGCAAGAACCCAAAAACTAAGTCTATCCCACGCTACTGCTGCCAGTAATAGCAGTGGCTATTCTCTAAGTCAACATATTAATAATAATGGACTTCTCCAAGAACTTATCTAAACCTTTTTTAAACCCAGGTACTCTAATTGCACTAACCACATCCTCTGGAAACAAATTCCAGAGCTTAATTGTGTGTTCAGTGAAAAATAATTTTCTCTGTTTAGTTTTAGTATAAACAATTTTTATTGCATTTTACCCATAATGACAAGAACAATACTGCCGGACATAGGTGTACTTCAATGCCTGACAGTCAATAGAACTGGTACAAAGCAGTTACATACTAAAAACAGAAGTGATAACATCAACCCACCCAAATCAAACATCCCCCAACAGTCATACTGTGATGTAGAAACTGAAGATGCAGCGACCCAGTCATCTATGGTTGAAGACATCAGCTGTCAATTATTCAAAATCAAGCTACGTGCTCGGTGTGCTAGTGCTTGAATATACGACTCCCAAATGCTCAAGAAGAGGTGAAGACGTCGAGGTCTGTTTAGTTTTAAATGTGCTACTTGCTAACTTCATGGAGTGCCTCCTGATTCTTCTATTATCTGAAAGAATAAATAACTGATTCATATTTACCTGTTCTAGACCTCTCATGATCTTAAAGACCTCTATCATATCCCCCCTCAGCCATCTCTTCTCCAAGCTGATCAGCCCTAACCTCTTTAGCCTTTCCTCATAGGGGAGCTGTTCCATCCCCTTTATAATTTTGTTTGCCCTTCTCTGTACCTTCTCCATCGCAACTATATCTTTTTTGAGATGCAAAGACCAGACCTGCACACAGTACTCAAGGCGGTCTCACCATGGGGCGATACAGAGGCATTATGACATTTTCTGTTTTATTCACCATTCCCTTCCTAATAATTCCCAACATTCTGTTTGCTTTTTTGACTGCCACAGCACACTGAACCGACAATTTCAATGTGTTATCCACTATGACGCCTAGATCTCTTTCCTAGGTGGCAACTCCTAATATGGAACCTAACCGTGTAACTACAGCATGAACTGTAATTATTTTTCCCTATATGCATCACCTTGCACTTGTCCAAATTAAAATTTCATCTGCCATTTGGATGCCCAATCTTCCTGTCTTGCAAGGTCCTCCTGCAATTTATCACAATCTGCTTGTGATTTAACTACTCTGAATAATTTTGTATCATCTGCAGATTTGATTACCTCACTCATCATTTTCCTTTCTAGATCATTTATAAATATATTAAAAAGCACTGGTCCAAGTACAGATCCCTGAGGCACTCCTCTGTTTACCTTTTTTCCACTGTGAAAACTGACCATTTAATCCTACTGTCTGGTTCTGTGTTTTAACCAGCTTGCAATCCACAAAAGGACATCACTTCCTATCCCATGACTTTTTAGTTTTCTTACAGGCCGATACAGTACAGTGCACACTGTTAACCCATGTTTGGACGTGCGTTTGACGTGCTAGCTTTACCCCTTATTCAGTAAGGGGTACTAGTGCGTCGAAAATGCGCGTCCAACCCCCCCGAAACTAATAGCGCCCGCAACATGCAAATGCATGTTGATGGCCCTATTAGTTATTCCTGCATGATACAGAAAGTAAAATGTGCAGCCAAGCAGCACATTTTACTTTCAGAATTAGCGCCTTCCCAAAGGCTGGCGTTAATTTCTCTCAGCACCGGGAAAGTGTACAGAAAAGCAGTAAAAACTGCTTTTCTGTACACCCTCCGACTTAATATCATGGCGATATTAAGTCGGAGGTCTCAAAAGTTAAAAATAATCAAAAATTAAAAAAAAAATAAATTTAAAATCGGCCCGCGGCTCACGGGTTGAAAACCGGACGCTCAATTTTGCCGGCATCTGGTTTCCGAACCCGTGGCTGTCAGTGGGTTTGAGAACTGACGCTGGCAAAATTGAGCGTCGGCTGTCAAACCCGCTGACAGCCGCCACTCCTATCCGAAAAGAGGCGCTAGGGATGCACTAGAGTCCCTAGCGCCTCTTTTTACTGCGGGCCCTAATTTAAATATTTTTTTTTTCTGAATCGCGTTGGGAGAGTGGGCGCTCGCCTGCTCTCCCGTGATTTTTATTGTATTGGCCTGATAGAAGCTTCTCATGCGGAACTTTGAAGGATGTCATAATGGTGAGACCGCAGCTTGAATACTGAGGGCAATTCTTGAAAGAAGATAACTAATGGGATAGTGCTATACCTGAGTACAAATTATATCACAATGACAGAGAGGAGCATCTTGGTGGCGGGGTGGTATTTTATGTCGAGGATGGCATAGAGTCTAAATGCACAATTGCATCTTTATGGGTAGAAATCCCTTGTGGTTGGGGAAGAGTATAGAGATAGGAGTATACTACTGTCCACCTGGCCAAGATGGTGAAACAGACAGTGAAATGCTAAGAGAAATTAGGGAAGCTAACCAAACTGGTAGTGGAGTAAAAATGGGAGACTTCAATTACCTCAGTATTGACAGGGTAAGTGAAACATCAGGGCATGCTAGAGAGAGAAAGTTCCTGGATGGAATAAATGACAGTTTTATGGAGGAGAGGAATCAAAGAGAGAGGGAGAAATTTTAGATCTAATTCTCAGTGGAGCACAGGATTTGGTGAGAGGTGTGGTGGAACTATTCATAGATACAATGTATGCGATTTTTCAACACTTGTATTTAGAAACACAGTTCCCAAGGGGATGATTACAGATACAATATATACAGGTTTTCCAAAGATATAATCACAGACAATGTATAAGGATTTTTCACAAGAATATATACCTCTCTTGTTTACGAAGCATATCTTGGAAAAGACCATAGAGGCTGGGAGTGAGAGTTCTTTGGGAAACATGTATATATATTGTATCTGTAACACTGGGCAACAAATTTTCACAAAAGTCATGTTACTGAAATGAAATTAGTCAATTCTTATAAATTTCCATGTGCTAAACATGAATGTGACTGTGAAAATGCAAAATTAGCTCTAGTTTTTTTGTAATATGCAATAATATAATGACATCTTGAATTGTATGCCAATAGTAGGAGACCTACGGTTAATACCCTTTGAAAAATGAAGTCATAGACTACGTCTTAGATTTCTTTGCTTGTCTCTTGGATACCTGTTCGGGAGCATCTCTGTGGAGTGTCCAGCAGTAGTCAGCCAGCATGAATATTTCAAATGCTCACCCTTCTGACTGGGCTTCATATAATACACTGCTGACGTCAGCTTACTCAGCAGCAGCATGGCAGTAGAACTGCATTGCATCAGAAAATGATGTAATAAACTCTGGATGATGTGTACATGATGGTATTATGCAATATGATGCAATATTACATCATTCTAGGCTTATTTACAGTCCTACTGGATAAATTTACAGGACTAAACATAGAAAGTGAACTATATTAAATATCTTCAAAACGAGAGCCAATAAAAACTTTTCATGGTCATATTCGTGTTCAGCACATCAAGATACTACAGAGTAGGACCTTTTTAGGTCAGTAACACTTTCATTGTTGCCCAGTGAATCAACCCCTTGGGAACTGGGTTTCTAAATAAGAGTGTTGAAACATCATATACATTGTATCTATGAGTAGTTGCAATGTTTTTTTGTGCGTTGAATGCATGAGTGGTGGTGCTGAAGGCTAGTGTGTGTTTGGAGTATATGATAGGCATATTATTGGCTTTTTAATTGAATAGTTGACATCTAACTTGTTAACTGTTAACTTGTTAACTGAGGGCTGCGAGGGTTAAAAAACATTTTGGTGAAAAATAATTTTTCAGAATAATTGTTAGAACGTTTATTATATATATTTAGTTATTTTGATGCCCTTTTAGCTTTAGTTCTCGATCTACAATGTTTGGGAATTGTATTTTTCTTATACCTTTATTGCTTTATTACCTTAGCAGGCTTACTCTTATACAGGTTTGGAGCGGGAGCTGTGCCATGAGGCAAAGAGGACTGCAAATGCTCAGCTTGGTGTGTACGTGCTATTTTTGTCACAGCTTCATGCTGCTTAACACACTCGCGATGCTCGCACACAGAAGCTATAGTTCTTTGAGTTAGCGGACAGGCTAATAGTATTCATGTAATAGTGATGCTATTTTTTTTAGCACATGCTCAGAAATATGTAGTGATGTTTTAGTGTGCACATTACATTTTTAGCACATACACCTAAAAATGTTTAGTGCGTTATCTCCTTAGTATATATGTCTCTATATGTCAACTTGCATATCCCTGTAAACTCCTCATCAGAGGAGAATCCAGCATATCACAAGAGATGAAAATACTTCTATACTAAAAAAAAAAACCCTTTACCCTGCTCAGTCATTGCTATGGTTACAAGATATTCAATTCAGTGGAAAAGAAGCTAAAAATGGATGTAGGTTACTAAAAGAATGAGAATCACAAGGACGTTACTAAATATGAAGCATATGGCACTTCCGTGCCCAGTAAGAACGCAATGTGAGGTTTCTTATGGGGGCTGTGGTGCCAAAAGGCAAAGCTTTTCACTGAGTCACAGCTACAGGGGACAGAGTTGGAGGTCGTAGATTGACAAACAGAGAGAAGGGTCCCCCAGGGCAGCCAGAGATCCCTGGACAGTTCCTTTTTGGTCTTAGAAAGTTTCTACTGAGCAGATATGGACTTGGAAGCAGAAGTTAAAACAGAACGCCTACTCTGGCTTACTGCTCAGGCCAAGCAAACGGTAGGCAGTAGCCCAGTACCTTTTCAGCCCAGTTCTTCCCCTTTAGGGATATTCATTGCATGCCCTGTTTTCGGACATTTGTTTGATGTTCCCTGATATTTTGGCTGCCAAACACTTTGGGCTGTATTTGTACAAAAGATGCCCTACAGATTAAAAAATACATGGATTTGTATTTAATTTCTTGCTTTTCTAAACCTGAGCTGAAGGCAAGTTACATTTCGGGTACAGCAGGTATTTCCCTGCTCCAGAGGCCTTACAATCTGAGGCCCCTATTTACTAAGCATTTTCCCCCTAGGTAGAAAATGAGAGAGAACCTTTAGCAATAAGGCCAGTGGTTCAGTGGTAAGAGAGCATTTGCATTTTCTGAAAGTGGCTGCTCTTATCTGTGCCTTCTCTGAATGGAAGACCATCTCTGTGGAAGAAGGAGCAGCTTTGAAGGATGTGCATGATAGAAGGATTGAGACCATCCTTAAGCAAGCACTTGAAGCAGTGGCAATGACCTTGCAGATCGCTTCCTGTTGTTCCTTGGTGGCTCGCTCGTCTGCTTCTCTCTCAGGAGGCCGATGACTCTGGAGTGAATTCCAGGGCAGATATGGAACCCACTGCTGCCCTTTTTTTTGGCAGACATGGGCTGTGATTTGGTCCACACCTCAGCCAGAGGGGCGCCTTTGGTAATAGCGGCCAGGTGTCAGTTATGGCTGAGAAATTGGTCGGCCAATGTAACCTCCAAGGCTAATCTTACGAAAGTGCCCTTTAAAGGCTCGCTCTTGTTTGGGAGCGAGTTGGAGAAACTGGCCAGTAAGTGGGGCAAATCCCTGGTTCCTCTGTTGCTAGAGGATAAGCATCAGTCACTGTACCCCTTTGGCATGAGGGGGGGTTATACCAGGAGTTCCTTTCTCAGGACTTGACCTTTTGGTAGGTCTCATTCCTTTCATCCCAGACAGCCCAGGTTGGGGAGCAGGCTCGGGTAGTGGAAGCTCCCGAGCCTTCCAATAAAGGTTTGCCAACCCAGCCCCAGGAACAGGAGATAGAGGGCACCTCTTTCTCTTTTATCAGAGGTGGATGAAAATCATATCAGTGGGTCCTGGAGGTGATATGAGAGGGATAGGCGCTGGAGTTTCGCAGTGTCCCTCGGGACTGTTCATGGTGTCTCCCTGCCACTCATCACAGAAGAAGCAGGCAGTAGAAACTACATTGGCAAGGCTTCTCAGTCTGAGGGCTGTGGGTCCAGTGCCCACGTCTCAAGAAAATATGGGTCGATATTCCATGTATTACATTGTGCCCAAGGAGGGCTCCTTTCATCCCATCCTGGTTCTCAAACGGGTCAACTGTCATTTGCGGGAGGCTCATTTTCACATGGAAACATTGCGCTCAGTGAAAATGGCAGTGCAGTTGGGGGGAATATCTGACCTCTCTGGATCTGTCCAAGGTGTAGCTCCATATTTCCATCCAATTGAAGCACCGGTGTTTTCTGTGTTTCATGGGGTTGGGGTACCATTATCAGTTTCTGGCACTGCTTTTTTGTTTGGCTACAACTTCCAAATTGAGGACAGGAAAGCATCCCATGCTGGACAGATACTGACTGCTGATCTGCTAGGACTCAGGACATGCTGGTGGTGGAGTATCTTATGTGGATTCTGCAGGAATGGGACTTGCTCTGGCTTGGAATCTGTGAGTGCTGGGAAAAGTGCAGCAAGACAGGAGAATTTCCAGAAATAAATAAGTGCCTGGGCTCAAAGTGTAGAGCAGGGAAGCAATCCAAGTTTGCAGAGGAGGGAGAATCACAAACTGAAAGGTGAGCGGAGCCTGCCAATGAAGGGAAACCTAACATTTGATGAAGAGTTGGAATCAGTGAAGGGATCAGGGCTAGCGTGTCCTATTAGACGAAGTAGGTGGGTGCCTAGGGCACTGACCATTAGGAGGCGCTGAAGATTAGAGCAGCCATGTGGGGCCGCGAGCAGTGGCAAAGAGTAGAGATTCCATGGGTTGCAAACAGTGCCCAACTTGCGCTGTTTGCAACCCATAGCTGTGTTTAAAAAAGGATTGGATAAGTTCTTGGAGGAGAAGTCCATTACCTGCTATTAATTTCACCTAGAGAATAGCCACTGCCATTAGCAATGGTTACATGGAATAGACTTAGTTTTTGGGTACTTGCCAGGTTCTTATGGCCTGGTTTGGCCTCTGTTGGAAACAGGATGCTGGGCTTGATGGACCCTTGGTCTGACCCTGTATGGCATTTTCTTATGTTCTTATGCACGCGGCCCAGAGAAGCACATGCTCTGGGTATGATGTAGGGGCTGAGACTGGGGGGAGGCTGTGCAACCGGCTGGGGGTAGCAGCGTGGTGGTGGGGGGGGGGGGGGGGGGGAGGAGCAGGCACAAGACAGAAGGCTCACCTAGGGCACCTAAGCTCTTTGCACCGGCCCTGGAAGGGATGGCTGAATCAAGCCTGCAGAGGTGGGCAGTTGGCTATGGAGTACACCTGGGTACACTCAGGATTTCACCCTGAGACTCTGGAAATTTGCATCAACTGTAGGGTCTCCGGGGAAACACTAGAAATCTCAGGGCCTCTCTGTATACAGCTCAGTCATTCCCTTTCTCAGTAAACCTGCAGAGAACAGGAGAAGTGGGGGCAAGCCTTGACTTGTCCACTCTGTTTAAGATCTTAGTATCATCTGCAAATAGACAAAATTTACCTACTACTCCTTCCACATTGTCGTGCACAAAAATATTGAACAGAACTGGTCCCAAAGTCAAGCAGCATGTGGGGAGAAACTGGAGAGGGGCTGCAATACACGCAAAAGACAGTCTGCAGTTGTGATTCCAGGACTTGTGAGTCACTCAGCTAAGAGTAGAGTGAGGATGCATAAGTCATGGAGCTGAAACTTGTAGGGGAAGGGAGCAAAGAGAGGGCCAGGGTCAGGGAGAAAGGAAGGGGAAGTATGCTAAAGTCATCATGGGAGGGGGGGACAGGTGATGTGATGGGTGGGAGAAAAAGAAAGTGTGGATTAACTGGGTGGGGGCAGTGGAAGAGAGAAAGCTGCTAAATATTATTCCATTCCTTTCCTCTCCTCCCTAATCTCTGCTAATCAACAGCAATCTCAGGGTGACCGCAACTCAAAAGTTCCCAGGTATGCTAAGGAGGGGGTGAGGAGGAACCTCTTGGGGAATGGAGGGATGGAAAGAGGAACTGGGAGGGGAATGGAGAAGGAGAGGGCAGTGGGACATGGGGAGCAGAGCAGGCTAAGGGGATGTAGGGAGTGGAGCATTAAACTGCCTCCCCTCAAATATAAAATTCAAAATATGCTCATGGAGGAGGGGAGAATTAAGTGTGGAGATGGAGGAAGGAGAGGATAGGAAAAGGGGAAAAGATGGGGAGAGGAGAAAGAGAGAAACCAGGGTTGAGAGAGAATGGTGGAGACAGGTGAGGGTGGGGGAAGAGACTGTGGTGTGGATGGGGAGTGGAGCAGAAGGGAGGAGAAAGGTGGGGGAGAGCTGGGGTTGGGGAGAAAAATGACTGGCGGGACTTTGACTCTTTCCTAGTTTTGTTTTGACCTGGCCCCGTGAGTCTTCCCATGTCCACATTACCTGCTCCTCTCTGGATATTTAAATCCAGGCTGCTCAGTCACACTCACAACTCATGGGTTCTGGTTTTTTTTTCTTTTTTGCTGGGGGCACCATATGTTGAGTTGAATTCAGCACCCCCAATCATTTTCAAAAGTTGGCTCCTATGAAGCTTATGTATGTATTTTTTTTTCCCCTGTGATTGAAGCAGACCTTTTCTGGCCCAGCCTGCCCTCTTCTCGTGGGTTTGCAGGACACATTGGATCTCCTTTCTGATGTGTTTGCAAGACAATGAAATCATGATGAATGTTGCCCACCTCCCCGTCTTGCTGGCACTCCCACCCTCTTCACCACCTTATCTATGCTGCATGGTAAAGTTCAGAAATGACTCACTGCTGCTTTGTGAATTTGCTTTAATCCCTTACTGTACCCTTGTGATATTACTTGCTGGGCATGAGAGCCTCATAAGCAAAAGAAGGTAGAAATGTGCAAGATGATGCTAGAATTTAGCAGTTTAACCCTATAATCATGCCTTGCAGCAAGCCTTTCCAAATCTGTGCTGGATATCTGCAATGGTTATGCATAAGAGAAATGTGTACAAACTGGCTCTCCAATGTATGCAAATTTATCACATGCATATTCATTCTGGATATCCTGAAAACCCGACTTATTCCAGTTTTTGAATGAAGATCTTTTGGCTAAAATAGCCTCTTTCACGTCACTTTTTTTAGCCATGCTGACAATCGTCTGACCTTCCTTCCACCTTTCATACAGGCCGATACAGTACCGACGCATAAAATAAAGTGCGGCAGTGGCCAGCGCCCGCTCATTTGATGCGCGCACATTTTGGTTCACAATCCGCTCGATTCAGTATTCAAATTAGACGCAAATCCAATCACATGGTAGGCGTTTGCTCTCGATTTTACTGTATAGGACATAATAGAACTCCTGTACAGTATCCAGGGTGCGCTGCTTCCATACAGGTCATTTCAATGGAACAGGAAATGTCATTTTGAAAATGTAATGAATTCCAAACTTTTCATCGATCTGGAAACTTATCCTGTTGTTCCCCCTTTCCCTGACTATTAATTGTCCACTGTGCTAGATGCATGGACCACATCCTCTGGCAACAAATTCCACAGCTTAATTGCATTGAGTGAAAAAGTTCGTTTTCCAATGTGTTTGAAATCTATCTGCTAGTCCCCTAGTCCTGCTACTGTCTGAAAGGGTAAAGGAGTCTGCCTAGTCACAGATGTTGCTGGACCTTTTTTGTTTTCTTTTTAAGACCTGACGATTTCCTCCTGCTCCTTCGGACTTCCAGTCCAGCTTATTTGAAGCAAAGGCTGGGATCTGGTGCCATGAGCCTTCATTTGGAGCCACCCAGGCTCCTTCCAGAACCCTGCAATCCTGGCCCCTAAATGTGGCCACGAGGCATCACCTTTTAGCAATGAATGTGACTCCCTCCCTCCCAGGACTCATGGATGGAACCCGGGCTCTTTCGCGTGGCGGTAGTCAGCTCTGCCTCGGAGCCGTCCTGCAAGCGAGCCAGACGTCTGCCAGCATTCTTTCCCTCAATGCAAGATGGGAAACATCAGGGTACTGTGACATTTCCCTCTGTGTACATATTTTTGCACAGCTGCAAGTTTCATAGACGAGAAGCCAGAAAGCCCACGTGTCATTCTCCGCACATGTTAATCAGACAGGAAACCCGAAACGAGCGAATATGCAAACTGAAAGGCACTTGGATGTAGGTGTAACTGCCAGCATTATTCACAGTTTCATTTGGACACCGTTAACTTATATGGCAAACTAGAGCCAACCGCACTATTTGAATTAACGAGGAACGTAGAAGGCTGATTTATTTTTTTTTCTCACTGCTGACGATACAGCACAGATACCGTGAACCACACACGGTTCATAAAACCGCGGTTTTATTAAAGAAAGGGCAAAGTAATAACTCTTCCTTGGAAGGAGCCGAAATGTCTAGAAAAAGTTATGGCCGTCTTGTCTCTGTAGTGGTGCACTGTCAAAAGCAAAAATACATGCCCCAGATCAAATGGGTGCAGCATCCACTGAACCGAAAAGGTCCTTTAAGGTCCGAGCTAGGAAGAGCTGAATAAAAATGGACATACACTGACACCTAGGCATGGATATGGATGCGCATTCTCAGGAAGAACAGATATGTTATCATTAGGCCTCCTGTTATTAGGTTTTAACAAATAACAGCTTTAAAAAAAGAGGTGTTTAATAGATAAACACAACCGTCCCCTATTCCTCTCTTGCCTCCCTTGGATTGTTCTGCCTTTTCCGTGCTGACGAGTCCTCGGTTGCACGGGTTTTTAGCAGCTGTTGGGCCTCCATTCTGTTCCTTCTCCCACTGGCTCTGCTGCTCGGCGGTTCCCAGCAGTGAGCACTGCAGCTAGCGGCAGGAGAACAGAACGTCTCGGGCCCTCTTCTCTCCTCTCTCTACACTCCCCACCCCAAGCATAGGGGTAATTCATAGTCCGGACCAATGGGCGGCCACATATGCGTGTCTTTTTTGTGGAAAATATTGTTGTGATAAGTATATATTGTGTTAGAAACGCTTATTGTGGTTTAGCAAATATATCCTGGGGCAATGGAGGGTGAAATGACTTGCTCAAGGTCACAAGCAGTGCTGGTGGGATTTGAACTCTGGCTTCGTTGGTTTGCAGTCTGCTGCTCAACCATTAGAGTAACCTCTGTTCTCAAATCATTACATTGGTTCCCCATGCCCTTCTGCATACAATTCAAATTTCTTGTGTTCCCCTACAAGTGCACTAAGTGTAGTGTAGTGTAGCTCTTAATTGCCTCTCTTTTCTCATCTCCATATAGCCCCCCCTCCCAAATTTCATTCATCAGCAAGATGCTTTTATCTGTTTTCCTTTCCTCCACTGCCAAATCTTGACTGTGCGCTTTCTCACCCGCTGATCCAAATGCCTGGCTTAGCCTTCCCAATCAGGCACATTATGCTTCCTCTCTTACCATCTTCATTCACATCTGTCCTAAAATCTCATTGTTTTTAGATCGCTCTCAAAACCTAACCTTGGTTCTCCCAAACCATGATCTTTTTCATTTTTCACCATTTTCCAATTTTCTTGCCTGCGTGTCTCAACTGGATTGTAAGCCCTATGCTGCACCTGCCTTGTGGCGCAATATAAATGATTAATAAGTATTATGTACCACATCTAATGATCTTGGGGTTACCAAACCTACATCTGTGCCATCATGTTAGCTTAAATCATTTCTGGGTTTCTACCTCCCTTCTGAATACAATTGGCAGGACAAGAGCAAAATGATCTACTTATTAGAAAACCAGGAATAGGTTCAGCTTTGACATATGGTCAAGTTGCAAAAAAACTGTGACTGATCAGGTAAAGGAGAAGCTTCTGGTGTTCACAGCTTGAACCCTGACCTGTTTCCAGCTACCTAAATAACCTGAATTTTTGAATTTCATCAATGTTCATGACATTTCTGGCACTTAAGTCTTCCACCTCTAAAAATGCCAGAGCTGGTCATTCAGATCAAATCCATTCTGACCTTGGCATGACATTGAACCTGACATGGCTGAGTAAGACCAGTGGACAACAGAGGGAAAGACCAAGCAGAACTGAAATCAGTTTGACTACTTCTAGTTCGTTATTCCTTTTATATTTTTTTTTTCATGTCCTTAAGTCTTGTTATGACTACCATTGCTACAATTACTATCGTTTGTGACCTTTTATAATTAATTCAGTTGGAGCGTGAGCACTTCTAGACTGCAGGCGGCTTCAATTTCACAGCAGGTTTGTCTCGTTACCATGAGGTTTTGGCCGAAACTGAACTGGAGCAAACTTGAAAAGCTTTGAGGCTTGTCAGGCAGCTGAAAAAGTTTCAGGATTTCCCCAAACCAGACCGCGGAGTGTACAGACAGGAAGCCGAAGTATCGAGGGCCTGACCGAAGCTTCCTCCTTCTGTGCAGAGTGGAGGAGGAGGAGGAAGGGAACCGAGCCGAAGCTCGATAGTTACTGCTTGTAGCATGGCCAGAGAGGGCGAAGGCTTGGTGTAGCAGAGCCGCCTCTTCTCCTCGTGCTCTGCTGGCATCTAACCACACCCGCCTGGCTGTGCGTGAAGAAGAAGGTGAGAGAAGCCTCCATGCAACCTCGTTTATAGTTGTGTCTGATCCTTCCCTCGCTTGGTATCAAGAAGGGACTTTCCACTGCTGAAAACGTGCCGGCCTTGGAGACGGACTAAAAGCGCAATGCAAACCAGTCCTCCCACCCCCCCTCCCCACACACTTTATATGCTTTTGTCCAATCCCCCTTTCCTGTTCCATGTAATTTCTACCTTCAGTTTATTATAAACCGATATGATGTCTTGCTCTAATGTCGGTATAAAAAAAAGTTAATAAATAAATACGCTTTAAGGGCCTGATTTTAAAAAGCATTTACTCGAGTAAAAACCAGGTTTACTGGAGTAAATTCACTTTACTTGAGTAAGTGGGTGTTTGAAAATTGCTACAATATATGCCATTGACTTGTCTATAGGATTTACTCACATAAGTGCACTTTACGTGAGTAAATGGCTTTTGAAAATTGCTACAATAGTAGCTACATTTACGCATGTAACTCCTTTTGAAAATTACCCCCTATATGTCTGAGAGACTGAGGCAGGTGAGCTTGAGAGTGGGTGGTCTCAATGTGTGTGTAAGAAAACAATAACAAATTTTGCAAAACTGGGTTTGCTTGAAGAGCTGAAAAGAAAAGATGGATTTGACTGTGACTAAAAGCCAGGCCCGGATGTAGGCACAGGTAACGTAGGCAACTGCCTAGGGCACCAAATTTCCAAGGGCAAAGAGGAGCCTAGTGCCATGGTTCAAAGGGGCACTGCTGTGCCTACCAAAAGCTTAAAATCCGGCCTGGGGAAAAGCTGACAACGAGCTCATGTACGGTGCTGCTCTCCGAGACGCGGCTGTGGCCGATTGTTGATCTGCTTCGTAGGAATGGAAGCAAGCGGCTTCAGGCCACGTTGGATTCAAAGCCAGTGGAATGAACTGAAAACCTTCTTGCAAGTGGTCCCTACACAGGTGAGCAGCGGGTTATTGAGAGGTGTCAGGCCGATTCTTCAGAGCAGTCCAAAGCTCGTTTCTCTTGTTTGACAAATTACTTGTTATTCAGCACAAGCAGTGAGAGAAGCAATTCACCGTGAATATTTCTTTTTAGGCTACAATTATTAAACTACTATGATCTGTGGCATATCTTAATTTCTTGTATCCATCTGATATAATATAGATATAGATTTAAAGTACATCATCATTGCTATAAATGCAGAAATGGATACAGTACCTCTATGGGATGCATGCACATATATAGCAGATGTTTAGGTATTTAGATTATAGTTTTTTTATTTACTTAAAACGTTTATGTATTGCTTTCCAGGTTTTACAATAAAATCTATGTAGAATATCCATTTCTGTATTTATAGATATTTCATTTTAGAATACTGATTGCACAGAAGGGCTAACTCCAGGTTGCTGTGAAATCAGAGCGGTGTGTGCTAGAGCTCCAGGCCCCTTAGAGAGCGCGAGAGTGTGCGCACCAATGAATAACTTGTTCCAGTGCCTCAGGATTCCCGAACAGTCCTTGGCACGGTAGAAGGTGCGTTCTAATCTGAGAAGGCTTCCTATATGCAAAGCGTAATTGAAATGTACGGTGAGCCAATTTATTTATTTATTTATTTAAAGACTTTTATATACCGAAGATCATGTACTCGTACATATCGCTTCGGTTTACAGATAACCAGCATTAGAATTACAATGATGTGCACACGAAAAAATACGGAGTGCACCTAAAAATCATCGCCCTCTATACATACATGTACAATACATGCATCGGAGCAGGGTGGATAAACACGCCGTATTCTGGGGCTGGAAATTTTTTAAAAAAATGACACTAATTATGGACAACAATTGTTTCAAAATGGCAGATAGATGCAAGTCATGTCTATCTGTGTAATAGCTGATGGAAAACATGAACGGGTCTCTTTGTGGTGTAGAGGTTTTCCTTTTAATTCACACAGTTTTCTGGTAAATTTTACAGTTTATGCATTTTCCACAGTGCTACCAATGGACCATGCTCGAAGGCAGTAGGAAGGAAGGAGCCTTTCAGTGTGGGTGGATCCGGGCAGTACTGTAATACTTCTTGCACTTTGATTTGCAATAAAAAGCTAGATAAAATGGACTGAAAGACAGCTGAGTAGAAACCATCACTACTAACTTCTGAAAAGAAATGAATCAAATTCCATCACCCACGTCCCCAAGAAATGTATTTACATGTACCGACCCGACTGCCATTCCTCTCTCCACAAGAAAATCAATTAAGAGAGACATTTTTTCTCAAAGGTAGGGAGATTGGCCCATGGCATGACTCGTTGCCTTGGCTCATTGCAGCGCCCGACCTTTCTGGTGGCCTATCTAAGCATCAAACGCCCACCCCCACCCACACGCTGTACTTAAAGGGCAGAATCAACACAAGAAAGCGTAAATTCCTGTAGCTGGGGGAGATCTGACGTCCTCTTTCAGCATCTGCAGGTCCAAGCAAATCTACACTACAAGAGGTAACATTCAGCATTTTCTTTTTAATTGGGAACAGTAGCCTACGCCAGCATTTACCTTGATTTAGCCATCTCCTGGCATTGTTAATTACAATGACAAAAAGACAGGAAAATGGGTTTCTTTCCATCTTAAATAAATAATTTCCAAAAAAATATAAATATTTATCCCTGACAAAGGAATGTCTTCGGATTTCATGTTTTAATGCAGTCAGTGTTGACTTTTTAGTGCCCTATGTGACACAAATGGGTTTTAGCTTACTCAGAGCATTGATCCTCAAGGTTTGTTTATCATTAGATCACTTCGAGTCTGTCTCAAGAATCACCTTCAAATGTTTGTGATCTGTACTCTCAACATTTTAATTCTAGCTCCCCTCTGCATTGCTTAGGGTCCTGAGAAAAGCCACTGTCCTGAGCATTCGGAGATGATTTCTTAGTTACAGATTCTGGTGTACTTAAAAAGCTTTCTAAAAGTGTAGAGAGCATCCACAAATCTACAGCACTCAGGGTTAACTATAACGGTACCCAAGAGCCATGCCTGCCAGCTGAAAGTCCCAGCTTGGTAAGTCCAGGAAATCGATACCTTATGGCCACCGAGTTCAAGCAAGCTTTACCTTCATTGGTGATGCTTAAACAGACGACAAAACCTGGGTTGTTGGGGCTGGGAGTCAAATTCTGGATTTAAAAGCAGGAATGAACTTCCTCAACAGACATTTAATTCAGAATGACTGAGAGGTCTAGAACGGGTAGATGTGAATCGGTTATTTACTCTTTCGGATAGTAGAAAGACTAGGGGACACTCCATGAAGTTAGCATGGGGCACATTTAAAACTAATTGGAGAAAGTTCTTTTTTACTCAACGCACAATTAAACTCTGGAATTTGTTGCCAGAGAATGTGGTTCGTGCAGTTAGTATAGCTGTGTTTAAAAAAGGATTGGATAAGTTCTTGGAGGAGAAGTCCATTACCTGCTATTAAGTTCACTTAGAGAATAGCCACTGCCATTAGCAATGGTTACATGGAATAGACTTAGTTTTTGGGTACTTGCCAGGTTCTTATGGCTTGGATTGGCCACTGTTGGAAACAGGATGCTGGGCTTGATGGACCCTTGGTCTGACCCAGTATGGCATTTTCTTATGTTCTTAAAGCCCTGAGGAGACGGGATACTAGTTCTCAGCCCTCCCGCACTTCTACTTCTGCTTAGAGAAGAAACCAATCTTCTGTGGTTTCATAAAGAACTAAGACCTGGATAATGTCCTGACAAAATTCAATAGGAGAGGTAAAAAGGGGACAGTAAGAGAGAATAACTTAGTCAGTTTGATGGCTACATATGGTTTTGTGGTTGTATATTTTTGTTTGATTTTTAGTCTTCAAAGGTTGTTCAAATCTGTTGTAATTCGTAGGGACTGTTTTAATGTATTATATAAATATAATAAACAAAATGAAATGAAATAATATTTTCTAGTATTGAGATGGCAAATGAGAGACAATCACAGGAAGAAAGCTAAAGGTGATCTTTCCCTTTCTTTAATCTTCATAGAAAAATACATCTGTTTTGAAATATTTCACACTGCATTGGAAGCTGTTTCCCCATACAGATATATCTCTTTTGAAGTGAGAGAACATCAAGTTAGGGCCCTACTGAGTGGTGGAGAGTGTCATGGGATACAGGGTATTTCAGACGACTGCAACCATTATTAGATAGCGAGAACACCTTGCCTACTTGCTGTATAATTTACAAGAAAATCATTTTAGTGATTTTATTCTAAAAAAAAAATAAAAATAAAAATTCACATATATTTGCCTTGACCTACAGCCAGGGTCAGATTTAAGATTTTGGTGCCCATAGGCAGTACTGTAGGGTGAAGGCAGACTCTCTGCCCCCCCCATGAGCGCGGACAGTGGAATTACCACCACTGGAGATTGCTAAGTGGAGGAGGGGTTGTTTGGCCAGGGTGTGGTGTTTTGGAAGTGGCAGTGGGGCAGAGCCCTAAAGTAAGTAGGAGAAGGCTCATCTTAGGTCTGGGAATGTGTCGCCTTCAAAATCTGGCACCCTAGGCTGTCACCCCTGTTGCCTGAGCCTGCTTACAACAAGCACATTTTATATAGATAGACATAGGTCTGTCTGTATAAAAGCTAGAAACTAAAATGTTTTCTCAGAAAACATGGATTGAACCCAAAATTATCAAAAATGACCTTTGTAAATCTAGGTAAAATTATTATTATTGTTATTTTTTTTAAAAAGCATGCATATGACTTGTACTGCAATTCTTTTCTTGTCCTGAGCTCAGGAACCAGTGTCCCACAAATGCAAAACCCAGCACGTCAGCTGAAGGTCAGCAGGAGGCAGTGCTCTCAGACACGGATAGGAAGATTTCAATGACTTTTCTGTTTCAGTATTTGGACAACTTTTTTTTGTGCTGAGGTTGTGGCATTCTGTAGCAATTATCCCCTGAGGCAATGGTGCATTTTAGCTATGAAGTAATTTTCAGCTTTTGATGGGTTTTGCCATGAATTTACCTAAAAGATTGCAAAAGATAGTCACAGGCATCATTATAGGAACTGCCACAACATGCTGACTCCTGTTTTCTGCAAAGGTGCAACCATGAAGCCTTCGTTGCTAAATAAAAATCAAGGAAACTTCTATTTTAATGTTCATATTTCCCTTTTATACTAACGCAGGGGTAGGCAACTCCTGTCCTGAAATGTCACAAGTGGGTCCTGGCTTTCAAGACATCCACAATGAATGTGCATGAGGTATATTTTGCATACAGTGGAGGCAGTGCATGCAAATACACCTCATGCATATTTATTATGGGTATCCTGAAAACCAGACCTGTCTGTGGCACTCCAGGACTGGATTTCCCTACACTTATTTATTTTATTACTTGAATGCAGACAGCAGATCAGTATTATGTGATGGTTAGGATCTGTCTGAAGGGAAACAGACCAGGGTTAGGTCTGTACAATTCAACGTGTCCATTAGGCAAGAAGAGTGCTTCCTTAGTTTTACTCGTATCTTTCAGCTCCCTTGACTACTCCTCCATTTCAATTTCCTCTCTCCTCCATTTGCATTTCCTTTATCTCCCATCCCTTCAGCCTCCCCTCCTTCTCCTATTCCTCCATCAGCCTTCATTCCTACACATTTCTTACTCCTTGCTGTTACAAACCTTCCGTATTTCTCTCTCCCTTCTGCCTCTGCCATTTTCCTGCCTTCTCTACCATCTGCCCCCTGCTTTGTCCCCCCCCACTTTCTCCATCATCTGCCCCCTACCTTCACCTCCATTCCCCAGCATTTCATTCTCTTTTCCTCCCCTTCCTCAGCTTCTGTATCCCTGCTTCTTCTTCCCTCCAGTATCTGCCCCTTGACATTTCCTCTCATCTTCTTTAACATTTGCCCTCTGCCTTCCCCCCCCCATTCCCCAGCATCTGCTCCCTGCCTTTCCCACTTCCACATTATTTGCCCCTGTGTCTTGCCTCTTCCCCAGGATCTGCTCCCTGCCTTTCCCTCCTTGCCTCTTCTCCTCCTTTCCTAGCACTTGCAGCCTGCCTCTTCTCTCTAACCCTTTGCCTCTTTCATTTTCCCCAGCATCTGCTCTCTGCCTTTCCTCCTTCCCCAGCATTCCTCACATCCTTCATGCATTCTTCCTCCATGGCACTTCCCTCCCTCCCATGCTTGCAGGCATTGAGCACTGAGATCATTCATGCAATACATTTTTTTTTTCATAATCTTTTTATTAGGGATGTCTACAGTACAACATTAAAGAGAACAGTCAACTATCATACATGTACAATCCACTTCACATTCCCCAGTAAGGTTGTATAAACAGACAGACATACATATTTGGATTGAGCATATATGGAACATAGTTTAAACAGAATACTGAAAACAAGTGTTGAACTCAATATGGAGCATCTTATTGACACAATCCCCAGTTTTTCCAACTTTTTCCCCAACATCCTTCCCTCCCCCTCCCCCCCCCCCCGTCCAGTCACCGGAGGGAAATGATAGAAAGTAAGTAAGTAGTAGGAATAGAAGCAAGGAAAGTAATACCGTATTCAATACAAGAATAATGGTGTAATAATACAATAGTACTTCGATACAAGAATGACAGGTATGATAACGAGAGTCAACCTTCTTCCCTACGAGGCCTGTATACGGTAAACCTTGTTCAGGTAATAAACAGAGTGATACAGATATAAATTTTTAGTCATGGGCGTTGAGAAACAGCGTGTACAGACAGATAAACAAGACAGCAACTTATCTGCTTTACTTGGGTAAGGTGAGGAAAGGAAATCCCCACTACGTGTCCTCTCATACATACTGTGGGATCATCATTGTATTGGGAATGAAGGATACTACCAAAGTAAAGAAGAAGGAAAATAGGCAAGTAGCCTTGGTCCTGGTTCAGGCCACAGAAACAGAGTTTATTGCTCGGTAACATCTGGAAGACCTGTTGTGGGTGCAAGGTAAGTAAAAAGGGGCTGCCATATGTCTGTAATGGCCGTGACTTTTTTCTTAGAGGTGGTCTTAGCAGCTGCATATTCTAGGGCGCTAAGATTTATCAATTTGGTAAACCAAAAATCCATGCCTGGCAGGGTATCTTTCAGCCAAAATGTTAGTATCCCCTTTTTCCCCCAAAAGGCTTGCTCTTTGAAGAAAAAGCATTTCCTGCTCTGTGGGCTCCCAAGATAAAAGTTTTGGGGAACCAAACAACCAAAGATTGGGGTCATACAATAGGTCATTGCCTGGTATATGAGAGCATTTTTTGGCGATTTGTTGCCAAAAGGAGAGCACCAAGGGACAGTCCCAAAAACAGTGTTCATAAGAGCTAAGGGGTGCATGACATTTCAGACATTCCGCAGATTCGATGACTTTATATTTATACGCCTGTGATGGAGAAATATACATACGCCAGAGGAATTTGTAATGGGATTCTCTAAGTAACACATTATCAGACATTGCGACCAGATTGGTAAAAAGATGTCTAAACTCTTCATATGAGAGCTGAAACAGCAACCACCCTGTCCAAGTAGCATGTAGTCGTTCTAAATGGTCCATGTTCCCACTGGTAGTCAATATTTTATAATATACCGTTATATTGGGTTTTTGGAAAGATGAGGGGAAAAACATGTCCCACAAGCGAGAAATATGGATGGTATCTGCAAAATATTTTCTGTGGCAACTAAGATAGTGTTGGAGTTGTAAATAGGGGAAGAAATCAGCTGCTTGTAGGCCATAGCGAGTCTGTAACGAAGAGAAGTCATAGGGCAATCGGGTAGTAGTGTCAAACAGCTGGTAAACATACTGTAGTCCCTGGCGCTGCCATTGGTGAAACACAGAGCGGTGTAGGCCTGGAAGAAAGTTTGGATTAGAAGCTATAGTAATCAGTGGGGTCAACCTATATGGTATATGGAGTATTCTACCCAGGTGTAACCATGTCTTACGGCAGGATTGTAATAATATATGAGATTTAAGAGAGCCTTGAATTTGCCCATAATCGATTTGTAGCAGTGGGTTCAGGGCTGGTACCTGGTACCATGCTATCAAGCTCTGATATGGCGTGAATACTGAGGTAGATAGCAACCAGTCTCTAATTTATTTATTTATTTATTTATTTAGAGTTTTTATATACCGACATTCTCGATATACATATCAAATCAAGTCGGTTTCCATAGAACAAAACTGTCGCCAGTGAGGCGAATGTTGCAAGCCATATTATACCAAGCCAGGTTTGGACATCCTAGACCTCCTTCTGAAACAGGTCTATAAAGCGTAGTCATAGGGACTCTCGCCTTTTTGTTTCTCCATAGAAATAGGCGTAGGGCTGTTGTAATAGCCTTAAGATGCTGGCGAGTCAACCATATAGGGATCATTCGCAAAACGTATAGCCATTTGGGGAAGATTATCATTTTAAAAATCTGTATCCTACCTCCCAAGGAGAGCGGCAATGTTCTCCAGCGTTACAGGGTGCTAATCGTTTGCGTTAATAGTGGTTGTACATTGGCAGCATATAAATTGTTGATGCTAATGGGGATTTTAATGCCTAGGTATTTTAATGCCGAGGTTACCCATCGTAGTGGAAAGGAGCCCAACCAAGTGGATTGCACCGTACCTGTGACATCTATCACTTCGGATTTCTCCTGGTTAATTTTTAAACCAGCAAAAGTGCCGAAGAGTAATTGTATGCGGAGCACTTCTGGCAAAGATACTAAGGGGTTAAGCAGAAAAACCAATACATTATCGGCAAATGCCGCTACCTTGAAAGGCTGATCTGGCTCCCCAAAGCCCGTTATATGTGGGTGGTTCGGCTATTTTCCATAATAAAGGGTCTATAGTTAAGATATATAGCAGCGGAGAAAGAGGACACCCTTGTCGCACCCCCCTCCCAATGGGGACATCCCCAGAAATATATTTATTGGCTATAATGCGAGAGATCGGGTTGTGATATAGAAGAGAAACATAATCCAGAAAGGCGCCTTCAAAACCCAGCCTGCGCAGAGCAAAAAACATATAATTCCAAGAGACGCGATCAAACGCCTTTTCCGAATCAAATCCCACCGCAAGCGCTGGAATGTGGTTGGAAGTACAAAACTGTAAGGCTGTCAATAGTTTTAGTATGTTGGAGTTTGCTTTGCGCCCCTTAACGAATCCCACCTGGTAGGGGGCTATCAGGTGTGGAAGGACTAGGTTCAACCGGTCAGCCAGAACTTTTGCTAGAATTTTGAGATCACAGTTTAACAGCGAGATTGGTCGATATTTTTTTTTATTTATTATTTTTTTTTATTATACCGAGTTTCATGATAGGAATCACATCAACCCGGTTTACAATTAACAATGTGAGTAAAGGCAGAGAGTAACAAAGTAAAGAACATTTCCCAATACAACAACAAATATAGTATGAAACTTGACAAATATTATAACAATATTTTGGATGTGAGAAAGTTACAAAAAACATGGACGAATAACTTGGATATGACCCAGGAAGCAGTAAATCTTTGCCAGGTTTTGGCAGAACTGTGATATGTGCATGCAATACATTTATATACCACACAAACAGTAAAAATACAATGAAAGCGGTTCACAAAATAACATTCATAATTTGAAATAGCACTAAATGTAGCCATATTAAAATACAAAATCATCATTCAATAAAAATAACATAAAATGAAATAAACATAAAATTAAAACTTAAAATCTAAAATAATTACTTAACTCCCAAACAAAGACACCTCACCTTCAAAAGAGTCTTCACTTACTCATAATATACCCAGGTATAAATCACCTCTCCTATGGAAACAAACATACCTTTACTTGCTTCCAAAATTTCAGAAAATTCATTCCAAACCTGTGGAGCTACCTGTGAGAAGGCTCGTGCTGCATACAGCTTCATTCATAACTCTGGGGCCAATGCTACCATCAGAAAACATCCCTGTAATGACCTTAATTTTTGATCTGGTATATCCAATATAAGCCTATCTGATAGATATTTAGGATCATTTCCTTCATGGATTGAAACAGGGGTTTTATGTTATTTTTATTGAATGATGATTTTGTATTTTAATATGGCTACATTTAGTGCTATTTCAAATTATGAATGTTATTTTGTGAACCGCTTTCATTGTATTTTTACTGTTTATGTGGTATATAAATATAGCTCTCTCAGCAGTGGGTAGCCAGTGGAGTTCTACAAGCAAAAGAGCTGCTCTTTGAAACTTAGATTTTCCCATAATTAGTCATGCTGCCATATTTTGTAACAACTGAAGATTATGGGTGAGCCTACCTGACCACCCAACACAGATTGCAATAGTTCTTCCAGTAGCAAAGCTAATGGCCACACAGAAATATTAAACAACAGCTGTGACTGGTGCCTTGAGGAACTCCTACCCTTATTACCACTGGGGGAAAAAAAAGACATCACCCACTTGAATGAGCTGTGCCCAATCTTGCAAAAAGGAGCAATCCAAGGCAATCACCCTCATAAGCTCAACTTCCTAACGTCTTTCAAGAAGTAGCTGGTGGTCAACCAAGTCAAAAGTACTGGACAGATTCAGATTGACCAGAATTCAGAAGGCACGGGATATCATCTAATGAAGCCACCAGCACCGATTCAGTATTGTGCTCTGGGTGAAACCCTATCAGCCGGCTTCCCCCCTAGACTAAAAAAAAAAATGTGATAACTGGGTAGTCACTATCTTCTCAATAAGATTCCCCGAGAACCATGGCAAGTTTGATATAGGTCTATAACTTTTACACAAAGTGCCTCCCTGCCCCCCTAAGCTTATACTATATGGGATCTAGGAAATGAGACAGGAAGCCAAACTGTTTTTTTTCCACTCCTTGATTGGTGTTTCAGACTTGTTTCCTCTAGCCTGGGGTTTCTAATTGGCTCCTAGCACCAAAGCAAGAAAAATCAAGGGGGTTTGTGGTAAAAACTGAATTGTGCACATTCAGCTTGATATTTGTGCTGGCTGAAAAAAGAAAAAAAGCTGGAACTAAAAGAGTTGCTTTTCTGTCTTTGAGCTGCTGTCTGCAGAACCCACAACCATATGCTTAAAAGGCAAAAGAAATGAGCTGGGAGTCAGTCAACCCCAGAAGCCAACGGGGGGGACAGGAAAAGAAGCGGTGCGCTTTGCAGGTTCTGAGTCTCCCTGGCAGCTGAGGGTAGAGGAGAGGGGGGAGAGCTGAAGGAGCCGCTTCCCCAGCACCACCAGCTCACCCCGTGGGATAGACAAAAGGACCTGTCCAACCAGAATCAAACTAAAAACAGCACTTTCCATTTTGAACATTTTCAAATCTTGAAAGAAACTCTGGAGAGGACCAGTCACAGAAAAGATGGTTCACAGTAGGTGGCATCTCAAGAGAAATGATTTTGTGTGCGTTTTCAGACTTTGTCATTTTTTTTTTTAAATTATTCTTTTTTAAATCGCCCTGATGCAGCTGTTATGCAGTAAAACTAGGGCCCTGTCGGCGTTTTTCCATCTTCATTCCCCGTCCATTTGACTGAGCATTTAAGGAAGTCCTTGATGGAAGAAATCTCTTTAGAAAAGATCTTTTTTTTTTTTTTTTTTTTTTACAGTGCTTCAGTGTGAGCACCTTCTATGTTTATAGTGGATGGGATTTTTATTGCTGTACATTTTTTGTGCTTTTTATTGACGCATACTGCATACAATTCTTGGATGTTTGCTTGCTGGGGTTCCATGTAAGATTTCATTTCATATGTAGAACCCCTTTGGGTCTCCTCTAGATGACACTAGGCCAAGCCTTGGGGCCGGGGTCAGAGGGGGCATAGCAGTGATTACAGCATTTCCTCTGAGGCTTGAATAGGGGAGGGGGAGCAGTGTGGCATTTCAGTCTGGAGTTTGAACCGAAAGGAGCTGCTGTTTCTTCCCCTTCTCTTCAGTTGAAGCCTCACAGCCTGATCTTTCCTGGAGAGGCTTTTCCCTTGCCAGTGCACTTCCTGCCTGGAAGGGTTTTCCTCAGGGTCTGAGTCCAGCGGACTGTTTTGTTTTTTTCCTGTGAAGTCAGTTTGGGAGTTTTTCCTCCTTTTTGCGAGTCCCCGGTACTGGCTGGAGAAGGGAAAGGCCCTGCCTGGGGAAGCCAGGACAGAGAAGACCTGCTGAGCCCCCTCTCACCATCCGTGGAGGGACAGGGGCGACTTGCCACAAGAGAGGGAGTTTTCTGGGAGTTGAGCTTTGAGGTTTTTTTGGGATATTTTTTTCCTGAGTGGAAGTTTTTGAGTCACCCTTCCACACACAGACCAGAGAAAGGTGAAGATGCTTTTTTTTTTTTTTTCTCCAGAGGGGCCCAACGGAGCATTTGGAAGAGGAGATGGGGAGTAGGAGACTCGTGACATCCGGAGACCCCCACAGGAACCTTCACCCCGGGACAGAAGACACAACTGGCTCTTGAAGGGCGAGAGCTCATCTAGGACCTCAGGTAATGTGTGGGGAAGGGATCCCTCTGCACGCAGGATACCCTGGCCCACCTGGGACACAATGTTTCCACTCCCTGCAGCTCAAGACCCAGCACTGCGGGACACTTCCACAGAGAGAGAGAAAAGAAAATTGATTCAAAACAGTCTGAACTTGGATGTCACCGGGAACAGACTTGATGCAAATTAATTTATTTTTGGAAAACTTTTAATTTGGAAAGCCCCCACCAATGAGTCCAGCCCTTTACTTTTCAGGGTCCCTGTCCCAGCGAGCTGCCAGTAACACACAGGAAAGGGACTCCACCTACACGCCCCGGGCCTTTCCCTCTGTTAGACAAGAACCCGCGCTCCGGGGCAAAAGGACTGGCGGCTTTACCATTGGGACGTAGCCCCAGGATTTATTGTGGCTCCAGCATAGCTCAGCAAACCCCCTGAATTGGGGAAATGCATATAAAAATTGTGTTTTCACAAAAAAAAATACATAAAATGGAGGGTTGTTTTTTTTAGACCAATGATTGGATATAGAGCTTTTTTCAGGTCTATGACAATTAAAGCTCAGTTCTGAGATCTTTTCCTCCACATAATTGGGAGTTGTTTGTCAAGAAATAGCTTTATTTATAATAAAACATTTGACATTTTCTGCTTTAATAAAAAAAAAAAAAGAAAATCATTTTGTAAGAAGCTTACAGGGGGGGTTACAATTTGATATTGCAGCTTCTCAACCCTGATTTGGTTGTGATGATAAAATATACTCCCAGTAGTACAGCTATGGTGCTCAGGAGTGTTGGGTTTGAAGGTTTTAGGGGTTTCAAAGTTGGGCTGAAGGTGCAGTCATTATTCTTGTTCATACTTGAGTTTCCCTGTTCTAATCCTACTGATATGAACAAGGATCTTTAGAACGGAAATATTTTTTCCATCCTACTGTAGATTAAGTAAATGTGCTAGAAATAATAAAAAGTCCTATTCTGTTCTTAATGGCATGTAATGATACTTTATTCTAAGTGCCTATTATTGTTAATTAGTCTGGCACTCCTTGTAAAGGGACTGATCATAAGGATGCCACTTTGAATTCCTGCGGCTCTCTCATGTAGCAGTAACCTGCTGAAGTAAAGCTTTACAGTAGGGTAATCCGTGTCCTGGGTGCAGGGCAGGCTCCATGACCTGCAGGGAAAGGTGGTTTTCTTTCAAGGCCCCTTTAGGCTTTCTCCTCCTCCTCAGCCCGGTCAGAAGCACAAAGAAGGCCAGCCTGAAACTAAAAGACCAGATCATGCACCCCCTCTCTTAATGCAGCTTCATTGCTCCTCCGGTGATTTATAGAGTGCAGTTCTAAATCCTTATTATGATTTTTAAATGTTTGCGTCGGGTCTCGACTATCCGATTTAATAACTCCATGTTGTGCCCGCCCCTCTACCGCACTTTGCACTCTTTACAACTAGAATTGCTGTCTCTTCCCCTCACCTATTACCATTAGGCTGGAATCTATGCGTCACTTCTCCTCTTCTTGTCTGATACCTTTTCTGTGGAAGAAGCTACCTCTACAATTAAGCAAGAATCTAATTATCTTAAAGTTTGAAAAAGGATTAAAACTTGCTTTTAATTAAAAGGGATGGACTAGCTTTATTTAGTTTATTGGAACAGTACCTCTCTTATTTTTAGTGTTTCAGAGTTTTATTGCGTTGGTTATTTATCTTATGATTGCAGTTTATTTTTTATTGTAATTGTGATGCTGTATTTTGTATTGCAAAATTTTATACAATTCATATCTTGAGAAATGTAAACTGCTCTTGTGTGTTTTTTTTTTTTTTAAAGAAATAGTGGGATATTAAGTTTTTAAAGAAACAAATATCAACCCTGGCCCCCGAAGCTGTTGTTCAAAGTAAAAGTTCCTTACTGGAACTGATGCAGGGAAAAATGAAGTCCAAAAATAATGACACACAAATGGCAAAGTACCAAAATACCGAGAAAATAAAGCTCCATCTCTTCCATAGCAGTGTTCTGCACTGCCAGGCAAGTCAGCTCTTTGGGGCAGGAATTCTCCCTCTCTTGGCTCTCCTCTTGTTTCCTGGGCACTTCTTCCCCTCCAATGAGTTTCTGCCCGATTTTCTCTGTCAGGTACACATAAGGACCCTGTAGCGTATTGACCAGCCACGGCGTCTGGAACAGCCAAGGAATTCAGCAAGACTTGACTGTTCTGGTCAGGAACAAGGATTTATTTACAGAAGTTTAAAATATACAGCAATAAACAAAAACAGCTCACCTCTCTTTAATCATCAAGCA
Organism: Rhinatrema bivittatum; assembly: GCF_901001135.1. Classification (NCBI taxonomy): domain Eukaryota; kingdom Metazoa; phylum Chordata; class Amphibia; order Gymnophiona; family Rhinatrematidae; genus Rhinatrema; species Rhinatrema bivittatum. The sequence goes on along the minus strand of NC_042632.1, from coordinate 27,951,674 downwards.
GTTCATATGTACCATGGGCTCACAGAAGCTCCCCAGGGCCTCCTTTAACCCCTCTCAGCCCTGCCAATTTAACCCCAGCTACAGAGAACTCCCCTGGACCAGAATCCCTTGCGGTGGTGGCCTTTAGGCTAGATACCTGTGGCCGGTCCTCCGGGCGAACTGCCCTGGTTATCCGTGAGCTGGCCCCACAGGGTTGAAAACTGGAGACAATCTTCTACCAGAATTATTGGATATAGGATTACAGGAAAGACTCCTTTTTCTATCATGGCTTGCCCTGCCGGGGTTGTTAAGAGGACCTGACTAGTTGGACATCTCTGCTTGTCCCTGTGTATACAGGCAAGTGTGTCTCTTTCCTCTTATGGTTGATGTGCTCATCCTGAAGCAAGTCCTCGCGAAAAAGGGTCTTGCCCACCCTGAATCCACCAACGCTTGGGTGGGAACTCCATCCAGTTCGACCTGGATTACAAAGTCCTTGAGTTTAGAATGAGGAATGTCCACAAAGTTGTAGCTTTGGAGTTCCAACAAAGTGTGGTTCCATTCATGTTTCCAGTCATCATTCGCATTCTGGGGCTCTGTCTCCACCTCTGGTTCTCTTTCATGTTGTTCTGCCAATTTGTGTTCCAACTTTAGTTTTTTCCATCAGAGACATTCTTCCTCGGGATGGTCTTAGGCCATACAGAAAGAGCAGGTCAGCAGGGCAGGCTGCCTTTTTGTATTGCCCATTTCTCCTAAGGGCGCTACATTATCTATCTGTCGATACAGGCCATCTGTCGATACATAGCCATTCCCGGCATACAGGGCACAGAAGGAAAAATATGTATTCACACCCACATTCCTGGGTTGATCCAGCCTCTCTGAGGTTCCTTTTTTCCTTCAACTTGAGTGTTGCCTCTGTTTTGCTTTTCTCCATGTGAATTTTACCCTCTAGTGTTGGCTGGGTCACTAGGTCAACATTCGTAACTTCACTTCCCTCATATCGGCAGTCCCTTGCCAGTGACCTCTCCAACCACAGTTAAAGCATGTGGAAGAGACTGTGCTTGGGTTCTGGGAATGGAAGAAGAGCTAACTGTCTCTGAGGGATGCTGCTGGGACTTCCATTCTCTGCGCTTCACCAAGGGGGTTGTGCGGGCTGCCTTTCTAGCCTCGTCAGGCATTAATTGCTTCTGGTGAAAGGATTCCACCGCTTCTAGGGCTCTTTCCAATGTGAGGCCTGTGTGTTGGCAGACTCAGTTCTGCATGGGTCAGTCAAACCCTTGTAAGAACTGTTCTAGCAGCACTTGTTGGGCTACTTCAAGTCCAATCTTTGCCTCCAGCTGCAACCATTTCCTTCCGGCGATGAAACCGATTTCAGGGACTCTCCCCAGGCTGCAGGGAACCCTGCCAGAACTGCTGCTGGTATGTCTCTGGTGTACCCAGCTCTCTCCAGGATAGCAGCCTTGACCTCCAATATAAGTAGCTCTCCCATTTGTGTTGGCAGCTTGGAAAGCCGCTTGACTCCTGCCAGTAAGCAAGTTAGCCAAGTAGGTCATCCAGCTGGCTTTGGGCCAAGCCGACAGGCAGGTGGTCCTCTCAAAGTTTTTCAGGAAGACCTCTGGGTCCTCACCAGCCTTCATTTTAAACAGAATGTGAAGGAACAAAAATGTCTGCGGTATTCTGGTCAGGGCCATCTGCACGGCCTCTGCTAGCTGAGTTAGCATTGTGCTGCCTATCAATTTGCGATTTCATAGCATTCTGCAGCCAGGAGCTGGATCACTTGCTCTATATTTGCCTGTATTCTGGGGGCGGCACTAGGCAAACACCTCTCTGGGGGAAGGAGAGACAGAGAAAAAAAACAAAATCCCGATGGCCTATCCAGCCCTGCCACACTTCTTGAACACTCTTTATCCCAGACGGACTACCCCCTTAGCCTGGTTCTAGGGTTCTAGTGCCACTAGGTGAGAAACAAGGAAGGTCCCAGAAAACAGGGAAAAAAAATTTTTATTTTTATTTTTTTTTTACTGCAGCTATGGGTCAGTGCATCTGATTCTCTCGTTAGGCCACCAGATCCCACTGCTACTACCACGTGTAGCATATTGACTGGCTACGGCATCTGGAACAGCCAAGGAATACAGCAAGGCTTGGTTGTTCTGGTCAGGAACAAGGTTTTATTTACAGAAGTCAAAATAAACAGCAAAAAAAAAAAAGAAAGCAGCTCACCTCGCTTTAAACATCAAGCAGTTCATACGCATTTGGTACAGATGTACCATGGGCTTGCAGCAGCTCTCTGGGGCCTCTTCTAATCCCTCTCAGTCCTGCGAACTTAATCCCTTGTGGTGTTGGCCTTTAAGGAGGACCGGGCCAGATACCTGTGGCCAGTCCTTTAAAGTGGTTTGAGGGAGTTTCGTGTAGACTCCCCCACAGATCCTTCCTTAGCTGGGTAGTTTTTTTTCCTCTTCAAACTTCCACCAGTGGACAGATCCTTCATTGCACTCTTTTCCCTAGAACTCTTTCAGAAGAGATGAGGAATTTTGACTGAATCCTCTCTTCTTTCAGACGTTTTATTGCTCCAGGATCTTTTCGGAATACACTCTCTTGAATCTCAGGACTCACTTCTTCCTGGAAGACCTTGGAATCCTGACCTTCGGCCCCAGCTACCTTCTCTCGACAGGAGCTTCTTCCTCCTTCAGGTACCTCTCTGTGGGGAGAGAGTCCACTCTTGGTATCCTTCGCAAGGTGAATCTAAACCTTTGTGGGGTTCAAGCTGACTCCACTCCTCCAATCTCACCCAAACTCCTCCTGAATCACAGAGGCACAGGGGTTTTAGCAAACCATGACACCTCCTACTAGGAAGTCTCACACCTCCCTAAACAATCCTACCTACACTGAGCTCACTAGAAGTGGCAGGGTCTGTTGAGATCACTGACTCTACACTGATGGCCACATCAAGTCTATTGAGACCAATGTGGCCCTACTAGTAAGGGGCAAATTTGGGGTCCTCATTAAACTCATCCAGCCATCAACCTACAAATTATAGCAAAGCAGGGCAGCTACAACTGCAAAACTAACGATTTTATATGGGATAGAAATATAGCGTGACAAGGAAAGTGTAGAGAATTTACACATATCATTACCTTGATCACGTTGGGATCATTAAGTTCACTTAACAGTTCCACCGGAGACTTGTATGGTTAATGGCCTTCTGGTTCTTAACATTGATGGCCACTAATAAAAAGATATGAATTCTTCTGTAGCATTTTATGCTATGCTATTGCTCTTGATGTTGTGATATCCTGGTGTTAAGAGCTAATCCTGAATGTAAGGTCCAGTATTTAGAGAGCCAGCACGGCAGGAAATCAGTGTCAAGGTTAATAGCATAGCTCCTAATGAATCTATAAACTATAAACTCCTAAATGAGCTTCGTGACATCAATACGATTTCTTTTGGTGTCAGAGTGTTATAAAAGGATATATTTCACACGCCGAGTACAAATATATATATCTCCTGTACTGTCTACTGCAAAGCAAAGAGAGCACACTGCAATTTATACTTGTCTCTGCTTTCTTATTAGTGGGGAAAGCCTGGATGTAAATGCACATAAAATGGTTAAGCAGAAGAAATGGGAAGGAGAGAATGAGGTATAAAAGTACTTGGTCAGGACAAACAGAGCCAATAAAAGACTGGATCCTCTCATAGCTGAATTACAAAGAATGGATGAGTGAGAAGTGAGGAAAGAGATGACGACTAGCACTACTGTCATCTCGAAATGGGAAGAAAATTGCTCTATCAGACTGAGCCCCAAAACCCTGCTGATAATCTGGGGATTCGTCATCGAGAAAAGATCGGACACAATTAGAGAATAAATACATTTCAGCTACATTTTAGGACTTTATTATTTTTTTTATTAATCTTTTGTTTCTATACAGTGTTAGATTCATTTCATAGACCCCAACAGATCATAAATATCCCGGTTCTGGAAAGAGTTAAGTTTGCCTTCTTTTTCTTTCTGGCAGTTTTCTTCTACTCCTTTTAGGTTTCCTACTCATCTTAAAGCACAATTTGGTACCACAAAATATAAGGACCCAAGCCAAACTTTCAGGGGCAGTTGGAGATATATTCTACAGAAAGGGGATTAATTATGTGCCAAATTAAACCAAAACAACTAATTCAATTCAGCAGTCTACTACTTGTAAATTCTCTCTATGGGAGATATATCCAGGTCATGATACTTTGAATCAGGTCTTAGGATGTTTTAAATTGAATAATTAATTCATATTCTCTTTCAGGCATTTAAATAGTGCCCAACCTTTGCTGCCTCTGGCTTGATTTTGTGGTTCAGCACATCTCTCTCTTTTCTTATTCTCTAGTCATGTCTCCGTTTCATTTTCTCTCTCTTTGCTGTCCATCTTTTTTCTTTTCTTTTTGAATTTCTCTTCCTCTTTCTTTCTTTGCCTGCCTTTCCTTCAGCAGGGTAGTTTTCATTACTGTTTTCTCCCATCCCTCTTTCAGCCCATTTTCTCTGCCTCTCTTCTTCCTCAGTTCCTCCTGTGCTCGCTTATCTCCCCCTTTCCTCTCTTCCTTCTGCATGCTCTCACCCGGTGTTTCCTCTAATTTTTGACAGGCTAAAATTTAAAGTGAGCACGCGGGCGCCCATGCACACACATATCAGCAAGCGAGTAGAGATATGCTGGAATTTTAAACCATGTGCACATATAAATACGCCTACTCGAGCAAACGTACTTTGCGTATCGTCCATAAGACTTTGCTGGCTTTAACGCGCGTACGTAAGCAGATTTGAAAACGTTTGCACGAGGGACATTCCCAGTTTTTCCAATTGGTCCAGCAGTTTGCCCAGTCAATCTCGAGGTCATCCAGACCCCCCTCTGGTTCTTCGTTCTGCATGCCCCACCAGCTGACCCGGACACCTCATCCTGCCATGTAAGACTAAAAACACGAGATCTGGCTCTTCCTCAGGAGCAGCAGTCAATATCCGTGGCTAACAAGTCGCCCCGTGCTGCGGCCCCCAGTTTTAAAATACAGAGTCATGTGCATTACAGTTGGCCCCAGCCTGGAACACCCATGCCCCACTCACCCCTTTTTTTGATACTCATGCACGCATATATATGCACGTAACGTCCAGCTTTTACAATACACGTCGCTTGCGTGTGGCCCACTTACTCATGTATATGGACTTTTTAGTGCGAGTAATGCTTTCAAAATTGGGTCCTATATGCACAAACATTTTCTTTCGAGCAACTTTTTATAAGCTTAGTTCAAATTTGTGCACTATGAGTTAAGTGTGCCTGAGCAAGAATAATGCAAGCCATATTGGATTTCAAAAGTTTTATTTAACTGTTTTAATGAAAAGGATTCTCTATTACTTAAACAATCATAAAGCAAGAATAGGGTAGCCTTCAAAAATTAAGATCCTTTCAGATCTGACACTGTCTGTGTCCTATTTTATTGCACAGCAAATGATTCCCTTAAGGCTGCTATTGACAAACCCTTACCAAAGAGAGAAAAATGGAGCAACAAACAATAAAATCAAGAAATGTAAACATCAATCAGAATAGTAAAACCATACTAATAAAATTTTTTTTAAAACTACTAACAACTAGAATATCACATAATTAAAAACTCATTAACAATAATGAGCCATCCCTCTTCATCTTTCCATTGAGATTCTATAATCCTCTACGCCACACGGCATGATTGGACATTATAGTAATAGTAATAACAATGTTATATTAGCTGTTACGACAGTACAATCGAATAAATCTCATCTGGAAGGAGTGAGAGTGAGGGGGAAGGGTGGGAGGGAGGGAAACTGTTAGGGGTTGTTGGGTGTCTTTTGTATATTTGCTGGACACTCGTGAATGCGTATAGGATACATGACTATGCACATTGAATCAGTAATATTTGGTTAAATTTTGATGTAGATAAATTGTGTGTTTAGCAATTTTGTTCTACCATTGCCTGCATGTACTATTATACTATGTATGTTCAAGTTTTTAAAACCAATAAAAATAATTACAAACAAAAAAACTCATACAAATTTCCCAAAAATCAATAAAATATTTTAAAACAGCATATACAGTAACAGTCCTACCTATGAAAAGACAATGCCAACAGGCCCTAAAACAGCAATACACCTCCTATTAGGAAAACAGAGCAAGCCAGGCTGCTATAAATCCCTACACAGAAACTTCATGCTAGCAGATTACTTTCGCATAGTCCCACATGCAGAATACAGGTAGAGCCTCACAAAAACAAAATAAAGAGGCTATAAAGTATAAATAGAAAAGTGCAGACAAAAACTGAATTGGAAAGTATAACAAGCCAGACTCTGTATTCAGTGCAACAATGTAAAAACAGAAACATCACCATTCTCTGTTAAACATCAAATAAAATTAAGAAATACAATACATCAAACATACTGGAAAAAAAGAATAAATATTTCAAAAAAGCTGACAAATACTGTAGAATAAAGCCCACTAATGAAACATATTACAACTTTTTCAAATTTACCAAATACCAAAAATATATTTCAGAACAGCAGATACATCAATCTACACCCAATAATTAAAACTAACATGAATAAAAAATCCCCTTTTCTCTATACTTGGGAACATTTGTTTTCCATTCACCCTGAGATTGTCATGGATTAGTAGTGGACAGGGCCAGCGGAAGCATTAGGCGGGATAAAACGATGGCCTAGGGTGCTGGAAGTGGGTGTCAGAGTAGTTAGTAAAGGCAGCAGTTTTGAAAGGACGGACAAGATGAGAAGTGGTGCGGGTGAGGCATGGAACTGGAGGGTGTTTTCCATTTTTGGGTATGTATTTCATTGAGGATTGTCGTGTGCGATGAGAGAAAGAGAAAGATCATTTGATGACATCACCACACATCATCGCCTAGGGTGACTGGACACCCTTCCATTGGCATGGGTAGTGGAGGGGGTATGCACAAACATGATTCTCACTCTCTCTCATATACAAGCACGTTGATTCTCTCTCACACAAGTTCACTTTCAAACACACTGCCTTTTTCTCTCACTCATAAATACACACACACACACACAGATTCTCCTTCTCACACTAGCTCGCTATCCCCCTCACACACATATACACACTCACTGGCTCTCCCTTTTTCACACACACACACACACACACACACACACACACACACACACATTCACTGGCTCTAATTCATTATAGGTCTCTTCTGACCACCGTTAGCAGAAGAGAACATGGAGGTGACCTTGCTAGGCCTTTTTTTCGGGGCTGTGACAGGAAAAGACGTGTCATGGTCCTCTGGGCCTCTTGTTCAGCTGGCAGGAGGGGAGGTGCTGGGTCCTCACTGAGCCTCTTTCTTTGTCTGTGGATGGTGAGTAAGTGCAGGGGCTTTTCTGGGCCTGTTCCTTAGCGGCAGATGGGAGGTGAGGTGTTCGCAACCTCACTGGGCTTTGGTTGTGGGTGGAAGGCAAGGTGTTTGCAGTCCTGCTGGGTCTATTCCTCGGCCGCCGGTGGGAAAGGGTATGCTGGAAAACCCATTTGTGCTTATTCTTCTGCCCAAATGCTGGTTATGGCAGGTTGTCAGTGGCAGAGTCATAGTTGGGCAGTGGTGGCAGCAGGGCAGGAGATGGCTTGTGTGCCTGCCAAGTGTGCGGAGTCCAGGAGCACATGTGCACAGCTTAGAGGGAACAGTGCTTTCATCTCTCCCCTTCCAACTGTGGGAGGGACCATTTGGTATCACCACAGGAGAGCGGGGCAAATTTATTTCTTTAATTCCCCTTTTCTTTAAAATGAAGCAATCCCAGTAGGGAGATGCATATCCACCATCTGCTGGAGATGGAGAATACTTGCAGGCTGATGTCACTGTCAGTTTGCTTTGTTTCCATCTCCTGGTAGAGGTGCATAACCCACTTGGCTCTGGATTCATCTGACTGGACGCTAAGAAATACCTTTTAGCACATAGGCCCCTAAGAGGGAAGAGCTTTCAAAATCTTTAAGAACTAATATCTCTTCAGAGATTAATTAAAAGCCAGCATTTGAAGGGAAATAGGAATATTGCCTTAACCTGCCAAAAAAAAAAAAAATTGATGAAAGAAAACAAAGCCATCATGTAGAGAAGGTATCGTTTTCTAGGACTTCTCAGTTTTCATTCATTTGTGAGCTTCCTGAAGTATTAGTATTTCCTGACTGTCTTGTTGGTTTTCTTTTAACAGAAATGGTTGATCTTACTGATTTTGTATAACTGCCTCAACTATATTATTGTCTTTGAGGGTACTCCATTCATGTCTTCATATGCTGCTGGGCACCCTGCTGTGGTACCGTTTCTCATTATGAGCCACCGAACTGCTGATAATCGTGACCTGTTACCAGGGCCGCTGCTTCCATTAGGCAGTTGCCTAGGGTGCCAAAATTTCGGGGGTGGCAAAAATCATGCCTAGAAGAAACACTGTGCCAGATCTAACACTGCTAAAAAAAAAAGAGGGAGCACTGCGCTGGAGCCACTGCCGCTGCTAGGAGAGAGAGTGCAGTGCCGGAGAGGGGGTGCATGACCGAAGGTTCGCCTAGGGTGCTAAATGCTCTTGCACCGGCCCTGCCTGGTACCAAACAGCTCTGCAGTATTCTGTGCCGGTGCCCACCGAATACTGCAATAATACAGCCAAACGATATTAATGTTGCACCTCTAAACATGCGGCGAGAGGTCTGGGCCCAAAATAACCCACGGCTTCCTTCCCTCTGTTCCCCTTCAGTGGTTCCCTGACATTGTGGCAGACTATAGAGCTGAACTTTAATGTTGGCTCCCAGGCCTAATGGTGGAAGTGGGGTGCTGGAACCCAAGTTTAGGGTGGGGGGGGTCCCCCAAAAGTCATAAGAATATATACAAGAAAAACGAATGGCATTGTGGTGAAATAATTACAAGGAGTGTCTGTGTAAACAATATGACTTGGGTACTGCCAGAAATTCATTTGAACAATGCATAAAAGCCTCCAGAGTGCAAGCTAAAATATTAACAGAACACTTTTGGACCACAGCTTCTCTGTTTCCATGACAATGAAGAACTCAGTATGAAAGTCTGGCAAATAAAAAAAAAAATATGTATTCATCTGATTTGCTTGAAAAATTGAAAATGGAGAGGCAGCAAAACACTATTTTTTTTTTTTTTTTTTTTTTTTGCAAAAGACTGCAAAAGTGCTCAGGCTGACTGCAGCAATGGTGTAATTAAGTCTGCTGGGAATAAAACTGAGCTGGATGGCCTGGAGGAGCTCAGGAGCCCAGCCCTCTCTCAACAGTCATGTCAGCTGCTTGTATAACTTGCTGCTGTAAATCAGTGTCTCCTTGGAATTATTTACGTGCATCAAGCCTCCTTCCCCCGCCCCAAATGCAACAAGTCATGTGTGCAAATGCCATGTTGAGAGTGGCTCAGGTAGGAAGTGCCGTGCACTACCGTGCATTAGGTCCCCGGTTTGCTCAGCTGAGGATGGAGAAGCTGTACAGGCAGTGTTTGCAGCCATGGGTGAATTGGGAGATTTGGCCATTGCTTAGAAGGGACACCAAGTGGCTGGTTTCAGGGCCCAGGATTGGAGGGTTCTGGAAGGAATCCTGGTGTATGCCCTTGGTGTAAGATTGTCACTGCAATGACTGAACTAAAGATAATTTAGGAGGGGTATCAAATTGGGAAAAAAATTCCCAGGTGGTTGGGAATGAAGGCTCAGTGTGCCAGATCCTGTCCCTGGCTCTGATTTGAGCTGGCAGTACAAAGTGCTGGGTTAAAAAAACAAGACATGTTATATGAGTTAAAGGTACGAAAGCTATTCTTCACCCAGCTGCAGATCCAGGGCTCGCTTAGGGTTATTTTGGATGCAGTTCATATTTGCTTTTTGTGTTTTACAGTTGTTGGAGATATACCAAGCAGCAGGGAGCTGAAACAGCTAAGCTTCCTGCTTGAGAAGTTCATGGGGGTCCCGGCTTTGAGAACTGAATTTCATTGGTTGTAAATGAATCTTGGTCAGACCCATGGAACTCAGTTCTGCAGCTTGGATATCTCAGCCTTCAGGCACACGGGCGATCCGAGAACTGCTCGCACATTCTGAAAATGAGAATCTTCTAGAAAGGCCTGTGAGGGTGGCCGAGCAAATCACCTGGGCTGGAGCAGAAAACCCACACTGACTCCAGCTTTTTCAAATACAATTTCAAGCTTTGTTCTCATGCACAGTACTTTTACACAATGGTAGACTGACAGTGTACTTACAACCTTCAGAGAGGGTCAGGAGCTCCTTGCTCCTGGAGATGCAGGGGCCTCCTGATCCCAGCTGGGCTCACACTTATCCTGTCCAGGCTGGTCCTACCCTCAGGACTCTCCCTGCCCAGTAGGGTCTCACCCATAGAGTTCTGTCCCTCTATGGGATTTAAGTTGGATCAGGCATCTAGCCTGGTCCTGCACAGACAAAGAAAAATTGGGGAAACAGGTCACTTCATCACAAGGCCATGTCAGAAATTTTCCAAGAAGAGAAGAAATTTCAGAACACGTGGCTCTGAATTATCCGTGACAAAGCTCAAGGTAATTACATAGGGCAGGGGAAAGAAACTCTGGTTCTAGAGTACCACAAACAGATCTGGTTTTCAGGACATCCAAAATGAATATGGATGAAGTATATTTGCATACAATGGGGGCAGTGCATGAAAATGTACCTTATGCATATTCATTGTGGATATCCTGAAAATCAGACTAGGTTGAGGCAGTCCAGGAAATAGATAACAAATGGTCACTGAGCCTTAGAAATTTGGGAGCTCAGAAAGACTTGTAATGTTTGTTTGTTTATTTATTTAAAATTATTTATTGGTTGCACACTCCCATGATCATGGTGACTCACAATATTACATCCATAATTGAAGCATATATAGACATAAAAGCTAAATAATATATAAGAAAATACGGTCACTTGTATGTCCTGTCAATCCATTTTTTCTTTTTTTTTTTTTCACTAGTACAGACAACATTCAAATGACCCTAACTCTTCGGACCACTTCAGTATTCCAGCCTAGTTCTTTTTTGTTTCCTTGCATTGCTTAAAGGCCTGTTTAAATAACCAGGTTTTGACATCTTTTTTGAAAGTTTATCCATTTACCATCATTCGACATGACTGGGGCAAGATGTTCCATAAAACGGGACCAGCTACTGATATAGCTTGCCAGCACATCTCCCCCAGGTGTGCCTGCTGAATTGTGGGAACTGTTAGAAAGCCTTGATTTGCTGATCTTAAGCAACACTATGGTGTATATACATGGAGACTGGTACCAATTAACTTATTCACACAGTGTGAATAAAGTTTTTTGCCTTTACACCGATCTCATCTTTTTTGGTCGCTACATAGCTATATTGGATCAGCTTCTGGTTTGTTTTTTGGGACCAATTAATTTGAGTCTGTCTTATAAATAATATTTTGTATTTCGGTTAAAACTTTATAGTAAATCTTAAATGACGCATAGCTCTCTGATACAACGGCAGAGGGAATGTAGAAAAGAGGATCTGTATATGGACAACAACCAACAAGGTCCGAATTGCATAGTCTGGGTGGACAGAGGCATGGGTGTAGCTTGCTTATTGTGGCAGTTACTACCCCTAATTAAGCTAGATATTCATTTGGATGCAGTTCCAGCAATGCTCTCTGCATTAATGGTGGGGTGGAAGGGAAATAGAACTAAAAGGTACTAAAAGCCAAGAGTAACAAGTATGTGAAAAAAAAAAAAAAGTACATAGCTTGCTGGGCAGACTGGATGGGCCGTTTGGTCTTCTTCTGCCGTCATTTCTATGTTTCTATGAAACTGGGAGCCAATGCAATTTACACAAGATTGGGGTGATGTGGTCATATTTTCGTGCTCCAGTTAAAAATACTTGCTGCAGAATTCTGCAGTAGCTGAAGAGACCTAATCGTTTTTGAAGGAATCCCCAGTAGTAGGGAATTACAATAGTTAATTCCTGAAAACATGAGCGTTTCTAGGATTAATCGGAAATCATTGAAATCCAAAAAGGATTTTACTTCTCTCAGGCCCTGAAGATTTATGCAACCAGATTTGACCAGCTTCTAGTTATGAACCTTCAGTGATAATTTACCATTTAATACAACTCTCAGATCATGAGCAGTGAAGGACATTGGTATCACGACCTTTGAATCCAAGACTGAGGACCTGATTTTTAAAAGCATTTACACGTATAAAACTGGGTTTTACACGTGTGAATGCACTATACCCATGTAAGTGGGCTTTTGAAAATTGCTACAATATATGCCATTGAATTGTCCATAGGATTTGCTCGCGTAAGTGTACTTTACACGCATAAATGACTTTTGAAAATTGCTACGATAGTATGTCACATTTACACACACAACTCCTTTGAAAATTCACCTGTAAGTGTCTTGCTAACAGCAAGATACCTGTTTTTGCTAAATTTAACAGCCAGTTGTGAAACAACCATTTTTGAACTGCATGCAGATAAAGCTTCAGTTCCTCCAGCACAGATGATAAGGAAACTTTAACTGAGAAGAAGAATTGGGTATCATCTGCAAAGATCCCAAAACGAAGCCCTAAATCCTTTAATAGCTTGCATAAGGGTGATAGAAATAATGTGGCTGAGAAGGATGATCCCTGGGTAACCCCAGTTTTTATATCTATCCAGTTGGAATTACCTTTCTCAATTACTATATTATTGTCGATTATTAAGAAATGATTTAAACCAGTTAAATACGCTGTCAATGATGCCTACTTCCGAAAGGCATGTCAACAATATTCTGTGGTCTATTATATCAAAAGCTGGCAAGATATCTAGGAGGACAAGAATGTATGTCGGACCATAGTCAAATCCTGTTAAGATAGTATCTGTTAATGAGAGCAAAAGGGTCTCTATGCTAATTTTTTTTTTTTTTAAATCCATACTGATTGGGATTTAAAAGGGAATTTTCTTCTAAATAATCAGTAAGTTATTTATGTGCCACGTTCTCAATTTTCGCTAGAAATGACAATGAAGAAATAGACCTGTAGCTATTCAGATCTGATGGATCTAACTGGGACACTTTCAAGATGGCTGTCACTGTGGCCCTCTTTAACAGGTCTGGAAGCTTACCTTCCTTCAGAAAAAGGTTTTGCACAGTGTCATTTCTTCACAAGTAGCTTTCAGTGGGCCTGCCTGAATGACATTTAGGGGGCAAAAGGACATGTTCAATTTCTTTAAACTATGTTGGATCTCCACTTGTGATATTATCTTGAAATCCCCCCCATCTAGCTGCAAAGAATAGTGGATGTTAATAGCTTCTCACCTATTTCGGGGAATTTACTACATAGTTTCTCAAGTTTTTACTGAAAGCAAGACGCCATTACGTTACTGTCAGAGTGGACTTTAAGACAAGAGGTTAATGGATGGAGCTATCAGATTCCTCACTGTTAGAGACTTTTAGCTTCAAACTCTGTGTCATGGATTCTCCTAGAAAAGTAAGATTTTTTGGTGGCTTCAACAATCTATTTATAGTTTATTAACTCTGTTCTATATCTGTTCTGATTGGTGGGAGATTTACACTTCTGCCACTTCTGCTTGTATTTTCTCAACACCTTTTTCTCTTCTTTTAGTGACCGACAGTACCAGGGTGCCTTTCTTTTATGAGTTCTTGTGGCAGTTGTTTAGAACAAAGTTTATTTTCCCTCACATTGATACCATTTTGCTTTTAATAACCATGTTATCTCTCAAAAAAAAAAATGGAGTTTTGCTTCTTACCTCACCTTATTATATATTCTCATATTAATTATTTCTGTCTTTTAGCCAAGACAGAGACAGAGTGTCAATTGTTGAGATATTAATTAGTCAATGGAAACTTTTAAAAAGAAATCTATATAAAAAGAGATGACTACTTTATTTAGGTCAGGTGCTGTCATATGACTCTAGAGGAAAAAAAATACAGCTGGGTTTTGGGCTGGCAGATTGAGAGTTTTTTTTTATGCATGGAAATTTAAAAGCAATAAGAGATTAGTAAGCACAGGGCTAGTGTCAACCGTACTGTGCTATCAGGAAAATAATTGCTCTGACTGGCCAATGGAATAAATTAATTGTATAGAAAAACAGTAAAGACAGCCCAGCATGGATGTACCTTTGGTTTTATGTTTTATTTCTTGTTTATTTAAACAGTTAATGATAGTGCATTTCACCTCTTAAGTTATGCAAACGTTATTATAGGGGCTAAGAGAAGAATCCACTCACTGAATCAGGAGGAGAGAAGAATTTTCTTAGTGTAGTTTGTATTATTCCAAAAGTCATGTAGGCTTCCATGTTCTACACTAAGGAAAAGGAATCACCATGGAGGTATCTATGCATCCAGAATCAGCACTGCTTGCTCAATGGAATATGAAATGGGAATTGCTGGTTCCTTCTACTGGTCATATGAGCTCAAAGTGAAAAATGACATACATAAGTCTGTCCAATGACCCAACGCATCTGATGTAGTGGACTACTCTAGCCTCGAAGGCTCATGCCTCAATCAATTGGTTAGTCTGTAAGGTGCCACTCGCTTCGTGTCAATTTGGCCACATTAGACTAACAGGGCTCTCCCTCTGAATAGCTGAACAAGTCTGTTCAGAATTTCATATTTAAATGTAAGTGACACAAACTCGATTAATTTGAACTGGTAAGTTAAAAGAGGTTAAGTGAGTTTTTAGAACTCACTACTCACCTTTTCTACTGTGCCCTGTAGCGACTTCTATTTCTATATACAACTGCTGTTACCTAGTGACAAAGGGAAACTGATACTTAGTTGCTGAAAAAAAGAAGTGTCCCTGTGAAAATAAAATTTAATTTTATTATAAGAAAATGTTTTGGTCTCCTATAGAGTACAAGATTTGTTAAATGTATAATATAAAAGTGAATCGACACAAAGCAAAATGTACTATTTTACTTGCTTATTTTAACAATTTCTTCATATGCTGCAAAACTGGATTTCACTTGCCTCAGTGCCTTAACTCCTAACTTTGGCTGATGAGGTGGAGAGACAGGCTACCTGCTTGGACCCTGCTGGGGATGATTAAAACCAGGATGAGGAAGGAACAGAGAAAACTCACAAGTGATTCTCAATTGTACAAAACAACTTGTGGAGGTCTCTGGTGGGCACTCTGCTATCGTATTGCTTGTCATTATGAGCCATGGAACTGCTGATAATCGTAATCTGGTACCCATACAACTCTGCAGTATTCTTTGCCCTTGCTCCAACCTCTCATCTCTATCTTTGGCAACAACCCTTATGCATGGTGACATTCGCTGGTCCATCTTAATAACACAGTTGAGAGACTGTGAGTATAGTTACAAGGAGGGAAGGACCTTTATAAGAGGCAATGCAAGCAAATATATCTCATGCATGTTCATTGTGGATATCCTGAAAACTAGATTGCTATGTCTTTGATCCTTGAGGGCCAAGCTGAAATCACGGATCTATATACCATCACTAAAAACTTCTTTACAACTAAGAATAACTGTTTGGTTTTTTTTTCTATGGTTGTCTTTCATCAAATAGTAAAACAGAACATGAAGTAATCTAATCTAGATTGCTTGGTGTTACTTTCTGCCAAACTAATTAATTAAGAGGGTGTATTGTTAAGCTGGAAAAGATAATTGGTAGCTTGTCTCCCCTAGTGTTTTCACTTGGAGCCTTTCTTATTATGTGTTTATACTTCTTACTGGAATCTAAAGAGGCTTTAATTATGGGCACAATCACTGATGTTAACAATAGCCCCATTAACTTTGGCAAATAAAACAATATACTAAAAAAATCTTTAGATTTCAGTAAGTTGGATAAACACATAAGAAAGGTTCCAAGCAAAAACACTAGGGGAGACAAGCTGGTGTTTTCTCTTTAAGTCTGGATATGCTCATTAGCACATCTAGACCACCCAGAATCCCTTGCGGTATTCTGTCTTAAGGATAACTGGGTTAAAATCCTGAGCTGGGCTTTGTAAGATAGAATGAGGGAGTTGTCGGTACACTCTGTCACACACCCCTAGTTTACATCATTTACTTGTGGGATTGCACAACTCCTTTTAAAAGTGAAATCAAAGAGCAACTATTAATATGTCACTTTTGCTGGGAGAATATATTAAAAATGATTTCTAAGGGTAAGAACTAAATAGCTCGTTAATTAGACTTCCCAAATCCTGCTTAGTTATTAGAATTTTAATATCCTCTATGGATGTGTAGAGGCAAAATTTTTATTTTGATTTATTTATTTTGAAGGTTGCCTTCCTTCATTTGGTTCATTTAAAAAAAAAATATATTTATTCATTCCATTTGTTTTTTTTTAAATTCAATGGGGAAGCAAATGCAGCCTAATTTGAGCTCCAAAAGTGGAAATTTCTAATAAATTCTAATCAAACTTGTGGATAGACATCCTCAGAAGAGGGAAGAGAACTACAAGGTACCAAGACTGTGGCAAAATGGCACTAAAAGTGGTGTGAATAACCTAAATTACCATAAAGGGGAGAAAGGGTACCAGCAGTAGTAGGAATTATCCAAGGCACTGTGAAAGGAATGCAATCTCCCTTCCCAAGGGAGAGAGGGTAAAGAGCATGCTTTTAAGTGAACTGCAGCAGAGGAAAAAATAAAGGAAAATGCAGCTATGTAAAATGAGCCGCCACCTCTTCCTGTGAAGGTGCTTAAATGACCATTGAATAGATGAGTCAGAGACTCAGGTAGGGGATTTGCATGTCTCAGCCCTCTGGACTACAGTTGGCAACTTGTAGTGAAATAAATCAAAGGATAGCAATATCCTAAATTACTGAAAAATTACTGAACTGGAAAAGTCCTACATTAGAGAATTCTGAACAAGAAAGGGCATTATGAGAGAAATGTACTGAAAAACAGTCCTAGAAAGCAAATAGATTCTCACCCTAACAAGGGGAGTCAGACCCTTGGGTATCTAGTTCTTAGACAACAGAAAAAAAGGCCAGGCAGGATAGAAGGGTAAACACACATTCTCCTTCCATGGTCCTGCCTGGGTCTTGGCCTTTTGGGTCAGAGAAATTTGACCCATCCAGGCTGGGTAACAGCAAATGACTGGCCATGAGCTTAGCAGGGCTAAATTCACTGAAAGCTGAGACTGCGGAAGATGTGAATCACTGAACACTAAACAAGCCATGAGCCTAGTGGTGCTGTAAACCCAAGCCAGAGAAAACCCTCCTACCAAGGGAGAAGAACTGAAGGACAGCGGTAGATCTGGAGGTGGAGCGGTCCCCCAGGAGGAAGGAGACCCCAGTGGCAGATTGGGAGGTAATCCTGGATCCCCCTTGAGCAAGAGGAACTCAGCACCAGATTGAGCAGTCCCCCAAGAGGGTGTTGATGCCAGTGGTAGATAGAATATTCCTCCATGAGGAAGGGTACCCCAGAGGCAGATTGGGAGGTGACCCTGGGTCCCTCTTGAGCAAGGAGACCCCAGCGGCAGATTGAGTGGTCCCCAGGAGGAGGACCCCAGCGGCAGGTCCAGTGATCCAATTGGGTTCCCCAAGAGGGCATGGACCGCAGTGACAAACTGAGAGGCGGAATCAGTCCCCAGGAGGGCATGGACCCAGTGTTGGCACGGACCTTTCAGTGGAGTGGAAGTGGCACTGAGAAGATGGCAATGGTTTAGATACAATGGACCCACCCAGGCTAACACTTCCCACCAGCCCAGTTGCATCTTTTCACATGGATGACACTTGGGATAAGAGGGGGAGGATAATAATAATTCTTGATTAAGCAGGAACGCAAGAGGTCCCTTAATATGGTGGTATACAGTGGGGGCCAACAACCACAAATTGCCAAATATTAAGTGTCCTTGCTACCCTGTAAAAATGTATATAGTTGTGTGGCCTGAGACTTAACTACAAGTATATAAGTGTGCTTTTTCACATCCTATTAGTGATGTACTTAGTCATGTAGAAATGTATATATTTATATAGTCTAATAAACCTGTATATATTGGTACATACTTCTAGCCCTGTTCACAGTCCCATTTGTTTTCCTGGGGTGAAGGGAGGGAAATCCCACCCATTAACACATTCTTCTCCAAGTGGAGGTACCAGGCACCAAGAATGTGAGGACCAACTGAGTCTGCCTTTGGGGGGGGGGGGAGGTGGGGGCTTCCACCAGGTCGGTCCTGAGGTAAGCAGTCAAGGGAGCATTACAGGAGCAAAACAGCAGCAAAAATGGGAAGAACGCCCTAAGGTTTCAAAAGAGAGCACCAGCATCAGTGGCATGAGCCCCTGAAGGCAGCACAAGAGGGCCAAAGTGGCACCAAGAGTGACATGAACATCCTAAGAAACCAGAGGGAGAACAAAGCAGCAAAGGTGACAGAACAGTCCCCAAGGTACTGACAGAGGAACAAAGCAGCACAAAGGGTGGCACGAAGACTCCAAGCCACCAAGAAAGATGCAAAGCATCCAACAACAGTGGCAAGAAACCACACGGCATAGAGTCTGGAGTACGGCAGCAAGGCTGAGTAGCAGAACCCCCCCCCCTCCAGGGGGTGTAGCATAAGGGGTATAGCAGCAAAGCAGTGTGGCAGGAAGTCCCCCAAGTTGTAGAGTCAATAATATAAAAACAATCATAGCAAAAATGAACCTTTCCTACTGTATATTAAATCCTATTTCAATACATTATGTAAAATTGCTGTATGAAGAACCTGTTCGTTTTGTAGCAAAAACAGTAAATCTAAAACTCAAAGAGGCAGTCTCCCAGCTCTGATCAAAAAAGCCTTGGTCCGACCTTTTTAAAATAAACCGATCCATTGACCCTAAGATCTTCTCCAGTTACCAATATCCTTATCCTTTATTGATATTGATATTGAGAACACAGTTAATAAAGTTAACAGAGCATTTGGAAGAAAACTCTCTAATCAATTTGTATCAATTTGGTTTTCAAAAGAATTGTAGCACTGAAAGATTACAACTATCCTTGGCAGACATGATTTGGCATGGCTTCGATGGAGGACAAAATGATATACTTTGATACATTTGATCACTGAACATTGGGAAATAGAATTAATTTTATTTATTTAAAAAATTTTTTATAACACAAATCAGCCAAAGCCACAAGGGCGGTTTACAATAATAAAAACACATAATAGGTATAATAAACAAGTATTAAAAATACACTAACCAATTTAATACAACTGTCACCCCATATAAGGCAGAATTTGGAATGGAAGAATTTGAGCTTTCTGGATCCGTATTATTTATTTTATTTATTTATTTAGTGATTTTTTATATACCACGGCACGTTAAAAACATCACCTCGGTTTACAATAAACAATAATTCAGCAACAGGCTTTACAGACAAATTGAAATAAAGTGGACATGATATATATCAAAATAACAAAATAAATACAAATACAATAAACCAATGGTGATCAAAATCCCTAGTTAATGGCAAGTCTAATAATAAATGGTAGTTCATAGACCAATAAAGACAAAGTTAGCAGGGAGAAGGAGAAAATCGGCGTGTAGCAATGATTCAGGGAGAACAGTAAACGTAATCGGCATTTCAGAAGAGGAGAGGATCATTGAGTATTACAATAGTTTCATTCTATTTTAGTAGATGGTTTAGGAAATAACATCACTAAATGGCAAGAGATAAGAACATTTGTACCACAAAGATCGGTCACTTTGTTTCCTTTGTGCAACCTTCTTAGTGGCCAAGGCTTAAACTATTATTATATGAATGCCGATGACATACAGTTTTTCATACCTGTATGTAACTCTCTCTCTCTCATACTTTCAGGCAGTTAGAGATCTATTTACACTTTATCCAGAAATGGCTTTTACAATCATAGGAGCCAGCTTTTGAAAATGATTGGGGAGGCTGAACTCGTGTTGGGTTACAGCACCCCCAGCGAAAAATGAAGACAGTGGTTTGTGAATGTGACTGACCAGGCTGCATTTAAACATCCAGAGAGGCGCAGGTAATGCGAATAGGGGACTCATGTGGCCAAAACGAAAGCCAGGGAAGCACTCCGATTTCCACAAGTCATTCTTCTCCCCAATGTAGGCTTATCCCCGCCAGTCTCCTCCCTCCCACTCCTTCCCCCCCCCCCTGCACCACAACCAACAATAACCCACAAAGAGAAGGGGGGGGGGAGGGGGGAAGAGACCTCATGGTTTCTTCCCCCACCCTCTCCTGTCACCACCCACCCTCTCATTCTCCTAATCTCTTCTCCCTCCCCTGCTTACTCCTTCCACACTCTTAATTCTCCCCCTCTTGCTTGGACATACTTTGAATTTTATATTTGGGGGGGAGGGGATTAATTCTCTTCCAACTCCACTCCTTTAGAATGCTCTGCTCCCCATTTCCCCACTGACATGTCCTCCTCGGCTGCTCTCCCAGTTCCTCTTCCCATCCCTTCACTCCCCCTTAGCTGGCCGCCCTCCTCTGCAGGCTTGGTTCACCCATCCTGCCAGGAACTCCCACCCCTCATCTGCATATTAATTCTTGCCTTAATTGGCAGGCTCATCCCACCTCTCAATGTGTGATTTATCCCTCCTCCACTGGCTTGGATCACTCCCTGCGCTGCACTCCCTGAGCCCTGGGACTTTTTTTTCCCTCTGGAACCCTTCTGCAGCAATTTTTCCCGGCACACAGATTCCAGGCCACAGCCAGTCCCACGCCTGAGCGTCCACTCAAGACATTCTACCATCTGCATGTCCTTAGTCATAGCAGATGAGCAGTCAGTATCTCCCCAGCATGTGCCTCCTGTCCTCAGTTTACAAACTCCACCGATAACTGCTGTCTTATGGGAGGAGGTATCAGTGGAATGTTTTATTTTTGTGAACAAGGGGAGCAATGCTCGTCTCAATTCAAGCCATCACCACAGCTGCCGGTTTTTAAGAGAGATTTTGAGCCGGCCTCCTGACCCCCCCAAGCTGGCCAAAAGTTCCGGTTGTGTCCAACGAGGGTCCCGGAGCGAACGCGCAGGGAATCACGTGACGTCGGCGTCACTCCGACGTGACGCCGACGTCACGTGCTCCTCGCAAAGGAATACAGAAATGGCGTCCTGACTCCCCGCTCGACCACCAGGGAGTTTTGGTAAGTCTTGGGGGGGGGGGGGATTAAGGAGGGTTGAGGGGTTTAAATTTTTATTTAGGATCAACAATCGCGATTTCCAACGTATTCAACATAGCTATGTTGAATATGTTGGAAATCCGATCGTTTTCGCCTCATCACTTTTTTAAGTTAAAAAAAAAATTACGTTGCGTTTTACATATGCGTTCAAAACGAATGCACACCCCTAGTCATTGCCTCAGACTTTTCAAAGCTATATGAAGAGGCTAAAAGAACAGTTGGGGGCAGCCTACAGGTTGGCTGCAGAGAAACAAGCACCGATGTGACCAGAAGGTGAGGCAGAATGACTTGATGGCAGGGGACAGAGTATGCTTAGAGAACTGGGGGCTGACTGGGAGACACAAAATTGCTAATAGTTGGAGGTCTATCCCCTATGTTGTTGAGGAAAAACTGAACAACCTGCCTGTTTACCGGGTAAGGCCAGAATGGGGTGAAGGACCAGTAAAAACACTATACAGAAGTCCCCTCCTGCCCATTGGATAGTTGGTATTTCCCCCAGAGGAACCCCAAAGAACAGCTGAACAAACCCCCTTCACCTTGACCAAGAAGAAAAGGAACAGTAAGACCTGAGAGCCAACTTCATTGGGAGTTTGACAAGAATTCCCATCGGGAACTAATAAGAACTCCTGAGTATCCACTGGAAGACAGACATAGTGGATATGATTGCGAAGGTTCAGAAGGAGAGTTAGGTGGGAGACATATGAGGTTCACCTTGGAGCCACATTGGAGAGACTGTACCCCTAATCAACAGACACATGATGGGGACTTGGTAAGACATTTCCAGGAAATGGACACCCAGGAGAGGGAGATCCAAGAAGTTTTCCAGAGTAATGATAGGACTTAGGGTGGTACAGATAGCAAAAGATGGATGGACAATCTGGAACAAGAGAGGGATTGCTACTGAATATACCCAGCTAGATAGCCAGATATGTTTATCTGGCTAACTATCCGAGCCACACAACTGATGAAAATGGACCCCAGCATATATGTGCTATTTTATGCTCACAAGTGTTAATTTTTATGCGTGCAATGTTTGAAAATTCACCAGATTGTGTTTAGCAAATAAAGGTCTCCTGGAAGTCCTTAGTATTCATCATTCTCAGGGGATTGAGCTTTTTCTATCGCTGGACCTTTGAGGTGGAATACTATGATTGATCACTTGAGGATAATTTCTGATGTAAAAATGTTTAAAAAATCATTAAAATCATGGCTTTATAAACACATTTTCAAAATAGGCAAACGGGAAAAGATGCGGCAGCTCTGATAAATGGTACGCCGCAAAAAGAGTACATACACCCCCAAAGAGATTTAAGATCCGCGAACAAAGGCTTATTATCCATTCTCTCAATGACCTCAGCAAAATTAACTTCAGTAAGAGAAAGAGCATTGTCCCTTGCTGCACTGAAAATATGGAACAAATTGCCAGTTGACATTTGGTTAGAGTTAAACAGAACAACATTTAGAAAAAAAGTTAAAACATGGTTATTTCAGCAAGCGTTTCAGGAGGGTAGCAGAAAATGGTGAATATTTATAAATTAGAAAGAGCTAAAAGCAGTAGTAAACTGTTGAGTTGGTCAAATTGTTAAATGTTTTTGTCTTGGAAGAGTCTTTTTGTTAGGCTATTAAGATCTTTTATGCTGAAGTGATTGTTTGATTTTGATTTTAGTTTACAAGTTTTTATATAATTATGTAAACCGATATGATGGTACCTAACCAAATACCGGTATATACATTTTAATAAATAAATAAATATAATAAATATATTAGGATCAGACCTTTGAGGTGATGAAGTAATCTGCACCTTCTATTATAATGTCATTTGATTTAATTTGTGTGGGTTTTTTGTGTTACATTGCATGTGTAAACTCTGTTTTTTAGTAGGGTTAGAATCCCACATCTCTTAAATGCTCACAAGGGATGTGCATTTGTTTGCCAATCTGAGCACACAACTTCTGAAATGCACACACTAAGTAATTCCTGTGCAAGCAACAACAAAAGTGTGAGCACAAACTTCTACAAATGAAAAAAAATATGAAATAAATGAAAATCAAAGAGAATGAAATCAAACCAAAATTCCCAGCAAAACTAAAATCTTTGGCCTGTACCTCCCTTATGCTGATACAGAAGACCCGAGGATGGATATTTGTGTAAAGGGCTTAAGTCTTTCGTACTGCAAAGATTGGGTGAGGGGGAATAGATAGTGGCAGCTTGCAATGCTGTGATCTAAAATCTCCATCTTAAAAATTGCTCCCCCGTGGTAGCTCCAACTATGGGCAGTTAGGGAATTAAGGAGCAGCGAGAGTTGGGGTTACCCATTGGGTTCAGGGTGCGGGGGTACAGCAGGACACAGGTGAGACGATATCCTGCTGCTATTATTTATTAAAGAAAGCACAATATGGTGATCTAATCATTTTGAGGTGCTGTTAGATTAATGCATTTTTCAAGGCTATTTAATTTTATTCTTTGCCTTTCAAGATTTCTTCGGGTGAACTTTAACATAGTAACATAGTATATGGTGGCAGATACAGAACAAAAAGGCCCATCCAGTCTGCCCAGTAGTGATTTTATGTGCCTTTACCCAAAGCAGAACAAATTGCCACATGGAACCCAGTCCCCAGTCCTATTATGTCCCCTTTAGGGTTGCAACTGCCATTCTGTAGAGGTTTCCCCATGCCACCCAGGAAGCACATACCACTGATGCTTTGAGCTACAACTGTCACACAGTGCTTTCATTTCTATTCTCTTGCCACTAGAGATCCACCATGTTTATCCCATGCTTTCTTGAAGTCTCTTAACTCTCCCTGTCATCACATCTCTGACGGAAGGGCATTGCAGGCGTCTACCATGCTCTCTGTGAAAATATACCTCCTGACTCTATCCCTTTGGAGCTTCGTATTGTGACCCCTAGTACTACAGCTTTCTTTCCATTGGAAAAGCTTGGCTCCAGTGTCTGCATCATATCCCCCTCGGTCTTGCCTCTCTTCAAGGATAAACATTAAGTTCCTTCAGTCTCTTCTCACAGGCCCTTCCCAGACAAGCCCCGTCCCATTTTGGACCTTCTCCAGGCTTTCTAGATCCTTACTGAGAATCAGCCTGCATAATTGAACTTACTACATCAGATT
This sequence comes from Rhinatrema bivittatum, assembly GCF_901001135.1. Lineage (NCBI taxonomy): Eukaryota > Metazoa > Chordata > Amphibia > Gymnophiona > Rhinatrematidae > Rhinatrema > Rhinatrema bivittatum. The sequence goes on along the minus strand of NC_042632.1, from coordinate 27,927,450 downwards.
AGGTCTCACCTATGACTCGAGCAGAGTCATAACTATCTCTTTTCTTCTACAGGTTGAAATCTCCTACCAACAGCAGCTCTAACTTCTTGCCTACCTTTTGTATGTCTTCAGCCAGATCTCTGTCCAATTCCTCCCCTTGAGTTGGAGGTCTGTGTACCAGCCCAATATAAACGGAAGTGCCATCATCTTTTCCCAGTACAGCTCACAGTGCATCCCCTTTACCCAAAGCTCCCTGCATTTCAGTCATTTTGAGGTCCATAATCAGCACCACTTAGCCGGATAAGTTCTGACTTATCCGGCTAACTGACACATTTTAAATATTTGACCGCAGTCAGGGGCCATCATTTAGCTGGATAAATACTGATTAAATACGGTATTTATCCGGCTAAATGGTTGAGAGAATGGGTTTAATTTATCCTGCTAACTCTGGTCACCCCATATACGTGTCCTAAAGTTAGACCAGTAAATGTATCTGGTTAACTTTAGGATAGTTGGATACAGGGGCGGATTGGCCTATCATGGAATCGGGCATCCCCTGGTGGGCCGGTCACGCTAGTCATGTGTTCTGCCAAGCGCGGCTGTGACAGAGCCGCTCTCGGCAGACCACGTGGTATCTCCTGGGCTTGCCTGGTGGCGAATCCCCGGGCCGGTCCATCGGGAATCCACCACTGGTTGGATATAATTTTCCTCTGGTTCAGAAATTTATTAATTTGTTATTTATCAAATATTAAGTATTTATTGTATTTTGTTCGCTCCTAGGTTGTATCTCATTTGGGAAATTCGGAGTCCCAGTCTCCCTGTTATCTGTATCCCCGCTTGTTCCTTGTAACGCTCCCAAGCGATGTTAAGTTTATTGTGAACCGGTGTGATTTGTATCCTATACAGGAATGTCGGTATATAAAAGTAAAAACTAAATAAATAAACAAACAAATAATTAATTAATGGTGCAGCCATGCTGCTGAATATATTAAGTTAACCAGATAAGTTTATGTGGCTAACTTCCTGAGCCACACAGTGCCTGAATATGGACCTCTTTGATACTACTTTTGACAAAGAGTTACTCCTCTCCCTTTTCTGCCAACCCTATCCTTCGTAAATAGCCTGGAGCCTGGTATGACTGCATCCCATTCACAGAACTCATTGAACTATGTTTCTGTGATGGCAACAATGTCCAGGTTCTCCTTCTCTATAAGGGATTGAAGATCAAGAATATTAATTATTGCTTAGGCTACAAGCGTTTATGCTCATGGCTTTCTATTTCTTTCTTCTGGGCTCATGTATACATTGGATAACCTCACATCTGCACCTCTCACCTTCCCTATTGTCAAGAGTAGATTAGTGAGTTTCCCACGTTTGTGATTTTCCCTACAATCTTGATTTGTTTGTAGGGTGTGATAGTCCACGTCTATTGCCTTCTACTTGCCATCCTCCTTCTTTAAACACCAGGCAACATTTGGCCTGAAGTTCTCACTTAGGATATTTTTTTCCTCTAACAGAACAAGTAAAGCCTTTGATTGTTCCATTTATGGCCACAGCCTCCAATTTTTTCTAAAGTCTCAGGTTTTGAGCCACTCAAAACCGGAAATTCAACCAAGCCTTTCAGTTCCCTTACCATGAACAGGCAACACGTCTGAAAATACTGCTGTCCTCGCCCAGTGCTTGAGCCCATGCCCTAAAAACTGGAAATCATTTATGGCCGGATCATCGGTTCCCGTATGGATTATGAGATCAGTGTCAGAATTCCATTCTCTCTCGATAGCATAAAGAATTTGGTTTGTACTCCTGCAAGCCGAGGATCCTGGTTGTCCTTTGACATTTTTATTATCTGCCAAGTTTGTTCTGAGGTTAATGCCTTTAATAATGGAGTCCCCAAAGAGGAGGACATTTTCTATTTTGAGATCTTTTAACATTGCCTTTGGCTTTCTATGAACAGTGGATGTCTTTTTTTCAACTCATCTTCCACCTGAGATGCAGCTTTGGATTATTATCTGTTACTAATGCTGTGATGCCAATTTGTGTGGGTATGATTTGAGGAGGATGCCTGTGTGCCACGGGTCTTGTCTCACCAGAGCCCACTGTGACTCATCTATTTCTGATTTTTTTGGCTCCTTTGCAGGAGCAGAGGAAGATTTTCTGGATGTTGTGTATTAAGGGAGGATCTCTTAATATTAGCTAATTCTGCTCTAATGTTTGCCAACTCCTTTTTTTAGTGCAGAGAACTGCAGGCAGATGGTTCAAGCTCCAAGTTTCCAGATGGTCTGCTTTTGGAGTAGAGATCCACAATTATTGCACTGAATAAGAGTAATTAGGTGAATTTGCCTCTGAGGAATACCTGTATATTAATTGTTATGAAACCTAATCACCTGGAGTACTAATTAATCAATGAATTTAGATATCCATCAGAGCTCTGTATGGCTATTTAAGAAAGGCAGACCCAGGGGTGGGTGGATGAGGGGTAAAGTGGGAGGGATTAAAGTCCAGACAGCTGAAACATCTGAATAAAAAAAACCCAACAACCAGCCCTGGATTTATTCCCTTCTCTCTCAATTCCCTTTCCAAATGAGAAAGATCACACAGCTGCTGCCAGTGCCCTGACTACCTTCTCCAAATTGCCACTTACTGTCGAGCTCGTTTTACATACAAAACCTGGCCCCTGCACGCAGGCAAAGGAAGCTCTAGCATGCAGTTCCCAAACACAGCTAGATTTGTTCAAATAAATGCTGCATTGCTTGTTGAAATGTGTTAGTTTCGAATGTATTTATGTGTATTTTTATTTGGTATTAATATCCCCATTGCAGACTGAGGGGGGGGGGAGGGGACCCCGCACCGCTCACTTGCAAACGTTATGTGCCCATTAGTAATGCACACCTGCCTGCAACCCAGAGAACACTGTCTGCTGCCCATTACCCTTACACAGCTTTTCTGCTGACCTGTGCAAACAATCACTGTGCTGCCACCCCCAGCCCTTGTTCATTCATTCATTGTCTGTCCCGGACCTACCAAAAAAGAATTCCCAGCTCCATTCAGTGCTACAAACTTTGAAAACTGATACCATCCGCTGCCCCCTACCCACAGGGTATTAGGTACCCTAGGCAAACCTTATAGCTTTGCACAATGCCCCCTCCCCCCGCTCCCAACATCCCCCCCCCCCAGGCCCACTCTACACACACACAGTTAAGAGTTATGCATTTATAATAACATTTTACATGAAAAATATCAAAGTATCATATTCTGAGGTAAAACTATCACTTACATTATATTTACATGCACTGCTGTGATGTCAGCCAGAAATCCCTGCAAAAAAGACACTTGGAATCCATATGATATTAGGCCTGTTTGTAATGTGTGCTGGGTGTGAACGTGACTCTCTGGAGGCCCTAAAACACTAATGCATTTCCTATTAGGATAGTAACTCACCTCAGTCACACATGCAGAACATAAATAGACCCTCACCAAATACAGAATACAGCAACTATAAAGTAAAAATACAAATGTGACAAAACCTGAACTGGAAGCCACAAAAAAGCCAGACTCTCTATACAATGGAACAATAAAAACCAGAACCATCACCATTCCTCAAACATTAAACAATAAAACCAAGAAATACAATAAATACATCATCATAATAGTGAAGACATGCTAATAATAACATTCCAAAAATAGATGACAAATAAAAGATCGAATAATTTAAAACTCACAATTTTTTTTTTAAATGTCCCAAACACCAAAAAAATATTTTAAAATAGCAGACACATCAAATAACATCCGGAAAATAAAACTAAAAAAGATTTTAAGAATTTATATTAAAAACTTGGCTGTTCAAATAGGCCTATGCCTAACTCCGCTGTTCCTCCCCTGTTAATAGCATCTTTTCCCCCATCCCCCTCCCCTCCAAAATCTATAAATTTTTTATTTAGTTAATGTTCATTCTCTCCTTAACGTCCTTCCTAGGTTATCTTGACCCTTTTATTTCTTTGCCTCATCCCTTCTTGTTCCTTTGATATCCCTGTTACATGTAATTTTATTTTTCACTTTTTTATGCCCCTTGTTACTTGTAAACCGATGTGATATGCATATGAATGTCGGTATATAAAAAGTTTTAAATAAATAAAATAAATAAATACTCTCCATACCTGGGAACTTTTGATTTCCAGTCACCCTGAGATTGTCGTGGATTAGTGGGAGTGGGATGCACAAACTTTCTCCTCTCTTTCTTATATACACACACACACACACAGACACACGTGTACTCCCTCTCAGATAAACCCATAGGTATCTCCAGCTCTTCTTTGGTTGGGATCGACCAGCAGCCTCAGGGCCTCATCTTCATTTCAGCTGCTGGCAGGTTGGGATACACCTGCAGCCCCATTCTCTCTCTCTCTCTCTCTCTCACACACTCACACAAACCAGGCAGTTCCCATTTTTTCTCAAAACATACAACTCAGACAAGTTCCCATTCACACCCACACATCCCAGGCAAGCTCCCATTCATATCCACCCAAATACCAGGCAGGCTCCCATTCTCACACACACACTCTGCCCATCCCAGGAAGGCTCCCATGCATTCATGTGCACACACATACTCATGCACACATCCCAGGCAGGCTCCCATTCACACACATATGTGCATCCTGAGCGCCTCACATTCACAGACATGCAGCCTCCCATTCACATACATGCACCCATCCTAGGCAGCCTCCCATTCATACACACCCATCCCAGGCAGCCTCCCATTCACTTACACCCACACACCCCAGGCAAGCTCCCATTCACACACACACACACACACACACATGCAGACCAGGCAGGCAGGGTCCAGGGGTCATTCCTCCTCCCCTACTGCTGCTGCCAGCCTGAATCTTCTTCATTGGGGAGAGCAGCCATTCTGCACCTCCTCCTGCATGCTGGCCCCATGGTAAGTCAACACTCGTGGTGCTAGCATTTCCTGCATTCTCATCTTGTGCATTGCGAGATGAAAATATAGGAAGTGCTAGCACCGTGAGTGTTGAATTACCGTGGGGCCAGCACTTGAGGAGGAGCTGCAGGATGGGCTTCTTCTGCCGCCGGTGGAATGGCGCCTGCTGGCAGGCACACGGGCTTTCTGATTTTTCCGCTGCCGGTGGGATCAGATCCACTGGCGGAAGCATGGCCCTCTCCTTGTTCCTGACACTACCTCCCCCCCCCCAAGTGTGCCGCCCTGTGCAATCACATGGTTTGCACACCTGGTTGTGCTGGGCCTGCAGAGCTTTGATAAACCTACGTCAGTCTCTCTCTCTCTCTGACCCTGTGAAATGCACCCATGCACACGCAGCGTGCACATGTGTGCATATTACATGCTATGGAGGTAACTTCCAAAGTAGCACATATTGTAGCAATTTTCAAAAGCCCATTTGCGTGCACAAAACCTTTTGACAACTCAGCCCTAGGAAGTGAATTCTCACCGGAGTTACACGATATTCAAGCAGCAATTTTCAAAGGTGCATTTAAGTGCTTTGTGTGCTGCAAGTGAGCACTCTTATTCTTTCTGCATGTTACATGTATACATGCAGAACATAGGCATGTCTCTAGTTACTTCCTCAGAAGTGACTTATTTATATTCCCCCTCTGTCTGATGCTTTTTTTTTTTTTTTTTTTGGACTCCCAGCTTATTTGCAAAGCTGCCGGCTCATACTGTGATTTATGATGAATTTTCAGAAGCATTGAACAGTCCTTGTTTGGGTTTTGGCTGCACAGAGTGAAAGCAATGGCAATGTCGTCTTCTGATTTTTTTCCATTAGGGGGCAGGAGTGCAACAGCAGATGGTAGGGGAGCGTCAGATATTGCCAGAGGGCTTCTGCAGGGCTAGGGAATGTAAATCTGGAACCTGAAGTGATTACAGATGGGCAAAAAGCCATGACATTGTCCCAATCAGACAAGATAATGCAGATCAATGCTTCCACACTGCACACTCTGACTTCAGAGCTAAATCTCAGCATTATTTCTTTAGAAATGCTATATATTTCGGTGGTTGGGTGCAGGGCGTGCATATGTGTATGTAGGGGAAAGGGTTGGATATTACAGAAATGTCAAACCACAGACATTTTCAATGAGCCATAGGAGGTGAAACAATATTTATGCTGAAAGTAACTGTGCAAATTACCTTGCGGCACTGTGTACAATGATGTAATAATAATCTATAATGCAGTTTGCCAGCTTTGTCATTCATTCTGTCAGTAGTCGCATGCCGCTGGGCTGGGCGCATGCATGGCCAGCAGTGTCTGCACGTGCAGCCTGCAGCCCAGCCTCATGGGTCAGCCAGTGCCCCGGAGCTGCCGCCGAGGCATTGAGTGACATGGCAAGTGGGGGGCCCAGACTGGGAGAAACTAAGTGGCTGCTGGGAAGGACAGGCGGCCAGGCAAGGGCCACACCACTACTGCAGAAAAGCAGCTACCACTGGATGAGGTGGGAATGTGAAGGGCAGAGGAAGAAAGGGGGAGCAGGGGAGGGGGAGCAGAGAGGTGAGGGAGGAAATGATGTGGCTGGAGAGACTGGGGGAGGGGGAACCAGAGACCATGGGGGGGTGGACCACTCACTCATACACTCACACACACCATTCCCTCCCCCACTGAAAGAAACCCATACCCAGTCACAGAGACACACATATCCATATCTCCCACTCAAATAGATATATGTACACACAGTCACCCCACCCAAGGACACACACACACACACCATTCTACTGAAACATACCCATATTCCCCACTCACACATAATCCCCTATGCTCTATACTCACTGAGGCAAAGGCATCCGCATCACCCACTCATACAGATACACAAACTCACACACACACACACACACACACAGTCACTCAGTCGCATAACATGCTAAGCACCAGGTTTGAATGTTTTAGGGCAGGGGTTGGCTAATCAGCACATTGCGAGCCACATGCAGCTTTTTCGGAATACAAATTGCTGCTTGCGAGAGAAATCTGGACTGTACCACTGTCAGCTCATGGGCGGCAGATGTACGTTTACAACTTCCATTTGCAAATCGGCTACTGAGAAGGGGGAGGATCGCAGCATGCAGGGACTGCCTACCTTCACGTCTGCATCCCCCCCCCCCCCCAAAAAAAAAAAACGATAGCTGAACACAAAGTCGGGCTGGGTTGCTGTGAAGCCCATTCCACAGTGGCTGAAGACCAGGCTGCATGAAGCATGGAGGCCAAAGGACAAACCCAGTAGGCCACCTCAGAGTCCATCCCATGGCGGCCTGTGATGAGATGCCAACAGGCTACTGCATTGAGAAATGGTAGCTGCCATGGAGCCCATCCCACGGTGCCTGCCACAGATCCCATCCTGTGGTGGCCCAAGAGAAGGCCCTGAGAGAGAGAGTGTGTGGGTTTGAGTGAGTGAGAGTTTGTGTGTGTCTGTGTGCACACCTGGATGTGTGTGTTTGTGTATGTGTGCGAGGGAGAGTGTCTGTGTATGTATTGAAATCCAGAACCTTTAGGGTAGCATTCTCAGACATGCTCCCCGTATCATGTGCAGGATCCCAGAGGCAGGCAGAGCTCCAGAGTCTCAATGCATGGATGAGAAGATGGTCAGGGAAGAGGGTTTTAGGTTTGTTAGGAACTGGGCATCATTTTGGGGAAGGGGGCCTTTTCTGAAAGGATGGGCTCCACTTTAATTAGAGTAGAACGAGGCTGCTGGCACTAACCTTTATAAAGGAGTCAGAGCTGGGGAAAGCTGACAGTTGAAGGATATTAAGCGAACAGGGAATTCAGGGCATCCCGGTAGAGAGATTGTAATAAATGCCGAAGTGGACCAGGTGCCTTTAAGTAAAGTGCAGAAAGATTCCAAATTACCCTGTCAACTGATGAGCAGTTGGTAGCACAAACTAAAAACATAATTTGAAATGTCTGTATACAAATACTAGAAGTCTAAAGAAAATAAGATGGGAGAGTTAGAGTGTGTTTCACTGGATGAAGAGGTAGATATAATTGGCATCTTGGAGACCTATTGGAAAGAGGATAATCAATGGGACACTGTGATACCAGGGTAAAAATTATATTTAAATGATACGAATGATCAAATTGGTGGAGGGGTGGCACTATATGTTAAAGAGAACATTGAATCAGACAGGATAAAAGTTCTACAGAAAACAAAATGCAATGTTGAATCTTTATGGATGGAAATTGCAGGTGAAAAGGGGAATAAAATAGCAGCAGGGGTGAATTACCATCCACCTGGCCAGAGCAAACAAACAGACAATGAAATACCAAAAGGGAAGCTAACAAAATCAACAGCACAATAATAATGGGTGGTTTCAATTATCCCAGTACTGACTGGGTGAATGTCAATCAGGATATGCTAGTCCTTAGTAGAACACAGGATTTGGTGCAAGAGGTAACAGTGTTGGAGCCACTTGGCAACAGTGATCACAACATGATCAAGTTTGACTTAATAACTGGAGGGAGGACACTAAAGTAATCTACTGTGACAGCATTTAACTTTCAGAAAGGTGGCTATGATCAAATGAGGAGAATGGTTAGGAAAAAACTTAATGGAGCAACTGCAAAGGTCAAGAGTTTAGATTGGGCATGGACATTGTTTAAAAATACCATCTTGGAAGTCCAGACCAGATGTATTCCACACATTAGAAAAGGTGGAAGGAAGGCTAAACAATTACTGGCATGGTTAAAAGGTGAGGTGAGAGAGGCTATAATAGCTAAAAGAACATCCAAATGAAGAAAACTGAAAACAGCATAAGCATGGGCAAGTTATATGCAAAGCACTGATAAGGAAGGCAAAGAGAGAATTTGAAAAGAATATTGCCATGGAAGCAAAAACTTGTAATAAAAAATGTTCAGGTACATTTGAATTAAAAAGCCTGCGAAGTCAGTTGGACCATTAAATGATCAAGGGGTAAAAGGGACATGTAGGGATGACAAAGCCATAGCAGAGAGACTAAATTAATCCTTTGCTTCAGTCTTCACTGAATAAGATGTAAGAGAGATACCCATATCTCAGTGTATCTAGAAGATGTAATAGGGCAAATTGACAAACTAAAAAGAGTAGCAAATCACCTGGACCAGATGTATTACGTCCTAGAGTGCTGAAAGAACTGAAAAATGAAATTGCGGACCTGCTATTAGTAATTTGTAAGCTATCATTAAAATCTTTTATGGTACCTAAAGACTGGAGGGTTGCTAATGTAACACCAATTTTTAAAAAGGGGATGAAGGGAAGATCCAGGAAACTACAGACTAAGGAGTCTGATGTCTGTGCCAAGCAAAATATCATAAAGAACAAAATTGCTGAACATATAGATAGGCATAGTTTAATGAGACAAAGCCTACATAGATTTAGCCAAGGGAAATCTTGCCTCACCAATCTTGCTGCATGGTAGTTATGCTGCGCCGTGTAGGTTACCCCCATGCTTATCAATTTCCTAGACTGTAAAAGTCAGGACCTCATTGGTTGCTGTTTGAATCCATTTCCCTGTTACTCCTTGCCATTGAAGCAGAGAGCAATGTTAAAGTTGCATCTATCCTTGGTTAAGGATAGTAACTGCCATATCAGCAAGTTATCCCCATGCTTATTTGTTTCCCCAGACTTTAAAAGTCGGGGCTCTTGTTGGTTGCTGTATGAATCCAATTCTCCTTTCCCCCCTGCCATTGAAGCAGAGAACCATCATGGACTTGCATCAACAGTATCAAGGCTTAATGGTGAAGGGCAGTAACTGCCTCACCAGCAAGTTACCTCCATGCACTTTTTTCTTCATTTCCATCCTTTAGCCTTTAGGGATCCACAGTACTTATCCCATGCCCCTTTGAATTGTTTCACTGTTTTGGTTTTCACCACCTCCTCCAGAAGAGCATTCCAGGCATCCATCACCCTCTCTGTGAACAAATATTTTCCGACATTGGTTCTGAGATGTCATCTCTGGAGTTTCATTTTGTGACCCCTAGTTTTACTGACTTCTTTCCAATGGAAAAGGTTTGATGTTGTACATCATTAAAACTTTTCTGGTATCTGAAAGTCTGTATCATATCACCTCTGTGCCTCCTCTCTTCCAAGGTATACATATTCATATCCTTCAGTCTCTCTTCATAGGTTTTCTGATACTGACCTCACACCATTTTGGTAGCTCTTCTCTGGACTGCCTCCATCTTGTTTCTATCCCTTTTGAGATAAGGGCTCCAGAACTGATCACAGTATTCCAGGTGAGGTCTCAACAAGGACCTGTACAAGGATATCACCATCTCCTTTTTCTTACTAGTTATTCCTCTCTCTATGCAGCCCAGCATTCCTTTGGCTTTAGTTATCACCTTGTCATATTGCCTCACCATCTTCAGATCGCCAGACATTATCACCCCAAGATCCCGCTTTTAGTCCGTGTATATCAGCCTTTCCCCCCCATCACATAAGCTCTTTTGGATTACCGTATCCCAGATGCATGACTCTACTTCTTGGCATTGAATCCCAGCTGCCAAATCTTCGACCAAGTTTTTGTAAATCACTTAGGATTGTGAGAAATTGCAAGAGGACCTTGCAAGACTGGGAGACTGGGCATGCAAATGGCAAATGAGATTTAATGTGGACAAGTGTAAAGTGATGCACTTAGGGAAGAGTAACCCAAATTATCACTATACAATGCAAGGTTCCACATTAGGAGTCACCATTCAGGAAAAAGATCTAAGCGACATTTTTGATAATGCATTGAAATCTTCTGCAGCAGCAGCCAAGAAAGCAAATAGAATGCTAGGAATTATTAGGAAAGGAATGGAGAATAAAACAGAAAATATCATAATGCCTCTGTATGGCTCCATGGTGCGACCTCATCTTGAGTATTGTGTACAGTTCTGGTCACCACATCTCAAAAAAGATATAGCAGAATTAGAAACGGTACGTAGAAGGGCAACCAAAATGATAAAGGAGATGAAGCGATTCCCCCTATGAGGAAAGGTTAGGACTCTTAAGTTACTAGGTAATACATTTAAAACATATAAGAGAAATATTTTTTTTTTTACTCAATGCATAATTAAGCACTGGAATTCATTGCCAAAGGATGTGGTGAAAGCTATTAGTGTAGCTGCATTTAAAAATGGTTTGGACAAGCTCCTGGAGGAAAAGTCCATAAACTATTTTTAAGGTGGAGTTACAGAAATCTACTTATCCCTCAGATAAGCAGCATGGAATCTGTCTATCCCTTAGGATCCTGCCAGATACTTATGACCTGGATTGGCCACCGTTGGAAACAGGATACTGGGCTTGATGGACCTTTGGTCTGACCCAGTATGGGAAATCTTATGTGCTTATATACTTATGTGTGTGTGTGCATGTGTTTGTGTGTGAGTATATATGAGAGAATGTGTGTGAGTGAGGAAGAGATAGCCTGTATATATGTATGTGTAAGAGGGAAAGTTTGAGAGAATGAAGGTGTAGAAGTGTATGTGCATGGGAGAGAGGGAGAGGATGGTTTGTGTGGCCACCCTCACCCCAATTCACAACAATCTCAGGTGACTGGCCATCAAAAAATCCCAGGTATGGAAAGCGGGAAATATTATAATCCTTATTTGTTTTAATTTTCTGTGCACCCTCCGACTTAATATCATCGCAACATTAAGTCAGAGGTCCCGAAAGTTAAAAAAAAGTTAAAAAAAAAAAAAATTGAAATCGGCCCGCGGCTCGCAGGTTGAAAAATGGATGCTCAATTTTGCTGGCGTCCGGTTTCCGAACCCGTGGCTGTCAGCGGGTTTGAGAACCGACACCGGCAAAATTGAGCGTCGGCTGTCAAACCTGCTGACAGCCGCTGCTCCTGTCCAAAAAGAGGCGCTAGTGTCCCTAGCGCCTCTTTTTGCCGCGGGCCCTCATTTGAATACAGAATCGCGCGCAAGAGTACATGTTTTAAGACCATTTTACCCTTTCATTCTTGATGGGCTTTTCTACTAGTAATAATAATATTATGAAGATGAGGCATAGGCAATGAGAAAACAGCAGTATGGTACTCTGAAGCCATTTTATACACAGAGGTCATGAAGTGAGGGACAACTGTGGGACGTTCATTCCAGGGGAGGCATGGGGTCACTATCCTAGGGCTCTGAGCTCACAGGGTCTCTTTCAAGTTCTAAGCGGGATCCTGTATTAAGCTATTAAGCCTCCCAGTCTCTAAAGTTCCTGGGGTGTTTGCTGATTAAACCTGGTTCAGCACATATGTACTCTGTGGAAGCTGCTGTGGACAGATGGAGCCGCGATGCATTGCATACAAATCAGTGCAGTCTGCAGCATGCACTGTGCTGGAAGAAAAACAAACAAGGTCAGTTCGGTATAGACTGACTTCCTATCTTAGATGTGTACATCAGGTGTGCAATGAAGTAACACTGTGTGAGAAGTAAAATTGCAGAGGTCAGTATTCAAAGGCTTTGTCTGGGTAACTTCTGGAGTTCCTGGGACAAAAACCGAGATTTCTAAATTTCCCCTCCTCCACAGCTAAAATGTGTCTGGGTAGCTCATTACCTGCACGGCACTTAGCCTGGTAAAAGGAGGTGGCACTGTGAGGAAGGAGAGTTCTGTCTAAAGTTAGCCAGATAAGTCAGTTTGAGAGAAAAGCTGCCCTAAGTTACTCGGGTAATTTTAACTGAGTATAGGAGGTGGAACACTTAGCGGCTATGTTTTGCTCACCGCTCTGCTGAACACTGACCTCACAGGAGCTGGGGGAACCTTCATGGTGCATCCCTTGATTAGAGCGCTCCCATCAAAGGACACAGTTTGTCTCGATGATCTGGACGACAGCCTCGCTCATTTTGATGGCTGTTTGGATTGTTAGGAAGCTTTGTGGTAAATAATGGGAGGTGCTGGATTAAGAATGGGACTTGGGAACCAAACAGGATGGTGACAAGTCTTGGGATAGCCTTCCAACGGTGGTGTTGAAGGCCAGCAACCTAATGGAATAAAAATTATGCTTGAGACAAATACAAAGAAATATTTATTATTTTTATGAATATGGTTTTATTATTGTGATTGATGTTTTATATTTCTTGATTTTATTATTTATTTATGAAGAATAGTAATGTTTCTGTTTTTCATAGTTGCTCTGCATATAGAAGTTGACTTGTTGTGGGTTCCAGTTTAGTTCTTCTCTGCACATTTCTATTTATACTTTCTTGTCTCTTTATTCCTATTTGTTCAGGATTCTTCTGTGCTCTGCATATGTAACTGAGGTAAGGTATTTTGTTGGCATATAGTTTTTGTGTAAGGATCTCTAGCAGTCTGATTTGTTTTGTTTTCCTAATAAGAAGTGTATTTGGTCTTTTAGGGCCTGATATAATATGTGCAGTGTTGCCTTATCATAGATAAGGCTGTTGCTGTTTGAGTGCTGGCAGTTAGGCTTGTTTTGATATGGAAGGTTTACCATATTGCAATGGTAATTCTGTTTATTCATGGCTTTCTGAGGGCCAAGCCCATACCCAAAGCATATTGCAAAAGGTCTAATTCCATGTGTTACAAATGTCTTTTATGCACAGTTTTCTGGTTGGCATCACAGCAATGCTTGTAAATATGCACGCTGTAAGTGATATTTTGCCTCAGAAGAAGACTGAACTTTTGAATGTTCTTTTTATGTAAAATCTGTTATAAATGCAGAATTTAATCGTGTGTGTCTATAGAGGGTGTGAGAGTGGGGCAGGCACGTGTGCAAGGCTGTAAGGTTTGCCTAGGGTCCCTAATACCCTTGTCATCATATCATCTCTTCCCCTTTTCTCTCTGTCTTTCACCCCCTAGGAAGAATTGCTTTAGCCTTCTTTCAGAAACAGAAGAGCTGCCCGAATTCTGAAATATATTGCTAATACTTTAGAACGATAATAATGCCTCCTCTGGTCTTGTGGCTCAACTAAGCGTAGTCAAACTTTCTTTATAACATTTTTTTCTTAAACCATAATAGACTTTTATATTTTCAGTATTTAGGAGAAGATCAAAATTCAACATAGCATGGATTAGTCCTAGAGACGATGTGCACACTGGGAGAACGATCTATTGAAATGTGCTACCTATTGGCTTCAAGGGATGTCCCCTAGTCATAGCACTATTTGAAAAGGTAAATAACTCTTCCCTATTTATCCATTCCATCCCACTCAAGATTTCATAGACCTCTATCAAACCTCCTCTCAGCCGTCTCTTCTATCCGTTTATGATGAAGGTGATGGGTGGTAATAAAATCTATTCAGCAGGTCCTTGATCCAGTTTCGGGGCTAATAAGTGTACTGACTTCCAAGAGCTGTATTGCTCGCTCTGAATATTGGTGTGATTAACAACGATTTGATTTGGAAATCAATGAGGGCAGATTGCCTGGTTTGTCCAAATGAGCACATGCAGCACTTGGTTGGAGGCTGCAACAAATTCTGCTGTGATCTGTCGTTTTCTTTATATAGCATCAGCTTGGATTTTGCACAGTGGGAAAAAATTCACTGAAAACTCTTTCAAATGTCTTCCATTTCTGGATTGCTGGTTAAAAACAAAGAAGCAGCTGATAAGCTTCTAAATGTTACACATAAAGCAACTTAAATTTAGAAATCTTGTGACTGCAGTTTTATTTAATTTCTGCCAGTACAGCCTCATAATTAGTCCCTTTGTTTATTCCACCTCATCCGTAAATCATAAAATCTAAACGCTAGCAATACAACTTCTCATTAAAATTACCAAGAATTACTCAAGGTGCACAGGGAGGATTATTTTCAAGCAGGTCCGCGTGGCAGCACGTACGCATGTGTACGGCCACGCGTAGATCTACGAGAGAATTCATGTCTTCACCCAAGAACATGCGCACGTATGTATGAGGGCCAGCGGGTCTTGGGCGTCAGCCGCTGGCTGTGCCCTGGGGTAGAAGAATTATTTCTATGCTCCAGATATTAGGGGGGTGGGACACACTTAGTAAAGTACTTTCGGCCAATAAGCTTCCATGTGTAGATACCCCTCCCCTCCCAGGTCTCCATCATTTTGTTTGTCCCTAGTTCAGGCCATGGGTTAGGATTTAGGAAGGAAGGTTAGACCATCCCTGACAGGAACCTCCAGAGAGGCTGCCAGGCTAATAGCGGGAAAGCGGTGTGGGAGTTTTCAGTTGGTCTAGAGGACTGAGGCCTGTGCCTGTTTGCAGTTCCCCCCGGTCTCCAAATGTAGGCCCTCCGGTCTGGTGCCTGGGAGAGGGCAAGAGGCCTATCCCTGTCTAGCACCCAACCAGTCCGGAAAGGCTTGTCTGACAGAGAAGAGAGAGAGAGAGATTGTTTTGGAATTTGGTTTCTGTGGCGAAACTCTGGCTCCAGCCCCTAGGAGGTCAGAAAAGAGCTGCGTTTTTCCTACCTGCGCTGCAAGGAGGGACAGCGGTGTCTTGTCATCGCAGAAGAGTGTGCTATTTTTGGAGAACAGTTTTTGTTCCTGTTTGCTTTAGGAGGAACTTTTGCCTACTATTCCTGCCTGGGGAGAAGGAGCTGAAGATCTTGTTTTGGGACTCTGTACCAGAGAGATCCCCGGAGAGACAGGAGACCCAGGCCCACCCTGGACTTCCTTTGGAGGTAAAAGGTTTTCCCCCTAGTGCCTTGCCATCCCGAGGGGCCACTCACATAGGGGGCCTGAACTGAGAAGGGTTTTTGCTCACTCCTGGATTTGGAAGATTAAAGGAGAAAAGTTTCCTGTGATTACTTTTGAACATTTGGCTGCAGTAAAGATTTTTGGTTTGCAACACCTCACACAAGTATCATGCGAGTCCTCTGGTGCTGGCTACAGAGATTGTTTGAGAGGAGAAGTCATTTAAACCGTGACTGCACCCATGAGAAAGAGAGAGTGCAAGAGAAAGAGACTCCCCCCCCCCCCCCACTGCTACGCCTTCGACCTGGGAGGTTCAGCCTCCCCCCTGCCTCCTGTTGAGAGAATCCACGCTCCAGGGTGAAAGGACTAGTGCTTCTAAAACTGGGACTTAGCCTCGGGACTGAGCGTGTCACTTGCAATAATTTGGCCCTGTCTATCGAATTAGGGGGCTACACATGTTTCGAGTACCAAGGAAAGAGTTTGTCCATGGGCACAGCAGCATTATAAACCTGTGGTGGACACTTTCTAAATGTGAGATTTGCAAATGCAGTCTATATTAGAATAATAATATCCTAGTAATAAGAGGGCAGCTTTTTGGCTGCTGCTTTTTTGCAAGTGCATGAGCTAATCCAGAAGAACATAGACATTTAAAAATAGAAAAATACCATTTTGCCTGTTGTTTTACTCTGGTCAATGTAGCACTGTGGGAGTGGACCTTAGTTTACTAGAGAACAGAGCAGTCTAAATGCCGGCTATTCTTGCACAACCTTTATAAATTACAAGGCAAAAATGAACAGAAAAAGAATTGCTTACCTCAGCAGTACTCAAACACAAATGTAGCAGTTTACGCTTAAAGCAGTTCTGGCACATTTCCTGCTTCCTTCTCAGGCCTAGCTTCTTATCCCCCTGCTAACAGAAACACTCCAGCTCCAAGATTCCTTCCTGTGTATGTCTTAAGGTGGACTTGGCCAGATATCTGGAACTGACCCCCTTAAGGTATTCTGTGTAGTTTTTCCACAGTCAGCCTTAAGAAAACCACATGATAAGCCAGAATTAATTTTAGCACAGCCTGTTTGACACTCACAGTCTCTTGTTTGCCTCTTTTATATACTGAAGGGTTTTTCCCATTTTGTGTCTATAGGGAAAACCTTAATACATACAACCCTTAGACTTCAGTGTTCAAACTCATTTTTTCTAGAACACCTTCAGGCATCTGTAAATGCAAAAGTTGTACTGGCTGCAGAAGTTTTAAGGGTTTGCCTCTGCAGGATTAAAACATAAAAATGGAAATTTCGGCTTCTTTGTAGTCTGTTGTTGCCACCAAGAGAAAATAAAGTTCTTTTCGCTATAATTTGTGACTTTGGCACAAAAATAAATTTCATTGGTATTGATTAGGATCATTCTCAATCTTATTTGCTAAAGGTATTTTTCCATATAGTGCAGACTGCTGTGAACGTGCAGGGCAGTAGACAGCAGTGAGTCGCCTCGAGTATAGTAATGCAGTTTTTTTGTGGGTTCTTGTGGGAACCTGCATCTCTCTCCCCACTAGTTTTCAGACTCCTAGCACTAGTAAATACTGCTTGTAAGGAAACCATGTTCCAGATTGTGATAAATTGCAGGAAGACCTTGTGAGACTGGAAAATTGGGCATCCAAATGGCAGATGAAATTTAATGTGGATAAGTGCAAGGTGATGCATATAGGGAAAAATAACCCATGCTATAATTACACAATGTTGGGTTCCATATTAGGTGCTACAACCCAGGAAAGAGATCTAGGTGTCATAGTGGATAACACATTGAAATCGTCGGTGCAGTGTGCTGCGGCAGTCAAAAAAGCAAACAGAATGTTGGGAATTATTAGAAAGGGAATGGTGAATAAAACGGAAAATGTCATAATGCCTCTGTATCGCTCCATGGTGAGACCGCACCTTGAATACTGTGTACAGTTCTGGTCGCCGCATCTCAAAAAAGATATAAATGCGATAGAGAAGGTACAGAGAAGGGCTACCAAAATGATAAGGGGAATGGAACAACTCCACTATGAGGAAAGACTAAAGAGGTTAGGACTTTTCAGCTTGGAGAAGAGACAACTGAGGGGGGATATGATAGAGGTGTTTAAAATCATGAGAGGTCTAGAACGGGTAGATGTGAATCTTTTGGATAGTAGAAAGACTAGGGGGCACTCCATGAAGTTAGCATGGGGCACATTTAAAACTAATCGGAGAAAGTTCTTTTTTACTCAACGCACAATTAAACTCTGGAATTTGTTGCCAGAGGATGTGGTTAGTGCAGTTAGTATAGCTGTGTTTAAAAAAGGATTGGATAAGTTCTTGGAGGAGAAGTCTATTACCTGCTATTGAGTTCACTTGGAGAATGGCCACTGCCATTAGCAATGGTTACATGGAATGGACTTGGTTTTTGGGTACTTGCCAGGTTCTTATGGCCTGGATTGGCCACTGTTGGAAACAGGATGCTGGGCTTGATGGACCCTTGGTCTGACCCAGTATGGCATTTTCTTATGTTCTTATGTTCTATTGGGAGACTGGTAGTGACATTTACCTCCATGCAGCATACCTGCCAGATAGAAACATGATGGCAAAAAAAACACCATAAAGGCCAATCTAGTTTGCCCATCGACACAACTACTCAGCTCTACAACCTCTACCACTCCCTTAGAGATCTTCAGTGTTTATCCCATGCTTCCTTGAATTTAGATACTGTCCTTGTCTCCACCACTCCACAGGGAGCCTGCTCCATGCATCCATCACCATTTCTGTAAAGGAATACTTCCTTAGATGACCTCTCTCTCTACCTCCTTTTACCCTCATCTCAAGAGCCTTTCTAAGTCAACCTGCCTCCTGTGCATTAACTTGTTGTTTAATGTAACGCCTTACCGGCGACAGTTTTGTTCTATGGAAACCGACCTGATTTGATATGTATATCGAGAAGGTCGGTATATTAAAAACCCTAAATAAACAAATAAATAAATAATCCCTCTCAGGTATTTACATGTCTCTATCATATCTCCCCTCTCATGCCTTTTTTTTAGGATGTACATGCTAAAATCTTTATGAAAGGAACGCTTGGTTTCCTTACCAAAAGTAGTCTACCAAAATTCTGGGAGGTTCAACGTAGGTATGAGTAGAAGCTGGGGTTTTGACTTCCCCACGTGGGAGCTGCAGATGGTGTGCTCTAGCAGTATATGAACCCCTACCATTGTCTTATGGTGTGGATTTTAGTTAGGATTTTCGTTGCTTTAGTTGTGGATTCTTAGTTCAATTTTTTCTGAGTTGCCCTGCTGAAGGACAGCTCTACTCGTGCAGTCCTCCTTTTGTTGTTTTTTTGTGGAAGACCTGGACAAAGAAGAAAAAACAGGTGTATAAACCCTATTTTTGATCCACGTTTGGAGGCCTTTTGTTTCTAGAGAAGGAAGCTTTTTTCAACTTTCATTTCTCTCATTTAGTTTCTCCTTTTTGTGAGGTCTTTGCCTGTGTCTTTATTGACTAGGGCTCAGGGTCACAATACTATTTTGTGATCCGGAGGTGTCTAGTCCTGAGGAGCAACTGTATCATTAAGGGGGAACCACAATCAATCCCATCCACTGCTAGTGAGAAAGAATGAAGATTATTTTTTCGAAGGACTTTCCACTATGATCCCAGGTGAGACATACTGTGAAAGAGAGGCACAAGAACAGTACCATACTCGGAGCTGACTGGAGGGAAAGAGAATATCGAAGACTACTGGAGAGGTAGGAAATAATTGGGACTTCATTCATTTGAGTAACTGGGACTACCAATCTGACCATTTCACAATGGGAAGAATCTGAGATAAATTTGAGAAATTGAGAGAAGGCTTACACTTTCATCAATCTCGATTAATGGGAAAGGTGAAGGAGCTGAATTATTAAGGACTTTGACTGGAAGAGTGAGGCCATAGATTTATTAATTTCAACTAGATTTAACCTCAAAAGACTGTAAACAACATTTTCACCCATTTGATCAACCATCAATAAAAGAAGTTGGAAACCACTTAGCTTCAGCATGTTTATTGCTGTCATAAACTTTAGAGATGGTCAGTGTAGTAGGTAAAGAGACCTAAGGGGCTGTGTATTTGTGATACATGCAAAGGAGCCCTGAAGCTAAGCTTCCCTCCACAGGGAGCCCTGGCCCACTCAGAAGTAAAAGCTGGAGAACTGTTGCAAGTAGGGTCAAATCCTTGATTGGTGCTTTAGGGTCCAGAATCTGGGTTTTATCCCAACCAGGGGTTACATTTAAGTCTGTCCCCCTGTGCTTTACGACAAAGACCACTGATCATTTTAGTGTCCACCATTTAGACCAACTCCAGCTGGTTGATATCATTTTAAAAGTGTGGTCTCCAGAATTACATGGAGTATTCCAAATGAGGACTCACTAAGGACTTATACGGGGCAATATCATCTCCTTTTTTTCTGCTGACCATTCCTTTTCCTATGCACCCAAGAATCTTTCTGATTTTTGCTATCACATTATCTACCTGTTTGGCCACCTTAATTTCATCAGACACATTCACCTCCAGAGCCCGCTCTTGTTTCATACATAGAAGAATTTCATCCCCTAAACTGTATTTCTCCCTTGGGTTTTTTGCAGCCCAAATGCATGTCTGCAGTTTTTAACATTGAATTTTATCTGCCAGGCTCTAGACCATTTCTTGAGCTTTGCTAGATCCCTCTTCATATTTTCCATACCTTCCTGGGAGTGTACCTTGTTGCAGATTTTGGTATCATCCACAAAAAGAGAAACCTTTCCCGGTAGTCCTTCCACAATATCACTTACAAAAATGTTGAAAAGAATGGTCCAAGGCTGATGTCTGCGGCACACTGCCAATAGCACTCTTTCCTCACAGTGAGCTCCATTTACCACTTTCCTTTGTAACCTCCCACTCTAATCCAATCAGTCACTATTGAGCCCATACCGAGGGCGCTCAGTTTATTTATAAGTCACATATGAGGAACTGTGTGAAAGGCCATAGTGAAATCCAAGTACAGTACATCTAATGCTCCCCCTGATGCAACTCACTGGTCACCCAGTCAAAGAAGTTGATCAGATTCTTCTGACAAGACCTAACTCTGCTGCTTTGCATCTTGTAATCCACTGGATTCCTGAAGCTGCACTCTCCTCTGTTTTAGCAGCTGCTTTGGAACTACCCCCATCTCTAAAGGAGCATTGAAAAGGTTAGCCAGCCCTCAGATGGCGTACCTAAAATATTTGGCATCTGGGGCGGATAGTTCCTTTGGCACGCAAAAAAATATATCTTATGTTTGCAAGTAGATTTTTAAATAGTACACTAAGTACAGTACTGTCAAAAGCAAATTGGAAAACAAGAAAATTTCAGGACATTAATAATTCAGTGAACAGGTATTACTGCATTTTATTTTTATTCAAAAAACATAGGAAATGCAGTCTCATGA
This sequence comes from Rhinatrema bivittatum, assembly GCF_901001135.1. Taxonomy (NCBI): domain Eukaryota; kingdom Metazoa; phylum Chordata; class Amphibia; order Gymnophiona; family Rhinatrematidae; genus Rhinatrema; species Rhinatrema bivittatum. The sequence continues at coordinate 27,906,446 of NC_042632.1, read as the reverse complement.
TCGTCCTGTTCCCAGGACTCAAACAGCAACAGTCCTACCTAGGAAAGAGCAGCATTGCAGTCTTTAGAAGACCAATATGCCTCCTTCTGAAAACAGAAGAAGCTGGACTGCTATAGACCCCTACACAGAAACTTATACACTAGCAGAATCCCTCACCTTGGTCACATAGAACACAGAAAGACCAACAAACAATAAAATAAAGAAAAATAAAATAGTTTTTTAATTTATTTAAAAGGATTTGCTTTTTATTTTTTATTTATTTAAAAGCTTTTATATACCGAAAGCCATTTGCACATCCTATCGGTTTACAAGGAACATTGTGCTTATATATTACAGTATAACAAAGGTACAACAGATTAAGGCGAATAAATATTATGGCAAAGCAAAGCATACATATAGGGACATTCTGAGCGAATTACAAATTCAACATGCATAAAAGAACAATTTAAACCTACATCAAACAACACTACAAATCAAAATTCCTAGCCAATGAAAACATATACAGCCATGCCGGTTGAGAGCACATCACAATATGCAAACTCAGAAAGATTCAGGCCACATGAGTAGAGATTGTACATTGAATGACGGATTACAAGTTGAAATGCAGTTAACTCAAGATGAGCAGCCTCTGTAGATGGAATCTCTTATAAATTTTTATTAGCAGATCTAAGTGGTTTGTAAATACATAATATGGCATTGAAGCATGGAACTGAATCCTTGTGAAGTAATTTATGAATTAATGTAAGGATCTTGTATGGTTCTCTGCTGCTCAATGGAAGCCAGTGCAAGGATACAAGAACCAGGGTGATGTGGTCATGCATCTTTGTACTGGTCAGTATGCATGCGGCAGTCTGCTGTTTCCTGATTGGCCACAGAGATGCATGGTTGAAAAAAAAAAAGAGGTTGACTGTCGTTCTTCAACCTTCTGATGTCACCCCTCCTCTGAGGGAAATGAAAAGAGATATGTCGAGAGTGAAGAATTTTTCTGGCGGGTGTTACCTGAGGAAAGGCCAGGAATAGGACCACAAAAGACAGCACTAATAAAACTGGAAGTGAAGGAAAACCTCAGTTTGCATAAAGGTTTGTTTGTAAGGAGTTAGTTTAAATGTATATTGCGATAAGGGCTGGACAGAATCAGTGGCGTACTAAGGGGGGTGCAAGCGGGCAGTTCGCTCTGGGTGATAAGATTAGAGGAGGGGTGACATCGGAAGGTTGAAGAACGACAGTCAACCTCTTTTTTTTTTTTTTTTTAACCGTACATCTCTGTGGCCAATCAGGAAACAGCAGACTGCACCCCTGATTGTAGGAGGACCACAGAGGGAACCAATATGAAGGAGGCTTGCCATCCGTGGAGCAGATAGAGGGCCACTAGTGGAGGCAGGCAAGCACATGTGTGTGAGAGAGCTCTGTGTGGGTGTGTGAGAGAGAAAGAGAGGGGTTTAGTTGTGCATGTGTGTTTGTGTGAAAGAGAAGGGGGTATGAGATTTTGTGAGCATGTGTATCTGTGCGAGAGAGAAAATAAGTTCTGTGTGACCCCCTACTCCCAAAGTCTTGTCTCCCCCATTTTACTGCATTTGCTATTTTCTCTACTATTTCTCTATTTTCTCTTTGCTCTCCTGATTGCTTTCTAGCTCAACAGTTTTCCCAATGACCTGCCAGAGTAGAGCCGCCTTACCTTACATACTTGTTTGCTCCGTAATGTTCTCTGGTGTTTACCAAAGGGGGCAACCCTTACCCAGCTGGCATAACAATTGGGCTGTGGTGTGATGAATGCGGTTGCCATTCAACGCCGGAGTGTTTATCTAATCGTGATCCGCATTAAAAAAAACAAAACAAAAAACCAACTTTTGAAAGTTGTCCAAGAGTGAATAAAAAGAGCATTAAAAAAGAAGCAGTTATAGCGTTTGTGCGAGTTATAACCTGGGCAGAGGGAGGGTGGGCCTTTCCACCATTAGATAAAACACATCAGCATGCTTACTTTCAGTTCTGCCAAAAAGGGGCAGGCTTGTGATGAGGAAACTAAAGTACATTCAGCAATTGTATTCTGAAATCCCCGAGCACACTTTACCATGCATAGTTTGCATCTGCAGTGTCCACGGATAGGAAAGTGCCCCATTGCCTGCCCCAGAAAAGGTTATGTAAGAACCATGGTCACACAGCTCTTTATGTAACAAAACATGATTTCTGCTGCGGGATTGTGTTTTCCTGCCCAGTTCCTCTATCATCTCACTGCTACTGTTTCACATGGGCTCACTCCTGATTAAAAAGAGAGAAGGATTTGTGGTAAGCGTGTATAACCCTACATCAGGGACACACGCGCTGTACTACTAGATGTGCCTGTCACAGAGCATGAGCGGTCTATGGCTTGCTGGACTCCAGTTTCCTCTTGCCCATCTCTATTCTTCACACATCAAACATAATTCAAGACTGCTTACCTTGCAGTATGTCAGGAAAACCACTTCAGTAGGTCAGCTATGTTATAAGGAGCTGCCTTCTCCTTCTTCCCAGGGCCTGTCTTGCTCTCCTCTGAGCCTATGCTTTAGGCCTCCTGTACCCAGAATGCCCTGTGTTAAGGTGGACTGGGCCCAGACTTCTGGGACTGGCCTATTAAGGTGTTCTGAGGGTTTCTATAGGGCACTCTGCTACAGTGCCCCTGCACAGGTAAGCACAACAGCACTGTACCCAATGACTCAGACCGACACAGGCAATCCATGTTCCCTTCTCTGTTCTCTTCCTGAAACCTAAGATGGTTTTCCTTAGCAGTCAGAGTTCTTGGTGCTCACGCCAATGCATTTCATGGTAAGCTGGTATATTGAAAAGACAAGACAGCTGGCTTTACTGGTGATGGTCATGCTGCTCCTGCTTCTTACACAGTTATAATGCAAATGTGGTGAATCTAAACAGTGATAGGCATAATCTTGAGGAACAGCCAGCAAGAAAGGCCAACAATACAGCTGATTTTATGAGTGTTAAAACTGAATGGGCTAATATTACTCTTCCATTCTCTGTCTCACATCTGGTTCATGGCATCAGTTTAAATAAACTGAGGAACTTTTTGTAAAGCATTTCTTTGTCTAGTACCCATCAAGGGGGGCTTAAATTTTCTATTTATTTTTTCAGTTGGCCAATATGGCCTTTTTATGAACCTGCAGAACCTTTATGTGTTGTAGGTGAGACATGCCCACATGATGGTCCTAAATGGGCTCATTAACACTGTTTTAACAGGAAATAGCATTTGATTAGAAGCATGTTTATGCGCTTCCTGACACATCACTGAAAAACAATCATCTGCATGAGGTCTGTAAATCTGATATCACACTCTAGGCGCTGTCAAGTCACAGAGTGATTGAAGAGAAAAAATGCCTCAGAGCTGCCATGGAAAAATGAACAGTGGCCGGCTTGCCAATGTCTGCTTACTCATTCCGAGCTCCACTCTGTTTGAAATGGTTCTGCCACAGGCTGATTCAGCCCCTGGTGAGTCTTCCGTCATTTGCACATCTGAAAAAGAGGTCAGCACTCAAAAAAAAGACTGGGTATTAAAAATATGAATTTCCAGGATACCTAATTGTTAATTTGGCCTGATTGCTTCCAGTTGACATATTTATTGTAATCTTTGACCTTGTTGGATATCAAAAGTATAATAGAGAGAATAATGCTTTCTGAAAATGTTTAAGGCAATAGGAGAATAAACGACTCCTGGCTAGGCTTCTGGACAATGAAAAATGATATGTTTTAATAGTTCAGTACAGTTTGTCATCATTTCGTTATCTATTTTGTCCCCCCGTTTGAAATGCCAGCTGCCAGTGCATTGGATAGCTAGAAATAACGAAGCTTACTTTCATTAGTCAAGAAAATAAAAAATGAATTCAATCCTGTGGCATGTCATTGGAGGTTAGCTGTCACCCCTTAGCAATGTATTTGTTTGAAAATTTCAGAGAACAAAATGTCTATTAAAAAATCAGGGTTGTTCAATCAAGAGAACTGCATCTGTCACTAGGCACAGAACGGTCTTTCCTTGTATAAGCAGGGTGCCAGGCAAAGGGCTTGGGATGAAACCCGAGCTCCATCTCAGGCCGTGTGTTGGTTCAGATAAAATTAGATCCATTCGTGGCTGACTTGAATCGAAGCAAGCTCTCATTATCCCAGTAAATTCAAGTCAACCATTCACGGGTCGGATGAGGTTCGTCTAGCTCTAATTTCAATTGAGTAACAGCAGGTTAGAAACAAGACAAACAGTTTACTTGATTTCTTTATATTTACACAGTCCAAAAGTGCCGGTAGCAGAAATTCAGGTGAGCCCTTCATTGCGGGTGACTGGGGCGTCTCTAGAACAGGACTTCCCAAACCAGACTCAGCATATGCAAAGTTATCTCATGCATATTCATTGGGCATACCCTGAAAACCCAACTGGCTATGTTTGGTCCACAGGACTGGTCTGGGTCAGGCTTTTCTACTTTCCTGCTGGTGCCTCTGTGACTGACGATTACCGACTGAAGAACAGTAAATATGCAGCTCAATAATTCAGAATTTTTGTAACATAGCACTATAGAAATATAAAAATGACCTGTTAGTATAAATGATCATTTTTGTACTTGTTGCGGACGAATTGTGGCAGTATATTCATCCACAACACATATTTTTCATTATTTTCCTGGCAACCTGAGGCACAGACTAGAAGAAACCTTATTTCAAAACACTACAGAACCCTACGTTCTTAAATATTTTATAGCTAGGCTGTTTTTTTTTTATAAGGTTACAATCCCAGGAAGAAACTGTGAAACACTTTAAGCAGGAAAGTTTTATTCTGGTAAACAAGAAACTGGCCTCTCCGCTCCCTTTGCCTGCGTGTCTCTCTTTTCTTTAATGTCAAAAGGATAACTGTTCCTTCAACTGCACTAACTTTGAGTTAATTATGATCACTTTCATGTTGGAATTGCCAGACAAAGGTTATTTCACCTAACCAGAATATTTGGGGCAATCTCCTAATTATAGCAGCATGGTTGTCACTTAGTTACACAGCAAGAAAGAACAAGAAATAAGCTCTAGGTGAATCCTTTTTATTGGGCTAACAATACATTTGTGACTAGCTCTGCTTCCGTCAAGCCAAAATGAGCAGGGGATGATGTGGGAATATACAAGTGAACTACGGGTTGGATTACAATGGTGATGGGGTAGTGTTTGCTTCCCAGCTGCAAAGGGATGGAAAGAAAGGGATGGAAGATTTGGGGAGAGGGATTCATGGGTGGCCCCCCCCCCCAAGCAGGGATGTGCGGGCGCTGCAAATAACCGGGCGCCCGATGCACGCGGGCTGGCGGCTGCCCCCGCCGCGCCCATGATGTGCCTGAGCTCGGTGGGAGGGGAAGGGTCTGACCTCCTTCCCCTCCGTACGCTGGCAAGAATGGCGCTGGCCTCATGTTGCCAGTGTTGGGGGGGTGCTGCGGGACAGCGGTGCATCGGTGACAGCGCTCCTCCAGATTGGCCCGGCGTCGGGGACAATGACGTCATCGAAGCGCACCCTGATTTTGGGCTGCCCGATTGGCCAAGGGGGAGCGCCCATCACTGATATCAGAGAGAGAGGCGGCTGGCGAGCGATTTAAATCCCTCCGGCACCACTTGAGCCAGCCTCTTTCCTCCTTGGCCCCTGAGCGGAGCTGTTTCCCCACCCGCTCCCCCCCCCCTTGTGTAGTTCGAGAATTCTGTTAGATAATGGGTTTATACTTATCTGTTAATCTGTCGCGGCAGTGACCGAGTCCAGGAGTGCCTTTTGTAAATACAGAAGCATTAGAAGGAAGCCGGGAGGTGCCGATATGTACGTGAGAGGCCTAGGGGCCCTCACCCGTTTGCCACGGATGATTAATGTCGGGCCCGCGCTCGGGGTCTCAACGTATCAAGGTTGCTACGTGGGGAGGGGATCCGGCAAGGTTTGTGGCGGCCGGGCTGGGATCCCCTCTGGCGGATGGGATACGGCAGCGGACTTGCTTTGAGGTGGTCCAAGCCTTGATCCATCTGATTCTTGGCGGTCACGACACCTGTTCCAAGGGCTTGCTGGGAGTGAGACCCCCCGTGGTTCCACTTGGGCGGATATCAGAGTCCTGGCACCTGCCCAGCTGCGATTTTATAAAAATTATTGAACGGACTCAGCTCTTAATTAGAATCCCATGTTAGGGATTCTAATAAATGACTGCGGCCTTTGCATCCAAATTGTGGTGCTTATGCCTAGCAGAGAGATGCAAAAGCTGAGAGACCCCCAACAGTTGAAGTTACAGCTAGAGGAGGAACATGTCCGGAATGTCCCTAATAAAACCTTTCTGCTTGTTTCATAGTTTTTGGTCATTTCAGTGTGAAACGTCTTACATTCTGATGGTCCCTTTCAGTATTCTAAGCGCCCTGTTTATAAAGGTGCGTTCTTTCCTGCAGCTCATAGTATTTCTAATGGGGGCCCTGTTTTCCCGCAGTAGTGCGCTTGTGTGTCCAGGGCTGTAAATGGCAGGTCATCGATTCCGTGGTCCAGCCAGGAAAAATGTCGCCTCCCCCCCCCCCTCCAGCAGTGCCACCTTGTTCCTCTTCGTAATTAATCGATCTCATTTCCGCATACTCCAGGACAATGTGGATTCCAGTGCTACATTGGGTTGGTCAAGGTTTACTCTTGTCAGTAACTTCCTGCTCATGTGACTCCTGTAGAATTCCTCTTCCTGGATCATATACTTTATGTCAATGGAGGAAGCCAAAGCCATCATCCCCCCACCATCGCAATGCAGCCTGGAATAAGTTCAGGCAGCAGCCTCCCAGGCTCATGTGAGGGATGGGCATGGACACATTTTATCTTTGTGTTTTGTTTCATTTGTTTAATTTTGTTTTTTTAATTTTTTTTTTCATTTTCTTTGATGTTTATTTCATTTGGTCTTTATTCTGTTTCTAATAAAACAAACGTGAAAAGCAAAAAACAAAAGGAATGGAAGAGCTCCCGGCCTCCAAAAAAACCTGCTGACATTTAAAAATTGACACCCCCCCCCCCCCCCCCGCAATCTTCTCTGGATGCCTTTTAACTCTTCGGTGGGGTCTTCGAAGTTGAAATGGGGCAGGAGTGATCCCTGCTCACTCCTGCCTTGCTGGATCCTGCTTTCAGAGTGGTACCAGCCGGCCCTCAGGTCAGCACCATTTTGTTGGACCAAAGCATGACACTGATCTCAGGTCCGGCTGGCACCAGTTTCAAAATGGAAGCCAGTGGGGCAGGAGCAACTGGGGATCGGTCCTGCTCCTTTTCAACTCTGGAGACTCCATGGATAGAGAACGAGGGAATCTGGGGAGAAGAGAAAGGGGAAGACCTGGTGGCGGATTTAATTTTTAAATCTCATCAATGCTGTGGGTTTTTTTGTTTCGTTTTTTTTTTTACAAAACAAAAGGAAACTAAATCCACCTCCTGAATTTCGGCCTCTTTTTTTTCCCCGTTTTGCTTTCTAATGAAATGAAACAAGGTTTTTCATTGCATTTGTCATTTTATTCTGCATTGATCTGATGGAGAGCAGAGCTCTTGAATGCTAGTCACAAATGTATCAAGGGCTTGGTTCACACCAAGCTTAATCACGTAATAATATAAATGATGGCAGAAAAAGATTGAAAACCTCAGTGAATCAAACCCTACATTAGTTCAAGCCTACTACTACTTCTTATGATTTCTACAGTGCTACCAGGCCTACACAGAAACACACAAGGTACAGTCTAATCCAGACACACAGTCAAGAAAAATAAAAGGCTTCAGGACATTTATATATTTACTATAGTCGACTTGATTAAAATTAAGTAGCTGGGTTTAAGATTTGAAAGTAACTTCAAAAAGTTGGATTTCTAGGCTGAGCTTGAATATCTCCAGACATATATATAGTACAGTAGTTTGGAGAGCGTTGGTATTGGAGGAAAAGTGCACAGATAAGATCAGCTTGCACAATGAATGAAGGACACAGGCATGACATTGGGGGTGATAAGAGAAGAAGGTAATGAGCTAAAGAGTAGCAGGTGAGCAGAAGAAGCTTGAACTGTATGTGGAAACGCAGTGTAGTGATTCGAGAAGGGGTTTGCATGGTCATAATGGCATTAAAGGAAGAGAAGTCATGCAGCCGAATTCTGAGTAGTCTGTCCTGGAGATAGATAGCTCTGTGGGAGACCTGTGAGGAGCGGGTTGTAGTAGACCTAGGAAGGAAATGATCAAACTTTAAGTAAGGCTTCTGGTAATGTGCTCAGTAGGGAAGAACTGGATTTTGATGATAAAAGACACAGCTACAGCTTGATTGTTGACCTTCATGTTTTATTTTATCAGATCTACTTGCCTTAATGGTATTAAATATCCTATACTATTTTTAATGATCTTATATATATCTGAATTTAAGAAATTAATGTATTATGATTCTATCTTTTTCTTGATGGTAGTTTTTGTTTTTTTATTTTGAATATTGCTAGTTAATCTTAAATTGTTGTTTTGACTCATTGACATTTAAATCTTAACTTTATAATCAGGCTTATTTATAAATTAAATAATACAACTAACATGGCAATTTCCTGAAATCAGCAGAACAAAATAAATAAAAAATGTTCTTTCATAAAAGAATTTCCAATTAATAATTGCTTGCTAGAAAAAAATATAAAATACAATTAGAGATCTATTAGAAGGGGAATTAGTGTCTCACAGTTAGTGGTTATGTTAATATCCTCTACAGATAGTGATATATTTGTAAGTTGCCCTTCAAAGCTCCTGCATTGAAAACCAGCAATGTTTAATGCAAATTTTCTTCTTGGAACCAAAGGAAGTAAAATGTCCTGGCTTTGAGTATTAATAAACAATCATAGCCCTGAACTATGGTTTATGAACAGAAAGAATCCTGTTTGTGCAGGGCCAATGCTAGCATTTTTGCTGCTCTATGCAAACAATTACTGTGCTATTCCCCTCCTAGTTCTGTTTTTTTTAACACAGAATTTTTGTTTTTCCAATAACCAACACACAATCAAAATTGCCAGTCTCACACGCTGACCCAGGCTCCCCTTCCCTGCAGTAAAAAGCCCTGTTCTTTCTTTATCTAAATTTTGTAAACTGACACTTCCTGAACCTAACTTACACCATCCACAAGTCCAAAATGCCAAAATCGGACAGGAGTGATCCCTAGGCATTCCTGCCTCACCTACTAGTATATAAAAAATGGCACCAGATGGCCCTGTAGCTGGCACCATTTTGTTGTACAGAAATACATATAATGTTGTGGTGCCATCCAGAAAACCCTATAAAAGCAGACATTTAGAAACTATATGGTATTAGGCCTACTATAAAGTGCTGGGTGTGGGTTTGGCCCTCCGAAAGCCTTAAGAAAACCAAATCCTAATATAAATAAACTTCCCATACCAAAACAGTACTAAATGCCAGCACTCAAACAGGAACAACCCTACTTATGAAAGACAACACTGAAAATTTCACACCAGTCCCTAAAACACCAATACACTTCCTATTAGGAAAACAGAATAAGCCAGGCTACTATAGATCCTTACACAGAAACACTAGCAGAATACCTCATCTCGGTTGCACATGTAGAACAAACACAGACCATTACTAAATACAGAATAGAAAGACCATAAAGTATAAATAGAAAAATGTAGACAGAAACTGAACTGGAAACTGCAACAAGCCAGACTCTGTATGCAGTAGGGATGTGCATTCGTTTGCGACAAAATAGGAAATAGAGATGATATTTCCTATTTCATCGCGTTTCGGGAGGGCGACGAAACTATAAGAAAATCCACGAAATTTTGTGTGGTTTTCTTATTGTTTTCAGGGGGCGGGGGGGGAAGGGCACATTAAAAAAACCCCAAACCCACCCCAACCCTTCAAATTTAATTAATTGCAACCCCCACCCTCCCGACCCCCCCCCAAGACTTGCCCAACCCCCCCAAGACTTACCGAAAGTCCCTGGTGGTCCAGCGGGATCCCGGGAGTGATCTCCCCCTCTCGGGCCATTGGCTGCCACTAATCAAAATGGCACCGATGGTCCTTTGCCCTTACCATGTGACAGGGGCTATCGGTGCCATTGGTCGGCCCCTGTCACATGGTAGGAGCAATGGATGGCCTGCTCCATTTTTTAAGATGGTGCAGGCCGTCCATTGCTCCTACCATGTGACTGTTATGACTGTCGCTGCCTGATGTCTCCACTCCGCCCTCCTTACCTCTTTGGTGACTCCTCCCGCGGTTGATGGATGTCTGGCTGCCACGGCGTCTGCCTGCCGTCCTCTCCGGCGTCCCCGGTCTGGCTTGGGCGCTGCATCCCGCCATGTTGTTCAGCTACCATAGGGTGCATGCGCTGTGTGGCCCTGCTTCTTATTCCTTCTTTGGCGCAAACCTCAGGGACGTCCCCCTGTGATGACATCATGCATCCCGGATACAAAAGCATACTCTGTTTGCTAGCTAATCGAGTTAGCAAGGGGGGACTCCTTATGGATGGGATTTGCTCTCCGTACCCAGCTACTCTGCCTCTCCTTAATTGGACTTACTCTATCGGGGTACCCGCTCCTCGAGGGCCTCTCTCTTTTCGTTCAGGTTGCTGTTGGGAACCGGTACTCACTCCTCGAGGGCCCATGTTCCCGGACTCGCTGCCTGAGCTTACTTCTGCTTGGAAGAAACCGCTGCCTACACCATCAGTGAGTTACCATCTATATTCTCTCAGAGCTGTTCCCTGGAACCAGGTACTCGCTCCTCGAGGGCCTGCCTCTATTCTAGCTTCTGTGTTACCTTCCGGGAGAAACCGCTGTGTGAGTATCAACCAAGGAGGCTCTATACCAGAACCCTGTGTATGCTCCACTGTACTCACTATCTCAGTTTCTCTCCACTACAGCACAGCTATGGAAGGATCGCTGTTCCAGTTTCCTGAGGGACTACAAGCCCAGGCGGGCTTCATCTCTACTCACTACTGCCACCTCTGGTGGCTTCTCAACTCTGTTTAATAAAAGATAATTCTGTGTTGTGTGTCCTAAATCTGAGCCTGACCTGTGGCCCCTCACGGGATTTCCCCCATGGGCGTGGTCATCTGCCACAGCGTCCAAGAGTCCACCCAAAACCTTACAAACAATAACAGTGACAGAGGCCGGCCAATGGCACCGATAGCCCCTGTCACACAGTAAGGGCAAAAGGCCATCAGCGCCATTTTGATTACTGGCAGCAGACGGCCTGAGAGTGGGAGATCACTCCCAGGACCCCTGCTGAACCACCATGGAATTTTGACAAGTTGGGGGGGGGGGGCAGGAGGGTGGGGGGTTGCAATTAATTAAATTTGAAGGGGTGGGGTGGGTTTCGGTTTTTTGTTTTTTACAATACCCCATTGTAATTAATTCAATTCGAAGGGTTGGGGCAGGTTTCAGGCTTCGTTTCATGGGAATCCAAAATAAAATCGGCCTGAACTGTGGGAAAACAAAATTTCCTGCGGCGGGCTGATAACAAAAGCCAAATCGAAAGGTTCGGCCAAATCACATCTCTAGTATGCAGTGCAACAATGGAAAAACAGAAGCGCCACCAGTCTTTATAAATCAAACAATAATCAAAAAATTATAAATCAATCATAATAAGAAAAGCATACTTATTAAATATAATATTTCCAAAGAACTGTTGAAGTTGTGTCCGTGGACCCTTGAGCTGAGGTGGGATTGGTACAACCTGCAGGGAGGAGCCCTACAGGTTCCCATCATCAGCAGGTGGATCTGGGCGAAGCAGAGACCCAGCAGGACCTTCGCCTAAACCAGTCCTCGGGTTGAGCTTTTGGATGCTGGGGCCAGAAGGTCTTAAGTGGGGTCTCTGCTGATGGCAGAAGTGAAGGTCCTTGGATAGTCTGGGTCATAGGCAGGTGGAGGTCAGATAAGTCCAAGGTCCGGGCAATAGTCAGAGATAGGCAGTGGTCAGGCATGACCAAGATCAACCAGTGGTCAGAGGTAGGTAGCAGTCAAGTGTATCCGAGATCAGACCGAGGTAAAACTAGGTATCTGTCTGAGTGGAGAGGAGGGACGGATAGGCGGGGCAGGCAGGCAAGGAGAAGAACAGACGGGCAACATGGAAGGAGACAAAGACAAAGATGCTGGAGCTGAAAACAAAAAGCTAGAAGCAACATGCTCTACTTCTGGAGTAGGTGGACCTGTTGCTGAGGTGATGAGGGCAGGAGAGAGTGAGCCCTTTATAGGGTTTAGTGTATGACATCATCATCTGGCACCTCTGGGCTTTTCTGACCACTGGCTCTTTAAATGGGGTGAGGTCTAGCACATGCGTGCCTATGGAGGAGCACATCAGCTGAGGCTGGAGGTGTTTTGCCATGCAAGGAGTTAGAGGCATCTTGATGCAGCGGAGCGTGGCGTGCCATCACATGGGGCACAGGTGGCACATTGGGAGCAAGAAGGAAGGGCCCAGCCCATGGATGTCCAAATATAACAGATAAATATAACATCCTATAATCAATAACTTATAAAAAGTTTACAAATGTTTTCAAACAGCAATAAAATATTTCATAAGAGCAGACATATTAAACACCCGATAATTAAAACTAATAAGGATAGAAAAATTCCCCATACCTGAAAACTTTTGATTTCCAGTCATCCTGAGATTGTCATGGATTAGTAGGACAGCGCAAACTTTCTTCACACACAACCCAGGCAGTCATCCATTCTCTCTCTCTCTCACACACACACACACACACATATGTGCACTCACTCACACATATTCATGCAAACCAGGCAGACTCCCATTCTCTCTCTCACACACATGCACAACTCAGACACAATTCAGACAGGCTCCCATTCTCACATACAAAACCCAGGCATGCTCCCATTCTCTCTCTTTCTCTCACAAACACACATGCGTGCATGCACATACAAACTAAGAAAGGCTCCCATTCTCTGTCTCTCTCACACACTCAAATCAGACAGGCTTCCATTCTCTCTCTCAGATACACAACCCAGTTAGGCTCCCATTCTCTCTCTCTCTCTCACACACACATAACACAAACAGGCTCCCATTCTGTAACAAACTCACACACATACACACAACCCAGACAGACTCCCATTCTCTCTCACACACACAATCTGGGAGGGCTTCCTCTTTTCACTGCTAGATCCCCTGAGGTCTGTCTTAGTCCTCCACTGCCACTGCTGTTTGTGCCTTGTTGGTAAAAATGCAGGAGCCCATTCTTCTGGTCCCTTTCATGCACTGGCCCTGCGCTATTCAAAACATTGCAAGATTTACATAGAGGAAGTGCCAGCTCCATGAGTTCTGAATACCACAGGGCCAGCACACAAGAAGGAGTAGAAGAACGGGCTCCCTTGTCTTTTGCTCTCAATCAAGTCCATGTCATGGGCAGGCTTCTTCTTTCTTCAGCCACCAGTGGGTGGGGTCCACTGGCACTATACAGGCCTTTCTGTTTCCTTCCTTGGGCCCCTTTTTCTCTTCTACTGCCACAGCCATACCCTGCTCCCCCTCCCCCCGATGTACTGCCTTGTGCAATTGCACAGTTTGCACACCTGCTAGTGCCAGGTCTGTATTTGTGTTTTGATTTTAAGGTAAATTATTTCGTAATAAAAATACACAATGTCACTTATGTCTATTGAGAAGTAAAGAGTTGCTTGAGAAATACTTTTACTCAGTGCCTGATATACTAAGAGCCCAATATTAAAAAACAGCACTTAGCTGGCTATGTGGTGCTGTTGAACATCCGGCTATGGACAGCAGGTGCCACTTGGCCGTGTAAGTGGTTTAGACAGCTAAGGTTTTATCCAGACAAGTCAGGGGCAAGGAATGGGCGGATCGGGAGGAGGTGAGTTGGTCGGATAAATTCACCAGCTAACTCGATATTCAGAGTTAGCCAGTGGATTTGTCTGGCTAAATCTGGTCAGGCCAAAGGGTTAACTTTAATATAGCTGGGTATATTCAGCAGTGCGCTCCTTGGAAGGAGCTCTTGGGAGCCCCTTGTTATGTAATTTTGTGATAGTAGATTGCCCAAAAAAGTGGAACAGAGCTGATATGAGACCAGTGATGAGAAATTGGTTTTACAACAAGTGAGTTGGATCATTTGTCTCTCCTGATATATGCATTGGAAAAGTGTCATAAAAGGCAGAATATAAAATAATAAATATAAAAATATGTCAAGGTCCTTTGGCCTGCTTACCAGAAGCAATCTACTATCTAGCTGGGGGAGGTTCAGAGAGATTTAGTGAATAGAGATTTGGGTTTCACTCCCCCAAAGTGGGAGCCGCAGATGATGTGCTCAAGCATGGGATTCCCAACATTTTTTGGGAGAGTGGACCCCTTTTCAACTTCCAAATTTTTCACAGACCCCCCCATATTATTAACTTATTAATGTAATAATACAAAAATAATTATATGCACATTAGACTCCTTATTAATATATAAAGCTTCCAGTCATTAATTTAAATTTGATCATGTGTGATCACTATTGCCAAGTGGCCCCATCACCTTTATCTCTCGCATCAAATCCTGCATTCTACTAAGAATTAGATCTAAAATGGCTTTCTCTCTCACTGGTTCCTGAGCTCATTGCTCCATGAAGTAGTCATTTATTCCATCCAGGAACTTTACCTGTCTAGCATGTCCTGATGTTTCATTTACCCAGTCAATACTGGGGTAAGTGAAGTCTCCCTTTATTATTACTGCACTGCCAAATTAGTTAGCTTCCCTTATTTCTCTTAGCATTTCATCATCTGTCTTATTATTTTGACCAGGTGGACGGTAGTATACTCCTATTATTATACTCTTAACCAACGTACAAGGGATTTCTACCCATATTCTACTGTGCATTTAGTCTCTTGCAGGATCTTTATCCTGTTGGACTCTATGCCAACTTGGACATAAAGCACAACACCTCCTTCCTTCTCAATTACTCCAATCCTCCTTTTAATTCAACCCTCCTTTTAATTTCCAAATTTATTTCCTAGCTCTTCCCATTGTAGGTGGTTAGAATATAATCCCATTTCTAATCTCTTACTCAACTCTTCTTAAATCTTTTAGCTCCTTATAGAACACATGAAGAGTACTTTATACTCCTTTGAATTCTATTTTAATTAGCAGCAACAAAGTTCTTGTTTCCTTCAATTGTCTGCATTTTGTTTCCTTTAGCTCCTTCCGTTTTTGCCACTGGCAGGGATCCTGTTTTCCTGCTGCACTCCTCCACGTTTACAATTTTATTCTGGATGAAAGACACCTTTCTTCCTTTGATTTGATTACTGAGTCCAGAGTACCAAGGGCCATCAGTTCCCAGTGGAATAAAAATAGTATTTGAACCCAAAAAGGGAAAAATCAAGCAGGAAGAGAGAGTGCAAAAAGACAGTTAATTCAAAGATGAAACTCCTCTGCATCAAGGTCACTGTCAGGCCTATCCTTGGAAGGAGAGATGACACACTGCAAGTCTTCCTTATCCCAAATCCAGCCTTGACTACAGGGATGACTCAACCTACTGCAACAAGTGGGACTGACTCTCAAAGGGAATTCTCAAAAAATGGATTAAAAGAGTCAAAGCAAGCAAAGGTTCTGGTCAAAAGGAAGGCTGACCTAAACAGGGAGAATTTCTTACTCCTTTCCCATAAAGAAGGAAAAATTAAGAGGCAGAAGATAGCAAGCTATCATCCTCTTGAAAAACTGAACTAAAAATCCATAAGGATGGATGGTGCTGTAGGACCATAAATAGCTAGGTCACACCATCTACAGCTCCCTCATGGGGGAAGTCAAAGCCAAATCTCTCTTCACTAATTCTTACATTGAATCTCCCCAATCAAATAGTCCTTCTCTTTTAGTGAGGGAAACCAAAGTTTTCCTACATTTCTATGTGCCTTTGGAGACAGCATCAGGGTTCTATCTCACCTATGGGTTGCAAATAAAAATGTATTTATTTTTTTATATATGGAAACAGATCAAACTTTGAATTGAGTTATAAGAGTTTTTCTTACAATGATATAAATTTACATGGGAAACAAATGAATAATAGCAGAGAAAAACTAAGACATTCTATAGGAAGAAATTTGTGGACTCCACAATATTATAAATATAGCAACCAAATTAGGGGTCTATTTATCAAAATGCACTAACATGCCTTAAGGCATGTAGATAGTAAATAGACCTCATTAATCTCAATGGGGCGTATTTAGTAACAAGGTGTGTTAATTTGTTAGTGTATTTTGATAAATAGGCCCTTAAATGAGGAGTCCAAGCCTAGCAATAGCAAGGCATTTAAAAAATAACACCTCATTATCCTAAATTTGAAATTCAGCAAGGATGGAAGAAATTTAATCAGATCCTGGTAGAACATAAGAATGTAAGAATTGCCATACTGGGCCAGACCAAGAGTCTATGAAGCCCAGCATCCTGTTTCCAACAGTGGCCAGTCCAAGTCACAAGTACCTGGCAAGTACCCAAACATTAGATAGACCACAAGGTACTATTGCTTATTAATTACCGTAATAGCAGTTTATGGATTTAACCTCCAGGAACTTATCCAAATCTTTTTTAAACCCAGTAACACTACCTGCTGAAACCACATCCTCTGGCAATGAATTTCAGAGTTTAACTATGCGCTGAGTGAAAAAGAATTTTCTTCAATTTGTTTTAAATGAGCTACTTGCTAACTTTATGGCGTGCCCCCTGGTCCTTCTATTATCTGAGAGAGTAAATAACCAATTTACATACATTAACTTGTTCAAGTCCTTTCATGATTTTGTAGACTTCTATCATATCCCCCCTCAGTCGTCTCTTCTCCAAACTGAAGAGGCATATAATGTTATGCTGTGCAACTTGAGGACAATCTCCAGAAACATCAAACACTCCGTTCATTTTAATTATTGAACAAGATATATGTTTGTGATGTAAAAATATGTATTCTTTTCAAAAGGTATTTCATATTTACTCAGTCCAGTCAAATAATCAGTATTGAAATCACCCTTTTTACCTGCAACACAACTATATTTTATTATGTTCCTTTACTTTCTCTTTTTCCATTCTTTTCATTTCTGATGTCTACTGAAGATGTATTTGAGTATCTGGAATTCTTTGCGGAATATTCAGCATTTGGAGTAAGGATGGAATGCACCCGGGTAGTTGTAATCCCATCTAACATTGCTTTGATGTAAATCTAAATTGTGGATACAGGAATGCAAGAAGAGAGAATTTCATTAGCAGTAAAACTTCAGATATGATTCCCCCCCCCCCCTCAGGTTCTGTTTCTAATGAATATACCCTCTGCTGCTTAGAGAATGTTGCATATACAATAACTGGGGGGCTCCTTCATTATACTGAGGTGTTTTTCCTTTGACATGAAGTAAAAGAAAACCGTGCAGAAAAGTCAAAGGAGTTTACTATGGAAATATCAGTGGAAAATAACATTGTTTTATTGGATTTTAGACAATAAAAAGCATGATTTTTAATGGATTAAATATTTTTCCAGTGAAAATTATTTGCAAAATCCAAATATTTTCTTCTCTAGATTAAGAAACTACTGTTCATTCACAAGTGCAACAAAGTCTCGAAGTTTGCTTGGCTTTATCAAGCAAATTCAAATATTAAAGAGATACGGTATAAGAATGCAGCATATGTTATCATTATAGGCTTTAAAAGGTAAAGGCCTGTTTTTTTTCCAATCTAGCTTGGGCAATTTTTATGTTGTGAGTGGTATAGATAGAGTTGAGAGTTTTTTGTTTTTTTTTAATGTTTTGAACATTTTATTCTGAATGTATTTTATTGTGTTTTAATTGTAAAATGCTCTGGCCAGATCTGGACTCTGATGTGCGGTATATAAGAAATGAGAAATAAATAAATAAAATAAAGAGGAAAATGAAGCATTGTACAAATACAAACAAAATGATCTCATAGTCACTGCCAAAAAAAAAAACTACCATGGAGATGAAGTATTTTATTCTTTAGCATAGTGGAGGAGTAGCCTAGTGCAGTTAGTTCCCAAACCGGTCCTGGGGGATGGATCCCTAGCCAGTTGGATTTTCAGGATATTTTCAATGAATATTTATGAGAAACATTTGCATGCAATGGAGGCAGTGCATGCAAATCTATCTCATGCATAGCTTGGGCTGCTCCAGGCCAGGACTGGAAACCACTGGCATAGTGGTTAGAGCAGTAGGTTGGGACGCCAGAGTTCAAATGCTGCTTCTCCCATTGATGCATTTTGCAAACTTGGTCAAGTCACTTTGCAATCCATTGCCTCGGGTACAAACTTAGGGGCTTATTTACTGCTATTTTGTGCATGCAAGTTATAAAATCGGCAGCGGGGTGCGCAAGGGGGAGGGGGGGTAATTTTGTACACATTTGCGCGGCGAAGCATCGGGGCCTTCCCCAGTTCCCTCCCAGTCCGCTCCAATTTAGGAACGGACTGGGAGGGAACTTTTCTACTCCCTCCCCTAACCTCCCTTCTCCTCCCCACCCTCTAAAAATCATTTTCAAATTTATTTACCTTTTATTTTTCACTTTACTTCAGGGCCTGACCTGAAGTAACTTGCACGCGCTGCCCAGCTGCCCGGGCCTTATGTATGCCGGGTGAATCTTCCAAGAGGCCTGGCCACACGCGCCAAGCATTTAAAATCTGCCCTATACTGTGCAGGAGTTTGTGTGACCAAAACACATTGAGTGTCATTTTCAAACATGGGAAAGTCCGCAGGCACTTTTTCCCTGCAGACTTTCCACAATTTTTCAAAGCAAAAATAAACGCACAAACTACCTTGCACAAAGTTCCACTTGCTCCTGGCATAGTGTAATTTGTGTGTGTGAATGGATGCGCAGACTTTTCAAAATCAAATGTATGTGCAGGAATCAGAACTCTACCGCAATTCCGTCCAGAAAAATATATATGAAATTGAGTAACATACATACCTTTTGCATAGAAAGCCTGTGAAATTTTCTAATCGGCCGTTTACATATCTAAAACAATTACGTGCTTTATGAATGCAAATGACTTTGTATTTAAAAGTTCCAGCTGCCTTTCATGGAATGTCACCTAGGAATGTCATTTGGGTGAAAGATATATATCCATAGAAGCAAGGTTTGATACAGGGAAATTGTACTCAATAGTACACATTAACATAATGTTCACAATATAAATGTGCCACGGTTCCACGAGGAAAGCACTATAGATGTGCAAAGAAAAATCCTCCTAAAATATCTTTTGAAGACTCATCCAGCATTTTCTGCTAAATTTATAGTCAGCTTCTGCACAGACTTTGCCCTTTCTCTGCAGTAAGCGTTTGCATTTAGTTCAGGATGTACAAAAGTTAATTTAAATTTATTAATAATTTTGATTCTGCTTTTTGTGATACTTCAAAGTGGATTACATTCAGGTACTGCAGGTATTTCCCTATCCCCAGAGGGCTTACAACCTAAGACCTGATTTACTAAGGCTTTTCTCCCATTCTGTGTCTATGGGAAAAGTGCTTGGTAAATGAGGCTCTAAGTTTGAACTTGAGGCACTGGAGGGTGAAGCGACGTGCCCAAGGTTGCAAGCAGCATTGGTGGGATTTGATCCCTGGCTTTCAGCCCCCCTGCTCTAACCATTAGGCTATTCCTCAGCTGTGAAGCAAAGAGCAAGCACAGCATCTCATTAATTATGAATTTCTAAAAAATATCTCTGCATAATGGTTTTTGCCAAAAAGATAATTACATTGCAATGAAGTGTAGTTTCTTTTTTTTTTGGCTATTCCAGGAGCATAATTTTGATACCCAGTTAAGAACATAAGAGCATGTCATACTGGGTCAGACCAAGGGTCCATCGAGTCCAGCATCCTGTTTCCAACAGTGGCCAATCCAGGCCATAAGAACCTGGCAAGTACCCCCAAATCTAAGTCTATTCTATGTTACTGTTGCTAGTAATAGCAGTGGCTATTTTCTAAGTAAACTTAATTAATAGCAGGTAATGGACGTCTCCTCCAAGAACTTATGGAGTGCCCCTTAGTCCTTCTATTAACCAAAAGTGTAAATAACCGATTCACATCGACTCGTTCTAGACCTCTCATGATCTTAAAGACCTCTATCATATCCCCCCTCAGCTGTCTCTTCTCCAAGCTGAACAGCCCAGCCTTTCCTCATAGGGGAGCTGTTCCATCCCCTTTATCATTTTGGTCGCCCTTCTCCATCGCAACTATATCTTTTTTCGGATGCGGCGACCAGAACTGTACACAGTATTCAAGGTGTGGTCTCACCATGGAGCGATACAGAGGCATTATGACATTTTCCATTTTATTCACCATTCCCTTCCTAATAATTCCTAACATTCTGTTGCTTTTTTGACTGCTGCAGCACACTGAACCGACAATTCCAAAGTATTATCCACTATGACGCCTAGATCTCTTTCCTGAGTGGTAGCTCCTAATATGGAACCTAACATCGTGTAACTATAGCATGGGTTATTTTTCCCTATATGCATCACCTTGCACTTATCCACATTAAGTTTCATCTGCCATTTGGATGCCCAATTTTCCAGTCTCACAAGGTCCTCCTGCAATTTACCACAATCTGCTTGTGATTGAATAATTTTGTATCATCTGAAAATTTGATTACCTCACTCATTGTATTCCTTTCCAGTTCATTTATAAATATATTGAAAAGTACGGGTCCCAATACAGATCCCTGAGGCACTCCACTGTTTACACTTTTCCACTGAGAAAATTGTCCATTTAATCCTACTCTCTGTTTCCTGTCTTTTAACCAGTTTGTAATCCACGAAAGGACATCGCCTCCAATCCCATGACTTTTTAGTTTTCTTAGAAGCCTCTCATGAGGAACTTTGTCAAACACCTTCTGAAAATCCAAATACACTACATCCACCGGTTCACCTTTATCCACATGTTTATTAACCCCTTCAAAAACAAAGTTGCATACAAAGGAGAAATCCTGTGGGTTAGTTCATCATCCCCATAGTGAAAAGTGCTTCCTGTAGTTTCCTCCTACTCTTGTGGCCTTCCAGCCCAATCAGATCCAGGGTTGGGGGTCTGATGCCATCAGCCTTCAGCTGCAATTCCGTGGGAATTATTTCCCTATTTTCCATCCTCTCCCAGCTTCAGTGACAGTTCTCAGGGGGCGCTCTGCAATCATGGGGCCTAGATCCATTGTTACAAGACGACTATAACTCTCTTCTCCCCCCCTGCAGGGGCTATGAATGCTGTCTCCATAGCAACCCGAACCCCGTCTGACCTGAGAAGCCAGGAATCAAAGCCAGGCCCCTCACCGTCATCTCCATAGAGGTCATGCCATACTTCCACTACCTTTTCTATAAAGACATTTTTCCTTATTTTACTGCTGAGTTTTACCCCCTTTCAGCCTCATCCCATGACCCCTCTCTCATTCCAGAGCCTCCTTTCTGCTGAAAGAGGTCTGCCTCCTGTGCATTTATTCCTTGGGGGCTAATTTAAATCTTTTATCATATCATCCCTTTCTCTTTTCCCTGATGTAGAAAAAAAGCACATTTCAATTATGAGCAAAAGTACTAACTAATAAATTCTGAGGCTATGCTTTCCTATTATGACAACTGGCATCTGCCGGAAATGAGACTTTATCAGTATTAGGAAGCAATGAAAAGTGCTGTGCTGGCATCCAGTTTGCAACCGCTGGACGTGTTTAATCCAAGTGTTTGGTTGAGCACACCTGGAAGAAATCCTTCAGAGCAAATATTGAGGTAAAAAAATAAAAGCCAGCTAATGAAATTCTCCATTGTGACACTCAGTGCTCCAGCAGGATAAAGCACTGATATATGTCCTTCACTCAGTAATTATTCCTCTATTCAGTGGAAATCAACGGGAGAGCATATAACTCACCGCTTCAAATAAAATACAAAATAATATTGTGTAATCCAAGGCCAGCAGTCCGTATTTTAATGGCTATGACTCTATTAGGTCTATTTTCAGCCAAGGATGAGCGGCCTAATGAAGGAAGGCAAAAATTTGGTTGCACAGGTTTCAGGGAATTTTCACCCAAATCTAGAGACTTAGATTTTCAGCTGAAAATTTAAATCTAGGTGTTCAAATTTGGGTGCCTAGATTTAGATACTCAACCTTGGTTGAAAATTGCTGCCCAATGCCGTCAGCCTCCTGGTGTTGCCCCATCCCTCCTGCAACTTAAAATCCTGTGCTGGGGGCAGTTTCTAGACCTCCATCACCCTCTTCGCCACCCACTATTCCATTAACATGACTTTGGGCAGATGAGAGAGGGAGGGAAGGCACCAGACCCTTGTTATCCCCCTCCCATCTGCTCAAAGTCAAGTTAATGAGTAGCATAGCCAACACCCTTCCCCCAACTCTCCCACAGGCCAGCCCAAAGTCAAAATAGTGGTGCTGAATGTTCCCCACCACAATCTCCTTCCCCCCACTCTCTAAAACTCCCTCAAAAGATCCTCAAACCCAGCCTAGAAGTGACATCCATATGTCCTTCTAGGTAGGCATCCAGCTAAATGCTGGGTGAGGAGGGTTTAGGTATATATCTCCTGCTGAGGCTTAGGTGCGTTTTAGGGAGATTGGGATTGGGGGCTTTCAGTGCCTCTCTTTTGACTTTGGGTGACACAGTGAGAGGGATGGATGGGGGGGCTGATGACCCAGTGCTGTCAGAGAAACGCCAGGATGTGAGCCAGCATGAAGGAAGTGTGTGTCCTGCTGGCTCATCTGGAAGCTGCTAAGGTGACTTTGGGAGGGGATTAGGGGGTGTGGGACCCATGGAATAGGGTAATCTATTTCACATGTGAGGAGAGCTTGGTGCTCCCCTTGCAGACTTGTGCCATAGACAGGAGGGAGGAGGTTCATGGTGCTCCTTGGCCTTATTATTTGATTTAACCGGGGGTGTGGGAGGGGAGGGGAATTGGAGCCTAGGAGCCAACTTTTCAAAATAATTGGGGGGGTGGTAAACTCAACGCAAATTACCTCTCTCTGGATGCAGTGTAGTTTGCTTAATACTGGAAGTGCTCGAGCACCTATTGCATCCACAGAGCTGTCACCTATGAATCGGGATGTCTCCTGGTCCTGCTAATCTGAGACAGGTATTGAATTTTAGGCCCAAGTAGACATGCTTTAAATAGCAGGTTGCGGACAGCATACCATGCTGTTTATATGGTTCACCTGCTAAAGCCTCAACTGCATCTGACATAAGATAAGTTACATATGAGCGTGAGCTAATTGAAACAGGTACCCAATAACATTAGCTGGGAGTGGATTAGTATGCATGCTAAGCCTTTAGTACGTATTATGCTACTTTTCATGCACGTTAAATGGCCTTAGCATGCATGCTAAGCTGTAGTGCATAGGCTTTATTATCTCTATCGTGATAACACACATTTTGTTTTATATACAGAAGCAAATAATCAAGAGACCAAAGAAGAAAGGACACATTTTAACATTAGCACCAGCTGCGCAATTTTGTTCATCAATATAATTTGTATTGTGCTGCTGCTCAAATTCTGCAAAACCAGAACGCCTGGGTAAGATGCCTGCAAAATAAGGAGAACGGGAAGTTTTAGAAGAGGTGAAGTCAACTGGTCGCAATAAAAGATGCGTCCCGTTTAATTCCGAAACAGCTTAAAAACACCAGAAAATAACTTGTTTTAGGAAATAAAACGAATTATCTGAAAACAGAGCCCCAAAAGGGAGAAACAGTGTAGCAAAAAGCCTGATGATGATATTTTGAAGAATCAGGATAATACTGCCCTATCAGAGTCTTCAGTGATGTGTGGTCATGGTTTGACAGGTAGGATTGTACGTTAACCTAAACATTCATACAAGTCAAATTTGATTTTCCCATTCATTAGTACTCTATGCATAAAAATGAAGTTTTTAGTATAATAACAGGTAGATTTTTGACACCGTGTTTTATGTGTGTCTCTGCAGTCAGATCATTAAACGATATTCAGAGGAAAGAAAATTCTAAAACAATTCTGCAGATCTACTGCTACAGCTCCTGACACAAGGGGAAATGCTTCCAGCCCAGATTAGTGATCAGGAGTAGGCTTCCTTGAGTTTTATAAAAAGGTCTCCAAGACCTAGATTCATCATTTTGCTATAAATTTCACTAGAATAGCTCCCGTGATTTAAAAAGGGACATTGTTAGGGTAATTTTTCCAGATACTACAACAGGTGTTAAATTATCACATCTGCAATATTTTTGCATTGCAAGGGGGGGGGGGGGAGAGAGAGAGAGAACCTCTTTATAAGGCTCTCATATAAGTAAACTATTATACCACTGTAAGAGGGGTAATTAGTAACTCAGGGTGAGGTTTTAGTGGTGGGCTAGGTTTTGGGGGGGCAGTTTTACATGCATAGTCAGAGGTACAAACCGCACAGTAGACATCAGTGAAGATTTTATGTGATTTGGAGTGATGAAAGGTACTCCGGACCTAGCAGCTAGGTAGAGAGTGCATCAAGCTAGGTCAAGAGTACATTGTACAAATCTCATATTTTTTATACCTTTCATCACTCCTGTTTGCCTTTGGGCTCTGGCTTCCTTGCTCTGTGTGTCCCCTGTCTAATCTTGTCCTGTCTTGTTCTTGTCAGTCTTGCTCTAGTTCCAGTTCCATGCTTACCTGCATTCAGTTCCTCGCTTACCTGCATCCTGCTCCAGTGATCCAGTTCACTCTTACCTGCACTCAGCCCCAGTCCGTTCCAGTTGTTCCAGTCCACTCTTACTTACATTCAATTCCACACTTACCTGCTCTTTGTACCAGTACTCCAATCCACTCTTATCTGCATCCAGCTCCAGTCTGTTCCAGTTGTTCCTGCTCCATGTTTACCTGCATCCAGAGCACCAGCCCAGTCTGCACTCCATTCCAGAGCTCCAGCCCCATCAGCACTCCATTCCAGAGCTCCAGCCCTGTCTGCACTCCATTCCAGAGCTCCAGCCCCATCAGCACTCCATTCCAGAGCTCCAGCCCTGTCTGCACTCCATTCCAGAGCTCCAGCTCCATCAGCACTCCATTCCAGAGCACCAGCCCAGTCTGCACTCCATTCCAGAGCTCCAGCTCCATCAGCACTCCATTCCAGAGCTCCAGCCCTGTCTGCACTCCATTCCAGAGCACCAGCCCAGTCTGCACTCCATTCCAGAGCTCCAGCCCTGTCTGCACTCCATTCCAGAGCACCAGCCCTGTCTGCACTCCATTCCAGAGCACCAGCCCAGCCTGCATCTTATTCCTGAGCACCAGCCCTGCCTGCACCTCATTCCTTGCTCCAGTCTTGCTGGACTGCTCACACCGAGTTCCAGCCTTGCCATCCTACACCACTCTGGAGGTGGTGTTCACTACACCCTTGCTACAGATAAACCTTCAACAGGATGCCGAAGCCACACATTGCTTTCAGGTGTGGGGTCAGGACCCAGAGCCAGCCCAGTGAGCCCTATGATGATTTTCCTACACTTAACTGTTATTCAAAGACATTAAAGCCCATGTTAAATGCAACCAAACAGAACACTGAGACTTCTAAGCCAGCTGTTATGTCTGTATCCACAGTGTCCACTTTTTGGCTCTCTTACATTTGTCCCAGGTGCCACCCATGTAACCCTCTTGATGTTTCTGAATGCATAAAATGCCATCTCCTTAATCCAGATTTGTGGAGATGCAGAGGATGTCAGGATTGCGATTGTGGTGCTCCCAGAAGGACTGCTCCCCCAAAGATCTTACTAAATAAGCCTGAAATCTGTGCCCACAGACACAGCACCAGTAAAGCCAGTCTCCAAAAGAATTGGAGCCCATTCAAAGATAAAGCCTTGGCCAGAGAAAAAATTAGTTCAGGCTACCTATGTGCAAATTGCTGCAAAACCTCCCAGCACAATCACTCAGAGGATCCCAGCCTGCCTGAGTAATATGAACCCTGCCCATATTCATACAGGTACAAAGAAAAAGAATTCACCACCACTAAAATTAAAACTGAACCTGAGCCAAGAGGAAAAGCACTGATTACTTCAGGAATTATCATGCTAAACCCTGCAAAAACTTTAACAGAAGGTACTGGCATTAATCATGTTTGCAGAGCTCCGGTAGCCTTCACTCCCTGTGCAAACTCGCTGAAATCTGCCTCTAGTACTTTTTTAAATCCAAACCAGCAGACACGGACACCGAGTTTAAGCCAGGAGAAAAAAACATGAATTAGTGCAGGAGTTGCAATTCTAAATTCTGCAATTAAAAGTGTAAAAACTGCTGAAACTTTTCCAGCTAAGGAAAAAACCCTTACCTGAAAACACGGTCAGGGACTTGGGTTGCAGTGATCCTCTGGTTTTCTTGTCCTGTCTGCTGCTATCTGCCTACCAAGAGCAGAGTGGACTCAGTTTTCTCCACCTGCAATTCAGCAGAATCAGCTAACGAGCTTCTCTGGGAAAAGGCCAAGGACAGCGTGTATTTTTTTCTAATCTTCAGTTACACACACCAGAACCAGACACCCGAACCCAGAAGAGCTGCAGCTCGAATCCAGCTACCATTGGCTGTGCACCGAGCTTCTTCTCCTTCTGCAACTAGGCCAGCACAAGATTCTGTCAGGGCCAGTCCAGTCAAGGGCTGCCACTCACAGTGTGACCAGCCAGCAAAGAACACATTTCTGCAACCAGTTCATCTAGCGGGAGAAGCCTGCCTGCAGTCAATTCTTCCAACAGCAGGGTCCTGTGCACAGTCACCATGACCAGCAGGAGACGCCTGCACCCAGCCAATTCATCCAGCCGGTGACATCCGTTCTGAACCAGCCTGCCCAGCAGGGAGCGCCGGCTTGCAACAGACCTGCCCAGCAGGGGGCATTTTGTCACACAGACTTCCCAGGCGTTTGCTCCAGCCCAGCCTACCCAAATCGGGGTGGCTGTCCACATACAGTCCAACAGCTCCAGGATAAGCCCCCGTCAGTCCAGCAGCTCCAGGAGGATCCCCAGCAACTTCTTCAGAAGGGGCTTCTGTTCACATCAAGCCAGCCCAGAGGGGCATGGATGTTCCTGTTCAGCCAGCCCAGAAGGGGGCATTTGTTCCCAGTCTGCTAGCCCAGTAAGGAGTATTCACCTACGGTCAGTCTGCCCAAGATGGAGCACTGGTCTACAACCAGTACGTCTCACAAAAGGTACCCCCCCCCCCCAAATTTTTAATCTTGCCCTCGCAACCAGAACCCCCAAAGAAAATGGGACCCATGAGGAGGGGGTACTGATACAGTTCCGGCTACTGCACAGTCTCCCCCCCTCCACCAAGGGATCCAGCAAACCCTGCTTGGAACTGTACCTTCTTGCATGTCTTTGATCCCTGGTCTCTGCCTGTCCTACAGCCCTGCGCCATCAGAGGACCTCCATGAGCTCTCGACCCTGGCTGGCCAAGCCTTTCTCTCCTGTCTGCACCACATCCAGAATCCTGCCCTACTTAACCCTGTCTGTTTTTCCCCTCAATGCTTTGGCATTGAGAGTTATTCTGCTCCTCGCTCTAGCCTGATTTGCCATGCAGCCTTCTAAAACCTTTCTTGTGTTGCCTCCTGGCCCCAGGGCCTTCTGACTCATGTTTTCCTGTGCCTTGTTCCTTGGCCTCTGGGCCTTCTGTTCCTGTTCCTTTGCCTAACTTGTTGGCCTTCTAGCCTTTTGCTCTGTCAGACCTAGCCTGAGACCTCCCTAGATCTGTTTATAGGCCTCTCTGTTTCCTGACCTTAGGCCTAGCCTAAGACCTCCCTCTGATTCTAGGCCTCTCTTTATTCCCTGACCCCTAGCTTAGCCTAAGGCTTTCCAGGTCTCTTTTCTGTTTTTGGGCCTCTCTCTGCCTTTCCCACAAGGCCTTCTTACCCTGTTTCCTTCAGGCTCTATGTTCCTTGTTCTATGTGTCCCCTGTCCAGTCTTTTCCTAGTCAATCTTGCCCTAGTTCCAGTTCCATGCTTAGCACCTGTTTCAATGTTCCAATTCATTCTTACCTGAACCCAATTCCAGTCTGTTCCAGTTGTTCCAATCCACTCCTGCCCTGCATTCAATTCCACTTTTACCCGCTCTCTGTTCAGTGTGCCAATCCACTCTTACCTACACCCAGCTCCCGTCTCTTCCAGTTGTTCCTGTTCCATGCTTACTGCATCCAGAGCTCCAATCCAGCCTGTACTCCATTCTAGAGCTCCAGCCCCATCTGCACTCCAGTTCAGAGCTCCAGCTCAGCCTGCACCTTATTCCTGAACTCCAGCTCTGCCTGCACTTCATTCAAACGATAGTACAGAAACACTGCTACTATCATTACAAGACACTATTTTACGAGGATTTGACTCAGGATCAGCTTATCTCATAGTTTTATTAGACCTCTCAGCAGCATTTGACACAATAGATCGCAACATCATGACAACCAGATTGAAAGAACTTGGCATAAAAGGCACTGTTCTACAATGGTTCACATCATATTTAACCAATCGTTCCTTTAAAGTAAGACTCGAAAGTTACACCTCAGCACCACTACATTTAGAAACAGGACTATTTAACATTTACATGAGGCCTCTATGCCTTTTTTTAAAATCAGGTTTAAGCATCAAACATTTCATTAATCAAAAAATAAAGAATGGCTATTATAAACTGAATATACTAAAGCGACTAAAACCACTACTAAATACAGCTGACTTTAGAACGATCTTACAGACAATGGTATTCAGTGAGTTTGATTACTGCAATTCACTTTTACATGGCCTACCCTACTCTACATTACGACCTCTTCAAATCTTGCAGAACGCATCAGCCAGAGTTCTCACAGGTAGTAAAAAAAAAAACAGATCATACAACATCAACCCTACAAAACTTGCACTGGCTTCCCATTAAATTCCGCGCACAATACAAAATTTTAACAATCATACACAACTCAATTTACAACAATAACGTAGAATGGCCAAATGCATCGCCTCATCTGTACACCCCTAGCAGAAATTTAAGATCAGCAAATAAAGGTCTCCTACAGGTACCCATGATACAAGGAGCAAGGTTAAGCGAAGTCAGAGAGAGAGCGATATCCATGGCTGGTCCCAAGCTATGGAATAGTATGCCAGTAAATCTAAGATTAGAACTCGATACCACGCATTTTAAAAAAGACCTAAAAACTTGGTTATTTGGACTTGCATTTCAGCCCCCACACACAGGATAATAGCTAAAACATTTATGGCACCCAGCTCTTGAACTTTTTTAATTAATTTAATATGTCTTTGTAGTAGATTTGTACATTGTTTTAATTATAATTTAACCATATTATGTAATTTTTTAACTTCATTGTAAACCACCAAGTTTGTACACCAGATTGACGGTATATAAATAAAATAAAATAAATAAAAAATAAATTCCATGCGCCAGCCTTACTGGACCATTCACAATGAGTTCCAGCTTTGCCGTCCTGTGCCACTCCAGAGGTAGTGTTCACCAGCTAAACCCTCAACAGCAGCTATTCTCCATCATTCAGGGGATTGATTGATGTCTACGAGTTATTGCACACTGTTTTCAACTGAAAGAGATTTATTGTTTCCTATTTCTCTGATATATGCTATGCACCTTTCTTTTTCCTCTCTATCTTCTTTTGGAACTTCTAGTGTTCTGGCTAAAGTGATTTTGCAAATGTGGACATGGCTTTGTTCTTTTTTGAGTCTTCCTTACAAATGTTCCCCTTATTTGCCATTCCTTGGTAATATGGAATTTGTTCCAGGTTTGATACAGAAGCTTTTTCATGATTGGCCTGAATAAGGATTGATGACAGTTTCCCAATTGTAAGATTCCAATGATAAGTTGTAATCTTGCTCTGCTTTGTGTGACATTTACAATTTCTCACACGAGAAAAGTCCAAATCCAAAAGTGTATTGAACAACCATTTTTAAGAAAAACACTTGGATAATAGATTTAACAATTTTGAGTTTTGAGACAAAAGACATTTTCAATAGACTAAAGGGACCTTCATAACCCCGAGAGTTTACTTGTCCAAATATGATATGATGTTTCTACCACCATATCGGTCATATATAATCATGGATCCCACAAAAGCTGTTTTTTTCACTTATTTTTGTTTTTAGATTTTTATGTTGCTAATAAAAAATGAAAAGTTACTACTCGTATTCTTGGTTTCCGTGCAGTGCTTGAGTATAATTCAATCTGTAAGCCTGACATGGATCTCTGCTTCTACGGCAGGGGGTAATGTGGAAAAGAGGATTAGGATTCAGACAACAACCAACAAGGACTAAACTTCATAATCTGAGTAAACACATAAGCGTGGGGATAGCTTGCTTATTACAGCATTTACTATCCTAAACTAAATAAGCCTGATACATCAATTTGAATACATATACAGTGCTGCTCTCTGCTTCTAAGGCAGGGGGAAAAAAGTAGAAAACAGGATTTACATTCAGGCAACAACCAACAAGGACTGAACTTCACAATCTGGGTAAACAATCGTGGGGGTAGCTGCTTATTACGGCAGTTATACCCTAAACCAATTAAGCCTGATACATCACATTGAAAGCATATTCAGCGTTGCTATCTGCTTCAACGGTAGGGGGAAGTAAGGAAAACAGGATTTGCACTCAGACATCATCCAACAAGGCATCGATCTATGCAGTCTGGGTGAACAAGCATGGGGGCAGCTTGCTTGATGCAGCGGTTACAATCCTTAAGCATAAGCCTTATGCTCACCTTTGATGCAACTCCAACATTACTCTCTGCATCAATGACAGGAGATGACAGGAAATTTGAATCAAACAGTTATCAACAAGAGCCCTGAAGTTGGTGATTGGTGAAACAGATAAGTATGGGAAAATAAGAGTCTAAGCTTGCTGGGCAGACTAGATGGGCCGATTGGCCTTTTTCTGCCATCATTTCTATGTTTCTATGTTTCGAGGAGACTGCTTCAGAGGCTAAAAAGCATTAGGAAATGCTTTTGTCTGTTAAATGAAAGTCCCCATGAATGGAGAAGTAAAGACCTGGCACTGGCAGAGCAGGTGCTTCATCAAGCAGCCATTTTAAATCAGTGTCCTCGAAACATGGATCTATATGAGGCTTATAAAGTGAATTATACCTAGGCCCTGCATGGAAATCAAGTATACGGGTAGTAGCTTTTCATTTTTTATGAGCAACAAAACATTTCTAGAAAATTGAAAAACCCAGCTTTTGTGGGTCAATGATTATATATGAATGATACAGCGGTAGAAACCTTATATTTGGCTAAGAAATCACTTGATGTTATGAAGGTCCCTTTGTTCTACTGAAAACGTCTTTTGTCTCAAAACTTATAGAAACATAGAAATGACGGCAGAAGAAGACCAAACGGCCCATCCAGTCTGCCCAGCAAGCTTCACACTTTTTTTTTTCTCTTACTTATCTGTTACTCTTGGCTCTTAGTAACCCTTTGGTTCTATTTCCCTTCCACCCCCACCAGAGCAGTGTTGGAGCTGCATCTAAGTCTAATATCTAGCTTAATTAGTTAGGGGTAGTAACTGCCACAATAAGCAAGCTACACCCATGCCCATTTGTCTACCCAGACTATGGGACTCAGTCCCTGTTGGTTGTTGTCTATATTTAGATCCACTTTTCTTCATTCCCCCTGCCGTTGAAGCAGAGAGCTATGCTCGATTTGCATGAAGTATCAGACTTTCTCCCCTGCCGTTGAAGCAGAGAGCTTTGCTGGATATGCACGTAGTATCAGACTTTCTCCCCTGCCGTAGAAGCAGAGAGCTATGCTGGATATGCACGTAGTATCAGACTTCCTCCCCTGCCGTAGAAGCAGAGAGCTATGCTGGATATGCACGTAGTATCAGACTTCTCCCCTGCCGTAGAAGCAGAGAGCTATGCTGGATATGCACGTAGTATCAGACTTCCTCCCCTGCCGTAGAAGCAGAGAGCTATGCTGGATATGCACGTAGTATCAGACTTCCTCCCCTGTCGTTGAAGCAGAGAGCTATGCTGGTTATGCATTGAAAGTGAAGTATCAAGCTTATTTGGTTTGGGGTAGTACCCGCCGTAACAAGCAAGCTACTCCTCGCTTTTTGTGAATGCAAATCTTTTTCCACATTTCCTCTTGCTGTTGAAGCTTGGAGCAATGTTGGAGTCGCATTAATCGTGTGTATGTTTATTGAATAAGGGTATTATCTCCAGGTAGTAGTCGTCATTCCCGCGAGCCACCCGCTTTTCATTCATGTCCTCTAGACTTTATGGATCCACAGTGTTTATCCCATGCCCCTTTGAAGTCCTTCACAGTTCTGGTCATCACCACTTCCTCCGGAAGGGCATTCCAGGCATCCACCACCCTCTCTGTGAAGAAATACTTCCTGACATTAGTTCTGAGTCTTCCTCCCTGGAGCTTCAAATCGTGACCCCTGGGTTCTGCTGATTTTTTTCCGATGGAAAAGGTTTTCGTTGTCTTTGGATCGTTGAAACCTTTCAAGTATCTGAAAGTCTGTATCATATCACCTCTGCTCCTCCTTTCCTCCAGGGTGTACATATTTAGATTCTTCAATCTAAAGATTGTAAATCTGTTGTCCAAGTGTTTTTCTTATAATTAATTTACAATTTATCACCATCTAAGAGATTTGTCTATCTTCAAGCTCGACATTATGTCCTCTTTAAATCAGGAATCTCTTTGGAATAGTTGATGGTAAGAGTTACGGCAACTATTTGCTGTGTCTGACTCAGCTTGCTCTACTCTTTTGGCTATTTTATAAAGTATTACAAAAGACAGATTCTTCGTTTGATTTTTAGACTTTATTAAAATCTTGGAAATCAGGTGCTCCTCTTACACTTTCTCTTCTTCAGTATAGCAAATGTGTTTCAAGAATTAATTCAACTTCTGTTAATATTCCTTTGAGGGAATCAATATAAATTTTTGATAAGATATTACATTTCTCAACCTAGAGCTTTTCAGTTAAATTGACTGTGGAGGACAGGTGTATTCTCACTCATTGGGTTCTTTGGGACATATTTTTTGCTCTTGTTTTGTCACCCAGAGATTTTGGCAACGGGTTTTACAATACATAGCCAACATCTTCCTTTTTAAAATCCCAATTTGGTTTTGTTGGAAGATTTTTCTCCTTTCCAACTCTGTAAGAAATATCAAACATTATGGATTAGGAAATGTTTTTTGTTGGGGGGGGGGGGGGGGGAGGAAATACTATTTTGTTTCTTTGGAAGATGGCTAAGTCTTATAGTTTTACATTTGGGAGAAATGCATTGTTTAATTTAGCTCTTATGGAAAGGTTTTGTGCTAAGGAGTCCACACCTAAATGTAAAGCCCAATTTCTTCAAATATAGATTGCCTCCTAGGGTTGGATTTGGCCTGATCACATTAAGACCAAGATATATTGTAAATTATGCCACTGAGAAATAGAGAAATTGTATAGATTCATCCCAGCTCTGCTTTATGGTATTGTATCATTTTATTGTGCTGCTGAACTGGGAGAGAAAATACTGTTGGGATTTGCTAGTGTAATAATTGTTAACATATGGCTTATGGATATGTGTTTACAGAGCCATTCATCGCTTTTTTTTTTTTTGTATATGTATTGATAATAACAATAAAAGTATTTGAACATAAATTTGTGTGCACTTAAATTGTGCCTGTGAATTAAAGTCCAGACCAGTTAGAGCCACAGATTTTGAAATTATCTGCCCTCATTTTAGGTACTTATTAATACCATTCAGTGTTGCCACAGAGAAGACTTGATGTCCCTTGCTTCTGGGTGCCTTCTCCCATGATTCACTACCACACCATCTGTTAAAGAACCCGTAAGAGCATTCAGGACGTTCCCCCTGACGACACAGTTACACGTCTGTTCCTCTTCACCCAGAGGATCAAGTTTTTCAGTTTGAGGAGTCTGATCATTCTATGCATTTATATTTGGGCACATTCATATGGTTTTTTTTTTGATTCAAGATAGTAAAAACCTCAGTTTCCTCAGAGGAAAAGGCAATATTTAGACATCAATTGCTAGCGTTCTCGCCTTTCTAGAAGTAATAAGCCTCCGACAGGTCAGTTGAACAGCTTTCCTCATCCCTAAGCTGCAGACAGAAGGGGTAGGCAGCTGACTTCACTATCGTGTGGTTTTTTTTTTTTTTGTGAAATATTTGGAACCCTCTGGGAAGTGTCAGCTGGTAAACATTTTCAAAAACAAATCCCACAGGAAAAGTCACATCAAAATCTGTGCTATTTGAGTGGGCATAGCACATGCCAAATATTTGCAGACAAACTTGTAAACTTTCTGGATAGTCACAGAAATGCAAAACAAGTGAAACGGGAAATGTTCGCCATGCCTCGTCCTCCCCTTCTGCCACCTGTTTCTTCCTCAACGCAGAGCATGTTGTCAGAAGATTTAATTCAATTGTATGGAATCTGCTGTGAAGCACGCTGAGATGGTGGAAGCGACAGCCGTACACATTCTACCGCTTTCTGTACTGCGCCACTGTTTATCATGTTGTATTATTCATTGGTGAATCATTCAAATCATCTTAATTGGCAATAATAACTGCTGAACACATCTATCTGCAGCTGTGACTTCTGGCTGCCATGGAGCATAATGATAAACATGAAGATATTGATTCTCATGGCGACTTTTTGTGAACTGTATACGTGCAACTGTGGTGTTCCAAACGGTCTGTATTTATTGTTGCTGGAGATATTTACTACAGACAGAAAGAGCGGTCTTTGTACGGTCCCTATTTGTATTTCTTCTGAATAGACAGCTCCTCTCTCCCAGTTCCTCAGAGCAAAGGTGCTGGTCTCTTGTTAAGAGTTCTGAATTGAGCCTTCAAGGCCAGAAAAAATTCCATCTGTGCCCGTCCCACATGCATTGATCCAGAAATATGCTCCATCTGGCCACTGGGCCACAAAGTTGGGGCTGTTTCCCTTGACCCACTAGAGCAGGGGTGGGCAATTCCGGTCCTCGAGGGCCGCAAACCAGTCGGGTTTTCAGGATTTCCCTAATGAATATACATGAGAGAACTGTATGCAAATCTATTTCATGCATTTTCATTAGGGATATCCTGAAAACCCGACTGGTTTGCGGCCCTCGAGGACCGGAATTGCCCACCCCTGCACTAAAGTATATACACTGGCACCTCAAACATGCTAATGCTCAGATGCCTCCTATTTGCAGTTCCTTTTTGAGGATTTTGATGAAAAACAGGGTGGTGGTGGCTTTCTTTGATCTCTGAATTCCCTCCTCAGGCTCTTTCAGTCCTCCAGGAGAAGTCTCTGGAAGCTTCTCCAGGATTCCTAATACATGCCTGATGGGACTGAAGCACTCCTAGCCGGGGTGGACAGAGTCATATAATTTTCTTGGGTTAGGGTAATGGATTTTCATTAAGGCAAGGGCCTTATAATAATGTGTGATATAGTAATGTTAGGATGAGGAATCCAAAAAGGGTAACTATATATTATTGAAAATGCCAAATTTATTTAAATTTAGCTTGATAAGTGGTTGGTGGGATATGGGTGGATCGGAGAAGAACTACTTATCTGGCTAACTTAGCTGCATAAGTAGCAATATTCATCCTTAGCCAGTTAAGTTAACCAGATAAATTAGACCTGCTCAATAGTAGGTCTAAAGTTAGGCAGATAAGACTTATCTGGCTAACAAGTGATTTATTCAGGGATATTCAGTAGCATAGCCATGCTGCTGAATATCTCTCGTAAGTTAGTCGGATAAATCTTAACTTACTTAGCCAGGTATATTTGAATATTGACCTCAATAAATGTTAGTTACACTAATTTTCAAAACGGAGTTTTATGCTAAATCTGCCTTTGAAAATGATTCACCAAATTTATCTCACACAGTTACACCTGCTATAATGTAAGCAGAATTTTTGGGAGAAAATCTAGGTGCATACTTTTGAAAATCCAAAAGTATGCACAGAAGCCCAAACTCCTCTCCAAGTCCACCCTGGGAGCACCTCCTCTCAGTTGCCTGCAAACAGGCAACAATCATGTAAGTTTATGTTATTAGGTGCTACCACCGAAGAAAGAGATATAGGCGTCTTAGTGGATAACACATTGAAATCGTCGATTCAGTGTGCTGTGGCAGTCAAAAAAGCAAACAGAATGTTGGGAATTATTAGAAAGGGAATGGTGAATAAAACGGAAAATGTCATAATGCCTCTGTATCACTCCATGGTGAGACCGCATCTTGAATTCTGTGTACAATTCTGGTCACCGCATCTCAAAAAAGATATAGTTGTGATGGAGAAGGTACAGAGAAGGTCAACCAAAATGATAAGGGGAATGGAACAGCTCCCCTATGAGGAAAGACTAAAGAGGTTAGGACTTTTCAGCTTGGAGAAGAGACGGCTGAGGGGGGATATGATAGAGGTGTTTAAAATCATGAGAGGTCTAGAATGGGTTAATGTGACTCGGTTATTTACACTTTCGGATAATAGAAAGACTTGGGGGCATTCCATGAAGTTAGCATGGGGCACATTTAAAACTAATCAGAGAAAGTTCTTTTTCACCCAACGCACAATTAAACTCTGGAATTTGTTGCCAGAGGATGTGGTTAGTGCAGTTAGTGTAGCTGTGTTTAAAAAAGGAGTGGATAAGTTCTTGGAGGAGAAGTCCATTAACGGCTATTAATCAAGTTTACTTAGGGAATAGTCACTGCTATTAATTGCATCAGTAGCATGGGATCTTCTCAGTATTTGGGTACTTGCCAGGTTCTTGTGGCCTGGTTTGGCCTATGTTGGAAACGGGATGCTGGGCTTGATGGACTGACCCAGTATGGTCTGACCCAGTATGGCATGTTCTTATGTATGTGTATAGCGGATGAGAAATTTTGTAAACATTTCTCTATGTAGGTAAAGTACTGCGGGATCCAGGGAAATGCCTTTGAACGTAACCCTTGGAACAAGGAAAAAGAGAATTTTTAGTGGAATCAGAAAAAGGACGAGGCAAAGCCAGAAGGAGGGAGAGAAGCTATCCAGAACATGGAAAATCGCTAACCATCATTCAGAAGAAACGAGGATAGCCGAGGAAAAGGGGGAGAAAGAATATAGAAAGCTCTCCGTTTTTCATCCAGCAGCAAATAAAGGAAATTGTAATTGTGGTGATGTTTATTTTCAGAGAATTACTCCCTGCAATCAAATGGTGGCAGGACTAAATCCAAATTAATGCAAAGACAAAGTGCTCTCATGGACATACTATAACGAGCACTAAAAAGGATGCTTTGGCTCCAGACAAAACCGTCCTCTCTGGCGTCCCCGGACCGGCTTGGGCGCTGCCTCCCGCCATGCTCTCCAGGTACCTTAGGGCACGCGCGCTGCGTGGCCCTCATTCTTATTTCCACATTGGCACGTTCCTCAGGGGCGTCCCCCTGTGATGACGTCATGCTTGCCCAGATATTTAAGCCCTACTGTTTATTGCTAGCCGATGAGTTAGCAAGGGTGATCTTACGGATGGGATTTGCTCTCCATACCCAGCTACTCTGCCTTCCAACTCCTGTTGGACTCTTTCTGCTAACGGGGTACCTGCTCCTTGGGGGTCTCATTGTTTCTTTCAGGTCGCTATCAGGTAACCGGTACTCACTCCTCGAGGGCCCATGTTCCCTGACTCGCTGCCTGCATCTATCTCTTCTACTTGGAAGAATTCACTATAGACACCATCAGTGAGTACTATTACCATCTACTCCTCAGAGCTGTCTCCCTGGAACCAGGTACGCACTCCTCGAGGGCTTGCCCCCGTTCCAGCACCAGTGCCATCTCCTACGTGGAACCGCTGTGTGAGTACTTTGCCAACAAGTCTCTCTATCTCCAGGGATCTGGTACTCGCTCCTCGAGGGCCAGCTCTCCCTATTTCAGGTCTTCTCCATAATTGGGACTCTGTGAATGTTCTATTGTACTCACTTTTTCAGTTCTCTCCACTACAGCACTGCTACCAGAGAAATCGCTGATCCAGCGCCCTGGGGAATACTAGCCCAGCTGAGCTACAACATCTACTCACTACTGCCACCTCTGGTGGTTTCTAAAACTGTCTAAATAAAGAACTATCTGTGTTTGTGTGTCCAGAGGTGAGCCTGACCTGTGGCCCCTTACGGGACTTCCCCCCGTGGGCGTGGTCAGCTGCCACAGTGTCCAAGGGTCCACCCAAACCTCACTAACTATAACAGATTGCTAACTACATGGATCCGGTACAGCTCAATGCCTTGCAGGCCATTCCCGGCCTGGCCCTGCGCATTGCTGAACAACAGGATGCATTGGAGAAACTCACTTCTGCGTTTCATCAGCTGCACGCACATAAGAAGCAAAGCGCTGCTTCCAGTAATGAAGGTCAATTACCTGAAGTAACTATAAAGACTATGGTACCTCTGGCTGCTCCAGTTTGTTTCTCTGGAGAGATTCAAAGAACTAGAGGTTTCCTAAATCAGTGCTGCATGCATTTTGCATTACAGCCTTCTCACTTCCCCACAGCCTATGCTAAGACTACTTATATTCTATCTTATCTTGATGGAAGGGCCTTGTCTTGGGCCTCAACGCTGTGGGAACGTAAGGATCCAAATCTGCAGGATACTGATGGATTTTTGGATTTGTTTAAATCCATTTTTGATGATCCTGCTCGAGTGACTGTTAATGGTTCCGCTCTGGTGGACCTGAAGCAAGGCAACCGACCACTGGCTGACTTTGCAATAGAGTTCAAGACTCTTGCTAATGAATTATGCTGGGATTCTAAATGTCTGGATACTCACTTGAAAGATGAGCTGGTCGCTTGTGAAACACCTGACTCGCTGGATGAACTTGTGGCTTTGGCCACTAGAATTGACCACTGGCTTTGTGATAAGGTGAAAGAACTCAAGCCTAGTAAAGGACCGGTTCAGAAGGAGGTTCGTGCTAAACCTGCACTTCAGATGATCCCAGCAATACCTGTCGCCAATAGAGAGGAACCAATGCAACTTGGTCGCAGTCACCTGACTTCACAAGAGAGAAGACTTCGGAAGAGGCATGGCCTGTGTATGTACTGTGGACAAGCTGGTCATGACATCCCAACATGCCCAATTCGTCCGGGAAACGGACGGGCCTAAGTCCTGGAGGAGGACTGTTCTTAGGCCTTACTATGCCCTCTCCTCTGCTCTCTCTCCCAGTCTCCCTGATCTGCGGATCATCCGAAATTCAAACTCTTGCCCTGGTGGATTCAGGGGCAGAAGGCAACTTCGTACTTTGATGCCTAGTGGAACATTTGAGGATTCCCCTTGTCACTTTGAAGATTCCACTGCTCTTATCATCTATCCATGGAGAGCCTTTGCTGGGTGACGTGACCCATCGCACCGAACCGGTAACCCTCCACACCGGAGTCCTCCATACTGAGTCAATTTCCTTCTTTGTGTTAGAGAAGGCCATGTACCCTATTGTTCTGGGATTACCCTGGTTGCAATTGCATTAGCCTCAATTCGACTGGGCCACCTTGG
The DNA here is from genome assembly GCF_901001135.1 of Rhinatrema bivittatum. NCBI lineage: Eukaryota > Metazoa > Chordata > Amphibia > Gymnophiona > Rhinatrematidae > Rhinatrema > Rhinatrema bivittatum. The sequence continues at coordinate 27,867,080 of NC_042632.1, read as the reverse complement.
AACTCTCCCGCTGAGGCCCTGGTTGTCATGGCAAGTGCCTTAAGGAGGTTTCTCCTGTCTTCTGTATGCCTACAACTCCAGTGATGCCAGGACTGCCGCCTCAATACGCATCATTCGCTGATGTGTTCTCCAAAGAAGCTGCTGACAGCCTTCCTCCATATGACTGTGCCATAAGGCTGAAACCGAACACTGAACCTCCTAAAGGATGTGTCTATCCACTCTCTACAATAGAGAATAAGGCTATGTCTGAGTACATCGAGGAGAATTTACAGAAAGGATTCATTAGACCATCAAAATATCCAGCCAGCGCAGGCTTCTTCTTTGTGGGGAAGAAGGACGATATCTTACGTCCTTGTATCGACTATCGAGGTCTGAACGAGATCACAATTAAAGATCGATATCCCCTGCCTTTAATCTCAGAGCTGTTCGACCGGCTTCAAGCTGCCAAGATATTCTCAAAACCTGACCTGAAGGGGGCCTATAACTTAGTTCGCATTCACAGTGACGATGAATGAACAACAGCCTTCAACAGTCGAGATGGTCATTTCGAGTACTTAGTAAGTTCCTTCGGCCTGTGCAATGCACCCGCTGTGTTCCAGAACATGATGAACGACATCTTGTGGGACCTGTTGTACAAGAGTGTCGTAGTGTACCTAGATGATATCCTGATATTTTCTCAGGACTTGTCTACTCATCTAGAGGACGTCAAACAAGTATTACGAAGACTATGAGAACATCGGCTCTACACCAAGCTATCCAAGTGCGAATTCCATAAGGACTCTGTGTCTTTTCTTGGCTACATTGTGTCTAAAGATGGCTTCCAGATGGATCCTCAAAAACTAGAGAGTATTAAAAATTGGTCCCAAACTACCAGCGAGAAGAAGGAGCAGGGACGTAAGGATTTGGAGTCTCTGGTTTGGCTCAATACTGATATTTTCTCAGGACAGCTCCCACACCAACATCAGAAGCATCGACCTCCACAATGAATGGCTTTTCAGGGTCTGGATGACACAGGCATGGTTCGGTGGAAAAGGCAATCTTTAAATCCTCAAATGCGGATATGGCTTCCGCAGACCATTTAGAAGCGTTGGCAGCTTTCCGGGTCATTGCAGTTAAGGGCACAGTTAAAGAAGAGTAGTTTTTTATGAAGCTTCTATAGTAATTAGTGAACCCCAAAAATCATCTCAGGGCCTTCAGACTGGGGGGTTGGGACCAATTTTTAATACTCTCTAATTTTTGGGGATCCATCTGGAAGCTATCTTTAGACACAATGTAGCCAAGAAAAGACACAGAGTCCTTATGGAATTTGCACTTGGATAGCTTGGCGTAGAGCTCTGCCTGTAGTTTCAGAATGTGCTCAGTGAAAATACTCAGCAGAGATCCCTACTCATCTGATGTCATTTTAGGAAATAGTACTTATCTACTTCTGGAAACCTATTTATTCTCTAAAGAATAGTTTAAAAATCCCTTAGCTAAGGAAAATATCCTTATAAATAATTTTTAATAAGCTCAAAACATTCTCTTTAGGCTATTTAAATCTTCCTATGCTTTGGCTTAACTTAGTATTGTTATGCTGACCTGATCACTTAACTGCTTTGTATAAACACTGAGGTGGTCTAGTGTTGCTATGGCATTGCCTAGGGGATGGCTTAAGGAGTTTTTTCCCCTTCTCTGAGAGCTGAATGGATCTTATTTTTAACCACCCTTAACATTGCCCATTAAAATGAAAAGGGGAAAACTAGTTAAATAAAACAAATAAAAATTCCATTCATGGGGAGCCTGAGCTGGAGGTGAGAGGGGCTTCCAGGTCTGCTGCCATTTCTGAAGACCCAGGACATCGTGGGTTGTAGCCCCGGAACATCAGAGGTGACCCGATTCTCGGGACCCAGAACGAGGCTGGAGTGACATCAGCGGAGCGTCCACTACTACAAATTGAGTAGCGGATGCCGATTTACCTGGGGAGCCTGAGCTGGAGGTGAGAGGGGCTTCCAGGTCTGCCGCCATTTCTGAAGACCCAGGACATCGTGGGTTGTAGCCCCGGAACATCAGAGGTGACCCGATTCTCGGGACCCAGAACAAGGCTGGAGTGACGTCAGCGGAGCGTCCGCTCCTACAAATTGAGTAGCAGACTGCGCACCGCCGCCGTTGGCGCGCGCTGCCTAAGCTGCGCGCTCCGTAAGGGGCACGCATCTTGGTCTGGCTTAGGCCGGCGAAGGCTGGAAGGCTGCCACTGAATTTTGGTAACGGACTGAGAACCCCTCCTGCCTCTATATGCTTAGATGTGGCGACGGAAGCGTGAGTAAACCCATTAAAGTGTTATATAACTTATTAAGTGAACATTTATGCCTCATACTAAAAGAAAAGGCAAAGTCAGGCAGGATGCCTCTACCCCTGCAAGGCCGGGCCCTATACAAACAACTTTAACTGGATTTTACACGCCCACAGTCAATATGACCCCGGAGTGTCCCATTACAATGGGGGATTTTGAGAAAGTATCCCCCTTGTCGGGAGAAGTAAGCCTTAGTCCCGGGGTCCCAACAATACCTGTACCACCAATGAGCACTGCAGAAACCAATGTCCTAGGCTCACCAATATTACGGACTGCGTTTATAGGGGTGAGCCCATTAGAGGAAGTTCATGGAAAAAAGGCTGCAGTGCTGGAAAAGGAGGGGGGGAAACCCTCACCATTTCAATTGATGGTTCAGAGACCTGGAGAAGCCATTGGGAGATCTATAGCAGTCGGAGGAAGTACGCTAGCCCCTCTCTCTGGAAACACTTCAGAACAAGAGCATTTAAAGCTATTAAGTATGCCACCTACCCCTAATGTTAAGCTCGGTGAAACGAAACAAGTGACTTTAGAAATGCTTTGGACAGCAATAATGTCTCTGCAGAAGAATGTTGAAAAATTGAATGCTAATATTAAAGATATGCAATCTACATTATTGAATGTAAGCCCTATGGTAACAAATAATGGGATGACTCTTAAGAAGGTAGAAACAGACATAATTAAGATAAAAGAGGTTCAGACATCAATAATAAAGGGAGAGAATATTCTATCTAGAAAAGTTGAAAATTTAGAAAATGTGGTTCGTTACTCTAATCTTAGATTTGTAAACTTTCCTAAATGTAAGATGATTTCTCCAGTAGAACAGCTTAGAAACTATTTTACTGAAGTTTTGTCATTTTCTTCTGATAATCTCCCTTCAATTATGAGGGCATATTTTTTGAGTGAAGGAAATCAAAATGTTAATCTAAATATACCATCGCAAGAATCTACCCTGAATGTTACTGATTTGATAGAAACATCATATAGTGCCCAGATAGAGAAAAGGGGAATGTTAATTGTTAAATTTGCCCTTTCTTCGGACAGGGATAAGGTATTAAACCTTTTTATGCAAAATAGATCCATTCTCTATCTGGGCCAGAAGCTATGGGTTTATCCAGATGTAGCAAAGGATACTCAATTAAGAAGAAAGAAATTTATTGTCTTAGCTGGATTGGCCAGAACATTTGGAATACAGATTATTATAAGATTTCCGTGCAAATGCATTATGAGGGTGGATGGTATAAAATACATGTATTATGATCCTTCAGATTTAGAAAGGTTTTTGGAAGAACGTAGAATCCAGGGAGGGGGAGCGGACCCCTCAAATTGAAATTTGTTGGAATTAGTAAAATGTCTGTGTTACTTCTGTTATTTTGTTATATCAGGATTTTTTCTTTGATTTGATATTAGGCTTGCTCATCAGGCTCCCAATATAGTTTGGTAACTGGAAAACTAGGAAAGTTAAGAATAAGCTTTCTATTTTGTCAAATGTTTATATACCTAGTTTTTTCCTAAAAAGTTCAATGTAAAAAAATTGGATACAAAATTAATGGATTTACCTTGTAATTGGAAATTCATAAAAAAAAAAAAAAATTCCATTCATACACCACACCAAATTCTCAGTTTAGCTTCCAAATAACTTCTGTGGGTATCCTGTGTCTTTTCCTTACCATATTAATTATTTTAAGCAGTTTAAGGCTAATTATATTTATACTCTGCAAATTAAACATTTTCCCCTAAACCAAAGGTCAAAACAGTGTCTTTATAATTCCATTGGGTGACCACCACCACGCAAGCATACACCTAAGCTCCTTCTCCTATCCCCTCCAGCACCCTTCTTAGCCACACCCACATAAAATGTACTCTCTCGGACAATCTCTGGCCTCTTGAAACCCTCCCCTGGTGACACCCTCCCCCTCTCACATTCCCAGACCCTCTCACCTATTCCTCTACAGTCCCACCCACCATGTTTTCCACTTCATCACCTTTACTTCATTTGGGAATCCTCACAATTCAGTAACTCTGTAAGTTATAAAAATCTCAACTTTACCCAAAAGCCAATTTCTTCATTCTCTTTCATATCTACTTTATAGGCAAAGAGTCCTTTATTATCTTAGCAGTTTTATATGTACATAAGTTTCCCAAAATCCAATTTCTCCTTTCTTATACATATCTACTTTATAGGCAAAGAGACATTTATTATCTTAGCAGTTTTATATGTACCAGTATTATTAAGTTACTAGTCAACTGCATTCTATCCACAGTTTCTTGTTACCCTGTTAATTGTCAAGCGCACCTTCTGGTGCAGTTTCTTGTTTGTTGTGAACCGACATGATATCCCTGATGAACGTCAGTATATAAAAGCACTAAATAAATAAACAAACAAATAAATAAATAAATTGAGAAGTTTTTATCACTTTTTAATCTCAGGGAGACCCTGGGGAAAACAGGTGGAATAACATTCTTAAAATTCACTTTTGTCTCCTAATTCTAATTGTGCTCTGGTTACTGTAACTCCTGAACAAGACCAATACTGGCAAAAAAATTAATTTTATTATAGTTAACATTTGTTTTCACAGGCCTTTGATGTCCTCTCTACTGCTCGCTAGGCATTTCTCATGACACCTGCTGGATGCTCATCATACTCTTCCCTTTTCCTTACTAGATTACTGACCTTTTATGCTTCTTTTTTCTTTGCATTTTATCTTAATGTTTATGGTATTTGTTTTTATGTTGTTTTTATTTTCGTATTTTGACAGTTGTAAACCGTTTTGACCGACACTCATTGTAAAAGCGGTATATAAACCTTTTAAAATAAATAAATAAATAAATAAATTTGTTAAACTTATTGGCGCTGGGTTCATCAGGGTTCCTCCTGGGTGCTGTTCCTTACAATCCCCTGGCAAAACTTCCCTTGCCCTAATGTATTACCTCTCCACCCACCATTGCCAAGGTTACTGAGAACCGGGTGGATGGCCCGCGCTGCTTCATTGCATTGGTTTCCATTCAGAAGCACGATTAGCATTATCAATGTGTGGAGGCAGAGACAGCCACTGGTCCAGAGCAAGTCAAAATCAAAACGGCCAGTGTCTCATGATGTACTGCTACAATAGCGCCAGAGATCTGCTATAATGTAAGAGGACAAGTTGCATCTCATACAGATCAATGACACTGACAGTCTTCTGCCAAACAGCAAGCTGTAACCCCAGGCACAGTGGCTTTTGATTAAAATGGCAAACCCTTGCAATCTAATGGCAATTGAGGGATATTAGTAGTGACCCTTTATTCCAAAAGAGCACAAATATGTTTTCAAAAGCTATATCACTTGTCTAGGCAAGTCTGTACAATGCGTGCATCTAGTTCATCTGGAAACCATTTTTACACTGGCCGAAACTGAAGAGTGAACTCTGGCCTTGCTGAAATGCATTTAGCACTGGTTTTAAATACATTATGGAGGAAAGTTAAATGCAGGCCACATAGCAACTAAGAGAAATTTGGAGGAGAAAATATACTGTGGCGCAGTTTTCAACTAAAACGACAGGGCTCTGACTTTACTCCTTGCCTGTTTTTCCATGACAGACTTAATGAAGTACTTAGCAACTGGATATAAACTATGGTAATAATATGACAATCTTATTTATAATAAACCACGTTTGTTTGAGATGCCAATAAACATATATTTCTTGCAACAACCACCCTCATACGGGAGCCCAATCTTTACACTTAAGCCGTGTGTATTTTTTCATTCACTTAAATCTATATGGGATTTGTAACCCATTACAAAGTGAATAGCTCACCATATATATTATATAATCATCGGGTTTGTTGCAATGGCTTGTTATTCGAAAATGACTGTGAACCTTGGCATTTTTTTTCCTTTTTTTTCCAATTAATTCTTTTTTTTTAAAGTCCACACAATCTGTTCACTGCAAAATATATCCACAGATGAAGAAAAACAAAAAAAACACTTATCGTGATGTTGAATCGCATAGGCATTACAACTTCTGAAACACGCCAAAACGCTAAGAGGAGTTCTATCCGCAGAGAAAAATTTAACTTGAAGCCCGAGCCTCTGAGGAGTTCTTTAAATGAAACACACGCTGTGTCGGGCGCTGTGGAGATAGCAGTTTAAGGTTGAAACTGCGATACAGATTCGAGCGTTTTGGGAAGGGCACATGAAGTTGTAATGCCTATGCGATTCAATATCACGATAAGTTTTTTGTTTTTCTTCATCTGTGGATATATTTTGCAGTGAACAGATTTTGTGGACTTTTAAAAAAAAAAAAGAATTAATTGGAAAAAAAAGGAAAAAACGCCAAGGTTCACAGTCATTTTTGAATAACAAGCCCGATGATTATATAATATATATGGTGATCTATTCACTTTGTAATGGGTTACATAGAAACATAGAAATGACGGCAGAAGAAGACCAAATGGCCCATCCAGTCTGCCCAGCAAGCTTTCCCACTTTTTTTTTCTCTCACTTACTTATCTGTTTCTCTTGGCTCTTAGTAACCTTTTTTTATTCTATTTTCCTTCCACCCCCGCCATTAATGTAGAGAGCAGTGTTAGAACTGCATCTAAGTGAAATAGCTTAATTTAGTTAGGGGTATTAACCACCACAATAAGCAAGCTACACCCATGCTTATCTGTTTATTCAGACTATGTAATTCAGTCCTTGTTGATTGTTGCCTGAATATAGATCCACCTTTCTTCATTCCCCCCTGCCGATGAAGCAGAGAGCCATGCTGGCTATGCATTGAAAGTGAAGTATCAGTCTTGCTCCCCTGCCGTTGAAGCAGAGGGCTATGCTGGCTTTGCATTGAAAGTGAAATATCAGACTTGCTCCCCTGCCGTTGAAGCAGAGGGCTACGCTGGATATGCGTGAATTGTCAAAATTTCCTCCCCTGCCGTTGAAGCAGAGAGCTATGCTGGATATGTGTGAAGTGTCAAACTTCCTCCCCTGCCGTTGAAGCAGAGAGTTATGCTGGATTTGCGTTGAAAGTGAAGTATCAGGTATTTTTGGTTTGGGGTAGTAACCGCCGTAACAAGCAAGCTACTCCCCTGCTTTTATGTGGTTGCAAATTCTTTTTTCCACATTACAAATCCCATATATATTTAAGTGAATGAAAAAAATACACATGGCTTAAGTGTAAAGATTGGGCTCCCGTTTGAGGGTTGTTGTTGCAAGAAAAATATGTTTATTGGCTTCTCAAACAAACGTGGTTTATTATAAATAAGACGTAATGAAGTGGCATTCATCAACCTGGATCTTTTAAAGCTAAGGGTCTCAAAGCCAAGGATATTGCCATCCGGGCTGACTAGGAACCCCCCATTCTGAGTGGCTCAGGCCCCACTGCCTCCACAAATGGAGACTTGCAGAATCCTTGCCTAAATCTTTCCAGCTACCTAAGCTTCCAAGTTCACGGTCCTCGTTTAATGTAACTTTGTTTCTCCTTTACCTAGTTATTTTTTACCCCTGTTCGATGTAAACCGTCCTGATATGGTATTTAACCATGAAGGTCGGTATAGAAAAATGTTAAATAAATAAATAAATAAAGTGCTCTCTGCTTCAACGGCAGGAGGTAATGGGGGATTGGACTCAGAAACCAACAAGGGCCCTGACTTTGACGGTCTGGAAAACTGAAAAGTGCAGAAACTAGCATAAGCTTGTTGGGCAGACTGGATGGACCATTGGCCATTTTCTGCCGTCATTTCCACGTTTCTATGTTTATGTTTCTGTGATTGCCAATACATCTCACGCACATTCATTGTGGATATCCTGAAAACCAAGACCCACTTGATGGGGCCACCAACAATAATATTTTATTAATAAAAAGAACCATGAGCTAAATGCTGGGCAAAAAGCCAGAACAGGAAAAATAAGAAAAGAAAACCATTCCAGGAATGATTAAATTGAGCTAAGCCCCTCTTCATTTGAAGCCTGCTGATGACTCTCTAAAAAGGATTCTAACTGCGATGCATTAAAATAAAAGATAGGCATATTGAGGAATTAGCACGTACATCAACAGGCATATATCGAAGATAGAAAGCAGACCCTAAGGCAACAACCCTAGATTTTAATGCGAGGATACTTTGACGCCAAGCTTGAGTTTCCCTAGTTGCATCTGGGAAAATGGATACATTGTGCCGAGAAATTGTTTTCTCCTGTTTGGAAAAAATAATCATAGTAATCAGTCTTTTCATATTCCAATAGTAACATAACAAGAAAGAGAGTAGCAGTGCCAATAGATAATGGCAATAAATCAAGAAAGAGATTTCCAAGAGTATCATCTGCAATAACTGGCAATGGTTCAGGAGATGAGAGATTTGTATTCCCCAATCCTCCTACCCTCTTTATGGGCAAATAATAATGTATGGGGATGCCAAATTCTGCCCCTCACTAACAGTGTTTCCCCTTAGGATGCAGGAGCAGTCACCTCAACTGGCTTGTTTGCCAACAGTAGGTGTCAGAAGTCTCCTTCAGACCCTGCCTTGTAGTGGTGTTAGTGCAGGTGGGTATATTTAGGAGGTGAGCCACTCGCCAATGGAAGGGGGATTTAAACCTGAATAAAAGGGTTTGTCCCCATTTGATGAACAGGAGAAGGAGACATGGTTTCAGGAGTTGACATTCATCTCTTGGGCCTTATCCCTCCACAGGGAAGATTCCAGGAGGAGGAATGAGAAACTGTTCCTGGTTCCGGGAAGTTGGCTGAGAACCAAGGATTCAGCCAGGCCTTACTGGGAGGAAAGAGCTGAGGAGTCAATGAGAAGGGAGAGCCTGGGATTCCAGTTTTGCAGACAAGAGTAGGCCTGGGAGGAGAGGTGAAGGAAGATACCTCATTCTTGCCTGAGAGGGTTTTCGATGAGGTGTGTCTTCTAGGGGAGATCTTAGAATAGGAGGTTACCCACAGAGCTGAGCCAGAAGCTCAGCCAAATGGCAAAAGCTGAGGAAAGGAAAGAGGACAGCCTGCCCTACCAAACAGGAAGGGTCCCTGCTCCAGGGAACAGACCTAGAGAAGAGGAGGATTTGCTGAAAGAGACTGCTTTTATATTTTATGCTGAATTTTAGACTTCTGGTACATTGTTAAATGTGTGCCAGAGATATTGGACTTTCTTTTTATCTGTTCATCAATACCAGTAAAGTTGCAATTTTTGAACAACAGTTTGGGAGTCAGTGTGATAATTATTATTGGTTTTTTTTTGAGAGACTGGGTTGGTGAGCAGAGGAGCCTCAGTATAAGAAAACTTCAAGGCCCTGGAAAGACTGTTTCTTCTCGCCCGCCACCCCCCCTCCCACATGTAGGAGCTCTGAGAGGTTATGGGGCCATGCCATGATGGTCCCAGTGAGTCCCTGTGCCCAAGAGCTTACCGGGATGGGGGCTACAATAAGCTCATACTAGACTCAGGAAGTACCAACTTTTCTTTAAGATAACTTTTAAACATATCTTCTTGCTGTTGTATCTGAAATGCAAGGGAAACTATTTAAATAGAATTTTCTAGCCTTAGGAAAATCCTCTGCAATCTCGTTCAGCATAAAGCAATATTATCAGATATTAGTGTATCACATTTTCATGGAATTACAGTAACATTCATTTTACTGTAGCAACTTCCTCCCTAACTTTGACCATAGAGTTCTCACAGATCACTACATCTTTTTCAAAATTGAACAGAATATTGTGTTGTAACTCTATTTTAGTCATCACTAATGCTTACAACTTGACAACAGCAAATAACATTGCGTTAAATCCCAAATCTTCAAAGCAAGTAGACATAGCAAAATGCAGAGGAACAGTTAAAATCTTATCATCTTGAAGTAGAGGAGGTATAATTACAGGTGCATTCTCTACCAAGTTCCCTTGGGTAGGGTATAGCAAAGAAGGCGATACACTACTCACCACCACAGTTTGAAGAACCAAAATAGACTTTTGCAGGGTCTTCTTATCAGGGGACTCAACAAATCCCATGAAGCAGATGAGCATTGTAGGGCAATTTTAGAAGGCTGAAAGGTTTCAGGGCCGGGATCCAGAGGGCATCCAGGAGAAACAACATTGAAAAAACGTGGGACTCCTGGCAGGGCTGGCTTTTGGGGTGTTGGAGGCACAGGGCGCCATGCTTAATGGGGTGCCACTGCCTTCCACACCCCCCCCCCTCCCAACTCCATACAATGTCTGCAGGCAGGAGACTCAGGAATGCTGCACAGGAGGAAAGAAGCTACGTTGGCAGGTGAAGGATCAGCCATCAGGGAAGAGGAGGATGGGGATGGAGAAGAGGATGCTAGGGGAAGACAGAGCCAGGGATGCTGGGCACTATGGGCAGAGGAGATGCTGGTGCTGCTGGGCAGAGGGTGAGGGAAATGGTGGGGGATGGGTACACCATGCCGGAGCCACTGCCACTGCTGAAGGAGGGGAGTGCTGTGCCAGAGCTGCTGCCAAGGGTGGAGGGCATCAATTAGCCTAGAGCTGGTTCTGACCTCTGGTTTTGGTTCTATGACTTCTTCTTGAGCAAGAAGGGTAAGATGATCACCTGGCGATCATCAGCCAGGAATAGAAAGACTGTCTTTCATTCTGGACATAATGAGAAAGGCTGAAGTGTTCACTCAAAGAGGCCTGCTCAGTCAGGAGCCATCTTGCTCTTCATTTTCCATGGAAAATGTTACCTACTTGTGTTGTATTAGGGGGAAAAAAATAGCTCTGCACAGATGTACTTGCCTACTTCCCATGTGTGCCTGGAAAACTGAAAAAAAGCAAAAAGAAAAGATTATATTTAGATTTCCCCGGAGAGCAGGGCTGTAGCCTAAATCTCCCTAATTTGATAGAATACACTATACTGGAACAGAGGACACAGTGGGTGATCCTCGGAGTGAAAAAATTAATCCATTAAATTAAACAGCCCTGATTCTTCATCTGTAAAAATATTTTTTGCTTTCCAGCTCACTGAAGGTGCTTTGTGTTCATTCAATCAACAGAGAACAGGTCATTAAGTTGGTGGCAATTTACAGCTGTAAAGGTTGCATCTGCACTGTCTAATGCAGGGCCAGCTTTCGGCTGGTGAAAATAGTGTGACCACACTGGGCCTCACAACTAGGACACCCCCCCCCCCCCGACAGCTGCATAGGACTATAGAACGAGCCTCTAAAGGGTGGAGAAAGGCCAATGCCAGCATAAGAATTGCCGTGCTGGGTCAGACCAAGGGCCAACGAGCCCAGCATTCTGTCTCCTCCGACAGTGGCCAATCCAAGTCACAAGGACCTGGCAGGTGCCAAAAAAGTAGATCTATTTCTTGCTACTCCCAAAGATAGCAACTGTTTTCCCTCGTCTACCTGGCTAATAATGTGTGTTATGCAGTTTTCCTCCAGGAACTTGTCTAAACCTCTTTTAAACCCAAACTATGCTAGTCACCTTGCAATAGATTCCACAGCTTGATTGTGCGTCGAGTGAAAAATTACTTTCTACAATTAATTTTAAATTGGCTGGTTGTTATTTTCATGGCTAAAATTGCTTTGAAAATATTGCATTAACACAGAATGTGTAAGGAAGAGGAAGGTGTTTTAAAGCTGAGCAGGAGCTGTGGATGTGCACGCTAGCTGGTCTTCATCTGCTGTCATGTGCTCTGTTTTTCCATTTTAACCAGAGCCACCAGTTTCTTGCAGCAGATTTTTCAAGATTCTGCGGCAATTCAGTGGCAGATTTGCATAAATTTGATTTACATATTAAATGATGCTAATTTGCATTTTACTTTACAAAAATAAAGTGGTTTTCTGACATTAATTGCATCTGGTTAACTTATTTGGTTCTTTTTTGGGGGGGGAAGAAGAAGGAATGGGGATAGAAAAAGGGGACTAGAGTAGGGTAGGATGTGGGCTCTGGGGATGAGGCGTGAAAGGGGATCTCGAAGAGAAACGCAAAAGGGATCTCAGGGAGGAGGAGAAGAGGGAGAGGAGATCAAGGCACAGAGGGAGGGGAGAAGGAGGGAATCGGGAAGCAGAAAGAGAAAGGATGGCAGGGAAAGGGGGAGGAAAGGAGTCGAGCAGAGGGAAAGGCGACGCGTCGTGGAACAGGAAGGGAGAGATCTGAGATCAAGAGAGGGAACGAGGGAAGATCGACTTTCATTCATTCCCTGGGGGGAGGTATGAGGGTATGGGATTCCCTCATCCCCTACGCCCCCCTCCAGCCCTGTAACTCCCACCTCACATCCCCTCTGCTACACTTTGACACCCACTGCAGCAGTCCCTTTGTTACTACTGCTGCTTAGCATTTCTATGGCGCCACACGACATAGGCAGCGCTGCACAAACGTACAAAAAGACAGTCCCTGCTCAGTAGAGCTTACAATCTCATAAGACAAACATACAGGACAAGAGACTTTCATAAAGCAAGACAATGGTTAAAAACGAAAAGAAAAAGCAAAAGAAAGTTAGTCAATGAGGCTAAAAGCAGGCAATCAGACACAAGATTTACCTTTGTTCACATTCTGCACATAATCCAGTCTCTTCCCTCTCACTCATTCCCTCCCATACATTCTCAATGGCACTTTCTTCCATCACCGCCCTCCCCACAGCCTCTCATTCACTTTCTTCTCTCATTTACTCTTCCCCTCCATCCCCAAGATCTCCTCACTGTCCCTCTTACTCTCTCCTGGCACTGCTTCCCATCCCCCAAATTCTCTCATTTCCTTTCTCTCCTCCGTGGTCCCCTCATTCTCTTCCCTCCCCTCCTCCACTATCCCCTCCTGCTCCTTTATTCACTTCCCCCTCCCCCCTTCCTCTCCACAATTCCCTCACTCTCCTTCATTCTCCTCCCTCTTCTCAAGCTTCTCACTCTCTTTCATGCCCTTCCCTTCCTCCTCTCGCGATTAGGAGGAAAACGGCAGAACTGCAGCACCTCGGTCTGTGTCCACCTCCACTGCTGCTGGGGCCAGAGTGTCGTTCTTTGAACCGCGCTGTTCAAAATGGGGTAGATTTTAAAAAAGTGCGCCTTTGCGTACTTTTGTTGGCGCACCAGGCGCAAACAAAATACACTGGATTTTAGTAGATATGCGCGTAGCCGCGCGTATCTGCTAAAATCCAGGATCGGCGCGCGCAAGGTTGCCGATTTTGTGCAGCCGGTGCGCGCCGAACCGCGCAGCCTGCCTCCGTTCCCTCCGAGGCCGCTTCGAAATCAGAGCGGCCTCGGAGGGAACTCGCTTTCGCCCTCCCCTCACCTTCCCCTCCCTTCCTCTATCTAACCCACCCCCCCGGCCCTATCTAAACCCCCCCTACCTTTGTCGGGGGATTTACGCCTCCCGGAGGGAGAAGTAAATCCCCGTGCGCTAGCGCGCCGAGACGTGACCTGGGGGTGGTTCCGGAGGGCGCGGCCATGCCCCCGGACCGCCCTGGGCCGGAACCACGCCCCCGGGCCCGCCCCCGAAACGCCACGTCCCGCCCCCGAAACGCCGCGCCGATCGGCCCCGCCCCATGACACGCCCTCGACACGCCCCCCTCGAAAAACCCCGGGACTTACGTGAGTCCCGGGGCTCTGCGCGCGCCGGCAGGCCTATGGAAAATAGGCGCGCCGGCGCGCAAGGCCCTGCTCGCGTAAATCCGGGCGGATTTACACGAGCAGGGCTCTTAAAATCCGCCCCAATGTGAGATTCTAGGCCTGGCAGCGGAGAAGGACCATGGCCTGAGGGGCGGCAATCTGCTGGCCCTCCTCCTATCCATGAGGAAGTGGGGGAATGAGGGAATCGGGCAGGTGGGGGATGGGAAGAGGACTCCATTCCATCCCAGATTCAGAACTCTCTGTGAGGTCTTCAAATGCCTGAATGGGCAAACCCCTGAATACCTTTCCCCAACTTCTCTTCCCTCAGGGGAATTCTGGTCCTCTCAAATGGCTCTTCTTTGCTGTCCTCCTCCAACTGCCACCAGATTGGCCTTGCCCGAGACTCCATACTTTCAGCTGATACGCTCCAAGAATTTGGAGCAAACTACAGTAGACCCTTAACTTACAAACTCAGTTTGTTCGTGAGGGCTGGTTGAAACTCAAGTTGGTTGTAAGTCAAGACTTTTTCCCATAAGAAATAATGGAAATACCCATAATGCGTTCCCAAAGCACCCCTTACCTAACATTTTCATAATAAAAAGGGTTGAACAATATGTCTAATTTACCAGAAACACCAATACGTTTCCTAGTGTACTCACCAAAAAGTTATAAAATGTGCCTAGCCTACCAGAAAATTCATACTGTACTCACCATTCAAGTTGACATCTTTGGCTTGCAAGAAGGGAGAAGGGGAAGGATTCCCCCCTCCCCAGAGCACATCTCTGGCCCCCAAACACTCATTCCTCCCTTTCTGTGCTACACTCCCTTTCTGCTGCTGCACAGAAGCTTCCTTGGTCACCAGTGATGCCGTTGCTTGCTGCAATGCCGTGCCGGGTCTGCCTACGTGCTCCTGTGAACATTTGCAGCTCTGGGTGTGCCTGAGATGGACAGGCCTCATCGGCAGCAGCAGCAGCCAATCGCTGCAACAGCAGAGCAGAAGTCCCACCCACCAAGCCCCCCCAAAAAACACGATTGACAGGAAAAAATGCCCAATTAGAAGCAACCACACGCACGAGCGGATACACATGGCCTTGGCCAGCATTCAGGTTGTAACTCAAGACTAAAATTTTGGTTGTAACCCAAGTTGTTTGTAAGTCAAGCCGGTTGTAACTTGAGGGTCCACTGTACCACTAACCCTGAACCTGGAGCCATACTACCAACACCATGGGTTTTCACTTAGACCTTCCCCTAAGACCCACTTCTTCTGGCCCAGCTACCTGAACTCCTGAAGAAGGACTGCTGTATACACAACTCAGTCTAAACTATTTAAAAAATGGGTCTCCGAAGCTGCTACTCTAATTGCACATTCTTGTTATAAGCTATTCAAATGCCTCTGTTCATTTACATTTTGTGTAATCCACTTTGTGACCAACTTGGGAAAAAGGCAAAATATCAAATGCCCATCAATAAATAAATAACGGCCACCGATACTCTCCTGACTGGACCCAGGCCCCGATCTCCCACAGCAATTTGGCTGGGGTTGGTCAATTCCACAGTAAGGGCTGCATTTTGCTGATCGTACCGCAGCTGCAGAATTGCAGGAGACTGGGGGGGGGAGGTCTGATGCAAAAGAACGTAAGAACAGCCTTAGTACTTGAAAATCCCTAAATCTGCTATTTGCCTGGGGTGGTTCCACTGGAAAATACACATGGGGGTTGGAAAATCAAATGCCCTGTACTTACTGTGCATATTTCTGAGCTCCCCTACCCTGGGGAATGCCTCTTCTCCCTGCCATTTAAAGTTGGCATGCTTTACCTGCACCAAGGACGGACAATTCTCTAAAACCTGGTTTACTTGTAAAAAAAACTGTGAAAATTCCACTCGTTATCAATGTAAAGATTCTAAGTCTAGAAAATAAATCTGAAAAAAACCTCTTGCTGATGGGGAAACTCAGACTAATTCAAATGCTTTGTTTTCAGCCGGATCCTGCAGGCATGGGGAGAAAGCGACTTGCTAACGGCCACAAGGAATCAGTAATTGGGATGAACCTTAAACTCGCTTCTGAATCCACTGCTCTAACCGACGGGCTGCTTCTCCTCCCTAAGCTAGGAGTAAAAAGTACAAATTGAGTTATATTAGGCAAGCAGAAGGGGAATATTACTAAACAAATAAGAATAATTCCTTTTGCAGTCCAAACATATAAAGTCTCCAGGCAACGAAATCAAACAACCAGAAGACAGATTCCTTCTGTTCCTTAACAGGATTATGACACATGACAAATGAACTAAATCTTTTTTCAGTTATTGGTTATTTCCATCCTAATGGCTAAAAAATGAAGGCACCCGGGTAACCAGCGGTAATTTTTGGTGTAACATTTCTGCATGGGGGTAACCTGCACGGAGCAGCAGTTGCAACCCTTAACACCTTGCTGGGCAAACTGGATGGAGCAGTTTGGTGTTTGGCGTCATCTAGGATGTTAGTTTTAGTCTTCTGTTTTTCAAGAGGAGGCTCCTTTCTGCTCATATCCTGGAATGTTTACCTTTCATAATCTTTTGCTTTTGAGCCCTGTGCTGCATCATTAGTAGAGAGAACTGACATGATTGTTGCCCTTGGAGATACCCTGCTGTTTCCTGGCAGTGGCCAAAAGCAAACACTGCCAGTCACCCGTATAGCCATCTGCACTTCTTATATGATAGGGAGACAAATTTAGTTATTCATGTGCTCTTGATATAAAGCTGTTTATATGAGATTGAGATAGTAGCAAGAAATAATGGCATTAGGTCACTAAAGTTTATGAGATACTGTCATGCATTTAAAAATAAAGATCAATAGGGGAAGTTATGGAGTTCTGTTTAATGTACTGGATGAGAATTTAAGGAGTCTGCTAAGATAGGACACAGATGTCACAGATGTAGAGTCCTGCTTAATCTGCACTAACAAGAAGGCAGAAACTTTGGCATGCAATACTCACATGCCTATTTTTCCAGTCCTCCTAAGCAGTTGCATTGATTGCATGGATTCCAAGAAGGTCAGCAACCTTTTATGACTTGTGATCTATCCTACAATATATTAAACAACAACAAATTATGTGCTTTGACCATCTCACAAGAATGTCCTGGAATAAACTGACCCCAGAAAGCTTATATACAGTGACAGAATGGTTGGGAAGCCAGAGGAGGACCACATAGAAGATGGGTAGAGGGCATCAAAGATACATTGAATTGTAGAAGCAACATCAAGAGATTATGACCATTCCTTGACACCTAATGGATAGAGGAAGACTGGGGAAGAAGAGAAGAAATCCTGCTCTATCCTATCTGCAAGAGTTCTGCAGGGTGACAGAACCTGTCCATATATATGAGGAAATAAGGGAATTTATATCTGCATTATTAGATCAATTGCAAAAGTCATATTTCTGTACTTTAAGAATTCTAGTGTGATCATAAAAGTTTTCAGAAGTCAAAATTCTACTGACAGAATCCAGAGAAATTTCACATGAGGAAATCAGAGAAGATGACATTGACTCCACTCTTCGTTATTTTTATCCTTGTTCGGAGACTGCACTTTCCTGACTTTGGTTTACCACTCTGTCTCCGTTTCTTGGTAAATGTTTACATTTATGATAAACTTGCTCGTTAAGGATTGCTGCCTTTGTAGTCCGTACATTCACTGCTTAAATCTGTATTGGGACTCTTTCTTCTTTCTGCCATTGAGATACTTTGTTGATCACTTAGAAAGTAGTAAAAGTAGTAGATCTATCCCCAGAAGTACCCGAAAGAAACAGAATTCTGATTTGACGGCAGTAGATAATTATCGCCCTGTAAGTAGTCTTCATTTTTTAGCAAGGTTTTAGAAAAAAATAGTATATCAATAGCTCTTGTTAAACTTAATTAAGATTGATGGATTCCCTAAATGTTAATTTGGCTTTCAAAAAGTCATAGATTTGAAACAACTGTTTGGGCATTTACTAATAGTGGATAGGAGAAAGCAGACTTCACTGTAATACTGCTCAACCTCTTCACTGCATTTGACGCTATTGATTACAAGTTGTTGTATTGTCATTTGAGTGAGATAGGGATAGTGGCTATTGCACTGAAATGGCTACTGTAATTTCTAGAGGGCGTTGGGCTAGTAGATGCTATCCAGTTAAGCCACTTGTCTGTGGACTTCTGCAAATTTCAGTGATTTCCCCATTCCTTTTTAACATATACCTGGCCCCACTATATTAAGTAAGACAAGAGTTTGGTGTGGATTGTTTTATGTTTGCAGATGATATATAACTTGTCACCCATATTTATTTATTTTAAAACATTTATATTCCACTGATCCTAAAATCTTACCCTTGGTGGATTACAACCAAACATAAATACAGATCAGGAGTCTGGGATCAAAAAACTGAATAGCTGCCTGGGATCAGTGGCAAAGTGGCGAGAGCAGACACCCCTGAAACTGGCTTAGTAGGTGGGAGCAAGCATTAGCAGTTTGGCCAGAAGTGGCGGGCATATCACTGACCACTAAAGAGACAGTAAGAAGTTTGGGACTCTCAGCTGCCCTTACAAAACCACATTTCAGCAACCGTTCGTAGCTTGTTTCCTCAGTTACGATTAATTTGTCAGCTGTATCCCTCACTAGCAGTAGTGCCCTTAAGCTTAATTCCTTTAGCTAGGGACAGAGAGGTGGAGACTGTGGGGAGGCCCCTCCCTTTGAGGGAGCTGGGATGGCCGTCCCCTTGTGAGGCATTAAAAGCAGATCTCTCCTGAAAGCTTTGGCTGCAGTGCAGTCTGGTTTTCGAGGTTAGACGAGGTGGAGGAGCATTTCCTGTGTTGGGTTTCTGGGCCTTCTTGGAGATCTTAAGGTAAACCCTGCCTGGTGTTCCGGAGAGAGGTTGGGGATCTGCTCTTGCATCTCAGGTTGTTTTGGGTCTTCAGAGGTTTTTCTTTGTAAGAAGCTGCGAGACCCCATGGGTGTTGCCTGGAGGGAGGTCACGGGGAAACCATTCCCTGGGCGGCCCGGGATAGGGAAGACCTGTCCCTCCTGCCACCTCGCTACAGAGAATTTCTGGTGATTTTTCGATTCAGTTTTAGGAAAGAGATTATTGGTTGCAGGAACAATAACTGAATCGTGCGAACCTCCAAGTTTTCGGTGACATGAAAATACGTGTTCACATGTACTGGTCCATACCTTTGGGATTCTGTGCCTTGGGAGTTGCAGTAAGAGACTAGCTATTTTTCTCGTAGGAAAACGTTGAAGGCATGTTTATATCAGCAGGCATTTAATCAGTAGTGTAGGGCAGGGGGAATGAGTGATACTGGGTCGCTCAATTTGTAAGCATAGGGCTTTTTTTTGCTTTGTATGCTTGTGAAGTTTTTGATGTTACTCAGACTGTACATGATTGGATTTTAATGTCATTTTAAATTGTAACTTGCCTTGATATTCGCTCGAAAAGGCAAGACATCAAATAAAGAAAAAGAAACAGAAAATAAGTACTGCTCTGTGAATCAGCTGGCAGCGTGTGCTGATGGAGCAGTATGGTTACAACACACACTGCAGTAATCAGAGGTCAGCATGTTACTCCAACGAAATGGTTAGGTTCTATTGGTCAAACATAGCTTCTGCTGAATGTAATTGCAGGGCCCTAGGTTTGTCACATCCAACTTAATGACTTTTTATTTATTCTCCTACCCACCAGCATCCATACTACATGCCCAAAATGCATTTCTTTAATGTTCTCTTTTCTTTATTCTCCTTCGGGCAGTATGCACATTGTATAAATTAATGAACCATATACCACTCCTTGGGGCACTGTCAGCTGAATGCATTTTAACTGAATGACTGCGGCACTGAAAGGTAAAATGAAGGTCAGTTCTTTGTCATTCATTGCTTACCTCGAAGGATGGTTGACCTAAGAAATGAAGATGAAATCTAATCTATAAATTTCTTTCTTGATGGAAACTGTGGTACTTGCACATATACCGTACATTTAACATCTGTGCCTAATTATTGACCAACTGTTGATACGCCACACTGCTATTACAGGGAGTCAAAAAGCATGCGGGTACAGTTACAAGCAATAAACAGACCTATAAACCACAGTATAATTTGTCAAACTATAACTGTTTTGTCAAAGATCATCCTGCCAACTGACTGTAGAGCAGATGGAACTGTAGATTACTTTCACAACGGAGAATTTGCAGGCAGACAGCACACTCTAAGCAACACACAATGGCGTTGGCTTACTGCACATCAGGACTTTGGATGGATTATAGATTTTAGGTGAAGAAACACCAGTGAACATATTTATTAGACACCGTGCCAGAAATCTGAAACAAATAGCAGCCTGCCGTGGACACTTAATAGGATACTGCTAGAGCATATGTCTTTCTATTACATATGTCAGTGCTTCCCAACCCTCTTCTGGAGACACACCTATCCAAGCGGGTTTTCACAATGATTATGCATGAGATTGAGGCCCAATGCATGCAAATCAATGTATGTAAATTTATGTCATGCATATTCATTATGGATATCCTGAAAACCCGACTGGTTAGGCATGCCTCCAGGAGAAGAAACACAGATATGTTACTATCAAAATGATTCTCTAATCTTGTGTAGCGCACCCTTGACCATTTACCTTGCATTCCTGGGTCTGGGACTGACCTGGCGGGAGCCCCCTTAGGGCAGACTCCATTGGTCCTCACGTTCTT
Source organism: Rhinatrema bivittatum (assembly GCF_901001135.1). NCBI lineage: Eukaryota > Metazoa > Chordata > Amphibia > Gymnophiona > Rhinatrematidae > Rhinatrema > Rhinatrema bivittatum. Next base: position 27,846,532 of record NC_042632.1, on the reverse strand, counting down.
GGTGCCCGGTATCTCCACCTGGGGAAGAAGGTATTAGTGGGTGGGATTTCCCTCCCTTCACCCCAGGAAAACAAATGGGACTGTGAACAAGGCTGGCAATATGTACAAATATATACAGGTTTATTAGACTATACAAATATACATTTCTACAAGGTGGCAAGAACATTTAGTATTTGGCAGTTTGGGGATGTTGGCCCCACAGTATACTACCATATAGAATAAAAGGGACCTCTTGAGTTCCTGCTTAATCAAGGGTTATTATTATCCTCCCACTTTTTCCCCAAGTCTCACTCATGTGAAAAGATGCAACTGGGGCTGGTGGGCAGTGTTGGCCTGGGGGGGGGGGGGGGGTCCGCTGTATCTAAACTAGCTCCTTCCATTCTGCTGAAAAGTCTGTGCCAATACTGGGGTCCATACCCTCCTGTGGGACCCAACTCTGCCTCCCGGGCTGCCGCTGGTGTACCTGCCCATCTGGGAGACCCAACCATCTCCCAGACTGCCACTGGGGTCCCCTTGCTCAAGGGGGCCCACTCTACCTCTGGATCGGCCTCTGGGTGTCCACACCCTTCTGGGGGACCTGACTCCACCACCCAGACATCTGCTGGGTTCCCCTTGCTCAAGGGCAACCGCTTGATCTCCAGATCTCTTGCTGGGGGTGGGGGGCCAATCCACCTCCAGGCCTTTAGTTCTCCTCCCTTGGTAGGAAGGTTCTGGCCCTCCATAGTCTCAGCTTTCAGTGACGTTGGCTCCCCTAAGCTCATGTTTTCTGGGAACTCGGTACTCATGTGTCTGAATACCCTTATTAGTCAGGGTGAAAATCTGTTTGCTTCCTAGGACTGTTTTTCAGTACATTTCTCTCATAAATCCCTTTCCCATGATAGTTCTGTAATTTAGAAGTTTGAATCCTCTGATTTTTTAGTGATATTGCCTACAAATGTAGCAGCAGAAGTTTAGGGGACTGAGACATGAAAATCCCCTACCTGAATCTGTGACTCATCTATTCAATGGTCAGTTAAGCATCTTCACAATAAGGGGTATTTTGAGTTTCCTGGGCTGGCAGCTCAAGTTACATAGGTGCATTGTTCTCTTTTTTTTTTCTCTGCTGTAGTTCACTTAAATGGTAGCATGCTCAAACCTTTGCTTCTTGTAAGAAGGTTTCACTGCTAAAGAGAAAATTACATCCATCTATGGTCTGCAAAACCTATTCACTAGCATGCATGGTTTTTCTGTTTATTTATTTGTTGTACAAATAGCTGTCTATACATAGCAGGGATGGCCAACTTCAGTCCTCAAGAGCCACAAACAAGTTTAGTCTTCAGAATATCCACAATGAATAAGCAAGAGATATGTTTTATGCTTCAGACTGATGATTATACAAGACCCGTTTGGTTATTAAAAACATGAATCATTGTTTATATACCTAGGGTGGTATGAAGGTCCATCTATAATAACCATTATTTGCATTTATGATATGATTTATTTGGCATAGCAACATGTTTTTAATAATTATTTATGGACTTTTTTTGCCAAGAATTTGTCTAAACCCTTTTTAAACTCAGTTATGCTAAATGTTTTGACCATATCTTCCGGCAACAAATTCCATAGCTTAATTTTGGGTTGAGTTTAAAAATAATTTCTCCAATTTGTTTTAAATCTCCTACCTGCTACTTTCTTGCAGGATCCCCAGCCCTTGGGTTATCTGATAGATTAAATAGTCATTCCCTGTTTATGTGTTGCATCCTGTTCATGATTGTATAAACCTCTATCATATCCTCTCTGTGGTCTTTTCTCTAAGGTGAAGAGCCCTAATCTCTTTAGCCTTTCTTCATAAGGGAGCCATCCCATCCCCTTTAGCATTTTTGTTATCTTTCTCTGCACCTTTTCCATTTCCGCTATATCTTTTCTGAGGTGGGGCAACCGGAAGTGAATGCAATACTAAAGGTGCGGGCGCCCCATAGATCTATATGGTGTTCTCAGTTTTGTTCTCTGTTCCTTGCCACGTAATTCCTAACATTCTGTTTGCAGACTGAGCTGAGAATTTGAACTTATTGTCCACAATGACACCGATATTCTTTTCCTGGGTGGTGACTCCTAATAGGGAACTCAGCATTGTGTACCTATAGTTGGGAGTGATTTTTCCCCATGTGTGCATCACTTTGCACTTGTCTCTATTAAATTTCATTTGCCATTTAGATGCCCAGTTTTCTAGAACTTGCAGACCATGTAAAAAAATACTGAAACATGCCTCCCCCTTACACATCTTGCACATTCACAAGTAGGCTCCCTCCAAGTTGACCTGTATGCTTGTCTTGATTAGATTGTAAGCTCTGTTGAGTAGGGAATGTCTCTTATGTGCTATTATTTGTTCAGCACTGTGCATGTCAGGTAGTGCTATAGTAATAAAACCTGCTCCCCAGTCCCCATTCCTTTTTTTCATAAAAGCACCCAATTCCACCCCATGCTGGCTCCCAGCCCCATGGACGCCCCCTAACCTGGATCCTCCATGGGTCTGAAAGGGCTAGGTTCATGCCTATAGCTGGGTTAAAAAGAAGAACTCCCGAGACCATGTTTAGGTCTGTGGAGTAAAACAGTATGCATACTTGTCATTTTCAAAAACATGTGTGCTATTTCCCAAGCCAAAATCAGCCCATAGACAGGTGCAAAGTGCATGGCCACTTTTAGTGCACATAATTTACATTGTTTCAAAGAGGAGGATTTCTCTTTGAAAATTCATATGAAGTATGCATGCTAAAAGCAGCTGGGTAACCCCAGCTGTGGGCTGTTTGAAACTTTACCCACAAATGGCAGCTTTCAAGCATGCTTGGGAAAGGATAGAGGGCAGTAGTAAGGCAAGGGAGGGAGACAACTGCAGTTCAAACAGGGTCTGCGGTAACACAGAAGCAGAGGCAACAAGGTAGCGTGGGTAGGCCAAGTGCCCTTATCTGCCAACGACTCCTGCTTAAGCTTTTCTTTTACATTTCTAGTGCACAGCTAACAGACATTTATTACAGCATCAGATTCTAGTCCCCAGGTTTCATCATCCATGTCTTTTTCTTTCAAGGTAAAACAGACACTGAATGCAGGAGAGTTCCTTTTCATTCCATCACTGGGAATTCATTTCTCTGAGGGATCATTTCTTCTTTCCGAGTTCATAATAAATGTAGATAAGTGAGGCATATTTTACTTTTTATATCTATATGTTTTGGCAAACATATTGTTATAGTTCACTTGTGTCATGGATATTGTAATTGTATTTCACTTCTACTGCAAAATCAATGCAAAATAAATACAAATAAAATGATTCTGCCTACGGTTATGGGTTTCTGTCACATTTTTTCCTTTCTCTGTAATTTCTCCAGAAGAGGGGGCTTTCTGTTTGCTTTTTCCTTATAAACATTTTGTGAAGCATTTGCCTGATTCACACGATAGGGCTGTGCATAGGCGAATACACAGGAAAACTTCTTGTCTCAAAGCCAGGGAACATTTGTGCCTCTACCGAGACATGTCCACTGCAAAAGTTCTATGGCTGAATAATTTCACAGAGAAAGGCCATGGCTTGAAATCTTTGATAATAGATTGACATTGTTAAATTTGCGTATCTCTAATTCCCAGGTCTCTTCTCATCTCCCTTCTTGAATAACTTAAGATGTCTTTGAAGGAAGGCCTCCTGTTAAAAGTTTTTTGTTATTTGCCCTATGAGTGAAGGGATAAGGATGGGGGCAGGGTGGCCACTTCTCCTAGACCTGAGTCAGTAAATCTTTCCAGCTTTTTTAGAACATTCTTCTGAGGTTATTCAAGATCACGCCACTTTATTAGTTACATGATGCTCTGAGAATGAGAAAAACCTCATTATGCAACTTTTCTTTTATAATAGGAACTTTTCCTTTATGGGCCCACAATTTAGGGTTTTTCCAGATGTTTGCAGACAAACAAGCTTTCCTCCAGCTTTGGAAGTCTGTACTGTCTAAAGAAGCGTCTCTTTCTTTAAGGTACCTTGCAAAATGTCTGATTAAATCTCATGATAATGCTTATATTGTATTGTCTCTTCCTCCTTGAGGTCTTTATATAGGTTTTATTAATTATATAAAATGTCTTAGTTTTCTTTTTATGGTTCTTTTTCTTTCTTGTTTTATATGGTAAAATCTTGTTGTTGTAATTTGAAAAAAATTATAAATAAAGACTTAAATAAAATACCAGTCAGATCCCAAAAAGAGTACATCCATTTCTTGTTACTCACAGGGTTAAATAGTGGCTTTCCCAGATCGACGAAGCCCATGAACAATCCATCGTACTTGATAGTACTCAACCAGTGTAGTTCAGGATGGGTGGCACATTTCTGAAGAATAACCATTTCAGGCCCGGAAAGGTTCACTGTAGATAATGCAGACTCAGAAACAAGTGGAGCACCTGTCAAGTTTGATGGAAAACCTTGCTCAGAATAACTGACTCGTATGACTTGAATTTACATCTTGAGCGTTTGAGCCAGACACAGATTTCCTTTTTTGGATCCAATGCTTACTGTGCATGATAGGTCGCTTCTCACCTCAATATTTCATAAATCATCAGACCATAAGACTTTATCGTGTAACAGCAGTAACCATTCACGCTCCCCCCCAAGATAATATTCCAGCCGGGCAGCTGTTTAGGATGTGATGTCTATGTTCTTCTTAGGATGATTTCATTGCTCAAGCAAGGCCAATGTAGGCATATTTTCTTTAATTCCCCCCCCCCCCCCCGTGCTGTTAGGAATGCTTACAAGCCAGCCTTAGATGTGAACCGTGACTTACTGCTGACTCCTCAATGTCCCGAGGCATCTGATAGGATTACTTGTACTCTGGACAGGTTGGCTGGGTCTATGCCATTATTAAGCACCACTGGGCTATTTTTCCCCCTCATGTTATATTTAATGAATTGCTCAGGTTTGCCTTTCATCGGGGTAGGAATTTAAGGAATAGTTTGTTTGTTTTCTGTATTGCAACCTGAACACTCCTCTGCATTGGCATAATTGGGACACTCACCTTGCCGATTTTCATTTTGAGTGATTACTTTCTTGAGGGGTTTTCTATTGGTTAATTTCAATCATGTGACCCTATTCTCTGGGAGATCCTGTGGGTTAGACCCTGATTGGATGGTTTTTATCATTTGATTTTATAGCACCTTTTAAGACTATTTAAACCATCCTGGGTTGGCATTTAATGCAGAAGGTTTTATGTTTGCTGACCAAGATATCTAAGTGGATTTCTTGTTTGGTAAGCACTTATTTGATTTTTGATGTGATCTAAGTTTTTTTGCTGTATGTAGCCTTGCTGGGTGTCCTGGTTTATTTATTGATATAGTTATTTTTCAGGTATTACTGTCCTTTCTGACACAGCCTTAGGGCAAAACATGAACCATGGGACTACTTTTATTGCTTTCATTAATGGAAGATTTTTGCTATGAAAATAAAAATTTGATGTAGAAGGATTTGTGATACACTTTTTCTTTTTGATTAATATTTTGCCCAACATTATCAATGCATTTCAGCAATTTTCCCCTTTTTTCATTTTTTTTTAAACAGAAACCAAAAGAACCTGATGAACATGAATATTTTCACAGAGCTGAAAATCAAACATTCCAGTATACGCATACACTGGGATAAGCTAGTTATCCCCAGACACCTCTAATTCCTTAATTCAGTGGTTCTTAACCGTTTTTCTACCAGGACACACCTGAGAGATGACGCTCACATGTATGACACACTGAACAGATGACTGTCATGGGACTAAATATAAACATATGCTCTGCATCCACAGGAGTCCTTAACAGTGGGGCAGAGATGAACTGAGTCATTTCCCTGTACAACTAACCATACAAAAAAGATATTCTGATTCTGGTGTCATCTTAACAGCATCACAAACTCCCTCTACTACCAGGTGCATTGTAAAATAATACAAACACACCCCACTCTGTCCATGTCTATCAAACCTGCCATACCTCAGCAGCACTAACTCCAAGAAATGAAACAGCAATAGCCCTCCCCATGAAAAGCCAGCAGCTCACCACCAACGCAATATAATAGTGAGAAAATACAACAAATAAGGCTGATACAAACCTCTAGTAAAGTACCTCATCTCAGTCACACACACACACAGATCACAGACAGACCTGTCTTCACTAAATATAGAATAGAAGACAGCAAATTACAAACGTGGAAACAAAACCTGGAACGGAAGCCCCAAGACCACCTTCTGCATACAGTGCAAAACTGGAGACCAGAAACAAAAATATAATTCCTCCTACATTAACTAAAGTTCAAAGAGAGAAGAAATGCATACTCTCAAAACTGACATAGTGTGGCCCTTGTACCCAGTCACTCCCCTCCATGCCTCCATCGCCCCTCACTTCTCTCAACTATTCAGTCATTCCTTCTCATGCTCTATCCCTGTCCAACATTCCCAACACCACCATCCTCTTCCCCATTCTCCTTCTCTCCCCTGTTTAAATCTTTCGGCCTTTCCCTTCCCTACCCAGAATACCTCTGAGTATCTCTTTCCTACCCTTTCCTGCTCAGCACCCCCCACTTCCCACTGCCCCAACCCATCTGCCCCATACCACCACTTCCATCTCTTTTCCCTGCCCAATAAACCCCAACCCCTCCCTCCTCCACTTCTCCCTACCCAGGAACCCCAACCTCTTCCCCCCCTGGCTCCCTATCTTCCCATGCCTTCCTGCCCAGTACTTTTCCCCTTCCTCCTGGCTCCCAGGCAGCAGAAAACACTTCAGTCCAATCCAGATTCTCCCTCCCCTTTATCAGCAGCAGATAAGGGCAAGATGAGGAGAGGAAGATGAGGAGGCAGCAGCAGTGGATCTATAGAGCTCGCACCATTCTCCCTTATGCTCCTGCTTTCACATCCAGGCTCCATGGGGTGAAGAGAACATCAGCAGCCTCACTGCTAGGCTAGGCAGAGGAAGATAAAGTTGGTGTCCTGCCGGGCCCATATGAACAGGAGTTGGTGATATCTCACTCTGATTTGGGTAAAGGAACAACTTCCCACCAGGCAAGGAAGAGGAGAAGAAAGCAAGAGCAACTTCCTGTCATATCCAATAAAGGAGAAATCAGCCAATTCATGTCCAGACTGATGAGGAAAGATCAGTCTTCTGAAAGCTCTGCGACCACCTCCCGGGATATAATGACACACTAGTGTGTCCCAACACACCTGTTGAGGTGCCAGCCCAGGAAACCCAGAATGAGAATGAAAAGGTTGCCAGACCCTTACAGTGAAGATGCTTAAATGACAATTGAATAGATGAGTCAGAGACTCAGGTAGGGGATTTGCATGTCACAGCCTCCTGTACTACTGTTCGTAACTTGCAGAGAAATATCATTTTAAATCAAAGGATAGCAAAATCCTAAATGACAGAACTATGACTGGAAAAATCCAACATTGTACAATTCTGAATGAGAGAGGGATTCATGAGAGAAATGTTCTGAAAAAAACAGTCTTAGGAAGCAAACACATTCTCACCCTATTAAGGGAAGTCAGACCCTTGGGTACTCAGTTCTCAGACAACACAAAAAAAGAGGGCCAGGCAGGTTGGAAAAGTGTGCACACATTCTCTTTCCATGGTTCTGCCTAGGTCTTGGCCTTTTGGCTGAGAGAAGGTAACCCATCCAGGCTGGGTAACAGCGAATGACTGGCCATGAGTTTAGTGTAGCTAAAAATCACTGAAAACTGAGACCATGGAGGGCCTGAATCACTGAACACTAGACAAGGCATGAGCCTAGTGGAGCTGTAAGCCTAGGCCAGGAAAACGCCCTCCTACCAAGAGAGAAGAACCGAAGGACAGCAGCAAATCCAGAGGTGGAGCAGTACCCCAGAAGGAAGAGGACCCCAGTGGCAGATTGGGAGGTGACCTGGTGCCCCTGGTGCCAGGAGACCCCAGTGACAGCTTCAGCAGTCTTCCAGGAGGGTTTGGACCGCAGCAGCAGATCAAACAATCCCCTAGGAGAAAGGGGACCCCGGTGCAAGGCCCAGAGGCACAGTTGGGGGTCCCCAGGAGAGTGTGGACCCCAGCAGCATTCCAGGAGGTAGAGTTGGGCCCCCCAGGAGGCCATGGACCCTAGTGACAGATTCCCAGGAGGGCGTGGACCCCAGTGTTGGCACAGACCTTTCAGTGAAGTGGAAACAGCACCAAGGAGATGGCAGCGATTTAGATACCAAGATCATAGAATATAAGTCCAAATACTCAGTAATCTGAGGAAATCACATCAATTCCAAAAAATAACCAACTATTCCCCAGTTATCCCTTAATTTCTCTTAATTTTTTAATCTTTTTTTGCGATTTATATGAGTTATATCTCTTTGCGGGACCTTCATGAATACAGTTTGTAATTAGTGCAAACTGTGTTCTCTATAAGTCCAGCTTTACTTTATTTATTTTTAGGGACAGTGATTGAATGGGACATTAAAGCCAAGTTTTTGTTTTGGGGCAGTGATTGAATGGAACATGAAAGCTAAGTTTTGGGTTTTGCTCTCTTTGACAAAATAAGAATAAGACACTAACCATAAGGCTCCCTGGGAGGGGATCTTCATGATGAGTGGAGGATCTGGAGATCCGGCTGAAGGTTTAATAGAAAATAAAATTGAATTGAGTTTGAAATATTATTGGTAAAAATTTAAAAAATAAATAAAGTAAAGCTGGACTTATACAGAACAGAGTTTGCGCTAATTACAAACTGCACTCATGAAGGTCCCACAAAGAGATATAACTCATATAAATCACAAAAAAAGATAAAAATTAAGAAAAATTAAGGGATAACTGCGGAATAGTTGGTTAATTTTTTTAGCGATTTAGATACAACAGGCTCCCCTAGGTCAACACTGCCAACCAGCCCAATTGCATCTTTTCAGACTTGGGAAAAAAGTGGGAGGATAATAACAACACTTGATTAAGCGGGAACTCAAGAGGTCCCTTCTTTTATATATGGTGGTTTACTGTGGGGGCCAACAACCCCAAATTGCCAAATATTAAATGTTCTTGCTAACTCATAGGAATGTAGATAAGTGTGCTGTTTGACATCTTATTAGCGATGTACATAGTGATGTAGAAATGCATATACTTATGTGGTCTAATAAACCTGTCTATATTTGTAGATACCGCCAGCCTTGTTCACAGTCCCATTTCTTTTCCTGGGGTGAAGGGAGGGAAATCCCACCCACTAACATCTTCTTCCCCAGGTGGAAGCACCAGGAGCCAAGAACGTGAGGACCGATGGGGGCTCCTGCCAGGTCAATCTCGGACCCAGGAACACCCCCCATGCGGTAAGCAGTCAAGGGGGCATTACAGTAAGATAAGGTGAGCTCAGAAGTTGTCGGTGGATTTTCCTCACCATCATGAATATGATTCACCTTCTCAGCAAATGAAAACATTTGGATCCAATGATATGCTTCCAAAGCGTGGTGGCTCCTAAAAAATGTGTAGCTTTCCAAAAAGTGGCAATCAGATCACATGGCCACAGACAGCGCAATAAAGCACTTTTATGCATTTTGCAGGTAGGGCATTTATCAGAGTGGTAACTCCTGCTTTCAGAACTTGAAATGGAGAAATTATAGATCTACGCAGCAGACTTCAGGAGCTACTTTAAAATGTCAAAAGAGAAAGGGGAGCTGTATAGGTTTTTTTAAATTTAACTGACAACTGTATTATCTAAAAAAAACAAAAAGTAATTTTTAGAGTCTGTGCTAGAGTGAGGTAGTAGACTGATATCATAACATCCAATTGCCCACCTTCAAGGCCAAATTTCTGTTGACGCGGTCCCCAGCCAGTTAAATACTCCTGATGCACAGTGGGTATAGTTTTACAGTTACCCAGAGAATAGCCAGCGCCTGAAGCAGCCCTGCTGAAGAGAGGGCAGTACAGAAGAGCTCCAGTGCGGGTGGGCTCTCTCCGATATATCCCATTCTGGGAGGCAGTGGTGCCCAACTGCCGTCTTCACAAAGGAAACTGCAGGCACTTGAGCTTCTCTGGGCTGCTCATGTAGGGCCCCATTCAAATCCCAGATGCCCTTTCTCTGCATTTCACAGAGGAAATAGACAGATTGTCCCGGACTCACATTTCTAAGAGGGAAAAAAAAAAAAAAAGGGAGCACAAGTATCAGAAAAAAGAAAGACAGCAGAAAAGGGTCAGAAGCAAAGAATTGCAGGGAGGGGAAGGGGAGGAGAGTCATTTTTAACTTTTGTAACAAAAATGTAAAGGCTCTGTAGCCACGACGTACCACAATGCAATGGATTTATTTATTTAACATTTCTTACAGCCTGCTTAGCACAACGCATTGCTATCCTAAGCGGGAATCATAGCAACATAACCTTTAAAGAATAAAATATTAAAACAGTATCATAACTAAAACAGCAGACTTGCTCGAACAAATGCCATTTCAGTTTTTTTATGGAATACCTTTAAGTCCGCGATAGCTCGTAATTCAGCAGGTAAAGCCATCCACAATGCTGGTCCTATCCTCCCCAAAAAAGGCTCGCTTCGGCATTGACAATCCTGCTCCTTTAAGGGATGGAATCATAAGCAAGCATTGATCTTGTGATTGCAAAGATCGCCTTGGAATATAAGGATAAAGAATTTCTTTCAAATATTGCAGATTTTCATCCCTTAAATACCAATAACAGGCACTTTAAAGGTTACCCTATAAACAACTGGTAACCAATGTAATTGTTTCAAAACAGGAATAATGTGATCCTAGCATGCACAAGAAATAATTAACTGAGCTGCAGCATTCTGTAATAACTGTAAGATCTCTAGCCGAGTCTTAAGTAAGCCCTCACGCAATGAATTACAGTAATCCAGCAAAGTGATTATAAATGTCTGCATTGCTCTTCAAAAATCTTACTTACATTTTAACTGCCTGATTAACTTTAATTTGCAAAAGGCAGATTTTAAAACTGATCTTATTTGGGGATTTAATGACAAATTGGAATCCAGCAATACCCCCAAAATTCATACACAAAATGTATAGGCAGCCCAGCACAACATATCATCAAGGCTTATCATTTTATTAACATTTAATTTTGACTCAACCAAATGTGCATGTCTTGAAGGCATTTTGGTAATTACGTCAACAGAACCATCAACATTCTTAGCAGCAGGATAGATTAGCTGTATGCCATTTTAAAACCAATTCTTCAATTCAATATAATCTGACATAAGGGCTGAATGTAAATATTAAAGAGTGTTGCAGAGCCATGAAGAACTCCAGCTTTAATTTGATGGCAGGAGGAATATTGCCCATCGAAAACTACCTGTTGTCTTCGATTAGCAATAAAACAATGAAACCATTCTAAAATCTGGCTGCAGCGCCTATTGTAAAAAGCCTTTCCAGCAGCGCCGCATGGTTAACCATATAAAAGGCTGCAGAGACATCTAAAATAAAATCATAATGCAAGATTCACCCCTATCAATATACTGGAACAAAACTCACTTACTGAAACCAACAGTGTTTCAAGTACTCTGGCCTTTGTGAAAGCCCACTTTATGACTACTTAAAATACTATTATCCTCCAAATAGTCAGTCAACTGGGCTAATACGACTTTTTCAACAATCTTATTTAACACTGGCAGAGTAGAGATTGGCTGATAACAAGCAGCATTTCTAGGATCAAAATTACTTTTTTTGGAATGGTCTAACAACTGCACATTTTAAAACAATGGTGGAGGCCACGTGAGGTGGTGAGCCTGGAGGCTCGCTGAACTCCGGGCTCCAAGCACCACCCCTGAACAATCTGCGTTTATCATCGGCATCGATCCCCCTTCATGTCAATTGATTGCTACATGCAGCGATCTCCGGGAGGCGTGGGGCTGCCCATAAAAAGGCAGAAAAAGAGAGCCATCTCGGACGGGACATGCTAAAATGGCGGTGGCGACACATGAAACAGGGCCTTCCTCCAGTGATAAAGAATCTGTGGTTGCAGAGGTAACTAATGCCTTGGTCGCGGCTCTCTCAGGGAAATTGATGGAGATTTCTACCCAGATTGCAGATCTTAAACATTCTTTTTCCGAATTAGGCCCCTGATTAGTCACAGTGCAAGGTTGCATCTCCTTATGGGAGGATGAGTCTGTGGTGACTGAATTAAGTTTAAAGAAAATAGAAGCACAACTGCTTAGTTAAGATGGTAAATTGGATGATTTGGAAAATGGTTCTCGCAGAAATAATCTGCATTTTGTGGGTTTCAGTGAGAATTCTGGAGGAAAGGAATCTGCCCGAGCTTTTGGCCACGTGGCTCCCAGAGGCTTTAGATTTACCAACTCTCACAGATCAGATTATAATAGAAAGTTTGGGAGACAGCAAGAGGGAGAAACAAGACCTCGGGTCGTGATTGCAAAATTTTTAAATTTTATGCACAAGCAGAGGATCATGCAGGCATGTATGGCAAGCGGCAAGAAATCACTTATGAGACAAAGCGCATTCGAATTTTTCAGGATTATTCACTGAAAGTGTCTCAACAAAGGAAGGAAATTTTCTCAAATATGCATCTCGCTGATTTCAAAACAGATAAGCTTTGTTCTACAGTTCCCAGCCCGCTTGCACATTTGGCATGAGGGCAGTTCAAAACCTTTTGGTACCGCTGATGCCGCTCCCAAAATTTCTGCAGACTATTTAAATGGTGGATTCAAGTGCTGTAAGTGAGGGTGGGAAATCATCCTTTGTAAATACCGGCAAGAATTTTCTCATAAAGGAATTCTCACATTATGGGCCCCAACAGAGATAATTTTAGATAAGTACTTGCTAGTTTTCATCTGGAGTATTTGCTAGGGGCTTAAAGGCATGTTTGCTGGTATATCAAAATTAACGGGAAATGTACAACTGAGAGAGAGAGAAAGATGCAATTTAAGTTTTTGACACGTGCTGGAGGAGAAGAGAGATAAGGGAGAGAGGATGCAGACTTTTAAATACCTGTAAAATATTAATTATGCACCAGAATCAAATCTTTGCCAGTGGAAGGAAAGTTGTAGAACTAGGGGTCATGATATGAAACGCAAAGGAGATAGACTCAGGAACAAGGTCAGGAAATATTTCTTTACGGAAAGGCTGGTGGATGCATGGGATTTCCACCCAGAGGAAGTGGTAATGAGAGTTTGTTCAGAAGGAAGTGCAGGATCTTCAGCATTTGTCCTGTAAAGTTTGACTTTCAGCCTGCTCAGTGCTATAATCATAGAGAGGCTTTAAGAGTAATCCTCCACACACTCATAAGAATATTTCAAGTAGCCCATAATTAGTGACTTCCTATGCTTATGTGCCAGGACACACATTGAGCCTGCTTTGCAAAAAAATGTTTTCCCAATGACACAAATTGGGAGCCATCTCTTATCTAATCAGGACTTTTGTCTCTGTAAACTAATTTGAACTACATCCCATGGGGCTTATCTGAGCACCGTAGCCACGTTTCGCGAGAGAGGAATCCATGGGCCCAGCTATTCTTCCCTTTAATGACTCACTTTTCATGTCCCGTACTTTAATTTGAACACCATTTTCTTTTAAAGAACTGGAACTCCTTTTTTTCCCCGTTCTGCTTCTAATATCCATAGCATCTTTCACAGAATAAATTACAGAACAGTGCAAAAGGCAACAAAAACAAGAATCGCAGGTCCAGACTGCCACAGAAACAGACCAAAGCCGAACAGAAAGACAGAGGCTCGACAGAGGCTCGGCAAAATACAAATCCAGAGAGCCTGGGAGCTCTCTGGATTTGGCTTGGAGACTCTGCAACTGTAAAGGAATTGCCGGGTCTCTGGGCCAGCACTAGAAAACCCCGGGTCCTGCTACAAAAACAGAAGAAAGAAAGAGTCACCTGGATGCGCGCCTGGGAGAAGATCTGTCAGGCCTGTGTGGCTGACAGGGGGAGCATGAACCCTGAGTGCCAGAAGGAGGGCATCCGTCAGGCCGCAGGGCAGCAAGGAGGAGGTGCGTGGGCCTCCACGACTGAAGGAAAGAGGAGGAGATCCAGCGAGCCCAGCAGGGGATCTGTTTGGCCCTGCAAGCCTGGCAGAGGAGAGACTGCTGAGTTCGGGGTGAGGAGAGAGAATGCGTGAGCATGTTCATGAGTGAGAGAGAATGAATGAGTGTATGTGGGTGTGTGAGAGAGAAATTAGTGTGAGTGGGCATGGATATGGGTGTTTGAGAGAGAAGTGAGCCTGTGTGGACATGTGTGTGAGTGTGCATGTGTGTGTGGAAGAGGGAGAACAGTGAGTTTGTGTGTGTGTGTGTGCGTGTGTATGAAGGAGAATGAGAGGAGTAAGAGTGAGCATGTGAGTGTACGTGAAAAAATGTGTGTGCATGCCCCTTCCCTGCTAATTTATGACAATCTTAGGGCATCTGGAAATCAAAAGTTCCCAGGTAAGAGTGTCAATAATGATAATTTCAAACTTCTAAAAGCTGAAAACTCTCGACACCCCTGCTCCCTGGCTTCCCCTTCCCCTGTGTCTGCTCCCTGAAGTGGGTGCATGCGTCCATGTTTATGTGGCGTACCCTTTTCCCTCCATCTCATTCCCTCCCCTCTTTTCATTCTCACCGCTTCCCCTCTCGTCTCTCATTCCTCACCTCTTTTCAGCCCCCACCACTCCCCTCCCTTCACTCTCTTCTCTACCTTCTCGCCTACTCCTCTCTTCGCTCCTTTCCCCTCCCTCACACCTCTGATTCACCCCTCCCCCCTTCCTTTTCTTTCAATACCTCTCTTCTCACTTCACACTCACTCCCCTCCCATTCATTTCCTTCCCCGTCCCTCACCTCTCCCCCTTTCACTGCCCCTTCTGCTCGCTTCTCACTTATCTCTCTCCCCTTTCTTTCCCTTCTGTCTCATTTCCACTCTTCTCCCTCTCTTTACATCACTCTCACTCCTGTCACTCCCTGCTACCAAACCTCTCATTTCTTTTCGTTCCCCTCCTCTGTCTTCCTGTTGTTCCCTCACCCTCTTCTTTCTTTTCACTTCAATAGTTCCTCTCTCTCTCTCTTCAGTTCACTCTCACTCCCTACCTCCTTCAGCGGCATGGCCTGACCGCCTCTTCTCCCGCTGGCAGGGCCTGGCCTCCCTGCCACTGCTTTTCTTCCTCTGGTGGCCTCTCCTCTCACTGGCAGGGTCCTAAGCAACCCCATCACCTTTCTGCTGCGCTGTGCGTAAAAAAAACAAACAAAAAATAACAGAAAACCTCTCTCTACCTGCCAGATCTGGCGGTACCAAGAATAAGCACGGTGGGCCAGCAAAACAAGCTTGGGGGTCCGGGTCTGGCCTATGGGCTGTACTCTGGGGATCCCTGATCTAGGGCACAATTTAAAATGCTGCTCGCGTCTGCTGTAGACGGTCGGTCAATCAAGGCTACCACAGTCCCTTTTTTTTTTCAACTTTTCCATTTTTCAATCCTTAGACCTGTTCCAGCTCAGCCCTCACCTTTCCGTACATTTGCTTTCTCAGCTCGCGATCTTGAAGAGCTGCATGAAAGGAAGAGCCCCCTTAAGTAGCTCGGGAATGGGCCGAGGCTTTTTAAAAGGCTCTCAAGCCGATTGATGCTTTGGGGGTACTTCTGCTTTATTCTCTCATTGCTGCTCAGCACCATTTACTTGAAAGAGCTTCCTGATTGATAATAATTTGATCCTTTCATGATACCCGTACAGCCAGAATGGGCTTTTTTTTTTCTTTCCTATAGATGAATTCATTCTTATCACGGACAAATGTAGGGAGGGCCAGGAAATCTTTTACAATAAGCACAGCAAATAAGTTTGCAAAAACTGAAATACTTTTTCAGAGGGACTTCTACAGGTGCAGTATCGCCTCCTTTTTTTCTGCTGACCATTCCTCTCCCTAGGCACCTGTAGCCCAATTGGGTGTTTAGGGCCGAATTGGTGCAGAGGACGCACTCAGTCCCAGGGCTACGTCCCAGGTCAACAAGCACGGGTCCTTTCACCTTGGGGCAGGGATTCTTTGAGTGGGACGTTGGGAGGAAGGATAAACCTCAAGGGATCAACTGGTAATAGTTTCAAAACAGGAATAATGTGATCATAGCATCCTATAACAACTGTAAAATCTTTAGCTGAATCATAAGTAAGGGGGAAAATAAAGAGGCTCTCTCATTCGCTCTTTTTTTCATTCGCTCTCGGGTGTACTCACCGTTTGCTGCCTTCCTCTCACACTCAGCCTCTATATCAGCACCAAAGGACTCCCAGGATGCTCATGTGGGGGGTTCCAAAAAACTTTATTGCAACAAAATTTTCAGAACAAATTGCAGGAATGTCCTCATTTAATCTTCCAAATCCACATGTGAAAAAAAAAAAAAATACAGTCCAAGCCCTCCTTGTGAGTGCATCTCAGGATGGAAAGGCACTAGGATACCCTTTACTCCAGGGGACGGAAGCCAGGACCTCTCAGGTAAAGAGTCCCCAAAAAACAAAAATACTGTCCTCCTCAGCTCCTTCTCCCCAGGCACATATGGTGGGTAAGTTTCCACCCAAAAGAAAAACAGGAACACAAATTATCTCCAGAACTCACTGTGGTCCCTCCTTGTAGTGCAGGCAGGGAAGCGCAGGTCACTTCCATGAACTCCTCCAGGCAGAGGGGGAGGGGGGTGGGGAATCCTCTGAGGCAGGGCCAGGATCCACAGAAAAATAAAGTCCGTACAGCACTCTCTCTCTCTCTCTCCGAGACATCTTCCCGAATGGTTGGGTGCTGCCTAGGGATAATACGCCTCTTCCCTTTCTCCTATGTATCGGGTCATGGGGCCGGGATATGCCTCTTCCCTTTCTCCTATGTATCGGGTCATGGGGCCGGGATACGCCTCTTCCCTTTCTCCTATGTATCGGATCATGGGGCCGGGATACGCCTCTTCCCTTTCTCCTATGTATTAGGTCATGGGTCCGGGATACGCCTCTTCCCCTTCTCCTATGTATCGGGTCATGGGGCCGGGATATGCCTCTTCCCTTTCTCCTATGTATCGGGTCATGGGGGCCTAAATTTTGAGACTGGGGAAACTCCTCCTTTTCAAAACTTAACTGAAAGCTCCCACACTGATTTCCTGCCCTGCCAGCTTTTATACAGACTGGCGGACCAATCAAAGCAGTGCCACTGGAGGTGCTTGTCAGGGATGGCCTGCACTTTCCTGTCTTATGCACCCTAACTCAAGGCTTGAGCTAGGAAATTCTAGTGAAGATCTAAGGAGGGAGGGGTCTCTATACACCCAAGCATCCTTCTAGCTTTTGCTGTCACCTTATCCACCTGTTTGGCCACCTTGAGATCATCAAATATGATCACCCCCAAATCCTGCTCTTCATTTGTACTTCGAAGAACTTCACCTCTTAGATCAGTGGGTGCGTCGCAGAGAGCACAGAGTTGTATCGCTGTCCTCTTCTGGGCCCAGCAGGATACTGCACTATTCTCTTGCTCCACCAGGACCTGACAGAACATGGCTAATTCCTTCTCCACAGTGGCATTGCCACCCCATTTCTATCTCCTCCTTTTGCTTATCCCCTGCAACATTGCCGGGACTATGGAGGAAAGGAGCACTTGCACTTGCAGAAAGGACGTGGTGTAGTCCAAGAAACACAAAAATATAGGAAGTAAAGGGCCTATCGGCAGCTGAGAGCCCTCAGACCCTGAAGTAACCCCCACCTCTCACACGGGTTTCCTAAATAACAGCATCCCATGCGGCAGCAGTGGGTGGGGTTGTTTCAGGGTTAGAGCACTGTTGGCTGCCAATAGGCCCCATACTTACTTCTTATTTTTTGGGTCTTTCTTCAGCCCATTATGGCCTTTCTGCAAATACATTTGACTCCTATCCCTTCTCCCGATATTCAGGGTCTTCTGTTATTAACCGAGCCAAGTAAATTGAGGGAGGAGGAACTGGGATGGGGCCATGATGAGAAAATGCTGGGCAGCAGGAAATACTGGTGTGGGGTGAGAGGGAAAAGAGTGAGGGGAGATGTTGGGTTAGGGTGGGGGGAGAGAGGGGAGAAGATGGGATGTGGGGAGAGAGTATGAGGGGAGATGCTGGGCTAGCATGGGGGAGATATAGTGAGGGGAGATGCTGGGGTGGGGGAGAGTGTGAAGGGAGATGCTGGGCAGGGGAAAAAATCAATCAGAGGCAGATGAAGAAGCCAGGAGGAAAGACAAGAAACAGAAAATGGACAGGAGACTTTAGAAAAGGAGTTAGAAGATAAGAAAAAGCCAAGAACAAGAGACTGGGACCAACATGATTGAAAAAAATAAAGAACCCGATATTAAAAAAAAAACAGCTGGATAAATCATACATATCTGCTGTTGAATATCTGGCTGCTGAATATCTGCTGAATGAATGCTGCTGAATATCTGGCTACAATCAGAGGATGCCACTTAGCTGGGTAAGTGACTTGTCTGGCTAAGTTTTTAGGTGGATAACTCAGGCAGGGAATGGGTGGATTGGGAAGGAGACAAGTTAGCTGGATAAGTAATCGGGTTAACTCTGGTCGGGCCAGAGGGCTGTCCTAAAATTAGCTGGATAAACTTATCCAGCTAACTTTAAGATAGCTGGGTATATCACTGATTATCCCAGCTGTTTTTTCTTGTCTGAGCTTCTTGTTTCAAGATTTTGCATCCTTAATAAAATTCTGGTGGAATAAAGATTGATCCTTCCTGTCTTTTCATTTTTTTTCCAGGATTTTGACTTCTGCAAACCCACTCAGGTAAGTTATAAGTTTGACAAACATTGTTTCAGTAGATCCAGTCTGTGTCACTAGTGGTATTATTAGACTGTGTTTCTGTGGTAGTTAGTTCATGAAATCAGCACTTGTAGTCTGTTTCTGTAATCCGATCAGACAAAAAATAGTCAGGTGTACACACACTTCTCTATTTCCTATTTCTGTTCGCATCTTCTTTGCTGTGATTTCTTCTGAAATGTAGACTGCTGTCTCTTCAATCCTTTTCTCCTTGGGTACCTACTCCTTAACTTTATGGAAATAAAAAAGCAAGACCTTGTTATGCTATCCATGCCAATCTTGCACAAGAAAGCTTTGTCTGACTGTTGCTAACATAAATCTGGAACCTTGTTGAATTGTGAGTTCATCTAGCTAGGTGCAAAATAAACAATAAAATCAGTGTAATTTTTGTCTTTATTTTTCTCTATTATATGTTTCAGGTAAAATGCACTGCATTGTGAAGATTTTCTCCAAAAAGGATAATAGTACAACTTATATAGGTACTTTCTTACTCTACATCTCTCTTTTTCTCTTTTACAGCACTCTGTCACTCAGCCACTTGCAATCCCAGGCTTCGAGGTAAAAAGCCTGTGAGGGAGTCAGTTGTACCATTAGATAATCAAGTGGTAAAGGGGGCACTTAGGGATGACAAAGCCATAGAAGAGAGACTAAATGAATTCTTTGGTATTCACTGTGGAAGATGTAAGAGATATATCCATGGATTAATCAATACTCAGAGTCAAAAAAAGTGATGCAGCAAATTGAATAAAAGAAACAATAGCACACACTAACTCAAAATTCAAAATAGTTTCTAAACTAGAGAATTCCAAACATCAAACACTAGAAAAGTGCTGAAAAAATTGAATTTAATAATTGGGAGATGGGACTATTCATAATGTCCATGCTTAATATGAATTTAAATGCCTCAGGTTCTTTATAATCATTATGGTCATAGCCACACCAACCACCTTATTTTTTAAGTTTTTGAAAATGTATGTAAGTAAAATAAGCTAGAGAGTTTTTCCCCTTGTTTTTGAAAGTCTTTATCTGTGAGAGAATTGTAGTATCCTTACATTATTCAACAAAAAAATCTAGCTCAACATACCACAATGTTTCGCTCACTGCTGCTTCAGGGGCATCCAGCTGATGTTGTTCACCTTTATGCACCATTAACTGCAAAAGATTAAATTTAAATATACATGTAGGAGAATACAAAATAATCAATTATATCAAAACTTCACTAAACTTTTCCAAAGATACCCATTTTGCAATTATATCTATACCCATGCCAGAAATGATATTCAAAAGGTGATGATTTAGAGGAACTGAAACAAATCTCAGTGAACCTGAGATCCGATCTGGGGATGACAATTTGTTACAAGTGCCTACTTGGAGAGAGGTTGGAAAAGTGAAGAATCACAGGAGAATGTTCTTAGTGAATGGGCCAGAACTGTGGAATTTGGCCCTTAAAGAGGTACAGCAGAAAAAGGACTAAATGTCTTTTAGAAAAAAGGTGAAAACATGGTTATTTAAGCAGTGATAGGCAGGGTTGGATGTAAGAGAGTATGGCAAGATGGTATAAGGAGTACAGTTTTAAGGGGGGAGGAGTTAGATTTCTAAATTGTTTTATATGTTTTATTTTTTGTATTGTATAGGCTGAAAAGTGCCTTGAATGGCTGTTGTAGCATATTAGGTACAGTATATAAATAATAAATGAAATGAAAATGAAATGAAACCTGGAAGATGTACAAGGGAAAACTGACAAACTAGAGTAGTAAATCATCTGGACTAGATGGTATACATCTCAGAGTGCTGAAAGAACTGAGAAATGAAATTGTGGACCTGCTACTGGAAATTTGTAAATATCAGTGGCATTGTCTATGGTACCTGAAGGCTGGAGGGTTACCAATGTAACACCAATTTTTAAAAAGGGATCAAGGGGTGATCCAGGAAACAACAGATCAGTGAGTCTGACATCTGTGCCAGGCAAAATGATAGAAACTATCATAAAAAACAAAATTGCTGATAGATAAGCATAGTTTAATGGGACAAAACCAACATAGATTTAGCCAAGGAAAGTCTTGCTTCACAAATTTGCTACTTTTTTTGAGGGCATAAATAAATATGTGGATAAAGGTGAGACAGCTGATATAGTGTATCTGGATTTCCAGAAAGCATTTGACAAAGTCCCTCATTAGAAACTTCTAAGGAAATTAAAAAAAGTCATGGGATAAGGAACAGAGGCCTATTGTAGATTGCCAACTTGTTAAAAGATTGAAAATGGAGAGTAGGGCTAAATTTGTTCCAATGAAGAAAGATGAATAGCGGAGTGCCCCACAGATCAGTTTTGGGATCATTGCTTTTTAAAATATTCATAAACAACCTGCAAATGGGAACAAGTGAAATCTCTGATCTTCAACGACTATCTCCTAGACGCAAAACCGGACATCTGCGCTATAACAGAAACCTGGCTTAAGCCTACGGATATAGCACTAATAAATCAACTGCCAACACAGATCTACGACTTCTTCTCCCTCCCCCGACAAAAAAAGGGGCGGGGCATTCTTCTAGCAGCCAAAAAAGATCTTAGATTCTCACAACACCCAGCTAAATCTGATTCCAAACTAGAAATAGGCCTTTTTAAATCAGACCAACTCCAAATCCTCCTTGTATACGCCCCTCCGGGCCTTCTGGAATCAGATGCCTTCTCCATTGTTGAAATAACTGCATCACACATAAATCTGGACTCCCCGGCTATAATCCTAGGAGATTTCAACTTCATGTAGACAACCCTACACTCTCAACCAGCTGTGAGGCTTTTCTCACTGCCCTTTCAGCCATGGGCTTCAAGCAGATCGTCGACAAACCTACCCACAAAGCTGGCCACACTCTGGACCTTATCTTCGTAAACTCTGGTATCACGCACTCATCCCACCCGGTATGCAAACAGGTCCCTTGGTCAGATCACACTTTAATCTCCGCCACCCTCACGCTGACAGAAACCAGTAACACACACCCCTCTCAACCCTCATTTATCTACAGAAGATTCTGCTCTTCCAACAACCTCAGCATTCAGCTGGCTGCAGAACTCCCACTCATAGACCTCTCCAATCCCAATGCAGCCCTCCTTTCCTGGAGCAATATTACAGAGGCTGTAGCAAATAAACCATGTCCTCTATCAACAAAAAAATTCAACCCCAACGACTCCAAAAGACAACCGTGGTTCACCAATGAACTTAGAAAACTCAAACAGAGTTTAAGACAGAAAGAGAGTAAATGGCACAAAGCCCCTTGCCCTAGCACGCTCTCCGCCTATAAACTAGCTCTTCACCACTACAGAACTCCACCTTAAGAGCAAAAAGGGATTTCTACGCTCACAAGATCCATGACCTTATCTTCGACTCTAAAGCTCTTTTAGCCTATGTATCCAAATTAACACTAATCAACACACCTGATATCCCCAACACCCTAGCACAAGCCAAAGCTGATGAGTTGGCTCTTTTCTTCCAAAACAAAATCGCCAACCTCCTCACACAGCTCCCCTCCAGCACCACCTCTCCTACTAGTGCATATCATCTCCCTAACAAAGGCATCTCTCTGGAATCGTTTGAACCCATCACCACCTCAGAGATCCAATCAGTACTAAAGAAAATGAAAACTTCCTCCCATCCCTTCGACCAAATCCTTACTAGACTTCTCCTGCTAATTCCCGACACCATCTCGAAAACACTGGCTGACATCATAAATTGTTCAATTTCTCAGGGAATCTTTCCGGACGACCTTAAATTGGCCTCCCTCAAACCTTTCCTAAAGAAGCCAAATCTGGATCCTAATGATCCTAACAACTTCCGCCCAATTTCCAACCTTCCTTTTATAGCCAAGATCATGGAGAAATTAGTTAATGTACAACTATCTGATTACATCGAAGATCACAAAATTATGTTCCCTACCTAATACGGGTTCCGTAAAGCATTAAGCACAGAATCCCTACTCATATCCCTGACAGACCACCTCATCATGGGCCTTGATAAAGGTCAATCCTTCTTACTGATTCTCCTTGACTTCTCGGCAGCATTTGACACCGTTAACCACTCCATCCTCCTAAACCAGCTGTCGAACATCGGAATAACAGGAACGGCATTTGCATGGTTCAAAAAATTCCTTAGTAACAGAGGCTACAAGGTTAGAATTCACAATAAAGAATCACCCAGTTATAACTCCTCCCTAGGAGTTCCTCAGGGTTCTTCCCTATCCCCCACGCTCTTTAACATTTACCTTCTTCCACTGTGCCAGCTATTAACCAAACTGAATCTAAAACACTTCCTATACGCCGATGATGTCCAGATCTTGATCTCCCTTAAAGAAACCATCACTAAAACACTTGAATATTGGGAAAATTGCCTTCAAGAAATCAACTGCCTCCTCGCTAGCTTAAACCTGATATTAAATTCTTCTAAGAGTGAACTCCTTCTCATCTCCACGGAAAATAGTACTATCACTTCGAGCCCACCAGCCAACCTACTCATCACCCAAGCAAGAGACTTAGGAGTAATAATCGACAATCGTCTGAATTTAAAATCATTCAACCACCAAACAACTAAGGACTGCTTTCATAAACTACAGGTACTGAAAAGAATAAAACCTCTCCTTCACTTTCAAGATTTCAGAATGGTTCTTCAAGCAATAATCTTCTCCAAGATAGACTATTGTAACTCTATCTTACTAGTCTCCCTTCATCTTCCACCAAACCTCTTCAGATGATACAAAACGCGGCAGCCAGAATGCTGACAAACACGAGGAGAAGAGACCACATCTCTCCCATTCTCAAAAATTTACACTGGCTGCCAATACACTTCAGAATTATTCATAAGTCCATCACCATTATCTATAAAGCCATCCATCATCATGCTCCTCTTAACCTACAAATCCCGCTCAGATGACATTCCTCTTCCAGACCCATTAGAGAAGCATACAGAGGATCACTACATGTACCCCATACCAAAACCACACAGAATCTAACATTTAGAGACCGGGCCTTCTCTACAGCAGGACCATCGATATGGAATTCCATTCCATCGGATCTTCGACAGGCTTAAGACTTGGTTGTTTAAACAAGCCTTTCCAGACCTTAACTGAATCCCAATTCAACAATAACTATAGTCAGACACTTCAGAATATTGTATATAATTTCTCCTCGCTCTGTTAAATTTCTCTAGTTTCTTCTTCTTCCCACAGTTTGAACAGCCCTGTTTTATTGTAACTTCAAGGTATCTTTTCACTTGTTCCAGGTTCAAGTTCATTGACACCCCTTGTTAATTGTAAACCAGCATGATGTGACTTTGTCATGAATGCCGTTATAGAAAAACTCGAAATAAATAAATAAAAAATTAAATTAAATTTGCCAATGACACAGAATTATTCAAAGTTTTTAAATCACAAGAGGAATGTGGAGAGAGCAACCAGAAGGCCTTGACAACGGCCCCTCCACCTCGCCGAAGCAATGGGTAAGCCACCTCCTTCATGATGTTATTGGAGGTGCTGGAGTGTTCAAAAGCCAGTGCACAGCAGGAGAACCCTGGAAGAGCAGCTAGAAGGCCCTGACAATGACCCCCTCCACCCCACCAGAGCAATTGGTGAGCCAACTCCTCCCTGATGTAATCAGAGGTTCCGGAGTGTTCAAAAGCCAGTGTGCTGAAGCTGTGCACCTAAAGGGGCACCCCTCTGAGTGGATTTCTGAAGATCTTCAGCTATAATTTGTAAGTAATGATACAGATGGGGAAGAAAAGGAAGGGCATTATCAGACCTTTCCCGCCGGGGCTGCTAATGCTCCCTTATCCAACCAATTGACATTATATACTTTCAATTTTACAAGCCACCCAGTATCAGGTTTAAGTGACATTGGAGCAATTAGCGCCTATCTTCAGGGATCATTCACCTCCCAGAGTCCTTATGGTCCACATACTCCTCAAGCTTCAAACATTTCCCAGCTGGGTACAGGTCTACAACCTGGGGCTATTGCAGATGTTTCTCCTTTAAAAAAGGTTTGAACAGGTTCTTGGAGGAGAAGTCCATTAATCATTATTAAGGTAGAATTGCAGACATCTACTACTTATTCTTGGGATAAGCTGCTTGGAATCTCTCTACCCCTTGGGATCTTGCCAGGTACTTGTGACCTGCATTAGCCACTGTTGGAAACAGGATACTGGGCTTGATGAATCTTTGGTCTAATCTATTTATTTATTTATTTATTTATTTGAATGTTTTTTTTATACCGAAGTTTGGTGTCAGCCTTCGCTCCAGTTTACAATTATAACAACAATTTACATTGAAACAGAGAAACAATTAACATTAATAACACTGGTAATTGCATGATAACACTGTTAACAGAAAAGCATTGAGTAACATTAAAGGTAGATTGATAACTATGGTAGTATTTTATGGGCAGTTTAACTATATACATTAGATAAGAAGGGGGTTTTCCCAGACAGGTTTAGGAATACATTGAGGGTGATATACAGATGGCAGGTTACAGGTTACAATGAGATTGGAATGTTATAATGATAGGGTTGAAATGTAGGGAGAGTTATTAGGTGTCTAGCGGAGATTATTGTCTTTATAAGGGTATTGTCATCTTGATTGGTTTATTCTATCCCATCCTTGTAGGCTTGTTTGAAAAGCCGGTTTTGAGTAGCTTCTTGAACATTTTTGTTCAACATTTGTTGAACATTTTTGTTCAAGAAGCTCAAGAAGAATCTAGTATGGCAAGAAGAATCTAGTATGGTAAGTCTTAAGTTCTTATGTTCTCTTAGTTTTTCTGGAAGCACTTACAGGCTGATATAATAAGGCACACGCTCAAAGCGTGCCCTGATAGTGAGTACCCGTTTCCATTTCCCCTGTGCCTGAAGCAGTATTTAAATGAGAGTGAAATCGGGGAAGCATATAAAAGTGTGCGCTGAGGAAGAATTGTGCATTTCTGGCACTCGAAGGAGTTTATTGCATCGGGCACCGGTTGCAATGGGCAATCAATATGAACATTGGTTTTGAGAGAGCTTCATTTTGGTTATTTTGCCAAATTTCTGATGAAGTTTATTATATCAGGTGCCCATTGCTACAGGCATCTAAATTGGGCATTTATAACAAAAGTGCACTTCTTTTTGATCAAATCCAAGCATATATATTTCTCTACACTGGAAGCAGTAAATTGAAGAGTTAGGATGATACTAAGAAGGAAGACACATTTATCGCAACACAGAAGACCATATTTTTTTTGTTTCTCATGAGTCCTTGACTGCGAGTTAGGTTTACTCCACCTCTGGAGCCGGAGTTAAATTTTCCGTGTTAAAAAACATGCTTTTGGGCACATTTTCCTACATTGGGCAGTAATAACTATTGTCTTCATCTACAAGGAATTTCAATGCGATTCTATCCGGTATGCTTATGTTAGGGCACACGCTTCAGACACGCTAATCTCCTGCCTGCTTTGGACACTATTATTGCGTGCATGAAATGCGCGCCCCAGACATGTGTAAACCCATGTGTCAGGCTGGGCGCACTTTATTGCATGGGTGGGTAATAACTTCTGCCAGGTATCTGTAAACAGACTGCAGCCTGAAACTGCAACCAGGATCTGTGGCCTGTATATTCAATGTACATAAAAAAACCCCTATCTTTATCTTTATTAGCATTTCTATATTGCTCTAGGCCAAAGCCCTATCTTTATTAGCATTTCTATATTGCTCTGGGCCAAAGCTCAGAGCGGTTTATATTTTACAACATTCATAATTTTAAAAACAAATTAAAAATGCATCTTAAAAACTAAAGTGAAAACTGAAATCTATAAAACTCAAGTACTCAGATATTAAAAAATAGGAGCATCATTGAAAAGCAGACACCAATAAATAAGTCGTTCACATTTTCTTTAAAAAGTCTCCCTGTGGAAGAGATTCCATAGCAATGGTGCCGCTATGGAAAAAGCATGTTCTCAAGTTTCAACCAACAGAACCGTTCTCATTGATGGTTTGTCAAGCAGTCCTCACTCACAAGACCGCAAAGAGTGGGTTGGGATTGCATTAACCCAAGAGAAGGAATCCAATGTCATGAGACTGGGTACCAGAACAGCTACCTTATAGAGAATTCTGTTCTGACCCGGGAGCCTGCTGTTTGCAGCAAACAGCAGGCACTATAAAAAGATCTCCAGACTCTTCTCTCCCTGCTGTAGTAGTCAATAGCTAACAGAGAAAATGTAAAAACAAAAAAAAACACAACACTAACTTCCTTATATATGGAGTGTTTCACTCCCTTACTATTTTGCCTTTTCCCTGTTAAAAAGGGAGCTTTGCATTTTTGAGATCAACCCTAAGATTTTTTTTCCCCACCCAGGGTGCTGGGATTGGTCAAGCTCTCCATACAAGAACCGGGCTGAACAGGCTCAAGGCATGGTTGGATGGAGTTTGTTTTTGGGGAAGGACAGGAATGAGTTTTGCAGATCCCCACATTCAGGCCTCTCTGCCTTTCTTGCCAGGGCCTTCTCAGACCTGGAAGAAGGGACTGTCCAGTTTGAGAAGGGAAGAGAAGAAGAATTTTTTGACTTTTAAGAGTGGGTTGCTTTTTGACCTGCCCCCAGCTCAGCAGGGCTGCTATCTCCCCCGCCTGAGGTGAAAAGGAATGGGCTCTGTGCTCTGCGGCCTGTTAAAGTAGAGTCTACCGGTTTCCCAGGTATTGCTTTGACCTATGTCCAGTGAAAGTGGGGACTGTAATTTCTGAAAAGTAAGAACTGATGGATGGAGGATGGAGTTTTTTTCCACCACCATCTTCCTGCGTATTGTTGAAGGGGAGATTTGTTCCTACTTTTCCGAGCACAAGGAAGGGAACAGTGACACTGAAGTTAAAGATGGAGAAAGAGTTTGTGGCACTTGGAGGCTTTCATCCTTCTATGTATTCTTTGACTTGGATCCTATTTTTTAAGTTACAGTACATTTTTTGTTGAACACTACTCAAAGTCTTTTGCTTGCTTTTTTCTGCCATTGATGGACACCACTATTGGGATCTTGAGTTCTAGAGAGAGAGAGAGAGACTGATTGTATCTGAGAGACTGTGAGCTGATACCCACTCAGATTGTGTCCAGGGCCCCAGTGGCTTGACCTCCTCCCTACCAGTTGAACCCCAGCACCCCAATGGTTGTGTGATTTGAGAAGACATTGTCCAGGACACTGAGATTAGCCCTAGAGATTGTGTGGCCTCTTAACTCTGGCTCTGAAGAGAAGAGTGGGACACATTTATTTTAATCTGGATTAGCAGTATTTCTGTGGTCAGCTTTCCACTTTGACTCTTCTTACAGCCAAAGGATATTGTTTAGCTTTCACAATCTTCAAATAAACTCTAAAATAGACCTAACGATTACACCTGGCGTGCTACTCTATCCTTATTTTCTTCACATTCAAACCCAGGCTTTGACTTACAACACACAATTCTCTTACTCCAGAAAGTCAAAATAGCCCTGTTTGTTTACTAATCAGCTTCTTAAACAGACAGTTCAGGCAATTTCTTTTCAAACCTGGACACAGTTTCTCCCTGCTACTCCAACCAACTCCCACAGAATGCTTTGCAAACCCCTTCCATTTCTGTTTTTCCTCAGTACAAGGATCTCCTGAAGGCAAACACAGTTGCTATGACAACCTTGGTTTCAATTAGCTGCTATAGATAAGCTGTGAGCTTTCATTCATAATTAGCCAGGGTTTTTTCCTCTATTTTTAAATCTCCCTCCCATCTCATTTGAGCCACAAATCGTGGCTTCCTCCAGAATCCAGCTAACCCGGACGCTAAGTCGGGTCACTAGGTGTCACCGTTGAGCAATAACTGAGCATCTCTTCCCCAGGGGCTATGAAAGCTGTCTCTGGCGGCATCACCAGCACCAAATCGCCTGGAGCTGAGCCCAGTGGCATCAGCTTGCTCATTGCATCGGACAAGGCTTTCCCTGCTCCTTCTTCTTGCCATGCGGGCCAATGCTCCTCCTATTCCCTGCCGCATGGCTGACACTCCTTCTTCCTGACGATGTGGTCCAGGCGACTTCCTTTTCCAGTGCCCACATGGGCTGCTTCTGCAGCAGCACCTGGAATTTTCTGGTGTTTGCCTGGAGAGCTGGCAAGGTCTTTAGGATTTTGGAGTCTCTGGGCAAAATCCAGTCAAGTTTCCCCAAGTATGACGATGACAGATGAGAATCAATTTGCCCACTCAGTCTGTCCATTTGTTCCTGTTTACACTTCTTTAACTTAAGATATATCCTAGCTGTCAGCCAGAAAAGCTTGACTGCCTACGGGCTATTGTTGCTTATACAAGTTGACTTTTATTTATTTGAGTTTTTCTATACCGGCATTCACGGACTTTGTTGCCTTCCTCCTTTTAGTCCTTTACATTTTGAGTAGTTGATCATACAACTTCCATACTTAAACCAGTCAATAGCTCCACTCCCCCCTCCTTCCTTCCCATGTCTTTTACCCAACCTTTTAGCCCTCTTCTTACCATTGTATCTGTCCTAAGTATGCTTAAGTTCTGTCGCAGTACTGGTCCTCACCATCTCTGGTAGATTATTCCAGGTATCTCCCATCTTCTCCAGTAAAGATGTATTCAGGCCTGGCTTTGAAAATAAGCACACTAGGCCTGTGCCTAGGGCGACCATAATCTGGGGGGGGGGGGGGGCAGCAGGCCAGATGACGATTTGCAGATTCCCACCTCTGCTGAATCTCACTCAGCAGAGAACAGGAGTGGAAGAGAAAATGAGCAAAGAAAAACTGCTCTACTTCTAAATCTAAACTTCAACGTTCCTCCCCCACCCCCCCTCAACCCTGCCTCTGCTCCCTACTCCAACTCCTCCCTCCCTCCCTATCATCCAGAGAAATGAGGTGAGGAGGAGAGCAGCATGGGGCAGATAGAGCAGAGCAAAGAAGGCTGCGCCTTAGACATTTTGCTCTGTTTGTCCCTTGTCGGGGGAGTGGGGGGGGGGGGGGAGGGCAACAGCATCACTAGGGCCTAGGGGTGGCAAAATGCTAAATCCGTCACTGGATGATTTTCCTCCTGTTTCATCTTAGCCTCCCTCCCACTTCATATCATTATTCCTAATCCGGTGAATGCTAGAGCTGCCAGGAGGTCTCCCTGTGTTATAGCTTGGGGAAGAAAAGAAAGAAATAACAGTAATGCACTAAAATACACTGAAGGAAGGGAGAAAAGTAAGTTCTTCAATCACAGAAAAGATAGCTTCCCTCCTAGACAGGGAAACCTGACAGGTCTGACATTCACTACTTTTCCAAATGAGGCATGAATTGCTGGATGATTTGAAATCTTATTAAAACCGGAGTTCACAGTTGCATCGGTGAAATATTATCCATGTCATGGTCTACGTTCATGCTTCTCGCACATATTATGGACGCAGTATTGTGTTAGACTGTAAGGGGCACTGTATTACCTGACGGGGCCTGGGAGCCTATCTCTGGGGCACATTTTAATTGCCGTCCTGAGGTTAAACTAAACTTTATGCTTTAAAAAAGAAGGAAGGCCTCTAAAATCTAAAGGGACTTGTTCTAGTTTTATGAGCAGCTTCTAAGGAAAGAACAGCTAAACATTTCTGCCAAAAATGCAGATAATTAGGTTCTGTACATTTCAAACATCAACTACTGTGAACACAGAAGCAAAATCTGTGGCATCTTACTGTAAAAAAAAAAAAAAAAAAAAAAGGCTTAATCTGAAAATAATGCTATTAGAAAAATGAAGGTCAAGATTGCTAGTGTCCTTAAATATTCACTCAGCAAAGTTATTTGACTGACTGTTCCAAAACAATTTTATTCTACTTCTACTATCTAGCAGACTTTTTTAAAAAAAATAAGATGTTTGTTTTGCTTCTCGCTTTTTTTCAATAAGGCAAAGACGGACTAGAAAAGCCTCAAAGGATAATGATACAGCGGCTACCCAGACTTTGAATATCTCCAACCTTGGCCGAGGAAGTATTCATAGCCTCGGGGGTTCTGACAAGGACTTGCCACATCCCCTTGGATGGGAATGGCTAAGGGGAAAGAAAATCTCAGAATACTGCATATTATATTCTTAAACATTGGCAAGCTACTGAGATCTGCAAGTAACTCAGTCCAGTCCAGGATCCAACAACTGGACTTTATTCCCGAGTAAACCACCTAGGGTGGGGTGAATGCTTGCACAACCCTCCTGAGTCCCTCCTGCTATTGCGCAATACATGATTGCACAGTGGGGTTTTGTTTTGGGGTGAGGCTGGATGAAAGCTCCAGGGATTCTAGTGGTCTTCTTCAGAGGTCTATACGAGTTGGAGGGAGTGGGGGATTCCTACAGTAAACCCTCCATCATTCTACCCCTCTACAGAGTTATTTGGAAAGGCGGGGATATCCCACCCTGTCAAAGCTTCTCCCGGAGGTTGGAAGCAGGGGCTAGAATAGAACAGTAAAGAGGGTTAGAGTATCAGTTGTTTGTCAAAACAGTTGGAAGAACAAGAGAATGAAATCAAATAACCAAACTCTAATTGAACTCACTTTTCTTACTCTAGGATTCAAAAGATTAACATCAATAGACAACATATATACAATTTTCAATGCATCATAAATTTACAGATGGAGTTCGAGAATTTAACTCAGCAATTTCTCAATGAATGAGCAGGTAAACAAAATCAACAGAATACTAAACCCTCCTCATATAAGAATTGTAGCAATGCCTGTAATTAGACGTCATCAGAGTAAATGTGTTCAAAACATTTCTCAATCTTCTGCCTTATTTATAATCATCGATTTATGGATCCTGGAGATTCTTAATTAATCTTTTAGTATTTTTGCTGTTATTTGACCACTTTTAATATTACTTTTATTGTTATTGTTTCAGGGAATAAGAAGGGGGGGATGGGTACTCAGTTTATTTGGGGGGAAAAATGGAAAAAGACTTGTGGAGGCTGGGCAATTGCGTTGTGATATACTTGTTTATTTCTTTTCATGTAACAGAGCTCCGCAATAAAACAAAATAATTAAAAAAAAAACATACTTAGATATCTCTAAATATTAACAAAGAACTTATCTTAAAGAATAGTGGAAGAACACCTTGTTATATAAAAAGGTTCCAACATGTGCCTTGATGTTCCCAGATTTGAACAGCAGTTCTTCTTCAGGGTATAATGAAATCGGTCTAAAAATAAAAGGCTGAAAATTAGCAAATGCTTAGAAAAATCTTTCAAAATCAGAATACTGTTCAAACAACTTACTAGCATAATGGCAGGTAAAGCGGAAGTGATGTCTACATTAAAGAGCTGTCAGGTACTGGTATGTATGCAAATATTTGGATTGTCAATCAGATGACATAAAGTGAGCCAAACACTAGAAAAAGTGCCATAATCTCATATTAAAGAATTCCAATCAATCTAGTTGTTTAGTCCATCAGGCTCAACAGTATTGAGAATGAAAATCCATACCGCCCCTTTTTTGTATAGGTACGTGGGTATGAAAGCAAAAATATGCCAGAGTCTTGGCTCCAAGGTGTGAGGGCTCAGGGCTTCTTTGTCCCAAAGGCTATGAATGCTGCCTCCGCAGCAACCGCAGTCAGCACAAGGAACTAAAAACCAGGCTCGGGAAGAAAATCCAAGTCTTCTGCATTGCAGCATGCAGCACTACCCTGAATCACCGGATGAGTGACGGATTTAGGATTTTGCCACTATGACAGCACTGTTGGTGCTGTCATAGTCCCCCTCCTCTACCACCATAAGGTCGGATAACAGAGAGTAGAAGGACTAAGTCACAGCCACACAGTTTTCTGACAGCTCAGGGATAAATTCTGTTGCAAAAATTTCAAAATTCTTAAGCAACTTGGGAAACATTTCCATCTTTTAGTTTACAATTATAAAAATAAGGTAGTTTGCCAAATGTGCTTGTGTCTGTATACTTTCTTTTCTTTTACTGAAATAGGTAAAGGGATCTCAAGTATCATTACAGTGAGAAGGTCTTAGGGATGGGGATAAGTGAGGAGGACCAGGAATGGGGTGAGGAGAAGGTGAGAGGACTGGGGATTAGGGGAAGAGTGTGACAAGGAAAGAGGACTGGGGATGGGGGGTGATGGGAGGAAAGCGGACCAGAGATGGAAGGCTAGGCGATGGAGAAGATCAAGGAAGAGGGGAGAAGAGAAAGATGAGGAAGAGAAGGGAGGGGAAGAGGGAGTTAGGCTGTGCCGAGAGAGGGGGGAGTCTGTATAAGGGGGGTGTGTGTGTACAAGCATGAAAGAGATAGGGAATTTGTGTACGAGATAGAAAGGGAGTCTGTATAAGGGTGTGTGTGAGAGAGAGAGAGGGAGCCTACATGAGGGTGGGTGTGTGGTGCGAGAGAAAGATGGAGCCTCTATTAGGATGTGTGTATGTGTGTGTGCGCAAGAGAGAGGGAGGCTGTATGAGGGTGTGTGTGTATGAGAGAGAGAGAGGGAGCCTTATGATGGATCTGGTGTGCAAGAGAGGGAGTCTGTATGAAGGTGTGTGTGCACGAGAGAAAGAGGGAGCCTTATGAGGGAATTTGTTTGTGCAAGAGAGAGAGAGAGAGAGCGCCTGTATCAGGGTGTGTATGTGTGTGCACAAGAGAGAGAGGGAGCCTTATGAGGGTGTGTGTGTGTACAACAGAGAGAGGGAGCCTTATGAGAGAAATTGTATGTGTGAAAGAGGAAGCCTATATAAGGGTGTGTGCGTGTGTGTGCATGAGAAACAATTTGTGTGAGAGAGAGAAGGAGCCTTATGAGGGAGGGAGGGAGGGAGGGTGTGTGTGTGTGTGTGTGGATGAGAGAGAGAGGGAGCCTTATGAGGGAATGTGTATGTGTGAGAGAGGGAGCCTATATGAGGGTGTGTGTGTGTTTATGTGTGTGTGTGTGTGTGCAAGAGAGAGAGGGAGCCTGAATGAGGGTGTATGTGTATGGAAGAGAGGGAGCCTGTATGAGGGTGTGTGTGTGTGTGAGAGAGAGAGATGGAGACCGTATGAGGATGTGTGTGTGCATGAGATAGAGAGGGAGCCTGCATGAGGGTGTATGTGCGCACGAGAGGGAGCCTATATGAAAGTATGTGTGTGTGTGTGTGAGAGAGAGGGAGCCTGTATGAGGGGGTATATATGTGCGACAGAGAGAAGGAGCCTCTATGAGGATGTATGTATGTGTTCGAGAGAGAGAGGGAGCCTGTGTGAGGGTGTGTGTGTGTGTGAGAGAGAGGGAGCCTGTATGAGGGGGTGTGTATGAGTGAGATAGAGGGAGCCTGTATAAAGGTGCCTGTGAGTGTGTATTGTGTGTGTACATGAGAGGGAGCCTGATTGAGAGGATGTGTGTGTGTGTGTGTGTGTGTGAGAGAGAGAGAGAGGGAGCCTGTGTATGTGTGAGAGAGTGAGAAAGGGACAGAGGAAGCCTGTGTGAGGGTCAGTCAGTATTGAGAGAAGGGTTAAACTCGGGGAGTGGCGATAGAGTGGAAGGGTTTGAGCTTACAGGGGGAGAGGAGAGATAGTGGGATGAGTTGGGGCCTAAGAGGGCAAAAAGGCCAGGGGAGTAGGGAGAGAGTTATAACTTTTTTTTCTGTATTACATTTTAAAATTAATTACTTAAAGACTGTCATGTATATTATGTTATTTCGACCAATATAAATTATGCAGAATTTTGCAGAATTTTAAGTTTGAGTTTGCAGAATTTTACATTTTCTTTCACAGAATTCCCCCAGTAGTAAACACTGCTGCCCAGCCAGAGGTTAACCCTCTACAGAGCCAGCTGCACTGAATACAGCAGAAACGATGAATATGCAGTTTGACCACAAAGTGGCAGTATAACAGTACAATACAGAATAAAGCATGAACAACAGCATTAGTCGCAGAAAATAGGAGAGCTGCTGTGTGTTATGGTTTTGAGATGTTGGAGTGGATTCTTGGGTACTGCGGAGATGGCCACGCCCACGGGGAGGAGCCCCATGAGGAACCACAGTACTAGGCTAGACTCGAGAAATGCAAACACAGAGATTTGTCTTTTATTATACAGCTGGATGATACCACCAGAGGTGGCAGTAGTGAGGTAATCCAGTAATAACAGTCCAGGTACCCTCAGTAGAGGACACCCGCTCACAATGGTAGATGTTAGCAGCACTTGGTATTATAGGGAGTTCTGGTTGCAGGTTCCCAGTGCAGAGCTGTAGATGAGACAGACTGACAAAGGTTAGATTACTCACTAAGATGGTAGCTGTATAGTTGTAGATCCCAGCAGGCAGAAGTAGTTGGATGCAGGCACCAAGGCAGGGAAAGCAGGCCCTCGAGGAGCGAGTACCTGGTCCCAGAGAGGTACCTGAAATAAAGCAAAGGGCCCCCGAGGAGCGGGTACCCAGGTTAGAAGAATTACCCGAAGGGCAGAGAGAGCTTCCAGCGGCAGCACGGAAGCGGCAGAGTAGCTCAGACCAGAGGCATATTCAATCCTTGCTAACTCGATTTGTTAGCAAACGAAGGGCAGGCTAAATACCCGGATGGCGTGACGACACTGGAGGGGACGCCCCCGAGGTTCCCGCCATGACGTGGATAAAGACGTGGGTGGAGTGCACACGCGTGCACCCTAGGAGGCCCTCAGGAGAAACATGGCAGACAGCCTTGCCATAGCCGTTCCGAGGACACCGGAGAGAGCGGCAAGCAGACGCGGCACTAGCCATCTTCCCAAGGCTAGCGGGGAGAGCAGAGAGAAAGGTGAGGCACAGAGGTCGAAGCCGTCTGAGAACGACGGATGCAACACTGTGGAAAGCAGGACACTGAAAGCAGGACAACAGTGAACACACAGAAAAGCACCTGTGGCGACAAGACAGCTAAAGATAGTGAAACCAGGTGGCAGAATTTATTCAGGGGACAATATTACCTCTCTCGCTGGCTAAATCTTTAGTATCTGCTCTTTTGGTTACTGTTTGCTGTTCATTAGGTGTATGTGGGAGAAAGTGAAGCATTTGTACATGTGAAAGTAATTATATGCTAATGACTAACTATAAATAAGTGGTGTATTATGCATGGTGAAAATTGCTGGGAGAAAGTATTTATAATTGTCAAACAAATTGCCTTTGTGAAGTTTTTCTTGGATTATATTTGTATATATTATAACATTATTTTGTAAGATGGACCTATGATTATAATTAGGGACCAGTAACAGCATTACAGTTGTTGGCTTCATGTATGATGGTCCTTTAAATTTAGTTCATTTTGCAGATAAAAGTTTTATTTGGAGATGGGTGTAATATTGACATAAGAATGCAGGGATAGATTGATATAGCTGCAGTTTATTCTTCTTCCTCCCTTATTTTGGACTGATTTTTGATTTGGTTGGTATGTGTGCATTTTTAGTATATTACTACATGCCAGCATGTACAGGCATGGCTGTGATTTAGAAACTCGAGAAAACCCCCTTTATACAGAGACTGCAAAGGAAGTTTTCCTTTCAGTATGTGCAGTGTACCCTTATTAATCAGGAACGAATACATTAAGAGATTGATTTTCAAAGCGACTTGAAAGCTGAAAACAAAGTTTTAGCTTGGCAAGTGGTGCTTTGGAAATCAGTTAGGGGGCTGTGCACACCCAAGAGCCCATGACACCCCCGTTTTGCAGCTGCTTTTGCCCGTGCTAGGAATAAGTGTTCCAAGGGGCGAGGCTGGGCGTAAGGAAAGCATTTACATGCATACGTTCTGTTTTTGAAAGCGCAAGCATAACCGTGCATGCAGAAGGTTACACGGGCTCAGGAATCGGCGTACCTTTCTACACGTGTGGGCATGCGCTTGCTGGGATCACCCGCACATTTTCAAAGCTTTGAAAAGTCAGGCTTTAGCCCTCTATGGACTTGTGATAGAGTATATGATAGAAAGCCTCAGACTGCCTTAACGGACCGGCTCCAGCTATCTGGCCCGGTCCACCTTAAGACAAACAGGAAAGGGATCCTCGGGTGGGGGCGTTTCCCTGAGGTAAGGGATACAAAGGTGAGGCCCTGAGAGAGTTAGAGAGGCCCCAGGGAGAAGAAGGAAGCTGTAATCCAATGCTTTGTTCTGGACATTTTCGTTGCTTGTCAGTCTGCTGAGGTAAGCAGCCATTTTGCTCCTCTTCTGTTATGTACTTTTGAAAATAAACTGATGAAAAGCAGACCATTCTCCAGCCTGGTCTGTTCTGCGGCCTACCCCAGCCATAGACCGCTCCAAGGGCATCACAGGGCTGTTCTAAAATTTCCCTTTAAAAAGCAGAAAGATTTGCATCCTGATACATAGAAAAGCATACAGCAAGTTACAGGATCAGAAAAAGGTTTCCGCTCTGCCCCAGTCCATTTCCTGGGATATTCAGGGTCTCTGCATATCCCTCTAGCACCAGAAACGTTGTCTCATTGCTGGCAGGAAGGGCTGAGCAAGGCTGTTGTGTGTGAGCAAGTGGTTCTAGCCTCTCAGGAGTAGGTGGTATTATTCTGAAAATCTGCTTGGACTTGTTTGGATGAAAGCTTTGCGTTGGCTTGGAATCTATCGACTTTTTGGGATTCTGCCAGGAGTGGCAGTTACTACCTTTGAGAGAAACCTAGGGGTATCCTGCATGGAACAGCACACACTACCATGAGAAGCTTGCAGGGCAGGGCAGTCTGGCTGGACCATCTGGTCCTTTTCTACCATCCTTACTATGTTACTGTGCTGACTTTGCTTTCCTTGCCCAGAGACCAGCACTTAACAAAATGACTGGGGCTGGCCCCATGGCCCAGGCTGCAGCAGTGTGCTCGGCAGTGTGGGGGCTCCAGGTTAGGACTGTGAGGGCCAGTCACGCCTGGGAGAGCTGCAGAGGTGGTGCGCTCAGGGAGGGAGGGAAGGCAGCAAGCCGCTTCGGTGGCGGCTCGTGCCGATCAATGAGTAGTATTGCGGTGCTTCTCCAGCCCTCAGGTTGGGTTTGGGGGGCCCTGTTTTTCTCACTGAATGCCAGCTGTTGTGGAGGGCATGGGGCTTTGGGAGCAAAGAATACAGAGATGGTCAGAAAGAACCCCCCCCCAAAACTAATATGCATTTTAAAAGAGATAATTCATTTTTCAGTTTTGTTTATTTTTTCTTTGGATACAACAGGAAGGAGGCACGGTGGTTGGCCGGAGTTACAGTAAATAGATTTGGAATAATTCCATAGTGTAGTCCAAATCCATGCTACACCAGTGAGCGCGAAGAGCACCTAAAAATCACACGGCATTACCTAAAATAACATTTAATTGTAGGTAACTTTTTTCCGACCTTTGTAATCAGAAGAAAAAAAGTGCCTCATGTCAATCTCTGTTCCCGCAAGGGACTTTTCCATTTTTTTTTTGTACCAATGTTTTCGGGCAATCTGTGGACTAATTCTTATTACTTACCCTTGAAATAAATCCTTATTTTTCTCCTGCTGATGCTGCAGAGGTCTTCCCTTTCCATCTTCCTAGCTTATGTGAAAACATTTCCATGGGAGATCGATTCTCACAGAACCATGACTCTCAGCATCGGTGCTTAGGACACAAGATGATTTATTCCTGACCCTTGTCTCCACCGCTAACTGCTAGTGATTGATGACCGAGGGATGGAGGCCATCCCATGTCTCGCTTGCCGTCTAAGACTAGCAGGTCCCCATTTCACATGTATTTGTTCGGGTGATGAGTCTTAGCTGAAGGAAATCACAGTGTGAGCGCAGTACAGTAGATGGCACCATCATTCTTTGCAAAGCAATTCATTTTTCTGCCGTTCACACATCTGATCTTACTGCTGCAGCTTTGCTTCTCGTCTCAGGCAAGCTGCGCATGGATGAGTGGATTCCTGGTAACGCAGTAGATGGTGGCAGAAAATGAACAAAAATCGCTCCATTTATGTCTGGCCATGCTCCGGGGATCTATCTCGGCTGTCAGCCGTAGATGGTGACGGTTTGTAAAATCTCTCTCTCCTTATCTCAAGACAGTTTTTGCCATCATTTACACTCTAGCTTCTCCACCCCATTAGTGAAAGCCCAACGCCCCCTCCCTTCCCATATCTAACCACAGGCTTTCTAATAGTGAAATAGCTTGGTTTTTTTTTTTGTCCCAACTTTTTTCAAAGCGGCTCGCTGATCTAAAGACCTACCAGTACCGGCCTGGCCCCCGGAGCCTTTCTGCGCAGCTTGTCAGTCAGACCCCGCTAACTGAGCCGCCTGCATTGCAAGAAGCTCAAAGTTATTACTGTACTTGCAGCCTGCCAGTCAGACCAAGCTGCCAGCTCGATTCAGCTGCTAGTTCCTGCACGGGATGCACACCACAATTTGCATTTATATAGAGCTTTTTATCCAATCAGGATATCAATATGTTCACGGCTTTCTGCCTGCCTGTGAGGGCAGGAAGATGGCCGTGCATTTGGAATGCACGTGAAGATTAAAATGTTCTAACGGGATCATGACAAATATCACTTACTATTTATTTACTTTTATTTAGACATTTTATT
Source organism: Rhinatrema bivittatum (assembly GCF_901001135.1). Taxonomy (NCBI): domain Eukaryota; kingdom Metazoa; phylum Chordata; class Amphibia; order Gymnophiona; family Rhinatrematidae; genus Rhinatrema; species Rhinatrema bivittatum. Next base: position 27,807,359 of record NC_042632.1, on the reverse strand, counting down.
TACCGTCGTTCCAAATGAAGATCACAATGGTTCACAAAAGTAACATTCATACTACAGATCAACACAACAGGTATTTATATAAATCTACTCCGATGATCTATTTATTTGGGCCCAGGGATTTCCTCTTACTCTCTGGGGTTTCAAGCTCATTTGGAACCAGACTGCACTGGCTCATGATGTCTTGAGCCTTCATTCTCAAATACCCATATTTACCCCTCTTTCGTACTCCCAGTCTCTCCAACCCTGGAACCTGCTGGGCATAGCCTCCAAGGTGTGAGGGCTCACGGCTTCTTTGTCCCAAAGGCTATGAAGGCAGCAACCACAGTTGGCACAAGAAACTAAAAGCAGACTCGGGAAGAAAATCCAGCTGAGTGATGGATTTAGGATTTTGCCACTCCTAGGCACTGTTGGTGCTGTCATAGTCCCCCTCCCCTACCACCATAAGGTCGGATAACAGAGAGTAGAAGGACTAAGTCACAGCCACACAGTTTTCTGTGGCAGCTCAGGGGTAAATTCTGTGGCAAAAATTTCAAAATTCTGAAGCAAATTGGAAAACATTTCCATCTTTTAGTTTACATTTATAAAAATAAAGTAGTTTGCCAAATGTGCTTGTGTCTGTATACTTTCTTTTCTTTTTATTGAATGAGGTAAAGGGATCTCAAGTATCCTTACAGTGAGGAGGTCTTAGGGATGGGGAGAAGGGAGGAGGACCAGGAATGGGATGAGGAGAAGGTGAGAGGACTGGGGATTAGGGGAAGAGTGTGACAAGGAAAGAGGACTGGGGATGGGAGGATGACGGGAGGAAAGCGGACCAGAGATGGAAGGAGTGGAGATAAGGAAGAGAAATGATCAGGAATTTGGGATGGGGAGAGGGAGTTAGGCTGTGGGATTCTGGAAGGGGAGGAGGGAGGAGCAGGGGTTGGAGATGGGTTCCTGGAGCTGTGGAAAAAGAAGAGGGGGGGGGGGGGGGGGAGGTATCCCTACCATGCTGTGTTCCTGTTTTGTCTTCATCCTCTAACCTCCCACCCAGTCTGGAACACACACACATTCTCTCTCACACTCACACACACTCTCTCTCTCTCTCGCACACACACACAAACACACTCTCTCTCTCGCACACACACACTCTCTCTCTCTCTCGCACACACACACTCTCTCTCTCTCTCGCACACACACACTCTCTCTCACACACACACACACACACTCTCTCTCGCGCACACACACACACACACACACACACTCTCTCTCGCACACACACCCACTCTCTTGCACACAGACATACCCCTCTATCTGATTCCCCTGTCATCCCCCAGCCTCAGCCTTCCATGACCCCTGACTCAGCTCCTCCTAGCCTCCCTAAAATGATCCCCCTTTGCTCTGTCTGTACCTCAATGACAGGAGGGAAGAGACTGGGAGCAAGATAGTTCTTTGCCCTGCCATGTCTGATCTAGCCCTTCTGTTCCCTGCATGCTGGCTGGGAGGGATGGGGCTGAATCAGAAAGCAGAGGGCTGTTCTCTGCTGAATGAGATTCAGTACAGTTGGAAGGTTGCAAATCTTCAGCCAGCATGCTGCATGCCAGATTTCTGCCACCCTAGGCACAAATATAGTCAAATATATATATATGAAAAAAATACTCAGTAACATAGGCAAGCCTGATAAGCTGGGGAAGGGTCATCATGGCTTCTCTCCCACTAACCTGCTGGTGTTCATTGATGGTTTGAATAAGCGTGCACATAAGGGGCATCTAACTGATCAAATATACTTATAATTTCAAAAAAGCATTTAAAAGTTCTTAATGAAATGAAGTTATTACGCGAAGTCCTTTCATGGATCAAAAAATGTTTTGAAAATTAGTAGACAAAGGCTAAGATTAAGCTGTCATTTTTCACAGTGGGGGAATGTGGTGTCCTGCAAGGAAGTGGGCCAAGACCAGCGCTGCTCAGTATATTCTGGAGAAGGGAATACACAGAGGGAGCTGGCAATGTGTGCAGGCAACACAAAATTATTCCAAACCAAAGCTGAGGATTGAAAAGTTACAAGGTGCTCTTTCAGAGAAAGGTGTGCGCATGTATTAGCTTTCCAACAGAACCAAAAAGGAGCTGAAGGAGCACAAGTTTGAAACTTGTGAGCAATAGCACTAAGTAATTATCAAGACATCAACCGTAGCTATTGTCCAGTCACACATCTTTATATATATATCCTTAAGTAACTAAAAATAAAATGACAGTAGTTATGGTTGGCTTCTGGTTGATTGGCATTACTGCTCACAAGTTTCAACCTTGTGCTCATCCAACCTGTTATGGAGCATGACTTACTAAGCTTTCTTTTCCATAGACACAAAATGGGCAAAAGCCTTAGTAAATCAGGCCCTTTGTGTCTAATATATGCGCACATATTTTTCTGTCTATTTACAGTTGGGCGGATTTTATAGATTCAGAAGAAATGACTGGCTAGTGGTTGTCACTTGGCTATGAGCGGGCCAGGAGTTCTTTTAATCAAATTAAGTTCTAATTACTATAAGCTATCATTTTTTAAGTTAAAACTAAATTAAGTTACTATGTTTACATCTATGTTCTCAAGAAACCTAGTTGATAATGTAACCCAATAGCCCTACCTCACTTTCCCTAATTGTTACATGTAATTCTCTAAGTTATCTTGTAAAACAAGCTACCCAAGTCTTATTTGCCGTTACAGTTATATGTAAACCAATGTGATGTCTCGATCGAATGTCGATATATGAAAACAAATAAAATAAATAAATAAATAAATTGGACAATCCAAAAGCCTAAAAGGAATTAAACAAGCTATGAAATTCAAATAGCAAGAGGATGAGGCTCATAGCAGGGTCAGTGGCAATGTGTGAATCTGGCTATATTTTTGTGAGTTTTATCTCCAATCCCAATATTGACTTCCCAGCTACAAAAACAAAAAACAAAACCCAAAACAAAGTGATTCTCTTCTAGCTCTCTCTTTCCTTTCCTAGACAATCACAGCCCCCTGCATTCCTGGATTACCTGCTTCCCCAGTGATATTTACATTTCCTAAACAAACTCCTTAAGAGTCCCAGCCAGATTGCCCAGGCCTTTCTTGCTCCAAGCATAAGATGGATGGATGCAAGATGGGCTTCCAGTTTTAAAAGATTTTTTGTTGGTAGCTTTAGAGGGATTTGTTTGTATTTAAGATAATTGAATTATCAATGTATATGAAAGATACACAGATAGAAAGCGACCTCAGTGGGTAATTTAGGGGCAAATGAGTTTGAGTATAGATAAGTAAAAATGTGATATATATTGCCAGGTTACCATAAAAGGCTGTCTCACCCCTCACCTAGTTTTAGGAATCTCTTGCCAGTTACCTTAAAGCTTAGATTTCAAGTTGTTCTGTCTGCAAAGGGATATGAGATAAGTACTCCATTATCTTCCTAAGGGGAGCGTCACTGGAAGGCTTTATGCACCATTGTAAATTGAAAAACATCTCCTTCCCAGGGGTCTGCAAGGTGAACTGTGATCGCTGCCTGCCCCCTTCTAAGAAGCCACCAGAGGATTGGGGGTTTCTCCCAGGGACATAACCTCCCTTCCCTCTCCATTAACTTCGTATAGCATTCTCCCACGGGTGTCCACAAACGACTGCACAAAACGAGAGAAAGAAAAAAAAAAAACCAAATTCTTCAAAGGTCCTGACATGAGATTTCCCCCCCCCCCCCCCCCCAATTTTTCTGGGTGTGTACCCTCCAATAAAGCGACTGGATGGGATTTTGTTACAGGTTTGCTGTGTGAGTGTGGTGATACACAAGGCAAGTATCCCCCCACCCCCCAGGTAACATCCTCAAGACACAAAACCAGGATGCCACAGACATCTCCCTAACAGGAGACACCACACTCACCTCCTGAGTCAGTACAATGCTAGATTCCAGGAATAGGTTTATTATAGCTCTGTTACGCTTTAGAAAGCAATGCAGCAGAGATGATACAGAGATGACACATAGACCCACGCATGCATGCTGTCATTCACAAGCACACATTCACTCACATACTCTCTCTTCTTGCCACTGTTAGATATGCCCTTTTCCTCTGCATATCTGAAGGAATGTTTTGAGAGCTGCACATCATTTTCCTAAAACAGAGTGAGAAACATCCGACTTTTTCTTGGAACTTTAACTCCCTCACCACCGAGGTCTGCATATCTCGTTGCCTAGTTCTCCCTTTACCACACTTGTTTTACAGTCACGTGAGATGTAGGTCAGTAGGAGGCCTGGCTTTCTGAACACATCCTTAGCCAAGTTTGTCAGACTTAGGGATAATAAATCCTATTACTCCCATCCAGCACAAGTTTAAGAATTTTTTTGTTGGCTCAATTTTGGGGGCCCCCAGAAATTGCAGAATCAATGCAGTCACATTGATTGTAAGAGTCTCAACGCTGCACTGACCCCCATTTCAAGAGCACACTAGGAAGGGCAATAGTGCTTTTGAACAACTTTCATTCAAGGAAGACTTCAACTTCAAAACAGCTGTAGGTAGATGATAGATAAAATCATGAAAAGTGTGGAGAAAATTGAGAAGGAATTTAATCTAATACAAGAGTTAGAGAACACTCAACAAAATTAATAGGTGACAGGTTTAAAACAAACAAACAGAAGTATTTCTTCACAGGAAGGATAGCTTTCAAATAATTTTGTCCTGCCCTATATCTGCACATATGTCTGTTCAGAGATATACTACAGTATTTTATACTGTGAGTTTACCAGGTATGCACAAATTCTAAAATATGTGTATGTCTACCCTGCAATGCACTGAAAGAGCATGCTTTCTCTCCCTACTTTACAAACATACATGCATATATTTTATGCGTGAAAAACATAACTTGCTTGCAAAGAACCCTGATTTACATGCAGAAGTCAGTATATTTTAAAACATGTGCATGTAATTGAAATCACCAGAAGGCTGACACCTTCACCAGTTTGCCCACTCCTTCTCTAGGTCATTGAGACCTTCCTAGTTACTCACCCATTTCAGAAGAATTTTTACTGAGGGAGGGCTATCAAACCTGAAGTGTTGAATTGTATAACTTTATTAGACCTCCTCCAGACATCCCTGTATTGGAAAACCTAAATTTGACTTTTACCTACAGGAACACAAGATTACTAATAAAAGGCTTCCCACTCAATAGCCATATTGAGACCTTTTAGGAACTACTGTTTGCCAGTTGTATATGTATGGTTGTTCTTGATGTTGTAAGGCAAGGGATACATTGCCACTTCTATTAAATCGCAACTGTTGAATAATAAAAAAAAAAGTAGATCCTCTTCTGTATGCCCTTGGACTAGCCAGTGTTGTTCTACTCTAGCTACTGTCTTCTTTGAGCAAATACTGCTGGGTGTTTGCAAAAATAGTTTTTTCTTTAAAGGCATCATATAGGGATAGCAAATGCCAGTTTTAAAATGATTCCTTGTACCTCTTTTGTGCGAGTTGAATATGGAAGTACACATATCAGTCTATTTGGAGTGTTTTTAGTAGATTGAGGAAGCAAGTCTCTGTTTGCATATAATGCTATTTTATATGCTTGTTTGATTACAGACCGAGGGTATTCTCGCTATCTAAAGCATGTCTCCATATGTTCTGCTTTTAAATGAAAATCTTCCATAGTGGTACACAACCACCTTAGTCTCAGAAACTCTCCAACTGGAATATTTTCTTTGAGTCTTCATGGATGATGGCTGATGAATGCAAGCAAAGTGTTCCTATCTGTTTTTTTATAGAAGATAGATGTATTCAATCTTTGTGCATCCTTGTTCATTATTGTATCCAAAAATGGTACCCTTGTTCATTTTTAGTATTGAGCCATTCCTGAAACTTCACTAAGTTAGGAGCAGAGGATTTCCAAATAAAAATGTCATCAATGAATCTTAAAATCAATGTATACAAAAAAGAGCCTTGAATTCCAAATAACAATACAAATATAATCAGTGAAACAGAATGCCAATATTTCTTTGAAAGATAGTCTTACATATGATGTTATTATAATTGTGTTAGACTTATTTCCACATCAGCAAACCTGACAATGTGCCCTGCATTGCACAGGCCACTTGGAGAGCTCATTCATTGTGGGGAAAAAAACTGGAAAAATCTTGCTCACAAATTTTTTTTAAAGTTTTTTTGTAAATTGCAATTTAAAAATAGGATCCAGTCATCAAAGTACAACACTCCTGCAGCACTGAATATCTAAGCCCCAACAGCGGCTGGTGTATTTAAGGATTGTTCAATAACAGACATCGGAGCTACCTGAGGTATATTGGTATATATAATGCGGTAATATCCACTGTTACCAATATCCAAGAGTTTTGTACTTCAGTAGCCATACTAAGGATCTGAAGTAAATGAGTGGAGTCACGAATGTATGAGTTACTAAGGGGAACAATTGGTTTCAAAAAAAGTCCATATATTTTGATAATGGTTCAAGGAGTGATCCCTATACTTGACGCTATTGGACGGCGGGGTGGATTTAGGAAAGATTTGTAGATTTTTGGGACCAAAGGGAAGTTAGAAATCAATGGATTTTTTTTCTAAGAGAAAATCTTGCTCCTTGTGTGAAATTAACCCTTTCCTTTCAGCATCTACCATAAGACTAATTTCCTTTTGCAGCTGGTTAGTGGGATCAGCATCTACCATAAGACTAATTTCCTTTTGCAGCTGGTTAGTGGGATCAGACTTTAGGAACTCATAAAATTCATTGTTTTGAAGTTGACACATTATAATTTTTAGCATCCATAATTACCACCACCCGTCCTTTATCTGCAGGGTGAATGACCCCAGAATCAGACCGCAAGGATGTACAAGCCTCCAGTTCTTTCTTAGTAAGATTATTATACCCCCCAAAAAATTGATATTGTTCCATTTGTTTCAAATCAGTCATCGCCAGTTTTTTCAAATGAGGTTATTAACGGGTCTGGAGGCCCTGGAGGAACCCATCCTGCTTTGCGTATCAAAACATCCTGTTGCAAAACTGAGGGGTTTCTTGCGAAGTATTGTGCTACCTTAAATTTACGAAGACATTTATATATAAACGTTCGTGTATTAAAAGCATTGTAATGATTGGAGGGAACAAAGGTAAGCCCTTTCTGTATCACCGAAATCTCTCCCACAGATAACTGCCTTGAAGAAAGGTTGAAAATGTTATTGGTATTTACCATTGTGAGCGGGCGACTCATCTGAGCGGGTCCGGATATTGTGGGTTTAAACCTCACCCGCCTCGCCACATATCCTGATTGTGAGTGATCCGGGGCTGAGGATGTCTGTCTAAAAAAGACTGATCATGATCATTAGCATGAATAGGCTCAGGTGGTGTTTCAAATCTAACTGTCTTTAAGCTACCTGCATGTTTCATGGTCGGTTCCTCGGCTGAGGATTCGCTGTATGATGTATTGAAAGACCTGTATTTCACTGGTCATTTGTTATTTTTCATCCATGAATATATCTGGCCTTGGTAACAATCAGCCTCATCTCTCTTAAATTGTTTAATCTTCAGTGCTTTTACCTTCTTACGGATTTGATCCATTTCAGAGTACACCTGACTTAATCTTTGTGAAAAGTTGCCAGTTGGAGACATAACTTTTAACTGTTCCAATTGAACTTCTAAGTCAGATTGGGGTTGTGCAAACAGTTTGGATACAGAATTTATTTGACTCAACAGTAGACCCAGGAATGGAAAATGTGTTTGTCAATGCATGTAGCTGTCAGACAGAATGATAACATAATATATCACGGAGTCTTCAACATTTCCTTACTCATCTTTGAAATCCAACTGTCAGAAGAAAAAATGTCCTTCTGGTGTCCCCTGTTCAGTTATTTATCAAGTGACAGGGCAAAGCGATAGGAAATGGAAATAAGCGCCATTCACCATTCAGATGGAATTATAACCATGCACCAAATTCTACAAAGAATCCTAGCATCACTTTCACCTTGTTACCACTGTAGCTAACGGCCATCACTTCTATTTGTGAAATATCTACCTCATTTGTTCCTTTTCGACAATGCAATCTATCAAACATGCCACTCACATATTAGTCATTTCTTGATCAAACTACTGTTCTATGTTCTTGACTGGCCTCTTCTATTAGTTTTGGTTAAATCTTCCATGTTTTTATCATGCACATGTGCTCTTTTCCTGTCTCCTGCAGAGCTAATGAGGCTGGTGGAGCCCATCAAGTCAGCTGCTGAAAAGAAGAGATGGCCCTTACTTATCAGGATACATAATTCCATTGGTCAATATAGACACATTGAAACCTTTTTTTTTTTTTTTTTACTAATTTGTTTGTTAAAAACCTTGGCGTGCCATATAGTCTGATATATAGTAGGCATATTCATGGAAAATTTTTTCATTTTAATTTTTAGTTTTGTTTGTTATTTATGTCATTTAGCTCATAATAATTTTAGCATGTGGTAAAATGATTTAGCATTTGATAAAACAATGTAGCAGGCAAAACAAAATAAAATTTCAATGTTTTTTGTGTCATTTCATTTCAGAAATGACATGCAATGAAACAAATGTCAGTTAGTTTTAAATGGCAGCTTATCCCTAGTAAACACAGCAGTTCCACTGTCTTCCTTTTTAGCAGCACATTGATTTTACAATACTGTGCATCACATACTTGACTATTCACTGTTGCTCAAAGACGCCTATAGCTTACCATATTAATGTCCACAATTCCCACACCACCACATCTGCTTTGCTTGGTCAATATGACTCATTTTGTCATCCTACTCATAGAGTTGCCTCCCTTATTTTTTCTTTTTCTTTTCATGTATCTCTCCCACGAAAGGCTGTTCCGTCATCTATTTGCTTTCCCTTTCTTAAAAAAATTGCATTTGTTTCTATAACATTTCAATAAACAACAAACAGAATTTAAAAAAGCATAATTGGTACTAAAATCTACCATCTGACTTTGTCTTCTGTCCTCCACCTTACATTCTTCTGAAGTAGATATTTTTGCATGAACTTTGTTAAATTTAAAATGGTGCACATTGTCACCCGAATTTTCGATGGCCTGCATGTGCAAATACCTGGGGATATGCACATAGCCAGGCCCTGCGCATGCCAAGTGCATTTTAGAAAGGGCCTGGCCACGCGTGTATTTATTTATTTATTTAAAAGTCTTCTATATCGATGTTAGTCGAAACATCACCTCGGTTTACATGGAACAAAAGCAACAGAAATTACAAGTAACAGGGGAAGGGTAAGGGGTACGCACAGAAGTACAAAAAGGGATGGGCCGGGGGGGGGGGGTGTGTGTGTGTGTGTGTCGGGGGCTGACCAGGACAGCGGCCATTAGGCCCTGTCCCGGGAAAGTGCATTCCGGCAGCTGGCCGGTGCACAATACTTATTTCTCCTCTGAAGAGGAAGTAAGTACAGAAACAAAAAAAAAATAGGGTAGATAGGGTTAGTTTAGGGATTGGGGAGGAGAGGGGAATAAGGGAGGAAGGGTAGGTAGGGGTATGGAAAAGTTCCCTCCCAGTCCACTCCTTAATTGGAGCAGACTGGGAGGGAACTGGGCAAATGCCCGATTGTGTCGCCGCGCGTAGTTTACAAAATTCTCCCCTTTGTGCGTGGGCGCGTTACGACCCTCCTGCACATGTGCTCGCTGATTATAAAATTGGGCACGCATGTGCACGTGGATATCATATTTTATTTATAACATGTCCGCAGTGACTCATGCATGTTGTAAAATCGGCGCGTCCATGGGCGCACGCTGGGAACAGTGCTCACGTGGGCGTGCGCGCCAGTTTTAAAATTGACCCCAAAATGCGCAAGCATAGAGGAAAATGTACGAGTCCATACATACATACATTCCTCATTGACTTTTCAGGTTTCATACTTCTGTTCTTTAACTTCATGCTTATATTGTTAATTCCATTCTTATCTGAAGTAAAATAAATGGAGCCTGCTTTCTGTGGAAAGCATGCAAAATAATTTTCTTTTTGTAATTCTTAGTCTCTGTGTTGCAAAATAATGCTCTGGATGTACAGATACAAGCGAGATAGGACACCAAACACTCGGGGAATGAGAGTGAGGTGAAAAGTCTGAGCAAACATTTGATGACAAATGCTTGCTAAAAAGTTAGCCCCTCTTATCCACGAGTGCCTTCACCATAGAGCCAACAGCATAAGGAAAAAAAAGACTGCAATGTTCTTGCTGGCAACGAAGGAAAATTATTTGAAAGTGGCCATCCAGTGAAAAGAAAAAAGATGATTCTTTCAGGGGTTGACATCATTAAACAATGGGATTGTAGTCATTGCCTAATGATGTCCATTTTTGAAAGAAGCAGCACCATAAGGTCAATTGCATTTTTACTTGGCAGTAACCAAATATTCAAAAAGTGCTATGCATGTGAACCGATATGGCTTGCAAGGCATACAAGATCATCATGTAAGCAACCCCAAGTTCTAAAAGGTGAATTTTAAAAGCCCAGCAGACGCACCAATTAGGGGATGTGCTAGCAAGTCGGGCTGTGCGTGCCCACCGTATTTTAAAAGCCGCCCAGATACGCATGTATCTTCCGCTGCGCACGCATCTCACTCCGATTCCAAAAGGTGCATGGTCTGGGTGGTGAATGGGCATCCCAGGGAGGGGTTTTAAGGGTCTGGGCTAACTGGGGGGAGTGAAGGCTATTAAACTAGGTGGGTTTGGAGGACCTAGCTCTTAAGTGGGTAAACTGGTGGAAGAGCTGGTGACGCTGGCAATGGCGTGGGTGCGTGCCCCTTTTAAAATCCCCGGTTTACATGATAGAAGCGGGATTTGCACGCCCAGTTAAAATCAGGAGCACATGTGCACGGCCAGGCTGTTTTACAAAAGTGCTCATATACGTGCACAAATTACAAAATGGCCGTGTCCCTGGAGTGCACCTATGCACATGCGCCAATGTGTGCCCACCCGCTGGTTTGAAAGTTACCATCCCCGTTTTACAAACTGACAGTCCTGATTTGAAGAAGAGAAATATAATTTGCAACCAAGTAACAACAGCTGACAGGTCAAGCATGTCAGAGCACATAGAGCAAACATTTTTGCAAGGGCACCCAACTGCAAAGTTACTTTTCAGCCTGTACACAACAGGTTGATCTTCAAACACAAGGTACCCACCGAAACTGAATCCGAAAACTAGGTTGTTACATGGGGTGCATGATCCTAAACATAAAAAAGGCCATCTTCGTTGTTATATCTCATACGGATTTAGTAAAGGTGAATTTTAAAAGCCCTATCCACGCCAAAGTCAGGAGATATGAGTGTCTTGGTCCAACGTGCACCAGACGGATTTCAAGAAATGCCTGAGTACGCGCACAAATTAAAAAGTTATAAAAGGGGCGGGGTGTGGGCGTGGTCTGAGCAGAACATGGGCGGAAAATGGGCTTTCCGGGAAGATCACTTGAAAAGGGTGTGTAATTATTTAAGCACGCAAGCGCACGCTGGGGTCCCCTACTGCGTAACTTCAATTCTGCTATTGACGTCAAGGGGTTTGAAGGGTCAGGGCTAATAGGGTAAAAGGGAGGAAGGTTAATTAGGAGGGACAGGAAGTCGGGAGCCTTTACCTGGGTGAACTAGAGATGGACTGGGGAAACTGGTAATTGCATTAGCGCGCGTATCAAATAAAATCCTCTTACTTAAAGGTAGATTTTTTAAAAGCGCCTCGCGTGCATCTCGCCATGCACATAACTGCACACTATTTTATAAAATTGGCGTGCAGGTTATAAAGTACTCTCCACATGCGCAAGTCTAGAGCTGTACGCACATACATGTGCATTGCACACCACTTTGCTACTGCTTTTTGTTCTAACAGGAGAACACTGGGAGAGGAAGGGGGAGAGAAACCTCTTCATAAGGCTCAATCTGATACTCTATATATGAACATTGTAAGGGGGCACTTTGATTCGGGAGGCGGGTTGGGGTTAGGAGGGGTGGTGTTACAGTCACGTTCAGAGGTATCCATTGTAAAACTGATGTCATTAAAGAATTTTTGACCTTATAAGTGATTTCTCTCTCTCTCTATGTTCTCCTGTGTCTAACAAGAAGCAGTGGCGCTGGCTGAGGAAAATTAGAGGCTACGTGTGTCGGTGCTGGCTTCACCTCTGGACGCCTGTGCCCTGTGCCCCTTTTCCGCTCACTTTTTTTGGCTTCCCGGCTATTTGAAGTTCTCATAGCTCCCGCTCAGGCCACTTGTGCTTAAAATGACCGCTTTTGCACGCACAAGGCTTTTAAAATCTACCTTTCATGCGGCAGAGCCGACATTTGCGTGCACAAGCGCATGGCCATACAAAATTGTGTGCACATTATGGGGTAGATTTTCAAATACCGCGAATAGGCGTACTTTTGTTGGCGCTCCAGGCGCCAACAAAAGTACGCTGGATTTTAGTAGATACGCGCGTAGCCGCACGTATCCGCTAAAATCCGGGATCGGCGCGCGCAAGGCTATCGATTCCGCATAGCCGGCGCGCGGCCTCGGAGCGGCCTCGAAGGGAACTTTCCTTTGCCCTCCCCTCACCTTCCCCTCCCTTCCCCTACCTAACCCACCCGCCCGGCCCTGTCTAAACCTCTCACTTACCTTTGTCGGGGGATTTATGCCTCCCGGAGGGAGAAGTAAATCCCTGCGCGCCAGCGGGCCGCTAGCGCGCCGGGACGCGACCTGGGGGCGGGTCTGGAGGGCGCGGCCATGCCCCCGGACCACCCCGGGCCATAGCCACGCCCCCGGGCCCGCCCCCGACACGCCCCCGACACGCCGCTGCGCTCGGTCCCGCCCCCGACATGCCCCGACACGCCCCCCTCCGAAAACCCTGGGACTTACGCGAGTCCCGGGGCTCTGCGCGCGCCGGTAGGCCTATGTAAAATAGGCCTACCGGCGCACAGGGCCCTGCTCGCCTAAATCCGCCCGGATTTAGGCGAGCAGGGCTCTTAAAATCCGCCCCTATACGCGTGAACAGCTGATTTCATATCCTATGCGCATATACTCACGTATGCTATAAAATGGCCATGCCCATTTGCGCGCGCCATCTTATGCCCACGCGGCTATTTAAAAGTTACCATACCCAAGGGATTCAAACAACATTGCTCTAATATAATGCCTTCAAAATGCAGACAGAAAGAGAAAGGCGAGCTTTCCTTTCTACGGTCCGCTATATAATCATAGGCATAAATTGTAATTTTTTAAAAGTTTCTAAAATATGCACTAAGAAAAAGAGTCTTTGAAACAAAGCAGTCTTATCTGTTGTTTCGTACTTCATGCCCCAGCTCTGGCGCTAAAGTCCACAGAAGCAAATAAAAATAAATCCCTGACATGGTGCTATGTTTTGAGGTGAACCTCTGCTTCAGCATTGTTTCCTTGCTTTAAATAATGGCCCCGTTCTAACCCAATGATAACAACAAGTTTCACAAGCTGAGTTTTTATTGAAAATGTTTGTTTTTTTTAATTGTGTTTTTTCAGGTATGGACCATAACAAAAGTACTTAAGCCAGTAAATAAAAGATCAATGTACAAAAGGTTGCTGGAAAATAAATGGCATTTCTTCATCTAATATACAAAAACATCAAGCGCTCATTTCCCTGAGTCACAGTGTTGAGGAATTAATACAATATATAAAACAATAAAATATAAACATGATTTTCTTTTTATCCTATACATTCCAAGAAAACTTCACATCAATTATTGATGCTGATGTGCAATGTTTTTTTGCATGGTTCATTCACAAGCGAAACGGCACTCACATACGCATTTACGTAGAGGAAGCAAATATACTTCTGTTTGTCTGGGTTTGCAGATATTCTATAAGAATTTGTCAAGGCTCAGGGACACAAGCATGAAGAGTTTTCGTAAAAGCCATGAAAACCGATTGGTGAGAAAATGCGGCCTGCCATGTGATGGGCTCACTAAAATGAAGTGCCGTTAGTTTTCTCTTTCTGAAAAGACACACTTCTGATATCCTTGAAAACGTGATTGGTGGTAGATTCTGTTGGTCCCTAAAGTTTCACGACACCCTCTCGTCACAGATTCTCTGCACAGGGCGACAGTGTCTGCTTAAACTGAAGAGTCTTTCTAGTTTTAACTATGTCCAACCTTTTCCCCCCCAGTAGTTTCAGAGATCTGTTCCTGAGTATTCCCTGGCTCCAAAATGAATATCTTTGTCAATTTTGAGAATTTTTGTTTGCTTCCTGGCAGAGTTTGCTACTGTCTGTAAACAAAAGAAACATTTATCTTCCATAGCTGCTCTACATGCGTGACCAATGCACGGTCCTCGTCCAAATCCCCAAAATATATCATCAAGTACCCTGTACATTTTTAGAAAAAGGTTGAACAATTAACAACAAAACATCCTTCTTATTCCCAGTACCATGAAATGCTTCAATGCCTATATAAGCTATGTTATTTTAATTTTTTTTCTTTTAAGTTTTATTGAATTTCTTGGCCTAGAAAAGGTACTGGATTGAGAGCACTGGATAATGAAATGCTTCATTTATCCACAGAAAATGTGCAGCAGGGAAAGTAAAAGTATGAGCTTCCTTATATACTTTGCCACCGTATTTCATCCTCTTCTGGAGAAACCACTGGTAAGCATGAAAAATTAATCCATCCTCCATGCCCATTCAGTCCTTCGCCTCTGCTAAGACTGCTGAAACCCAAGACAATGCCAGTTGTGGAGTGGATTTTAGAAATTTGAAGACCTTTGAACTGGAAACTGAAGTGAGACCACCAACCCACTTCACAAAGGCCACCAAATGACTTTAAGATGGCAGTATCTTCTCTGATACTACTTGCCCAGAGATATGCCAGTCCAAGTAGCTGTTCAGTCTGCAGACACTAGGCAGTCGGATGCCCTGATTTCTGTAAAGGATCTTGTATACCATGTAGAATAATGTGCTCATAAATGAACAAGTTAACAAAATCACAAGCTGCATATTTTGCATTCAGTAGCAAAATGTAAGGGAATGATTTATTTAATTTTTGTTTAGTATGTGGGTTACCTCAGTTTGCAATGATAATAGAGTTCTATGAGATTCGCTAATCCCTGTAATAATAATATTGCATTTATTTGATGGGAAGACTGCAAAGCTTGAGTCGGTCTCACAGATTGCCTGTAGCAAATTATTAACTTTGAAAGAATGTTGAGGAACTTAAACATCAAAATATAGTGCATACATTAAGAACCACCATATCTTTACAAAGTAATGAACCTGCGCATGGCTTGCAATCTAATCCCGGGATTCATCATTTTGCTATAATTGTAGCGGAACGATGAATCACAAAAAAAAGGGATGGGGGTCAATACTGAGCTGGTGGCTGCATTGCGGCGGTGCGTTTTTTCCCGGTGCGGCCGCGCTGCCCACTATTGTCCCCATAGTGCCAATAGAAAAGGTGTAGCTAATTCCGGCACTATTGCAGGTGATTAATGTGTAAAACATTATCGACCGCAGCGGTACCGGCATCAAAATGTTATTAACCCTGCCCAAACTCCGCCCTAACAACTCCCCCTTTCCCTCATTTAAATGTTAACGCACGCGATAACGGCCCATCGCGTTTTAATGAATGTAGGAATTTTTTTTTTAAATTTTTGCATAATTTTTAATTTTAATTTTTTAATTTTGAGGGATTTTCCCCCCCCCCTTTTTAACTTTTTATTTGTTTCGGGAAAACGGGGCATGTTAATAGCATGTCCTGTTTTCCAAAATGAATGAACCCAAAAATTTGGGGGATTTTCGGAGGAACTGTGCCTTTTTGTTTTGGGGTGAAATGCTGGATTCGATTAGGATTACCATTCATTTTAAAACAAATGCATATCCTGCCCTTTTGTCAGGTCTGACATGACCCCTCGAGAAGTGGCAGTGAACTACGCAGTAGGGCAGGAAAATTAAAGTTCTACTTTACTTTCACACATTTTACCTAGAATGAAACGGTGATCATGACAGCAGATAAGGACAATAAGATTCCTCCAGCCTACCCAATGTTCTTCCCAGTGCAGTAAGTTTCCAGTTTTTCTCTGGCTTTCTTCATTTCTTTGCAACATTTTATTGACTCTATCTTTTTATTATATGATATATTTACATCATCATTAAGGTTTTGATTAGCAGAGTGCAGTACAGCAACCCGTTTTGAGACAGATGGCCCATAGAGCCTGATTCATTAAGGTCTTCTCCGAAAGATACCTAGTAGTGTTCCACTGGAACATGCGGAAATAAAGGTCACTAAATTAAAAAAATGTAAAGTGATACCTTTTTATTGGGCTAAATACATTTCTTAATTACCTTTTGGAAGTGTTCAGTAACAAATGTATTCAAGTTAGTCCAATATAAAACTATAACCTTATATTTTCTGATTTATTGACTTTTCTTTCCCATAGATATAGAATGTATTTATTTATTTATTTAAAAAATATTTAGTAGCTGCTCCTCCATATTTTGGGGTGGGGGTACAATACTGCGTATATAAAAGTAAAAACATAAAAAACCCCCCAAAAAACAAATAGACAGCCACTTTACAAATCCGGTGCTGAAAGTATCAAGGGACTCACAAGCAGAAGGAAAAGTGCGGTAAAGACATGAATAGTAGGATCTTTCAGTCAGCGTACTGAAGGCCTTCTTAAAATATGGGTCTTTAATGCTGTGGTAAACATTTTAAACTCTTTTGTGTTGCGTAGAGCTACTGGCAATGTGTGCCACAGAGAGGGGCCGGCTACCTTGCGCGAAGAGACATGCAGCAGGCCCTGATTAGATGATCTGCGGGCGCATGATAGAGTGTACATTTTAAGGATAGAGGGAATCCAACGAGAGGCCAAGTTATTGAGGAAACTGTGGACAAAGACTGCTTATTTGCATTGAATTTGCCAAGATAATCATGTATTAAAGCTCCAGTTCATAACGGTGCAGCTGCATTCTGGATGGCTTGAAGAGGACGTGGCATGTTTGCAGGGAGATCTACGCACAGGGAGTTGCCAATAATCTGAGCCAGAAAAAATTAATGACTGGAGGACTGTGAAATGTGAAAAAAGTCCTAATAAACCAAGTCCCAAGTGAGGCAAAAGTAGCACTAAGCTTTGCTGCACATGTTCCCACATAAAAAAGAAATGTCCTAATGAACAAATAGGACACCCACATTCCTCTCCAAGACATGGATCTCCTATGTGCTCGTTCCATGTTTTTTTTTTTTTCGGACCCCGTGGGAGAGCGAGAAGAATATGTTTTATTTTATGTTGCTCTGCTAGGAATTTGCTCCATAATGCTGAAGGGTCATTGTTAGTCTGCACATCACTCCTCTACATAAGGTTTGCAAACAAAGCATTATTAGTGAGGGCAAGAAGCCATTTGGGATAATAGACAGATAATTTTTTTTTGCAATTTTTTTTCTATCTATGTTTCTATATGTATTTTCTATTCACATTTCTATCTGTAACAAAAAGACATCAGCTGAACTGAAAATAATTATATAAATAGATATATTTTAAAATGGCTGCCAGCTAACAGTAAGCAGGCTTATGAGCAATGCTGACAATCAAGCATGTTTCCAGTTCAGGTAGTTGATGAATGTAAACCAGTAGGGCCATCTTTGCTGCCTCTTAGTGCACGATCTAAGTCATTTTTTTCCCCTAGGGGACATTCTGAAAGTTGGCTAAAATGGGACTATGAAAGTCTGTGACACTTGTTAACAGCTGTGGTGCAGCTGTTAAGGATGCAAATTGAAGCAACAGGATTAACCAGCTACTGTTGAGCTGCTGCACTCCATTTGCACTCATAGACCAAACCACCAGCCTGATTTATGAGAGGAGTGAAACATAGGTACAGAATGGGAGAAAACCTTTAATAAATCAGGTCCTATTGCTTTAAAAGGGTTTACAACACAGCTGAAAGAAGTGCAAAGCACAATTAAATAGCTGATCACAAATACAATGGCATAAGAAGATTTATCTTTTAGAGATTTTTAAAATCCCTAACTCGTCAACCCTGATGATGTTGCTTTAATGTAACAATCCCCCCTCCCCACCCAGATCCCTTAAAAATAGTGTAAAAGGCAGAGGACTACTTAATAAATAAGGCACAGCAGAGGAATGGTTACCATGGCGATTGCTACTTGTCACATGGTAAGTTACAGTACATAATCAGGCCTCTGGCATATCATAAAATTATAATACATTTTTTTTTTTTTGGTTGCATAAACTGCTTTGTGCACTTCACAGTGATTATACAACACTTACCTATCAGCAGCAGCTAGATCAACTAGCCGCAGCTAAAACATGCACACGCACGCCAACACTAAAAGGTTGATATTGCACCTGCTCAGTAAGGTTATAGAGCCATCTCTTTCTCTTTAGATAAACTTCACAGCTGAGTAGAAAGAGAAATTAGCCCTTTTTTTGTTCCTGATGGTCATCATCCCAATATGGGTTATACAGTAGTTCTGCAAAATGTGTGTGTGTGTGAGACTTTTAAAGAGTGCCTCTTTAAACTGTCACCGTACTCACACTCCTTCGGTGGTTGGCACTGGTAAAGTCTTCAGCGTTATTTGTCCATTGATCAGGAGCACCCTGACTAGGTTCCAGCCCACCAGGTACAACGTTGGGAGGGCTATTTGCGTGGTACCTTCGAGGAGAGGGCCTCGCTGAAGAGGCAGCAGCAACAGAAGGATCAGTTTCTACGCAAAACCCAATGGAAGTTCTGTTGCCATCTTCCCCGCTTAACGTCCAGTTCGAAGGGAGCAGCTTTTCAGGAGGGGAGAATGGGCCTAACGGGTTTGCAGCTCTGTGGTTGTGGTTTTCGGTGGACGGTGACACTGCACAGGCTCCTGTGGCCCGAGCTTGGTCTCTCCGCTCTTGGATTTTGCGTTCTCTTTCTTCTTTACTGAGCTTATCCAGTTTTTGTCCTTCCAGGATAAGAGACGATCCACACGTTCCTCGCACAGCATTAATAAGGTACCTGAAAACAGAGGACAACCAACAGCTGGAATTAACATTTTGTATTAATTTGTAACATTTTTTGGAATTTTTCAAGTATAGTCCCAATGATGCCCATGTATTAATTCCTATTGCCTTTGGTAAGTATCATGGTTGAGGTGTTAACCCAGGGTATTTCAAACCTGTCCTGGTAATGCCACAGCCAATAGGATTTTCATGATTTCCACAAGGAATATGGATAAGATAATTTTGCATATTTATTTATTTATTCATTCTTATTAACCACTCACTCAGGAAAAACCTGGTTGGTGCAGTCTCCAGTATATGTAACTATAGCTCATGCATATTCATTAGGGTATCCTGTAAAACTGACTCGCAGTGGGATCATCAAGACAGATTTGGGAGCCTTGGGTTAACATGATTATGCTTTGGATAGGAGATTTCCATTGCTGGGACTCATTTTGTACTTCATGGCAATTCCATTGTACAAGACAAGGTTTAGTCAATTTCTTTTACCCAACTGAGGCGTTTGCTTTGGAACCAAAAGACTATCCTCAAGCAAAGTTTAGGCATAACCCTGGTGCAGGGGTTACCTCTGAGTACAGCATACTTCAGTTCCATTTGTCATAGCTGTGAGCAAAATGCTGATGCTAGGGTGGCCAACTCTAGCTTCAGGATATCCACAAGGAATACGCATAAAATGGATCTGTATGCACTGCCTCCATTGTATGCAACTATTTCAAGCATATTCCTTGTGGATATCCTGAAAACCTAGCCAGTTTGTGGATCTTGAGGACCGGAGTTGGCCAGCCCAGTGCTAATGACTGCATTGATGCATTTCCCCTCACAAAATCTGCACCATTCTGAAGCCTGTTACAATGATGGTATTTTAAAAGCTTTTTCATTTTGCAATGACCCTTCTTAAACTATAGAATGTCAGTGACTCCTATTTGGTGGTCAATGGTGGATGCAGGCAGTATGTGATGTAACCATTGCTGATTTTCATGGGTCTGCCTGAAGATCATCACTGAACCGTATATGAATAGACAGCCCTTCAGGCACAGATGCTGTTTTAGCAAACAGACATGACAACCTCTCTTCCCCCTTGGATATCATCACTGTCATTTTAAAACATCTTTTTTTTTTCTAGTGGGAATGTCCACAGATTCCTCACCCACCCACCCACATACGACAGCCACATTTTGAGTGAGGGGCTGTATCCTGATTGTAACACAATATAAATACAGATTCTCTAACAGACTATGGGGCAGATTTCTAATCCAACGCGCGCGGGGTACATTTGTGCGCGCTACCCGGCGCGCACAAATGTACACCTGATTTTATAACATGCGTGCGCTGCCGTGCGCACGTTATAAAATCCGGGGTTGGCGCGCGCAAGGGGGTGCACACTTGTGCACCATGTGCGTGCCGAGCACTAGGGGAGCCTTGATGGCTTTCCCCTTCCCTCCAAGGCTGCTCCGAAATTGGAGCGGCCTTGGAGGGAACTTTTCTTTCGCTCACCCCCACCTTCCCCTCCCTTCCCCTGTCTAACCCACCCCCCAGCCCTACCTAAATCCCCCCCACCTTATTTTATTTTTTACGCCTGCCTCTTGCAGGCGTATCTTGCGCACACCGGCCGGCTGCTGGAGCATCATGCCCCAGCACAGCCACTGTGCTGGAGGACTTGGGACCACCCCCAGACTACCGCCCCACCCCCAGCCCCGTCCCCTTTTCAAAGCCCTGGGACATACGCGCGTCCTGGGGCTTGTGCGTGCCGCCGAGCCTATGCAAAATAGGCTCAGCGTGTGCAGGGGTAGGTTTTCGGGGTTACATGCATAACCCTTTGAAAATCTACCCCATTCTGTATACTGTAGAAATTAATATAACTGCAAAATCTAGTGTGGATGCCATAATTAATTTATAATTGCAAAGAAATGTTAATGTAAAGCAAAGGCTAAAGCGTAAAACATTTTGTGGGATTCGATACATTAGTAACAAAGCAGTGCATTTTTTTGCTTTTTGGCACCAAATCTAAAAACATAAGAAGTGCCATGCTGGGTCAGACCAAGTTCCATCGAGCCCAGCATCCTGTCTCTGACAGTGACCAGTCCAGGTCACAAGTATCTGACTCCCAGGGATAAGCGCTGGCTTTCCCTTTTTCCTGGCTAATAACGGTTTATGGACTTTTCCTTCAGGAACTTATCCAATCCTCTTTTGAACTCCACTATGTTAGTTGCCTTGACTACATCCTCTGGCAACAGATTCCATAACTTGATTGTGTGCTGAATGAAAAAATACTTCTTTTGATTTATTTTAAATCTGCGGGTTGCTAGTTTCATGGCATGCCCCCCCCAGGTGCCTAGTCTGAGTGTTGTTTGAAAGGGTAAATAACCATTCTCTATTTATCTGTTCCATCCCACTCATGATTTTATAATTTCAATCAGTCATTTCTTTTCCAATTTAAGGAGCCCTAATCTGTTTAGATTTTGTCTATAAGGGAGCATTTCTATCCCCTTTACTTTTGTCACCCTTCCCTGTACTGTTTCTTTGTCTGCTATGTCTCTTTTAAGATGGGGGTGACCAGAACTGCACACAGTACTCAAGGTGCGGTCGTACTATGGATTTGTACAAAGGCATCAAAATATTCTCAGTTTTGTTCTCTATTCCTTTCCAAATTATTTAAACTTGACCAGATCCGGGGCTTGAGCACTACAGACCTATAATTGCGTGAAAGTGGATCTGACCACACCATGTCGGGGATTCCTTCAAATGTCTGCATTT
This sequence comes from Rhinatrema bivittatum, assembly GCF_901001135.1. Lineage (NCBI taxonomy): Eukaryota > Metazoa > Chordata > Amphibia > Gymnophiona > Rhinatrematidae > Rhinatrema > Rhinatrema bivittatum. Next base: position 27,785,664 of record NC_042632.1, on the reverse strand, counting down.
CCATTTCTCTGCTCCAGAGAAGTGAGAGCAAGACTGAAGTTAGATTTATGTTGAGAGTCAGGAAAACAGCATCTTTGTCTTTCACAAATGCAGCCTTCAAGGGATAATTACTAAGCTTTTTCCTCACAGACCCAAAATAGGTGGAAAACCTTAGTAAATATGGCCCCAAGACACAAGCATCACTGACCTTTAGAAGTAAAAACTTTGCTGATGGAGCATATGAGGAGAACCACAGGTCCCCAAGTGTTTAAACCTGAATTCTGAGTTAATAAATCCTAGAGGAATGGACAGGGCAGAAGGGATCTGCAATCTGCTGAGAGAAGCAGGGATGTTATCCATTCCCAGCTCTTAAAACTGACTGCATGCGGTGTGACCGGAAGGCAGCAGAGTATTTCAAGTGCCTGGTGATTCATTGCTTCAACTAGGGGGGTTGTGGAAGGATATATTTAGGGATCTTCGTTTTCAGTTTTATTTTATTTTGCCTGGAATCAGGGACGAAATGACCTTCCCACTGATTTTTCTCCTATGTGTTAAATCAAAGTCATTTTTTCCCCCATTGACTTTTGTTGTTTTAACACTGAAATTCCCCAGGCAATATAATATAAAAACTGAAAACAAGTGTCTCTAGATATATTGCATACAAGATGGAGACTAAGCAGTTGCAGCACACCAACCTTGAAGTTATAAAAAGACATGCATTTTGTAAAGCTCCTTATCATGCTGAGACAGCAGCAATCTTATTCCTGTTCAGTTCCCCAGATGGAAATGTGCATTCTTAACATGTGGAGCGGGCTGAGTGAAAGGCATAGGGTCAAGCAATGACACAAGTGTTACAGACTGGAACAAAAAGTCCCTGGCCTACCCAAGATTCCTCAGGGAACTATGTACCGCACCAGTAGAAATTTGCTTATACTTGTCCCAACATCGGGAGCATTATTCTATCCACAACAAACAAAGCTCTGCAACCAAAATCCGCTCTATAATGCCATTAAATCATCGCAAGTAATTTTTCATAAATGTAACACATTAATATAATCCAAGGAGTTAAGAGAAGGAAGAAGACATATATTTTGAGATATTTATAGCGGATATAGTGTCCAGAGCTGAAAATAATTTTGTGCAACCCGTAAGAGCTAAAAAATGAATCAAGATTGTGAACTACGCTTTTATGTGAATAGAGTGAAATTAAAAAGCATATTTCAAGGGATTTGAGTCTAATCTAGGACATGTTCTTTTGTTTGCCAGGTTCAATTCAATGTACATCAAGACTAAAGGAATTTTCAGTGTACATCGGGCATGGCCACAATGAATTGTGAACATTGCACCTTCAAAGCCGCTAGTTTTCTGAATTTCAGGCCACTTGCTGAATACAGTACGGTATCGTGTAAGGATGTGCAGAAAGCAGAGCAGTCTGTTAGTGAATATGCCACCGTGGCCATTAATGAGATAATAGTCATGGAGCAAAGAAAATTTCCCCAGGTATGTGGCATTTCACTGTTAAAATAAACAGATAAATAAACTATGTGAAGGCAGCAAATGCATCAGAATGGACATATTTTTCTGCTCCTTTTCTGTTTCATCATTTTCAAATTAAATCCCATGGAGAAAAGTTCTGCGTAAGTGGAGATCTTCCATAAGTGCAACACGCCTTACTGTCACCGTGAATATTTTTACAACTCTATACTTCTGTGTTTATGCATTGCTCTCCGTTATAACACTTTCTGTGAGCTTGCATGAACAAGACATATGACTGACAGAGCCTGGGGATAGCTAGCTTGGTCCAGGAGAAAGCTAGATTTTTTTTACAGGTTGTTATGCCTCTAATTGGACCAATATAAGAATTTTATCATCGATATCATTTGTATAGTGCAAGCCAGAGGTACACAGCACTGTATAGATTCATATAACGGACAGTCCCGACTCCTTGGAGCTTACAATCTATTCAAGATAGCTAAACAAGAGAAGCCATGATTGGGAAGAAATAAACAGGTGCAATGCAGACAATTAAGTTCAATATTGATTATCCAGCACCACCAGGGGAAAGATTTAAAATAGTCCCAAAAGGGAGGATTCTAGATCAATTATCTACATCCACAGATGATGCTGGATTTGGTCTTTTGAGACCAAAAAGTTTTACATTCTGTCACTGCTCACATTCTGGTAGATTTTAAAAGCGGTAAGCGTGACAAAGCCAGGAGATCCGTGCGCGACTCAGCCTGGTGCGCGTCACACGGATTTTAAAAACCGTGCGAGTATCTCCTGGAACCTGCACAAAAGTTTTGTTTGCAAAAAGCTGGTGGGGCACAGGCGTGGTCCGGGTGGGGCATGGGCGTGGCCTGGGCAGGCCGGGGCTGTCCCATGAGGTCTGCGTGTAAGCCTTTATGCGCACAAGCACGCGCTGGGACCCCCTGCCATGTAACTTTACTTCTGCTATGGATGCTGTGTTAAGTTGTGAAATAAAAAATAAATCAGGTACTCATCATGGTTTTAAGGGTCAGGGCTAATAGGGTAAAAGGGAGGCAAGCTGGGGGCTAGGAAATCATCTCCTTTACTGGGGTGAACTGGGAACAAATTGGGAAGAGAGGTAATTGCGTCGGCGCACGTGTCTACTAAAATCCCTCCCACTAACACGAGTGAGGCAGCATCTGCACGCACCAATGTGAAATTGTGCTCACGTGTACATGATTAGCCGATTTTAAAACGTGCACGTATGCGCACATATACGCGCGTATTTCTTAAAATCGCCACGCCCATGTGCGCGAGCCAGCAAACATGCGCAGGTCTTAAAATTTACCTCGTTGGTAGAAAGGCCTATGATGGTGTGAAAAGCTCACGTGTAGTATCACAATCTGTAAAAAAAACCCCAGTTTATAAGTAAGCTTGCCACTGATACCAAGTTTTCAGGATTATGTGGCTGCATTCCTAGTTTTAGCCTACTGCCTCCATGGACATGTGCTTCTGGTGTTCCTATTGATTTCCCTAAGAAATGCAAGACTAGGCGTGAGGTCGATCGGAGGAACGCTCTCAGTATCCAGAAAAATTTCTTGAAGATGCCTGCAAAAAGGAAGGGCAAGGTGCGCCTATACCCCTCCGAAGCCGCCATGACCTCAAATCAGAAACTGATAACAGCTTACCGATCGACGCCGAGCCAAGAGGAGAGCGAAATCCCCGCTGTGATATCCCTCGAGGGAGCGAGGGAGTCACCTGGGGAGGTTACCTTGAGCCCTCCGTGCCTTCAACCACATCAGGCCCCGGGATTGACTGGCTCCTCTCCCTTGCCCGGGACGTCGAAAGATGACGTCGGACATGCGATCCCGGATGGTGGGGGCCAGAGAGAGGACTTGCCCGGGTCATGCGGTGCACAGCCGTGCTTGGAGGAGCTGAACGGAGAAAGAGCAGGGACTGGGTTCCTGACTTCGACACCGGACAGTGAATATGAAGCGCAGGCTGGGACTGCTGGAACCTCAGGGACAGCAACGGAGAGAGAAGATTTTGCCCAAATGGAATTGGGTGAGTCTTATCATATTCCTACAAAACCTGAAGTGGTAACGCTTGATGCGTTGTGGGACTTAATGGTTGGCTTAGGCCAATGCCATAAGAAACAAGGGGCAGAGTTAAAACGCCTAAAAGAAAAAGTGAATTTACTGGAGGAAAAGGTGGAGAAGCAACCTATCGAAATGAAACAACAGATTGGGAAAGTGGAAACTTCGGTGGCTAAGAACTCTGACTGTGTTTTGAAAATTATTAAGGACTATAATTATATCAACAGGAGGATAGAATACCTTGAGAATTATAACAGGAGACTGAATTTACGAATGCTTAATTTCCCCAATGTTTTAGGACAGGATTTTCTTGTGACTTTAAAAAAATATATGTTGGAAGTTTTAAAATTTGAAGAACGAAATATGCCTGTAGTAAGTAAATTGAATTTTCTACCTGTAATGATAAATTCTAGAAATAATCAAATTTAGTCAGAGGCCTTAGAAAACCTAACGCAGTTTCTTGAAAATTCAACTGAAGAAGTTCTCGAACGTGGTACCTTATTAGTAACTTACTTTAATGAGGCTGATTTAAGCCAGATTATGCAGAGATATTTAAAAAATATCTCAGTTAGTTTCCTGTCACAGCAAGTCAGGATTTACCCTTACTTTACTCGAGTTACTCAGGAGAGACGGAGAGAATTCTTAAAGTTAAAAACACAAGTAACATCTTTGGGTTATGTTTTCCAATTGAGATATCCATGCAAGTGCATGGTTAGATCAAAGGATGAATCTTTCATCTTTTTCATTCCTGAGCAATTAAAATCCTTTATTAAAAGCTGAAAGACGCTCCGGCATAGAAAAAAAGGAAAAAAAAAAAAAAACCCCACAAAAAGGGACAAAAACAAAAAAAAAAAAAAAAAACGAAGAAAAAGTAAAATACCAACCACGGATAACAGAGACGAAACCATAAAATCAAAAAGCAGAGAAGAAAATACCACCATAGACGAGCTTACTTCCGAGCCATGGCGCCGTGTGTTTGGCGAGCGAAGGACCTGGTGGGACCCGCGCACCTCTAATAATGGACCCTTCCAGACTTTAAAGTGTCCGCATTACAACCAAGGCACTTACAAGGTAATGAATGATCTGTTGGGACTTTGAATGTTTGCTCTCCGTTGTGGAGGCCGGGTGGCCTGGATCAGGCCCGATGACCGCGTGATAAGAGCGACCAGCGTGTCTACCGGCTATGAGATTCGCGGGGACTTTGGAGATTTATGACAATACTGCCGCACTTCGTTTTTGTTATAGCCGGTTCCGGCGGTTTTGGGGTTTCGGCTCAGGGAGCACCCTGGCAGGGCGCTGCTACCGGTGATTTATGCCACGGATCCCATTTTTTTTTTTTGTGGTTGGAGCGGCGGGGACATTTGACATTGGACACGGTTAGCTTTCCTTGCAGCTGCTTCTTGTTGAGTTTTCCATGCGTGCAAGATATGGACGAATTCCTGAGACTTGGGCTTACGTACACCCATGGTTTCTCCTCTAGAAGGCCCAAACGAATGGTTCGCTGAAGGCGCACGAGGTGCGACGCCATTTTGGATAAACTCTGATGTCTGCGGTTAAGATGTCGCTTATCTGCACACTGGACACTACGGACCGCTACAAGTTTCATCTTTACCCCTTCCTTTTGCTTTACAGTTTATGTTAAGGTGTTGGTGAGATGCTTGGGACGAAAAAAAAAAAAACCCTTGGGAACCCATACCGCAAGTGGGAAGAGGGAGAAGGTAGAAATGGCGGAAGGGTAATACGCAGTGCCTCGCCCGAATTTTCTAAAAAACAAAAAAAAACAAAAAAAACATAAGTGGACGGGCCAGGCAACTAGTCTACCCCACTCTACCCTTGTGGATGATTGGGAGTGCATATGAGACACGGTTCTTGGGGGAGGGTGACTGTGGGCAGTTTTTCCTTAGTCGTCATGTATATAGTTCATCATTGTAGTGCAAGTTCTTGTTTACACCTGTGGAGTGGATGTACCCGGACACATCCAAAAGATCTCCAAACCTCCGCTGAGGGTATGGGAGGTTTTGTTTCTCTATTGGGGGTTAATGGGATGGGGGGGGGACGGGGAGGGGGTGGTGGGGAGGGAGGGGGGAGATTAGAGCGTGGGAAAAATATCAGGGGAAGGGGGCAGTCCTACCACTCTGGATGTTCATATGGTGGATTACAGTTTCTGGAATGGAGAGGAAATGGGGTGCACATGGGACCATAACATCTGTTCTTTCAATGAGGGATTACATTCTGGGTGTGAGGTTCGCTGGGGGGAGGCAAGGCTGGGTGCCCCCCCCAAATATGTTTTTAAGGAGCAGCTACGGGGAGCGTTCTGGTTTGGACACTAAAATGCTTAAGCTAATATCATGGAATATAAATGGGCTTGGTACCCCAGTTAAACGGAACAAGGTGCTCGCTCATCTGAAGCGGTTACACGCTGACATAGCGTGTATTCAAGAGACGCACCTTACAGGGCTAGAAAGCCAAAAGCTGCAGAGAGATTGGGTGGGGCAATGTCTTTTTGCAGAAGCGGTGCATAGAAAAGGGGGGGTTGCTATTTTACTACATAAAAATGCCAAGTTTCAAGTTACTAACACCCTTAGTGATGCAGAAGGCCGTTATGTTATTGTAATAGGAGTTTGGAATAATAAGCCTGTTACCATCTGTAATCTCTATGCCCCAAATGTCTACCGCCATGCATTCTTTGTAGAAATTTGCAATTTACTGCAGACCCATGGACAAGGTACATTGTATGTGGCCGGGGATTTCAACTGTGTACATGAGGCTACTCTGGATAGAAACAATCCCCTACCCAGGTCGCAAGGAGAGCAAAAACAAGGTGTGGCGTATTTGTGTCGGAAATTGTTTTTAACTGATGTCTGGAGGACATTGCATCCCAGTGAAAGGGACTATACACACATCTCGAGGTCCCATCAGACTATGTCCCGCATTGATTATATTTTAGTCTCCCAACAGGATTTTTTCTCTATCTCCCAGGCACATATAGAAAGCTTGGTCATTTCTGATCATACTCCAATCTCGATTGATATCAAAACCCCGGGTTCCGACCTTCAGGGGCGAATATGGCGATTCCCCACTTTTTTAAAAGATGAGGCTCACTTTCAGACTTTTCTATAGGAAAAGTGGAAACACTTTGCCCAAGACAATCACCAGCATGCCGATACTCCCCTTCTTTTTTGGGAAACGGCTAAAGTTGTCCTCCGAGGGGAAATAATCTCCTACGTTCATGCTAGAAGTAAAAGAATAAATCAGTCCATCTAAGATCTAGAGACAAAATTGAAGCGAGCGAAACGAGTTTTCGCGGCGTGCAACACCAGTAAGGCCCGGGTGGAGTTTTATAGTATTATGGGCCGCCTGAATACACTCCTGGACACTAGGGCTCGACTTTATTTATGGAGGGGACAAAAATCATTTTTTAAATTTGGAAATAAACCAGGCCGCCTGCTAGCTAGACTAGTGAGAAACCAAAAGCCCCGATCGTTCATCACGTGTTTGCAGACGCAGTCGGGACGGGAGACGGTAGACGAAAAGGAAATCTGTGCTTCCTTCCAGAAATATTATCAAAATTTGTATAGCCTGGAGGCCGGGGAAGGGAGTGAACAGGCAGAGGATTTTTTCCGGAACCTGCGTCTACCTACCTTGTCCGCGGCCCAGCGAGAATTTTTAAATAGGCCGCTCCTGACTTATGAAGTTTCACAAGTAATTTCAGCGGCCCACACAGGGAAATCTCCAGGGCCTGATGGGTTCTCCTACGAGTTTTACAAAATCTTGTCCCCGTATATTAGTGAGCCCTTAACCAATTACTTTACTACGGGGCTTAAACAAGGGGGGTTTCCCGCCTCCTTTAATGAAGCCCACATAACACTTATACCAAAACCGGGTAAAGACCTGACTTTGCCATCCTCCTATCGGCCAATTACCTTGTTAAATTGTGATTTCAAAGTCCTAGCGAAAACCTTAGCGGAAAGATTGAAGATTTTTCTCCCTTTTTTAATTTCCTCACACCAAACGGGGTTTGTGAGAGGACGGAAACCGACTGCGACTATCACTAAACTGCTCACGGCGATGTCCATCTGTCGAATGCAGACTACTCCGGCACTAGTGGTGGGGCTGGACTCTGAGAAAGCCTTTGACCGCGTTTCTTGGACGTACCTTTTTATGGTTTTACAGAAGTTTGGGGTTGGGGGAGATTTCCTATCTTATGTAACACTACTTTACGATGCTCCCTCCTCCAAGGTTTTAGCTAACCATTGCAAATCAGGGGACATCTCTATACAGAGGGGAGTACGACAGGGGTGCCCCTTATCCCCACTTCTATACATTATAGCTTTAGACCCTTTGTTGTGGAAGATTGCGGAGAGTGGTGGGGTGCGGGGATTTGGAGGGCCAGCACATATCTTCAAAATAGCTGCTTTCGCTGATGATATGTTAGTTTACATGACCCAACCACAGCATTCTCTTCCATATGTCCTGGATATATTAGATCATTACAGTTTGTTCTCTGGATTAAAGATAAATTATGATAAGTCAGAGGCCCTTGATGTTACGGGTACGCTAAAGGACACTTGGCGGGGGGGCTTCCCCTTTCGGTGGACGGCGGACTCATTAAAATTTTTGGGTATTCATATCCCCTGTAATTTGAGCAATTTTTATACTGCGAATATTCGGCCCTTACTCGCAAAAACTCTAGACACGTTAAAACGGTGGACATCACTCCCATTGACTCTTATGGGGCGTATTCATCTATTTAAAATGATACTTGTCCCTAAATGGTTATATCTTATTCAGTTAGCCCCGCTTTGGATACTGAGGGCAGACCTTTTTCGATTACATCGGGGTCTGCGTTCGTTTCTTTGGAGGGAAAGGAAAGCCAGAATATCATTAGACGTGCTCATGAGACCGAGAGAACAAGGAGGTCTGGGATGCCCCAACTTGGAACTCTATAATTTGGCTTGTGGAGTGCGCCATGTTCGGGATTGGCTGTCAGGACTCTCTACTTTGACCCCCCATACCCATCTATTAGAATGGTACGGAGTCCGAACCTTAAATCCTTTAATACAATTACCCATTCAGATGGTTCCTCACTATTTGAAATCACAACTCCTACTTCGACTCTGTCGGAGGGCGTGGCATCTTTTATGTAAAATTGGGGGCTTGGCAAGCTTACAACTTAAGTTTTTAACCATCACGGGACATGAGCTTTTTCCGCCGGGGACGGGGGGGGGGGGGGTGTCTTCCAACGTTGGAAACATTTGGGACTTAATCATATATTTGATCTGTATGATGACAGATCGGGCACTCTTCTTTCCTTTGTAGAGCTCCAGAGGCGATTTTTGGTGCCCAGTAGGGATTACTTTGCTTATCTTCAAATCAATCACTTCCTCCGTACGGCAGAGCACGGGTTGGTAGACACGGCAGCGGTACAAAAGCTGGGGGAGCTCGTGCGGATAGGCAGAAACAACAAAAATAAGGTCTCCCTGCTTTATAAGGAATTGCTGGCATTTTCCGCTACTGATATACTTGCGCTGCCCTATGCAAAATGGACAGAGTGGGCCTTGTTCTCGTTGACGTATACTGAGTTTGAAAATTGTTTTCATGATATCCCTCTACTGTCTGAAAATGTCTATTTACAAGAACTGCAGTACAGATTTCTCTGGCTTAGTTATATCACCCCTAATAGGGCCTATCAAATGAAAATAGCAACCTCTGCCCAATGTGGTAGATGTGGAGCTCCCGACAGTACTTTTTTTCATTGCTTTTGGGACTGCCCGAAAATTTCCCTTTTCTGGAAACAGGTGGGTAAAGCGTGCTCCTTTTTTATGAGATGGAAACTCCCACCGGATCCCAACTTATGGTTGTTTGGGTTGGGATCTTGTTTATCAGAATCTTTATCTGATCCTGAGCGCCTTTTGATTGGGAGAGCCGGCCTATTGGGGAAACAAGTAATATTAACTACTTGGCTTGAGGTCTTTGCCCCAAGTTATGACAGCTGGTTCCAAAAAATGGTTCGCCTATGCTCTACAGAGCATGCCCTACTTACAGAGGCAATGCCAAAGAGGTCTGTACATATTAAACAGGTTTGGACTGGCTTTACCAGATTTTTAACTCCACGACCTGGACAGTCCTGGGATCCGTGGGCTGATGACCTGACGACTTAAATCGAAGGTGCCACCGAGTTGGGGGGAATCAAAAAGGGAAAGAACACTGAAGACGCCGAAATACGGCTCACCACGCATGGACATGAGCGCCTACCTAGCCTCTTTATCTTGGACTTTTTCCTAACTATATTATCCACCACCACTTGCATTCAGGGAGGGGGGGGAGGACGGAACGAGCGATGGAAAGTCATACATTCATTATTGGTTCCTAAGGGGCCTTTACTCTGTTGTTTACAGTTGTTGTTTGTATTTGTTTGTATAAAAATGAAAAACTGAATAAAGATAGTTTCAAAAAAAAAAAAAAAATCCTTTATTAATGCTAGGAATATAACTATACCCTCTGTAATTAACATCTAATCCCGAAGGTACATAGTTAAGTAAAGCTTGGACGCGCAGCTAACTAAACTATATTTTTTTTGTATATGAACTCCCATTTTGTTTTCCTTTGTCTCACCTTATTTCCACATTACCTTTATAGTGGGGGCACATAGATTAATACAATTGTATGGAATAATGAAACTTTAAGTTGATTTATGATATTATTATATTTCTCTTCTTTTTTTTTTTTTCTTTCTGTAATTGTTAAAAGAGATATACTATGTGAATCTCAGCTTTTTCTGGAAGTAAGAATGTTTACTTAAATGTAGTTGAAAATGAATAAAAAAAAAAAAAAAAAGAAATGCAAGACTACAAATCCATGCAAGCAATAGAGTAAAACCAGGACTGTCCTGAAATCTGGAGCCAGCTGGCAACCCTATTGATAGGCAATTTTAAACCCAAAGCCATCAGAAATGCACAAACCTTGGTAAGAGAGCAAGGACTGGGGTAATTAGGCACAGGAAGTAAAAGGCGGGATCTGACATCTGAATCTCCATTATCCAGTAGGGGTTTGTAGGACTGTTGCACGTGATGCAGATCGCATTGTAGACAAGCGTAAGTATAAAATAAAACAAAATGCTCCCGATCATTACCACCGCGTGCAGTTTCGTCTGTCAGCAAAAACAGAAACAGAAAATATTATTGTACATAGGCCCTGGGTTTTGTGACACTGAACTTTAAATAGACACAACACAAGGTTATCCCATTCAACCCGCTCGCTAATAATTGTAAACAAAGAGAAAACATTCTTTGCTTTGTTTAATTTACTGAAGGGAAAATGACACAAACTAAACAGACGTCCAGTGCTCTATAAGCAAAGCATTGCTAGGTTATTACAAGCCTGCCTTTGTTACCCTATAATCATGGCTACTCTTTTACAGATTATAGTAATGCCAACCAGTGTTGAATTCACTTTACTTTTCCCCCAGTCACTTTGCATGTCACTCTGCTGATGTGTTAGCAATATGTCTACCCTTCCAGATTTCAAAACATTTTAGGAAATAAATGCGTATGCTACTGGATGCCTCTGCTCTTTGGTCCTCATTTTCACAATGTGAGAATTTTGACAACTCTACTTATAAATAAGTAGTAGCAATAAGCATTTACTACCTGAGATCTAGTTATCTAATCCCTCTTCCTGCACTGTTGTCACCACCAGTCATCCTTAATTGTAGTTCTTGAATGATTTACTATTATTTAAAAAAATATCTTTTGTGCGAACTCAATTTCAAACGTGTTGCTTGTGAAAAGTTTTCTTTTAGTTTTGAATATTGAGTGCCTAATTCTAATGGCAATAATGAAGATCAGTGATTGGAACTACTCAGATAATCTGCAGTGGATATTAAAGTACCATGTAACCAGCAGCAAATGTAATGAATTTCATATGCTCGTGTGCTCCGTAAGTCTTTCTTCCTTGCCTATCAAAAGATCATAAGGTACGTGCAGCATTTAGATCAGTGGAGGCAAAATGGTTTTTATTGTATCTAGATTGGTATTTTTGTATGTAAATCACCTTGTATATTCAGAGAGCGAGAGAGAGGCGATCTACGAAGGTGAATATGAAATAAAAATAAAATAGTTTAGGATCCCAAGGAAGTGCCTCTCTGACAACATGAGAAAGCTGTTACTGATCTCAAGTGCTTATTATCCGGTAGCAGAAAATTGTGAATACGTACAAATCATCCATCTTCATATACTTTAAAAAAAAGAAAAACTGCATTGGACATTTTTTTTCCATTTCACTTAACTATGATACTCTTCAAACTGTGCCAATACATGACAGGAGTCAAGACTGCAAACCATAACCACAAGTGTGTTCACATGTATTAAATCTGAGACTGTGATAACCAACATATCACCAGGAAGAACTGTGCAAGCTGCCCTCTCTCCAACACAACAGAGGGGGGCAGTTTTAAGACGTAGAAGAGGGTGGTCATACATCTTCTAATACCTTATCATAGTTCCTCCTGTTTAAGACTAGTGAGCAAACTCATCCAGTGAGGTTCATTTTTCAGCAACTCTGTGAATGAATTTTCAGTTTGCCTGTGACACCGCATATTAGCACAGGAGGAATGAGAGAAACCTTGAGCGGATTGGCATGTTGCAAAACCCTCAAACATTTTCAAAATTTGTAAGATTTTCTAAAATGGGAAATGTCCAAGTTCAAATTTTCTACGTTGAGAGGAAGTTATGCAATTCCACTTGTCACATAATCAGGGCACAAAAGGTTTTGAGTTATGGTTGCTGTAGGGTGCCCATAACACTAAATTTCCTGATTTGTGTGTGTGTTTCTGAACCATAAAATGTACTTCTAATGAAGTTTTTATGACTGAATGCACACCACCAGCCTTTATCATAAACTGCTTATACTGGATGACTTTGTACGACTTCTTGCTCTGGTAGTTTTATCGTCCTCAAATCAATGGGAAATGCATCTACCATAAAAATGAGATATCAAATTGCTTTGAAAAGGAGAAATTACTCAAAAGATACATCTATGGTGAAAGCCACAGCATACCAGAAAGTGCTACTACCATTTTTTTGGAATATACTGAGGTTTATTCATATGTGAAATAAGAACTTATTTTAAATGCATGTATCTCGCCTTGCACTGATTGGCTTTGCATGCTAGAATCGGCTAGCAGCCAATCGAATTAACTGAGTTTGCCTTTTCCCAGCATGAAAACCCCACAACATGAATGGAAGGAAATGGACATACCCAGGTCTTCATTTCTATGGCTAGGTGAAAAAGGACTGTTAAGATGGCAATGGTGTTTATGGGTGTTCCAAATGAGAGGAGACCGACATTGGATCCATGGTATGTCTAGACAAAAATGAAGAAAGAGTAAATTAAACTGAATGCCTGACAATACAATTTGTTCAGAAAACATTTTTTCTTCATCTGGCTTCTGATCTCCACTCCTATAGATGCTATGTCACTTGACTTCCTTCAGTTACACAATAGATTGTAATCACTGGGTGTACATAGCAACTCCCTCAATAATCTGATGGCACTTCAAAACCATCCTGGGGCCAATATGCCAAAGTATGCTGATATAAAGGCAGAACTCCTCCGTCTTCCAGAAACATAAGGTTCCTAAGTTTTATCTACCACAGGCACCAAAGTTTCCATGCCACAATGCTACATGAGGCAGCGTTGGGCTATCAGACTACGTTAATTTTATTTATTAGATATCAGAAACTTACAAAATAAGGAATGAAAAAGCAGATAAGACTCTGGTAGAAGGCATCCAGCAAGGTAATCCAAAATGTAGACGGATTGTAAGCCTGCAAGTGTACAGAATAACAACAACAACAACTATTATTCATTTACTCTATACAGAACATGTCCTCTGCTATAGTAAACCTAAGCTGCATATTTCAAACGTAGCAACAAAATAGTTCCCCTAATGGTTTCAAGGTAGGTAGACCATTTTAAATATTGTTCTTATCTTTTTTCTGCTTCTGTTAAAAATCAGTTCAGACAGAGCATCTTGGAAATGAATTCCATCAATATATTAAACCCTTATCACTAAATGTGTCCTTGTATACAGACTGACTAACAAAAAGGAACCTTTTTGGTGAAGAGATTGTGGGGAGACGAGTAGAGTCCTACATTAATGACGAGGGGGGATATGATAGAGGTGTTTAAAATCATGAGAGGTCTAGAACGGGTAGATGTGAATCGGTTATTTACTCTTTCGGATAATAGAAAGACTAGGGGGCACTCCATGAAGTTAGCATGTGGTACATTTAAAACTAATTGGAGAAAGTTCTTTTTCACTCAACGCACAATTAAACTCTGGAATTCGTTGCCAGAGGATGTGGTTAGTGCAGTTAATAAAGCTGTGTTTAAAAAAGGATTGGATAGGTTCTTGGAGGAGAAGTCCATTACCTGCTATAAATTAAGTTGACTTAGAAAATAGCCACTGCTATTACTAGCAACAATAACATGGAATAGACAGTTTTTGGGTACTTGCCAGGTTCTTATGGCTTGGATTGGCCACTGTTGGAAACAGGATGCTGGGCTTGATGGACCCTTGGTCTGACCCAGCATGGCATGTTCTTATGTTCTTCTTACGACTCAATGAAGAGAACTAGGTTTAAATATTGTATTTGATCAAGTGAGCGCAGGGCTCCTGATGAAGCTGGGATGCGAAACAACGGCCGCTGTTGAGCCGTGATCACTGTCAAGATGATATTTGGACACATGTAGTTTTAAATGCAAAAAGAAAACTGACTAAAAAATATTTTTTTCATAAATTTTTCACAAATGATGGAGCTGTCCAGGCGGCCCATCAGGCTTGCTGATGCAATATCAAAAGAGATATAAAGAAGTCCTTGTTGCAAGACAGGATTATTAACGATTTTAGTGCTTTGAGGATTTCCTTTTTGTTAGTCGTTATTGTGGATGGAGGTTCCTGGCTCTCTTTTGTTTGTTTGTTCCTTGTATACAAAGCAATCTTTAGGCTGGAGTGGGACCTGGTGCAGTAATAAAATGCTGGGCGGTTCATAGAGCCTACACTCACTGACATCCTGTTGCTGATATACTTTCCTGGGATGTGGGCTCACCTCAAAACTTCCTCTGCCTTGCGAGAGCACCAATGAGGGAGAAGGTGAGATCTAAATGTCTGACCCACCTCCTTCCTCCTGTTATTGGGCCATTCTACAAGGCTATGCAATGTGCCTGCTTGGGGTTGGTGGGTGGAATCCTCCAATCATAGGGCCTGGTTAGATTGCACCCTTTGCACCTGCCTAAGGATACCCTGGCTGTATGGATGCAGTTCCCAAGTAACCCATATATTATTTCCTACGTGTTATGCTCCGAATACAAACGGCTTTATATAATCTAATCCTAGCTCAAAAAGAGGCAACATAATATACCCACCATAAAAATGAGAAAATACTATGTATCAATGTAATTCCAAGTGAAAACCTCCTAAAAACATATGCACTTCATTCTAATTTTTCTGTAATTCTTTTTCATTTTGCTCTTTTATTGGGCTCTCATATTTGCCGTTAATTACACTTAAGATACAACTTCATACTCTTTGTTGCCGCTGTTATATAATCATAGCCCGAGTAGATTTCCTGTGCGAATGTGTTTTTAACCAATTTGCCACTCCTTTAGGCTAATTACTGCAGCAGAATCTCAATGTCCTATCTCAAATTCTAATTTGTGTCATAGTTGTAAAGCTCAGAAATAGAAACGTGTCTTAAAAAGCTGATATCGCAGTATGAAATGAAAATTTTGATTTTGAACTTTACAACTACGACACGATGAATTAGAATTTGAAGTAGGACATGGGGAATCTGCTACAACAAAGAATGGGATAAATTGCATTTCAAGTGTCGTTAACCACAAATACGAGGGCCCAGTAAAAGAGCAAAAAGAAAATGAACTAAAAGAAAATTAGGATTAAGTGCCTGCTTTGTAGGGGTTTGTAACTCTTTATTGCACCGATCCACGGTATTTTCCATAATATAAGCCAATACATGTGCAGATGGCTTCCTTTGCCTATTATGTTCTAATGAACTCACTATAACACCATATACATAAGCTGAAAAATAATGTATTTTAATCGTGTGGACACCTCATAAATTTACGTGGGCTTATCACTTGAATACCTCATGTTAAGGTTGTGCAGCATTTTGAAGGCTGCTATGCACGTCTATTAACTTTACTTAGACTGTGCCCTTAATATATAATCATTGATGGCCACACTGTCTTTGTCGTTTTGTTTGTGAATTTTAACTCGTATTTGTTTTGCAGAAGAAACCGGACACTTATCTGAGCATTGCTTGAACGGTATTTGACAACACCGACCCAACCCGACACGATACGTGTTTCGTGGGCTTCATCAGGGGTGGAAAACATATGCGGTGTCTATAATACAAAAACCAAGAAATTATACTTATCTTTCTGATAAACTTGAAAAACAGTCCAAGACTTTATGCAAGGTGACATACGTTCTCTGACACTGTCTTTCTGCATGCACTGCTACTCGGTTTCAGCTTTAAACTAGCAGCAACAGAGACAGAACGTATGTCAGCTTGCATAAAGTCTTGGACTGTTTTTCAAGTTTATCAGAAAGATAAGTATAATTTCTTGTTTTTTGTATTATAGACACCGCATATGTTTTCCACCCCTGATGAAGCCCACGAAACAGGTATCGTGTCGTGTTGGGTCGGTGTTGCCAAATACCGTTCAAGCAATGCTCAGATAAGTGTCCGGTTTCTTCTGCAAAACAAATACGAGTTAAAATTCAAAAACAAAACGACAAAGACAGTGTGGCCATCAATGATTATATATTAAGGGCACAGTCTAAGTAAAGTTAATAGACGTGCATAGCAGCCTTCAAAACGCTGCACAACCTTAACGTGAGGTATTCAAGTGATAAGCCCCCGTAAATTTATGAGGTGTCCACACAATTAAAATACATTATTTTTCAGCTTATGTATATGGTGTTATAGTGAGTTCATTGTCTGAATATACATCATATCGAATCAGTTTTTGTTTATATAAATATTACGTTCTAATGACAGAAACGTAACTAGGATGAACTTGAAGTGACTGGATTGCCCTGGCTGAAAATCATTCCCCTCGGCGCGTCTGCAGACTTTTATAATGCACAAACCATTTAGCTACAGTGAACAAAGGTGTTCTGGGGTGTGCTTGGGTCAGAGAGGAGGCAAAGTAAACAACCCTGGCACTTTTATTTGCAAAGGTTTGCCTCTGCTATTTTACTCCTCCTCAGTCACCCACACAAAGAGCAGGTGCCAATGTATGGGGCCCTCCTGCCTTGCGTGCAGTTTGGAGAGGGAAGCTACCTGGGAATACTCCCTTTGAGAACTGGCTACGATCTAAGCACTCTTAAAAGGGGGCACCATCGGCCATTCAAACTTGCTCGTATAATTTCCTTACAGGACACCTGCAAAAGCAAATAAACAACCCCCTGCTGTAATCCTTACTCATTACAGTGCTTAAATGTACTGCAGTTTCCTATTTTTTTTTCTTTACGATAGCTTTTGATTCTGTTTCAATATCTTTTGCAGGCTGGAGAATTCAAGGATTAATAGGTGAGAACTCTCAGCTTACTCTGCTCCCCAGGTGGTGGTAGCTTCCATTCCCACCCCAAAACAACTTTCAAACTCAACTTTTCTGGATGGAAGCATTCAGGAATATTTTCTAGAAGGGGCCATTAGTATGGCAGGATGGTTCAGTCCCAGAGGCACAGATGCAAAATCCTTTCATCTATTTTGTAATCACATCCCTGGTAAAAAAAATCTCAGCAGGAAATCCACGAGGAGCTGCCATGTTCTCGGCTCTCTGAGTTATCTGCTTGTCAGGCCCCCTTTCTGCTTGTCAAATTCAAATTAATACGTAAAGCGGGGAACAGAGACAAGCTACCAACTGTACAGGGGAGCTGGAGAGGCGGAGAAGAACAATGGTGGTTTCCCTGGGGCCTTCCTGCCAGGATTTTCATTAGGGCACAGGTCCCAATAAGACTCGACAAGATGTGATCCTGCCTTGAGGCCCTGAGGCATCTACCATATCAGCTGCCACATGCAAACAATGTCTCTGACTTTGCACACCTACCCCCCTGCCTCATTTGTTCTTCCTGGCTTCTCCACACTTTTTAAAAAATGTTCAGCTACTGATTTTAACAAATGCCTGTGTCAATAAATCCATTGCATGAATTCAACTACCACTTTACCTAATTGCTATATTCGGTTTTGGTTTATGAATGCACAGCTTGAATAGAAGACCAAGCAGTCGCAGGTTAAACAGCTATAGTGAAGGCTCCAAAAGCACCCCGGTGTCTTTTTAACAGAGTTTACTGCATATCTGGAGTACGCTCCAAGGGAGCCGAGCGAGCTGCGAGCACACGCGGTGTGAAATAAAAGACGACGCAGGCGACTGCACGGCTCCCCGTGCAAATCCCGCCACAGCGAGCGATTGCGAAAGCACTCTGCCAGGGAGAAGGTGGACTCACCTCCGAGTTCTGCCCGATTTTGTAGAGCTCCGGCATACCCAAGAGCACGTCTTCCGAAATATCTTTATCAAGGATTCCAAAGAGCAGGGGTGGCAAGGAGGTGAAAAAGAGATTGAAGAAGGACAGTTGCCAGGAATCAATCATGGTAGTGCCAGAGAACATGCAGAAAAACTGGTACCAGAACAGCAAGTTGACATACGCCTGTGGGAGGGGGGAAAAAAAAATTCAAATACACAAGGTGGAATGGATGCTGTGGCTTTTCTGTAATACATTTCGAGGGTCTGGGGGTGCTGTTTGCCTGCAGATTTTCACCCATTTTTCAAAACACAAGTAACATGCACAAACTCTCCAGCTCATACGGTAGTTCCACCTGCTCCTCGCGTGGCATGCCTCGTGTGTCTGAGTTAACAATGGTAGTTTTTTTTTTTTTTTAAAGGGAAAGTGTACTCGTAATCCAGGCTCTGTCCCCCGCCACCCAGCATGCTTCGTTATGTGTTCACAATAGAATGCATAAAATTGAGTTATGCACAGACTTTTCTTGCATGCAAAACCCCCTCCAGCAAATCTTCAAAGGAGCAAAATATTCAGGAAATAAACTGAATAAAAAACCCCAAAATGAAAATCGTGTGGCTACACATCCCTACCATTTACGTGCAGAATACCTGCAAATGCATGGTAATGGCCCTGAAAATCTGGCCCTTCAGAACCAGAAAATCCAAGATACCTTGTATTAAGCTACGGCACAGGCATCACATCCTAACATTACACTCGTGCAATAATTCAACAGCATCCCAAGTTGTATACAATAAATCAGCTCTGTTAGTGCCCAGTTGGAGATTTATATTTCTAATACAAATTGTAAGCAGACAAACCACTGCATTAATTTATAATTATGACAATTCATTTTTAAACAATATGAACACTTTTTAAGTAAGCAGGCTTTCAAGCACAAACAAAATCTTAGGTGCTGTGCTGCCTGCACAGACTTGCAGAAATTGTGTTACTCACAGATTTATCCAGTTTAAATTATTTTCCAACATGGGGCTCATTTACATATACATTAAACTTTTAATAAAACTGCTAGATTGGACTGTACTGCTGCCTGCAAAGGGTTTCTAAAAACATTCTAACATGAAAACAACTTCTTTATTGATCTGGATTTCTAGTAATGCCCAAGGCGGCTAACCACATGACATCTGAGAACAAAACAAGAATAATCAACAAATAAACACAGCAATAAACCTAACTAAAATAAAATAAATTATAATACAATCTTCAAGATAAAATCATCAGTAAAACAGCTCATTAAAGCGTAAGATTCTAGTGGCATGCAAGTTTTATTTTTTGTTTTGTTTTTGCTTTGTTTTCATTGGTGGGGTATTTTGTTTCCTTTAAATTTAATTTTCTTAAAACATTTTTTAGTGTGTGTGATTTTCCAATATTTTCCAAAGTCTCTGGTGGGCCCGTGGTCCCTCCCCACTACCATGTGTGAGCGAATGAATGGGGTTATCTGGCACCTTTTTAAAAATGGCAGCCAGAGGGGTGGGAGCGCTTAATCCCTGCTGCTCCAGAAAGATTCCCCCAAGCTAATACGTAAGTTTGGGGGAGGGGGATTGGCAGGGCATATGCGGAGGACAGAGGACAAGATTTGGTCTATAAACCTTTTTTAAAGGGTCACGCATTATTGCTGTACTATGCTATACATTATTGTTGTGCTATGCTTTGCATTAATGCTGCATTGTGCTGTGCATCATTGTTGCAGTATGCTATGCATTATTGCTGCAATAATGCAGTGCATTATTGCTGCACTATGCAGTGTGCTATTGCTGCATTATGCTAAGTATTATTGCTACGTTATGCTGTGCATAATTTGTTGCACTATGCTACACATTATTGCTGCATTATGCTATGCATTACTGTTGTGCTTTGCTATGCTTTATTGCTGCACTATGCAATGTACTATTGCTGCACTATGCTAAGTGTTATTGCTGCACCTTGCTGTGTATCATTGTTTATTTATTCACTTTTATATTGCTGCACTATGCTGTGTATTATTGTTGCTCTATGCAAAGTCTTATTGCTCTGCTATGCTGTGCATTATTGTGCTTTGCTACATGTTTTTGCTGCATTATGCTATGCACTAATGCTGCATTTTTCTATACATTACTGTGCATTATTGCTGCAGTATGCAATGTGCTATTGCTGCATTATGCCATATATTATTGTTGCATTATGCTGTGTATCATTGCTTTGCTATGCTAAGCATTATTGTGCTATGCTACATATTATTGCTGTGCTATGCTATGTATTACCGTACTATGCTACACGTTATTTTCCATGGAAAACAAGTACCTGCACAAGAAAAAGAGATGAGTAGGGCCAGTGGCAAGTTTCATAGGGGAAGTGTGTATGTACTCTTTCTTTGAAAACTAGTGGGAAGTCCATGGGTAAAAAGTATTCACGGACCATGGGCAACTGCTGACTGCCCTCAGATTGAGGCCATTAGCGAAGGCAGTCCAGATGGGCTTCCTCGTCTCTACCTGCTGATGGGTGTTTTGTCCTGTATAGTAGATATTCTTCATTCTTTCTTGCAGGACAATCTGCTTATTTTACTTTGCTGTCTTTGCTTTCAGTTCTCTGAATGTTTTGAGGGACTGCATGGTTTTCTTTTGGAAGTGGGGAACTGGGTTAGTGAAGACAACATAACCTTAAAAATGAAATATGCTGGCCCTTGATGTACTTCCTTTTATAATTTTTAGACTGGGCAGTTTTTACTCCTGATTCTTTGGGCTTCCAGCACAATCAGAACCAGGACTGGGATCTGGTGTCAGGAGTCTTCGTGTGCATCTGAGGAATTTCCCCCCCCCCCCTCTCTTATGTCCCCTGTCCAATTTCCTTTAGTCCTTGCAGTGACAGCTGAGGGCCATGCTTCTTCCAGAATCCTATAACCGTGGTTGCTAAGTCCAGCCATTAGGTGTCACCACTGCACAACGATTATGATTCACTTCCCTCCGGGGCTATAACCCTGCCTCTGTAGCATCCCTGGCTCTGGTCAAACAAAGGAGTGATGGCCTGAGCCAGGATTCAGAAGCCCATGTCAGTGCATTGCATGGCCACTGAGCCACTGTGCTGGCCTGATGCATCTGCTTTATGAAAAAAAGAGACATAGGTACTATGGCCTACTAGAAAGGTGAAAACATTGAAAAAGAGAGAAGACTGAGAGGTAACTTGATAGCAATCTTCAAATACTTAAAAAGGAAAAAATTCACAGTCATTTCCATGGGGAAAACAGTGTTTTGCCCAAAAAATGGGCTTTTGAAAAGTTATACAACCAATATGTGGGTAAAAATACATGATGATGATGAGATGAGAAATATATAATTTCTCATCTCATCATCATCATGGGTGATCCATCTCACGCTCTTTCAGCAGGAGAGTTCAGAGTGTGTTCCCTATATGTGGGTAAAAGTACACCCTTTCGGCCTATATGTTTCTCATCTCTTCATCATCATGGGTGATCCATCTCACGCTCTTTGGGCAGGAGCGTTCAGAGCGTGTTACAGCATTGTGCACTTTTAGCCACGGTGTAAAGAGACATTCCTGTGGCTGGGGTTGGGGAGGGGTTTGGAATTCTGCGCACACTTTTGCATTTTCAAAAGTACGTATGTAATTTTCCCTGAAAACACTCTGTGCGTACATTAGCGAGTGTAAATGTGTGCGAGTAGTTTTTTTACATTTTTTTGGGGGTGGAGGGAATAATTTACAAAGGGAGAGCACTTGTGTGCTTTCCCTTTGAAAACCGTAGCCTTTACACCTAAGCAGGCAGTAATAAAAATTCCCCAGAAAGTTACAATGAGGATGGAGATTGACCGAGGGAATAACCAATCATTGCTTTCAATTACAGCACGAGAAAGTGTGTTAGCTTTCATGGCCAAGCACTGGCACATGAAACCTAGGTGGTGTGGCAGAATCTTGGTCACTGGAGTTTTAAGGTCAGTGTGGATAAATAATTATCCGACAGCAGGGCCGGATTTAGGCAGAGGCAACACAGGCACCTGCCTTGGGCGCCAAATTCTGAAGGAGCTGCAAAACTGAGACTCCCTCTGCTGCTCTCTGCTTTCCAGGCACAGGGGAAGGAGGGAAACTCTTGTGGTCACTCCTCTGACTAAGGGCGCTGTCACCTTAAATCCGGCTCCGAACACAGGTAATTGCGAAGAGTCTTAAATTTTGATGGAGCCAAATATCCAGGCACAGCTTCAAAGGGGTGACACCGTGGCACTCTGCCTATGGATGCCAAAATCTTAAACCCTGGCCCTATCCAAGATGGTACAGAAAGAGAGGCAGGAATGAACTGGATGGACCTTTCAAGTCATTTGCAGTCCTAGGCTATGAATCCAGGGCTTTATTCTGATTACTTAATTGGAAACCTCTTCATACAGAAACACTACATAGTATAAAGTACAGTCTAAGGAAGATCAGGATCATCTCTTCAAGAACTACCATCATAGGCCATAACCATCTTATCCAAAGCTCTGGAAAGCACCAGTGGGCCTTCTGTATGCCATTGTAACAGCTTCTATTGCCATCCGCATATTTCAGATATTCTAACACCACATTCCTTCTGAGTTTATATCAGGGTGTTTTTTGCATTTTAAAATAGGTGCAAAAGAGTAGAGAAATGCCATCTTATTTTAGAAGTCATTACATTGCATGGAATGGGTTAATATTGCTATTTCTTAGATTCTTGGGATCTGTGCATACATATTATAATCATTTTTATATCCAGTATGTCTTACAGAAGTTTTATATGTGATTACATTTTGAAATGGTTTTTTTCCCCCCTTATTTTTACTTGCAAACCTATTTTGTTAAAGCAGGGATGGTCAGCTCCGGTCCTCAAGAACCACAAAGAGGCCTGGGTTTTCAGGATAACCACCGTGAATATGAATGAGATAGATTTGAATGCATATTCATTGTGGACATCCTGAAAAGCAGGCCTGTTTGTGACTCTTGAGGACTGTGGAGGGCCACCCCTGTTTTATAGGCTGAGTTGCTGTTTGCTTTCTTTTTAACATTACCCGTTAGATCTTCCCCCATGCAGAACAAATCCCTGGAAATGTGGTTGGCAGCGGTACTGCTGATAAACCTTAAACATGCTATCATTTGTTTTCCTGCTGTAACTTACCACATTCTTGTAAAAGAAGTATATCACCATTTTTGCCAAGCGAGAGTAGCACCAATGTCCATGAACCAAGAGCAGTTTCTTTAGATACTTAAATCGAGATATGGCAAAATCACTGGCCATCACAGCCTGAAATAAAAATCCGATAAACCACTGTTAATATCAAAGACAGATGGAGGTCTATATTCAATCACTATTAAACTTATCTGGGTAACTTTGGAGGGATATTTAATAGTGCAGCAGCGGTATTGAATACAGCCAGCTAACTTAGTCGGATAACTCAACTCAATCCCAGACCACCCCTAACTTAGCCGGCTTTAGCTGGTTAGGTGCCCAAACATTCATTTGGCCAAATAACGTCAGAGTTATCCAGTTAAATGCTTTTCAATATGGATCGCATGGGTCTTATCAACCTACTTGGTCACTCCCATCTTTAGGAATCCAAGCATAAATCTGGCCCTGCTGCCCTACTCCTTAACAGAAGCCATGCAAACCTCGCAACAATACAGGCAAATTATGACCAGGGGATGGACAGATGGACTCAGTAGAGGGAGTTGTTTCCGATGCAAAGGATGTGGCCCCAACCAAAAGGTTTAAACCTTTCATTCCAACAAGATCAAAAGAGGGATTAGCAGAGTCACTATAGACACAATGGAGATAATTTGAAGATGCCAGGCAATGCTGTTGGTTTAAGACAGGATTTGAAGTATCCCAACATCATGCAGGTGCAGTAACGTCACTGCCTTCTGCCTTTCCAAGTCTGGCACTGAGGTCCTTCTGTCTGGCATTTGCCCTTTCCGCCTCCTCCCCTGTTCCCAGATACTGAATGGGGGCCTGAACACATTTCTTCAAGACAAGAACAAGAAGCCATTCAGGCAACATCATCTTTTGCCCTGATCTGGGGAAGGTGGTGTCAGCTCCCAAAAGCTCGCCAAGAAATGTGTTAATTAAGTCCAAACAAAGGATACAAACATATAGATATTTTTTTATTAACCTTTTCTTTCATGCATTCAAGACAAGTAAAAAAACAGAGTCAAGTGGATCAGGCAACTATACTGGGAGTAAAAATTCACTGTTAAACCAGAGCTGCCAAGTGATTCAGTTTCTGAGGAAGTCTTTAGTCCAGACTGGGGGTTTGTGAACTCCCCCTGTTGCTTTTGTGAACTCCCCCTTCCCTGCCTCTTCTAAGATCTCTGGGGCCAGGGACTTCTCTAACTCCCCTCCCCCTTACCCCCCCTTCCATGGTGACCCAGCACATTGTGAAGGGCAGGAGCAAACTCCACTCACTCCTGCCCCATTGATGTCTATTTAAAAATGGCAGCCTCAGTCCTCCTGAGCAGCACCAAAGTGATGTCACTTCAGCGTCTGCTTCCGGTATGGCCAATGCCATGTTGTAGGATGTAACCACCTGTTACTTCTCAGGAAAGGGCATGTGCCAAACCTTGAATCACAGAGAAAATAGTCTCTACCCCCTTCGGATGTATAGTTTTGTAGCAGCCACTTGCCAGTAACATTTCAACCTAGTCAACTTTTTTGTGTAATTTACTGAGCACCCTATGACTGAGGATGATTCCGGTAGATTTTCTTAAATGCGCTTTGCCTTGCATCCTCTCCAGATAAATGAATTTACTCGATCGATTAGTATCCCCACCTGCATGCCTTCTTGGCCGGAGATCCCAATGCCAACATCAGCAGCTTGAATCATGCTTACGTCATTCGCACCATCACCTAGAAAAGATTGAAATATAGTTAATTGGATGGTGAGAATCAACAAATAGCAAGCAAGAACGAGCACTGAGGTCTACCCTTTGATGTCTGTGTGATCTTTGAATCTCCCAGCAGAATGCTGTGAGCTCACAGTCTGAATGGTGGAAAGGGTTATTTAAAAGAACAGATGGCATCTTAATCCCTAGAACATTTCTGACTTAATCTGATTTTCTGACTCCAGACTCACCACAGGTCTTATTTTTCATTTTATATAGCGAGAGAACTACCTAGTTCTAGCCACGTACAGTTGTGAAATATTATAGAGTGCCCAATTCATATAGTTTTCTATTTCAGTCTTTTGGCCCCCGATCTTGGAGCTACTGCTCATATGAGAGGTCTGGGAATCTTTCCAATGAAGCATCAACTCTTGGGCTTTAGTACTGAAACAGTGCATGGTTCTGGCAAGGCTTGGAAGCCTTCTAAGTCACTAGACCAGAGCCAAAACTCTTTTGACAGATAGCTGTCCATTATCAGGAAAATATTGCAAATGTTTTCTTATTTCTTTTGTGAGACAGACCTATAATATCGCACTGGAGAGAACAGCAACATCAAGCTTTGGTGTTTAATCTTCTATTTCCTTTTTAATAAATGTAACACCTGTATTCCATCATTTATGCCAAAGATGTACTAATTACCTACATGCGCAGCCCATTCTCAATTCATTGGAGTCCACATCTCTTAACCAAAGCTTAAATTATTATAAAGCTCATATCCATTTAGCCAGCGATGATATGAAGTGTCGTGGGATCACACCAGTACACAGACACCACTGCTTGCTACCTCATAGTCACTTTCACATTTGTTAGGGGCTCTGAACACTGATGTGCTCCCGATTCACTTTAAGAAGATGGACATAAATAGAAAATTAAAAAAAGGGAGACGCAACGAGTCATGTCTGTGTGGCAGAGAGCAAGAAGGATTTGCAGTGAGCGACGTTTCATATGTCCTAGGCCCAAGGAGAGTAAAGAGTTGCTTAGGGCCCCAAGCAGGCTGAAGAGGGCCCCAGACTCACTGTTTATTGTTATTATTCTCCCTATGGACTTTTCTCCTTATTTTGTCTACCCAATTATGGCCCCCAAAGGGCTAGCACCATCTTTGACTGGTTGCTATAATTTTTGCTATTAAATGCAACAGAAGCCCTGTGCTGCAGATGAAAAGGTGGGGCAAATTAAGATAAACTTGTTTGTTCTGTGGGCCAATCTTGCATGGTATTGAATTGATATTATATAATAAAAGGTCCTATTTACAGCACTCATTACTTTAATACTGTCATGTATTTGTATGGCTCAAAAGGACTGAGGATCAAGGGTTCCTTTGTTCAGATTGCATGTAAAAGTTACAAAAGCTAGCAGTAGGTCAACTACCATTTCCAACCAGTGAGAATAAAATTAAACTACGTAAATTGTGATATACAGCTGTCAGAAGAGATGCAGAATTATAGCTGAAGAATGAAAAAAAAAAGAAAGATAGTATTATTTTTTCAAAGTGCGTGCAGAAGTTGGATCCGTTTATTCAACATTTTGCCTTCCCTCCGGTCTCCAGTGTAGCATGTTGGGGTAGGACTGCGACATGATCTTTTGCATTGCTACATTGGTCATTGTCAAGGGAGATTAGGAAAGGAAACTTTGTAGCCTCCTAAGCATTTCTTGATGCAAACTGGAAGGGACCTTTTGTCAAACAACCTCTTCTGTTGTAATTAGGATGTGTATAAAATGTCCAGAATGTCATAAACACTGAATCCCAATGAGTCTCCCCAACAGTATGGCCATGATATGCAAGCCTACATAAGTGCAGATGTCAGAGATAGGGAGGGTCATGTTGAAAACAGCCTGCATAGGAAAACTGGCAAAAACAGCTTTCAAAGCAGACTTACATGCAAAAAATTATCCCACCAAATCTACCTGGCATAAGACACACCTGCTATTTGCTGCCCACAGATTTTTCTTGAAAAATTACAAGCATACTGCCTGGATTTAATAAAAGCATCATAGTGGATAATACTTTAAAATCGTTGGTTCAGTGTGCTGCAGCAGTCAAAAAAGCAAACAGAATGTTGGGAATTATTAGGAAGGGAATGGTTAATAGAACGGAAAATGTCATAATGCCTCTGTATCGCTCCATGGTGAGACCACACCTTGAATTCTGTGTACAGTTCTGTTCGCCGCATCTCAAGAAAGATATAGTTGCGATGGAGAAGGTACAGAGAAGGGCAACCAAAATGATAAAGGGGATGGAACAGCTCCCTATGAGGAAAGACTAAAGAGGTTAGGGCTGTTCAGCTTGGAGAAGAGATGGCTGAGGGGGGGGGGGAATATGATAGAGGTGTTTAAGATCATGAGAGGTCTTGAACGAGTAGATGTGACTCAGTTATTTACACTTTCAAATAATAGAAGGACTAGGGGGCATTCCATGAAGTTAGCAAGTAGCACATTTAAGACTAATCGTAGAACATTTTTTTTCACTCAATGCACAATAAAGCTCTGGAATTTGTTGCCAGAGGATGTGGTTAGTGCAGTTAGTGTAGCTAACTGCACTAACCACAAAAAAGGAGTGGATAAGTTCTTGGAGGAGAAGTCCATTAATGGCTATTAATCAATTTTACTTAGGGAATAGCCACTGCTATTAATTGCATCAGTAGCATGGGATCTTCTTGGTGTTTGGGTAATTGCCAGGTTCTTATGGCCTGGTTTGGCCTCTGTTGGAAACAGGATGCTGGGCTTGATGGATCCTTGGTCTGACCCAGCATGGCAAGTTCTTATGTTCTTAAAATCTGTGCATACTTCCAAATTCCTCTTCAACTCTGCCCCCAGGAAGGGCCCCACTCCGTCTAGGTATGCTTATGTGTGAATATGTCACATATTGAGCATGCAGTTTTATAAAAAGCCACTTCTGAAAATAAAGGATTGCTTTATGCACAGAAGTCCCTTTGACAATTATAATGAGGACATGAAGAGCCAGTCTTTACTTTTGGACATTCTTGTTATTTATCTGAAGTCTTAAAGATTAGCACTCCTGTTCACAAGTTTCAGACTTGGGCCATTTCAACCACTTTTAGGCACTCATTTACAAAATAAAGACATGAACACCTGATGGGGTGACTGTATCTGTCTGTCACCTTGTATCAGCAAACAAACCAGTGAACCAACTGAGATGAAATTCGAGATTGCTCACTTTGTAAGATGGCAGTTTGGGAGAGGTGTCATTTGCTTGCTTTTGCTTCATTTCCTTATGCTCCAGTGCACATTAATGCATATCACCTGCCTGCTACATGATCTAAACAGGTTTTATGAGCAATAAGCTACTTTTGTGTGTGTAAAACCTGTTACCGCCAGGAAGCAAGTTAACCCTTACTGCAACAAATGAACGCCACTCCCTCATATGTGTGGACCCCATGGCAGTACATGGTCTTTACATCTTCTGCTTGTGCTACCATGTGTCAATATATGTGGGTGCATTTTTCAACAATAATGGAGTACCTATGTCTTAAAGACAGGACCATCCCTCAAAAGAAAAAGCTGCATCTCTATATATCTATTCTTTGCACGCATCTATAATCATGGTGATTTGTTAACAGCTTGTAATAATAAAATGTATTAATTGCCAATGTATTACAATGTTTTGTGACAGGGATGCCATGGTAAAATACCATGGACAAAGTCACTTTTGCTTTCGGAAATGATGACCCATGGTTAGGAAGTTTTAACATTGCTGGTTGGCACTCAGAAGGCGGCTGGGCTTGATGGACCTCTGCCTTTCTTCAGTTTAATCAACCAAATAACTATGTAACTGCATCATAAGACCGTAAGATTTGCCATACTGGGTGAGACCAAAGGTGCATCAAGCCCAGTATCCTGTTTCCAACAGTGGCCAATCCAGGTCACAAGTACCTGGCAGGATCCCAAGGGGTAGAGAGATTCCAAGCTGCTTATCCCAAGGATAAGCAGGGGATTTCTGCAATTCTACCTTAATAAAGAAACCGCGATTCCGTTGGGGAAGTGGGACGTGATGGGGGCGGGGAATAGGGCTGGGCCTGGCGGGCGTTCCCCGGGTTGAAAAGGGGACGCGTGGCTTGAGCGTTCCCCTTTTCGCCCAGGCAACGTCGACTCCGGTTCTTTGTGCCCCTTCCGCCCTCCCACTATATTTAGCTAGAGTGAGTCTATACTTGTCGCAGCCCCTGGTGTTGCGCGGTGACCAGCCTAGTCACACCCCCGCATATAGGTTAAATAGGAGACGGCCCTGGGGCCAGCGGCCTTGGAGGGCTGAAGCAGGCGGCCTTGACTGGGGCCAGCGGCCCAACAGGTCCTGCAGAGATCCTCAACGCTTTGACGGCCAAGAGGGTGAGGGAGCACCGAGGCACTTAGACCAAACGACTGTGACTTTTACGGTCAGGTCCCAGACAATGACACTGTGGCTTCGATGGCCAGGTGTCAGAGGTAGCTGCCCGGCTTCAAGCTTAGCACTTTCTTGCAAGGTGTTAGCACTGGTCACCAAGAGCAAATTCAGTAGTTAAGTTAATGAAGTTATACAAGTTGTATTATTATGCTATTATAGTTGTTGCTATATTATATTTTGCTGTTACTGTATTTAAAGGGCTGCGGCCATTATTTATCCAACCAATAAAACTTATCAAACGTTAAGCTGCGTGAGCCTTTGTATTTGGGGAAGGGGTTGACGAAGCCTTTCGACTGCCCACATTGTGGTTTATGGACTTCTCAAGGTCAGTTGTCATTCTGCAGGTATGTGATGCTCCCAAATTCTGTTGCATAATAACTGAAAGTGACAGCTGAAAAAGATTCAAGTGTTCAATCCAGACTGCCCAGCAATTGTTTAGAGTAACAACCTCCGCTCCGTGCAGGCTACCCTCCTGCCTTCTGTTCCTATGCCACTAGATGGAGAATTGGATGTTTTGATCCGAGTCGTTTCATTGCCCTTGGTGTTTGCTATCAAATTAAATTAACCAAACTTGTTGATTTAAAAATCTGTTGATAGCCTTGTTGGCTTTCATTTCCTCTCCAGCCAGTGAAGTTCATTGTAAAGCAGAAGTGGCCACATCTGTTTTGTTTCTGCTTGTGGGTGATTGGGTAATATCACTGAATAGGTGATACAGCATCTAAACTCATAAAATTATTCAGACTGTATCCATAGTAGATATCTTGTTATCTGAGTTATTCAATCCAAGACCAAAAGAGAGGCATTAAATACCCTAGGTCCTCTATCTCAGACGAAAAACTAGACAGCAGAAGCATATTACTTATGCATAATCCAAGAAAATCATCAAATATAAATATCATGGAAGCTGTCAATGAACAAGAGTGCATGAGACCCAAAATGGCTCCATACCTATGGAAAGAGTCATGACCTTCAGCTTGTCCCGGACCAGCTTAACTACCATGCTCTTCTGTAGGGGCGTGGCACGACAGCAGAGCACCGAGCGGCAGGCCCGGGTCAGCTCCAGGAACTTCTTCTCCAGGTTCCCTTGAAAGATGATGCCCAATGTTTTCCCATCGATCACCAGCCCGAAATCCGGAGCTATGGGTGGGGGGTCCACGGGTGGGGGAGGTGCTCTTCTCCTTCCAAGGAACCACCACTTTGGCTTCTTAGGCTTGGAATACTTTTTCACCTCTTCCAAAGTGCAGTCAAGCAGGGACTCACAGGTTTCCTATCAAACGAGAGCAAAAGGTTATGCCGCATTTCCACCTCCATTCCCTCTAAGTTAATTAAACTACAGGAAAACGTCCATTTAAAAAAATGTGTTTGTAGAAGGGAAGTTATTTTTCCACACTGACTGCAGGTCCCCCTGCGAGTCACTAACGCATTAGAGTGGTCCCACCAAAGGCAAACTTTACCGCAGATACTGTTTGTCATACAATACATGCACCCATCTCTCTTTCCATGTACAAGCTATTGGAGCGCTCAGCAATCCCCGTACACATTCTGGTTGCCATGCTGCTCCTACTTCCCATACAATGCTGGCACCACAAACATTTTCAAAATTTGTGGGCCAGCTATGCTGATCTCATGAGACAAAGAATTAGGCAGGCAGAAGCCAACAGAAGCAGCAGGACTGGATAGTGCTAGGTAGGGATGTGAATCGGAACCGGAATCGGTTCCAATTCCTGTTCCGATTCACATCGTGAATTTTCCTTTGTGCGGTCCGATCGGGGTTTTTTTTTTTTTTTTTTTTTAATCGGCTGCGCCCGAGCCGATTAAAAAACCCCACCCCGACCCTTTAAAACTGCTCCCTTAGCTTCCCCCCCTCCCAACTCCCCCCCCCCCAAGTTTTAAAATTACCTGGTGTTCTAGCGAGGGTCCCGGGAGCGATCTCCCGCTCTCAGACCGTCGGCTGCCACTAATAAAAATGGCGCTGATGGCCCTTTGTCCTTACCATGTGACAGGGTATCGCGGGCCATCCAGTGCTCCTACCATGTGACAGGGGCCAGCCAATGGCAAGGATACCCTGTCACATGGTAAGGGCAAAGGGCCATCGGCGCCATTTTTATTAGTGGCAGCCGACAGCCCGAGAGCGGGAGATCGCTCCCGGGACCCCCACTGGACCACCAGGTAATTTTAAAACGTTTTGGAGGGGGTGTCGGGAAGGTGGGGGAACCTAAGGGAGCAGTTTTAAAGGGTTGGGGTGGGTACAGGGCTTGTTTGTGTGTGCCGTTTTTCCCGCCCTCCCCCAAAGCGATAAGAGAACCCCACGAACCATTTCATGGGGTTTTCCTATCGGTTTCGGGGAGCCCCCGATTTCTGACGACTTTGAAAATATTGTACAATATTTTCAATCATCAGAAATACGATTCACATCCCTAGTGCTAGGTGGGACTTCACGGGGGCCAGGATTTTGAGGAGAGACAGTGTCAGATTTCAGCAGTGGACCCCCATGCTGTGGCAGAGCTCATGCCTCACAAATATCTTGCAAAGAGGTGTTGTCTATTGTTTGGCACTTGGCCTCAAAAGCTTATGGATACAAGAGTTACAGTCTGCATGACTAAGACCTGTCAGCAATCTGACCTATCTAGGCCCTGCCACATCTGATAGGAGAAAAGCTTCTCAAAGCATATTCACAGCAATGAATCTGGGCAGGCTTGATTTCTGGTGGTTACTGGATGCAATGATCCAAAAGAAATGATCGATGCAAGTTCATTATGTGACATTCTTCTTGCAGTGAAACACAAGTTCTTTTACCACAGATTTTCTTTCTTTAAAAATAATAATAAAAATCACTGCAGTAAATTGCCAGGGCAGCCCAAAAAAAAAAGGGGATTTTTTTGACCTGCACACAGAGCACCTGAAAGATATCTTACTTCCTTGTTCTTTGTGTAGCACAAACTAATTAAACAGATCTGAAGCAAAAATATAGCAAGTCATTGGCATGAACATCTGTTTTGACATCCGTGCAGCAGAAGGAGTGGTAACAACCATGAGACTGGCTGCAAACATTATATGTGCCTTCAATTGAAAACACTGAAAAGTGCCATTCAAATCCAGTGCTTTAAACTCCTCAAGAAAACCATGAATCCCTGGAGAACGTGCAGGCTCCACTTTTGAGGAAACAGCAGTTCTGAGTTCAGTGCTCCACCTTGCGCCTGTTAAAAAGTGAGCTAAGCTTTTGCGCAGTGTGGAGCATGGACACCAACCCAGAGGCTAACTTAACACGTAATTTGGAAAACAAAAAAATGTGCTGCCTTCGTATATCAAGTTTCCAATCGCACGCATGGTAAGTATGGACCGCCCGAATACTGTGGATGTATTTCTGGGTAAATATTTAGGCAGCTGGAGAGACATTGAGGTCCATATTCAGCCACTGTGTGGCTCGGCTAGTCAGCCAGATAAATGTATCCGTCTAACTTAGCCCATATATTCAACAGCACGGCTGCGTCACTGAATTATATCCAACTATCCTAAAGTTAGCTGGATAGGTTTAGGCAGGTGTATGGGTTGACCAATTAGCCAGAAACTTATCCAGCTTGCTCAGCAACTCCCAGTTATGCCCCCAGTATGCCCCTAAACTCTAGCCAGCTAACATTATCAAGCTAGACTTTAAGCCGGAGAAGTGCCCAAATCTTCACTTAGCCGGATAACTTCTGAGTTACGCAGCTAAATGCTTTTGAATGTGGACCTTGGCTATGTCCTGTCTTGTGGGTGCCTGCAGACAACAGCCTTCCAGCGGACTGGGCAGTATTGCATCCACTGGCAGTGCCGGGAAAGATCTCTCTGCACTGACGCACCAGGGTCTCTGTGTTGATGGTAAAGATCATGTCCTTCTGGTCTAGAAGGTGGCATGAGTAGGCGATGTTAATGGCAGTCTCCTGTTTGTCGCCAGTCAGCACCCAGATCTGAATGCCCGCTTCCCGGAGTGCTGCAATGGTGTCCGGCACCCCTTCCTGCAGTCGATCTTCAATTCCTGTAGCTCCTACGAAAGGGTGTGAAGAAAAGCAAAGGCAGTAAGCATTTAAGGAGGAGCAGTTCTGAAAGTCAGGAAAATCTTGCAAGTTTAAAACTGTTTTTAAAAGCATAGGGTGATAAACTGAGAAGGCTACACCCCGCTGATAAAAGGAGGGCCAATCAGCTGGAACCATTTTCCCTGTCTAAAATGCTGGTTTAATTTAGTAGTGAATCTGAGCTGTTTCTGGAGCTGGCGGTGAAGCCCGGCATCACAACGCAGAGCAGCGAAACCTGGAGACTCTGTATCAATCCCACACTTCAACGCTCACAGTGAGGTCCACGTTCAAAAGATTTGTGCGCATCAAATCAGCTTTCAGCCGTATAAATCTGGCCCTTTAAAAATATCCCCCTTTGTCCAGGTAACTTTGTACAAAGCGTCTGCATGGACGAAGTTACCAGGAGCAAAACGGGCAGGGCTGGAGAAGGGGTGAAGGCGGGATTAACATATTTAGTAACGTTGTTCAAATAACACTGCGGAATATCCAGATAAAAGTATCCGGATAACTTATCTGGTTTTTGACTATGGACTTCAATGTGACATTGAGGAAGTCACTTAACCCGATTTTCTCAGGTTTCTCTCCCATTTCATATCTATGGGGAAAGGAAAGCTTAGGAAATCAGGCCCTACACTTTAACTGCTTAATACAGAACTTTTCTTGTTTTATTTTGGCCTGGCAGTTTCCTCCTGCTCCTGTTGACTTCCGGCTCAGTTGGAGCCAGGCGTCCATTGGGCTATAGATCCATGAACCTTCGTTTCGAGACATCCAGGGACTTGTCCTCTATTGGATATCACCTCCTGTCTGCTCAGACATTGTGGTAACAAGCCTCCTGGCCAGGGGCAGTGAACACTGCCTCTGCAAAATCCTTGCTTGCCCCGGAAACAGAAGCTGGGAAACAAAAGGCAAACCCACGTCTTCTGCGTGCTAGTGTAGAGCATTGCCATCGAGGCACTAGACCAACCCTATGTGGAGCATAAATTTAAAATATATGTGATGCAAAGATAAATAACCTGCATCTTTTCCAGAAGGAAGATCTGAAATTATACTATGAAGGCTACATAGAGAGGACTCCTCTATTCCAGTGGTTCTCAGTTTGGTTATTGAGATCCACCCAGCCAATCTCGTTTTCAGGATAACAACAATGAATACTGATGAAATACATTTGCATAGCTTGTAGACCCCGTTCATGCGTATAAAATGATGCATATTCATTCTGGGTACCCTGAAAGCCAGACTGGCTGGGTGGGCCTCAAGGATTGGGTCGACAACCTCTGATCTCTTTCATGAAAGATCCTGGAAAATAATAATAATAGTCCTAGGAAGACACAAGTTGCTTTAAAAAAATTCTCTTCAGCTTTCATTTCTAAAGGAAGACGTGCAGAGAAATCTTTGTGCCCAGTAAGGTTTTCAGACAACACTGACCTGGTTGCCAGCTCACCATGCAGAATACTTCTGCCGGACCGTATTTTTTGCAATTCTTTTGTTGGCTCTTACCCAATAAAGTGAGCCTGGTTTCCAGATGCTCGGCTGTCTCCATCAGCAGCTCATCGCGGTTGTCAATGGAAGCCTCAGCTTCCTTGCGAAAATTGGACCATTTCTGAAAATCCTCAGGGCTTAAAACCTGCAGGGAACAAGGACTCGGCTCAGTCACAGGGAAACCTCCTTCGGGTGCGGTGACCCCCCCACAGCCACTCGGGGCTTTCAAAAATATGCAGGAGCCTGCCCCCTCGGCTAACTTTTGTCTGGGCAATTAGTTACCCACAAAACATGTATCCCCGATACAAAGAGACGGAGCTGGGGCATTCCAGGGCATGGCTTCACTTTGCCAGGAAGCACCGATATTCAGCGCCATTTGCACAAAGTTAGCCTGAAAAATAAGCTCTGTCACTAGATCGTTTGTCTTTAAATGTAATACTTGAGTATAATAATTTTTTTTTGCATGCTGCCCCCTAACGTTTGTAGAGTGTGGATTATAACCATTGGAAATAAATACCTGGATAAATAGCCAGGTAACTTTGTCTGGGTTTTGTTCAGCGGAACCCTTCAATGCTGAATATCCAGGTAAAGCTGCCCCCCTTCAGTCAGTATGGATCTCCAAGGGTTAAAAATCAGTGCTAAGTTCCTTTTCTCCACCCTAACTCTGCCCCTGCAGTCACCCATTTTCCAGGAACCCAAATGTAGGGGGGGGGGGGGGTCCAGTGAAGTTAGGAGCCTAAATAGAGGTGCTCAGCCCTAGTCAATTTTCAAAAGGGATGATGTAGGCTCCTAACTTCCTAAGTTAGGCAGCTAAACCCTTTGAAAATTGATGCCAATGTGTCTCCAGTGTATGCATATTTCTGTCATGTAGATATACTGAAAATCCAACGGACTGTGGGGTCTTCCAGGACAGGTTTGGGGACACCTAGATTACACCCACAGAGCAGCTTTGCTAGGCAGATTATAGGAACAGATAATGATCCCAGAAAGGAGGCTGGACCACAACTGCAGCCCCGAATGGACCGCAGATATTTTATGAAGGCAAGACCCATTCAGTTGTAGAAAATAAGTCAAATCCTTAAGTTTACGTGTGGCACAGGCGTTGAAAAGCAGCCCACAGTGTGAAATGTTTGCACAAGGCAGAACCCTTCCCCCGCCCCCATCCTAACCCTGTATTAACCTGCC
This sequence comes from Rhinatrema bivittatum, assembly GCF_901001135.1. Classification (NCBI taxonomy): domain Eukaryota; kingdom Metazoa; phylum Chordata; class Amphibia; order Gymnophiona; family Rhinatrematidae; genus Rhinatrema; species Rhinatrema bivittatum. The sequence continues at coordinate 27,749,529 of NC_042632.1, read as the reverse complement.
TGTCCTTGATTCACTTCTGTCGCAGCACGAACACCCAGGGTACCCTTCACCACACTGGGAAAACAGCCATCGCAAATACATTTTTACCCTGCTTGATTCTTAAAGTGCCAACTCTCTTCTTTTGCTTCAACGATTCTCGTGCCGCTTCCTGTACCACCCAAATGCCTACCTAAGGCAATATATTTTTGGAAGGTCCTGTTTCTTAAAAGCATGCGGTTTTTTTTTTTTTTTTTTTTATTATTTCCACTTACATTTTGGCGGTCTTGCCAACATTCTTTTGTTTGCTCTAAAATGATTTTAAATGTGTGGTGGGTTGTTTTTTTGTTTTTTTTTTTTCTAACTTGAGAAAACATCTTTAGATTAATTGCGCCGAGTAATTGGCTAATAAGCAAATATAAACCTGATCCTTAACAGGCACTGTGACTTGGTTAACTCAAAAGCTGACTGTTGACCTGTTGTCTGCCAGCTATGCAGCAATAAAATATAACTTTTGACTAAAAAAAACCAACATTCGCCTCGGTCGTTTGCGGTTTTCATGGGGATGTGTACGTTTCCCTTTTACCCCCTTTATTAAATCTATCAGAGGGCTGTGGGGTGGGGGTGGGGAGGGAACAAGCGCTCCCTTGTCAGTGACAGGCTGCAGACTGCGCAGAAAGCAGTATATTATTTAGAAGTAATTTTCGGCTACAGTTTAGTCCTTATGCACGTGTGGCAGGACTGCTGCTGCTGACTATATCTTGGCTACAGCTAGGCGCATAACTTTCTCCGGATAACTTTCGGGCAGATCTTTTTTTTTCATCCAGACTTACTTGCATTACTTTAGCTTGGGCACGCTTGACATCTGTGCTCATCAGCTAAAGCTTTACTATAGCCCCTCCCCTTTTTGTGTGCATAAATCCTGCCTGAAGATTTGTCGGGCTAACTCCCAAATACATATGCAGCTGAATAGCTGAAAAAGTTGAAGGTATTTATTTTATTTATTTATTTGCTTTTATATACCGACATTCATTAGGGTGTATCACATCGGTTTACACGTAAACAAAGGAGTCTAATAGGACGAGGGTCTTATTTTACATTGTGACAGCATGGAACTCGTAGCAACTAATAATCGTGAAACATGACAAACATATGTTTAAATTAACAGTGTAACAGTAGAGAACTAAGGAGAATAGGTTATTATATAATACTTAAGCTTATTAAGTTATATTTATTAAGTTGTACTTATACTTATTACAGTGTAAAGCTAGAAAACTAAGAGAAATGCCCATGAGATTCAGTGCAAGGCTCTGATTCTTTGCACTGCTTTTGAATGGACATCAGGCGTCACGGTTTTCACTGCACCTGCGTCCCACCTCTACCACCCTTTTTTTTTTTTTTTTTTAAAGATTGCACGGGACTATACTCATTTATCATTCATTTTGATTAATCTCAGGAAATAGCAGTGTTGAAAGCACTACAATGGCATTTGTCATCCAGGGATGCATCCGCCAGGCATTAGTTATGGATTATGTGGTTTCCTTCAATGCTTAAGGCGGAAAATCAGTTGCTACAGACTCTACAGATCAATGCAACAGATACACTGCGAAAAGAAAGCTTCCTGGTCTGAAACACCGAGTATCAGTGGGTGAGGACTGATGGGTTCTTCCCCTGTCTAGCCATTAGCTTCTGCCTCTTCTACTGTTACAGGTCCTATTTAATCTCTAGTCTCCTTTTTATTTTTTGCCTTCCCTGCCATTAGGGTCCCTTTGTGCCTGCTCCAAGCATGCTTGAATTCTTAGAAATAAAGTGGACCGATACGGAAAGCACACTGCATTACCGGAATTCTGCCATTGTTCTGTCTCCTTCCATCTCTGCTGGAAGTTTGTCGATGTTAGCAATTATAGAATTACGCTCACATGGATGCTCTCCCCTACCTTTTTAGCTATGCACAGCGTTCTGAGGCCATCCCTCGCATACCAGTCCAGATGCCTTTGAGTCCTCCCTTGTATTTTTAGCAGCCTCTTCCCCTCATCTGCACTGGCTGTAAAACAAAAGGTTCACACATTTCTAGAAGTTATTCTAGTCACATGTTTTCTCCAAATCCAACCTCAAACCCCTTAAGCCAGAACACTTGCAAATCCTTTCAAAGGTCATGGATCATGTGCCAGTCTACATGAGCTAGGGGAGTCTCCAGAATAATTTTCATAGTACTTTGTATCTGAGGCAGGACCCTGAGCAGCTTTACCATCTTAATCACAGCAACACTGTTTCACCCAGTCAAACTCAGGGAAATGAAGGTACAGTTAAATAAAGTGATTTGCCTAAGGTCATATGCAAGAGTCAGTGGTAAAGGCAGCAAACGTTCCCAAGCTCTAACCATAGCACTGCATCAACCTGATTTACAATCAAACAAAAAGTATTTGAAGACCCACATTAACCACAGCCTACAGCACAGACTGCTGGGAAGAAGGAAACTCTTCTGGATGGCTCTGTCTCATGTGAAGGAGTTCTCTATAGGCATCAAGAAAAATCACTTTAACCCAAAACACTACCGGGTACATTTTTTCAGCCTGACACAAAACTTTCAAGTTTGTACAAAACAACCCGATTCTCAAACACAAGATACCCACATAAATTGTGATTGAATATTGGGTTATTATAAGGCTAAATATATGGATATAACTTTTTCTAGTTCAAAATGATGGTGCAAAGATGCGTGCAGACTTTCTTAAAATGAAAGTTCTGTGCATAGGTTCATAGCATCTCTCCTCCCAGGGACCCCCAGAATGACCCCTTTTTAATGTGGCCCAATTCATGCTCTGAACGTACACTCATCGTTTCAGGCAGCTGAAAATTCCACCCATGTGCATTCAGTCAATCTGAGCTCATAACTCCTTATTTTATGTAGTAGATCCCAGCAAAGCCTTGGAAAACTTTACCTCTATCAGGATTGGCATTTCTAGGTGGGCTTTCGTACAAGCAAAACCACGACTTTCTAGGCCTTCATGGCCATATTATTTCAGAATACACAAACAACATGCGCCAAGCTGCCTAGGAATCTTAAATAGTCTGTTTTGTATTCAGAATACTTGTTTGAATAAGTATCTCTGATTAAGAAGGAGAGCACTAGGGATTGCTGTGGTAACTTCTGCACCTTAAAAGATGAAAAGCATTTATCTATCTGGACAAACCATAGGTCTCTGACATTCTTCTGTACCTCTGAGGACATGGAGATAACGTTGGGTATACTATAGATTATTAAAACTATGCAGTGGTGTTAATTTACTAGGAGAATCTAATTACCTCTTGCAGGGTCATCTAAAAGGTCCATGATGACTGAGTCTGCCCCTTTGCTATACACAATTATCTCCTTTGTAAGTGGGTGTCGCACGACCACAGACATCCTCTTTCTGACGGAGTCGAAGCCCAGTGTGTAAAGGAGCTCAAAGGTCAAGAGAGTTCCCTGCGGAAGCCTCACCGTCACCTGATCAGGAGTCCGGGACATGAGAGTAAAATTGTAGGCCCGAGCAGCGTGGACCAATGCAGCCTCATCAGGGCTCTCGGCCTCATAACAGAATTCCATCTCTTCCGGACTTGGCGCAACAGAAGCAATAATGTCCTGCATGCTGTCCTCCCTGCTGTCTATGCTGTTTTTACTGACTGAGGAGTGCTCTCTAGTGGTGACCACGCAGTCCTCGTCTGCTGAGACATTGTCTTTGTCAAGAAGCTCGCTGGGGGCTGGGCTGACTTTGTTGCTTTTGGTGGTCTGCGTCGCTCCCGTGTCCGAGCTGGAGAGTGTTGACGAGGAAGACTGACTGAGTCGCATGAACTTCAGCCTCTGGAACAGCTGCTGAACCTTTTCCAGGGATGTCCCCGGTGACTTCTGTAGTGGTGGCTCTGTAACCTTGGAACATGGATAAAAAGGAAGACGTTTATAATGGGACAGCAGGCCGTATGTGACCTGATGAACAGACATACTGTAAGTGATAACACAACAAATGCGAGCTCTTCCTTAAATCATGGGGATCAATTGGATCACAGTACTGGTGGTTGACATGATGTAAGTTTCTTTGTGCTGTTGGCAGCGTGTCTTATGGGAGTTATTACATGCACGTGTTTGGCATTGGGACCAGGAGATAAAACAAATGAGGTGACCCAAATGTGAGTGGAGAAACTCTTAGAATGAGACACTAGCAGTAGCAAATAATGTCTCATTTTAAAGTGCCTGCAACTTGTGCATTTGTAGCTTCTTCATAACAATTTTATTTCATTTGAATAAGAAGATGTGGAAACACTTCATGATGCCTAGTGTCCGAGTCTGACCACAGGCAGTAACCAACAGCAGGGCAGCTTTCAGCCCAATGTACTCTGACATTCCTGAGATTTCAAGTGCACTGAACTGGCTGTTTTCCTACAGGAGAGGAAAGGAATTAGGGTTTCTAAGTGCCATGGGCATTAAGGGTACATTAAAATATGAGCAAAGGGTCACAGCAGAAAATAGGATGAAGCTGGATGAACAGTTCAAAAGTATTTGGTGGTGGTGGTGGTGGTGGTGCTTGGGAGCAGGGAAACACAATTACAGGCTACATTGGCTCCCCATCTGGTTCCACATACATGAGGACCCTCATTTTTCAGTTTTCATTTTATTTTCCCTGGGAATTTTTCTAGTATTTATTACAATGAAAACAAAGTAAATCGACAAGTAAGGTCCCCCCCCCCTCCCCCCAGTTTTTGTTGTAGAGAACACTGCTAAATTCCCAGGAGAAATAAAATAAAACATGAACATAAAGGCCCCCCCTGCACCCGCAGTCCAAGTTTCTCCTCGATACTCCACAGCTCTTCCTTCCCCCTCGCCCAGCTGCTGGAGTTTCTGTTCTCTGCTCACGCTGCACCTTTCGATTCTTCTCTTCCGTCGCCCAACTCCCAACTCAACGGAGGTGCGATGTTTGCCCAAGCAGCCTCCTGGCTCCCTCTCTGGCCATATTTAAAGCCCATCTGAAAGCTTGTCTTCTTGGGGTTGCCTTAAAAATCTTAGACCCTGGCTCTTCCTGATCGCAGCCCTGTTGAGTTCAGTCGTATTTACTGTATTAAATGAATTTCCAGAAGTCTTGTCCATGTGTCTTGGCTAGACTGTAAGCTCCATGGAGCAGGGATGGTCTCTTATTTATAACTGCACAGAAGTATTTACAGCAACTAGGGCTCAAATAAAAAGATAAGTAGTAGTAGTAATAAGTAGTGGTTGTTATAGGGAGGACAGAGGGGCAGATATGATGATTTTAGGAGGCCAATATCTCTGTGGGAAACCAGGCTGAAAAGGTGTTGTGGTGAGGAGTTCCTGTATGGCCTAAAGTGGAGCAGTCCCTTCCACTGCATGTGCGACACTATACCAGAAGCAGGAGGTGTATCAGTCAAGAAACCAATTTGATTGGCTTAGCACCCCTGAATCTGTATTCATGCTATTCCGCATTCAATGCTTGTACAATCCCTATGAATGCGACGATTGTAGGTGTCAGGAAATGGGCATACCCGGAGGTCCAAAAGTGGGTTACCTCCTGCACGTTTGGAGCAAACAGAACTTGTCCGTAAATAAGCAGAAGGCCTGGAGCTTGAGCCAGTTTTTTTTTCACAATGTACTCGTTTCTAGTGACGTGCCCATGCCTGCGGTCCCACAGGAGCTATACCATTACCGGGAGATGGTGACAGCCCAACCTCACACCACTTCTTAAACTGGGACAATCTAAAGTGCCCCTTGAAAACAATCTGTCGCATGCAGGCAGGTATTTTTTTTTTATCAAGAGAACCATAACACTAAAAGCAAAGATTTCATATCAATGAAAACCAAGATAGACGAATTAACATTTAATTGGAAAATCCAGCCCCAAAGGACATGAAAGACATTTTGCACTATAGCACTGTGCCTGTATTCCTGATGAGATTTTCATTACACTATACCTGTTGTTAGTTTTACAGAATATTAAAAAGTACTAGAAAGAAGAATCCTGGTAAAACCCGGATGCTGGACCAACGATCACTAGAGCTATGCCAGAGTGCTTACATTTAGGGTCAGGACTGCTTTGTTCGTACCCAGCTGTTGCGGATCAGACTTTTCCAGCCTCAGGGTTTCCCCTTGAGACCCATAACTCCTGCACATCCCAGGGATTGCCCTGCACTCGCTGCATGAGTACTGGGTCTCTCCTGCCTGCATGCTGTTCTCTTGCATCACAGGACCAGGCAGCCTACGGTGGTCTGTTTCTAAATGAATGGCCCTCTCTGGGCTGAAAACAAATGGCATGACCCCCAACACACCCACACAAAAAAAGCAGGACGTATGAGTGGAGGGAAGGGAGGAAGGCACGGAAGATCCTGATCATTGTTATCCATACTGTGCTGTATTTCATTATAAGACCTTGCAGGGTTAATTGCATTGGCTCTGATGTAGGCACACACAGAAAGTTAAGTCTTGTCACAGAAAGCTTCAGCCTTAGCACCGAGTGCATGCTGTGTCCTGTTGCTGTGTTTCTCCTTGAACGATCACAGAGTCAGCTGCTGAATTCAGGCCCAATGTACAAGAGGGTCTTTTCTATTTTATAACTACGGGAAAAATGCTTAGTACATCGGGTTCCGAAAATTGTTCCATTCCTTCGGCAAGTTATTTAGCCTTTAAATCTGTGTGTGTGTAAAATGTTGGTCTTGTTTCGATCAGATGTTTATAATGAGCCTGAACTGGTAAAACGGAACAGAAATTGAAATAAATAAATTCATACATAAAACTTTGACTCAGTCTTGCAGATTTAATTGAGGTGTCCTTACCCGTTGCCTGGGCTCAGTTGCTGTGGAAACCATCACTGTATTGCAGATGGCAAGAGCCAGGAAGAAGTCGTTGATGGGGGAGACTTCTGGTCTGGTGCCGCTCACTGGCTTACCCCGTGACAGGGCGTCGATCTGGAGGGCAGACTCTTTTACTTTCTTCAGCAGAGTATGATCTGGGGCCACATCCTTTTCCTAGAGTACAAGACAGGATTTCTCGGTGATAATCTCGCATGCCAGTTCGTCACATGTATAATCACAGGTGCTGCCTCGTCACAGCTTTTGTAGTGGCAATAGACAATATAAACTTAATGCAGTCACTGTGTGGCTCAGCTAGTAAGCCTGATAAACATTAGGACAGGTCCTACAGGCCAACCAGGAGTTTGCTGGATATCTTATCCAGCTATGTCAACTCCTCCCAGTTATGCCCCCAGAATGCCCCTGACTTATCTGGCTACAATTCAGCCAGATAAGCATCCAAATCTTTATTTAGCCAGATAACTTCTCAATTATCTGGCTAAATACTTTTGAATATGGACTTCCTAGTTAATGAACAGTAATAGAAACGAGTGATGCAATTATTTAGCTACTAATATTGAGCAAGAAGTTGATTATTGTAAGTTGAAAAGATATTTATAGGGAGCTTGTAAAAAAATCATAGCTAGAATTTCAGATTAGGGTGAATGATAAACTGCCATTATCGCAATCAATAAAGACAAGTGCTGAACGTTGTGAGCTCACTCATTTCTTGCAACTGCGTTCTATCAGAAAGAGGCTATTTCTAGGCCAGTGCAACTGCATTGGGTCCTCTGCTTGGTGGCTTGACAGGAGGAGCAGTCACTGGGCTGCTGGCAGGAGGATCCAAGAGCACTGCTTCTTTCTCTGCTGGCCGGGGGACTCAGTGCAGCAGGGACATGGGAGGAAGGCTTTGCCCAGTTGCTGCTGCTACTGCTTACCACGTCTCCCGCCAAGGAATGGAGACCCAACCTTCCTCAGGAGGAGGGAAAGCAGCAGGGCAGTTACAAGAAAGAGCGGTGAGAGAGCGAGGGGGAAGCATTGAGAGGAGGTAGAGTGAGAGCAGGGGAAGGGTGAGAGGAAGAGGAAGAGGGGGGCATTGCGATACGAGTGACAGGTCGGATTACAGAGAAAGGGTGCGGGGTAAAGAAGGGAGACCAGAGGTTGAGAGCAAGAGGGGTGAGAAGGGTACAAGTTAAGGGGCTGGGGAACTGTGACAGCAAGGGGGGGGGGGGGGGTGAGTCCTACCTGGTGTGGCAATGAAATGCAGACTCATCATCATCGCACCAGACTCTATTCCAGTCTAAAGATCGCTCTGCTGAGAAGGTAGAGGCCTTAATTGCTCTTTTCCCATCTAAATTTTAAGGAAAATAATCTGGCTAACCCATGTGCTGCACAACCGTAATGGTCTTTAAGATGAAAGCAAATAAAATGGGATGAATTTTCCGATTTCAGGAAAGAATATAAGACTTCTCCCATTTTATTCTGGGAAACAGCCTAGGCTGTTATGCGAGGTGATATTATTTCTGTACCATTGCCCAGAAGAAAGCAATGACCAATGAAACACTGATGCTAGAAAGACAACTCCAACTGGCTATAAAAGCCTATGAGATGAGGAGTTGCTGGCCATCCAGATGGTACTCAACACTCTATTACATCAGACGGCTAAGAGGCATTTGCTTTTATTACAAATGCAAATTCTTTCATTTTGGGAATAAGTCACTGAGAGTCATGGCAAACCTAACAAGAAACTGGGCAGGCCAGCACTATATCTCTGCCATGCGGGACAGCTCGGACAAAGGTAGTGAACGTCAACAAAGATCTTTGCGCCTTATTTTGTACTTTGTCATTATTCACTGTCCACTGCTGATCCAACTCATATTGACAAGATAACAGAATATTTAGCTGAGGCAGGCATTCCTAAATGAATGACAGAGCAAGTAGATAAATTAAATTCACCAATACAATTACATGAAATTCAACGGGGGATACAACATGCAAAACTCTTAAAAGCTCCTGGATCCGATGGATATTCAGAAGAGTTTTATAAGATTCTGGCTAATAAACGTTTTGTTCCACTGGGGGGAATGTATGAGAAATTTGTTGAAATAGGTAATTTTCCTTTTTCATCTAAATGGCCCTTATTAGAGTGATACTCGGGACCCTATGATACCAGGCTCCTACAGGACAATTTCGCTCTTAAATTTAGATGTTAAATTGCTAGTAGGACAGCTCGTGGGACAGGATGGAGTTGGCTTTAGTGGCCTGCCAGTCCTGTTGCCATCTCCGCTAATTTCCATAAACCGGGGCCAGCTTAGAAAGCCCACCCAGCAATTTTCCACCCTTGCGGCTGTTCTCCCCCCTGTGGCCGATTTTGGTTTTTAACAGGGGCCACTGGACCCTGCTGCTTTAACTAACTGGCAACAATGCTTTTCTTGTTTGGCTTTCCCAAGACTTCCACTGACACTTTCAGCAGAACAAAACAGAAGCAGCCGGCCCCCACCAAAAAAACTGAACAATTTCAGGGAGAGAATGAACAGCGACGGAAATATCCATAGAAATAAAGACAAACAATTGGGTCTCGCTAGAATGACAGATGGGCGCAGTGCCAGCTGAGGGGGGAACGTTACTCCTCGGTAGTCGAGGCAGCACTGGTTACTGCTGGGGCTATTCTCTGAGGGCTCCAGGGAAGTAGGGAGTCCAGTTCTGCTTCGCTGCTTTCCTCATTGTCTGGAGTACAATGATATCATTAAAAAAAATGTGAAGACGCCCTGACACGGGAGATGTCATTCTCCGAGACGCAGTGACATTAGCAGCCGGAACTGCTATGGCTCTATCTGTCTTAGGGATGGGGAAGGCGGTGGCATTATTCACGAACCACATCCTCTGGGCACCCACAGGAAGCGCTCTCTTAAACACAGTGACAGCGAGCAGAGTTAAAACTGACAGATTTTCTTTACTAGTTCTAAGCTTTAAAGAACTGTGCTTTTCAATAAAAAAATGTGTTTCATTGGCTGTGCGTTTCACGGCGCTTTTTAAAGCCGCCGAACTAGCAAAAGTGTTGGCTTTAGATGATTTGGTTTAACAAAATCATTCGGATCCCTTCTCTATCATTGCAATTAATATTTCATTCCAGCCACTACAGCTCTGAAATTGATCACGAGGCAGGCATGATTTTTCTGTGGTGTACTTTGAACATGCGGCAGTGCTCAGTGAGAGTTTCAGACAATGTACAAGAGGGAGGGGTTACAACTTGACCGGCCAGATGTAGCACAGCCGGTTGCATGACTGGGGCTGTGTGAGGGAGTGTACAGGTGTCTCCCCCAGCCTACTTTAAAGGACTGGGCTCAGGTATCCCGCCCGATCCGCCTTAAGCTTGGGCTCCCCAAGGTATCCTGGGAGGGGGGAGGAGTCCAACCCCAAGCATAAAACCTGAGGGCCTAGACAGATTAGACAGGCCCCGGGAAGCTGGCAGAGTCCCAGCCTATCCATTGAGGACTTATCTGTAAGGTTAGTAAACTGTTTATACTTAGAGATTGCCCGAGTTCAAGGAGGCTGCTCTATTGTCTGCTGCCACTTGTGTGTCTTTAAGATCACTGTAAATAAAAAGCACTTTAAGCACAGGCAGAGTTTGTGTGTGCTTTCCTCTGGCTGTTACCATGCCACTGATCGCTTGAGTGCCACAGGATGACTTACTGATTTCCAGTGCTAACAGGCTAAAGCCCAACCCTTTTTTGGTTGGCTAAATTTTGCAGCCTTGTGAATGAGGAGGCTAAATTTAGCAAGTCAGGGAGGAGAAATGAAAATCTTTTTGACCTGGGAGTTTCCTCCTGTTCCTTTGGGCCTCCAGGTCAGTTGCAAACAGTGCCGGTATCCAGAGTGCACAAAAGCCTTTACTTCCAACTGTCTGGAGATTGTCCCCCCTGTCCCAAGGTACAAAAATCCAGTCATTTGAGCTACAGTCCTTACCCAGGACCATCACTATGATATCCTTCTTTAATCCTGCAATTAAATCCCATCACTAGGTGTTCTCCTTCAGGGAGGACCATGAATCCTCCCCCTGGGGCTGTGAATGCCACCTCTGCAGCACTCCTAGCCCCAGCTGACCTGAGGAGCAAAAGGGGGCCCTTCCATTGGCAATGCACAGCACTGCCACCGAGCCAGCCTCGGGGGTGGGGAGGACATTTTTAAAAGCAGAGACATAACCAGCGAACTCTAGAAGTTAGACAAAACTTTTGAAAACCCTCCCCTTGCATTCAAGTGCACTTTTACAGAATCCAAGTTATGTATCAGGAGTTACAAAATGCACTTCTCCAAAAAATGTGCACAGAAAACATGCTCAGCGAGCAAATGTATGATTTATGTGCCGTAGTTAGCCAGCTAAGTGGTGAGTAGGATAGGGGCGTTACAGGGAGGAACTACTGATCCAGCTGACTAGCTGGATACGTGGCGATATTCTCACTTTGGAGAAATCATGGGAGAAGGCTGCAAGGCCAGCTGTGCTCCTCGTGTCTCTCGCCTTCTAGAGGTACTTTGTAGGAACCCGCTGGTGAGAAAAAGGATCCATGCTTGGATTTGGAAAAGACGGCCTTCGCGTTCCCCTGCCGGAATATTCCTTTGCTCCCCCTGCTCCTTTCCCTTTGAAGACCGAGAGCCAAGAGTGAGCATGGGGAAGAGAGGGCCTTGTCACAGGGATCCTTCTGAAAGCCTGCTAAAGCCTAATTAGCAATGTTGTGTCTTCCATCAGACACCCAACCACTGATTTCCAAACAAGCAAATTGCCTTAAAGACAGAATCAATGGCTAAATGCCTCACTGACTACATTACTATTAAATTTCTGTAAAGAAAAGGAATTGGCAGCCTGCCTTCCTGAAGAAAGGTAGCATTCAACCAAAATCAGATTACATCTCACTTCAGTGCTTTTATTAACCCTATGCTCACCATTTTAGTTTACTAGAGAAATGCACAATATGGTGCTTGCACTTAACAGGACAGCGATCAGTCTTCGAATAATCAGCATCTAACACCCGTTAACTTTCAGAGGCAAGTCCCAGCTAACTTTGCAATTTGGGGGGGAAAGAGGGAGGAGGGATAAAGGAATGAAATGATGCATGTCAAAAGTATGAATAATGACTCACCTGAGACCTGTCTCTAATTGGATAGGTGGGCAGGAAGATTTCTAAGGTGGGTGTAATGTTCCTGAAAGGGTTGGAGGACTACTATTACATTAGAAAATTGTTTGCTGCTTGAAGAATATGAAAAGATTCTTAAAAAAAAAAACCAAAAAAAAAAACGAGAGGAAAAGAATCAAATGGTGAAAGAAGCACAGGAATGAATCATTATGGCTCCCAAGCCTGCATTATGTATGCAACAAATGTTATGCAGGAGCATTTTAAGAATACACGTGGGCTGCGGTGGGAGGAAAGAGGAGAGACACCTTTTGTCTCAGGCTCCAGGTTTGCATGCCTCACACAGCCCAGCGCACACAGCGAGGAAATTAGAAACGAATCATCTGCACCATGCAAAACTTAATATCACCAAGTGCTTTTATGTTTTATATTGCAAAGACACATTACTGAGAAATGACAGTAGCTACGTTACATTGCTACCTTCCTCCAGGTCTCCTTCTATCCTCTTTTTTTTTTATTGACCTACTTACTGACAGCACCTTGTCTCCTCTTTCCTGCTATTAACCAGAATCCCACTGTAATGGATGATTAATTAAATCCAGGTGTAACTTCTACTCATGGCCTAAGAGTCTTGTAGTTTATATATTACCTCATTTGTTACCCAAACAAATTATTATGGGTTTTTTAGATTCTTCAGGGAGATATTCTATTAGTCTATATTAGACCTCCCCTTTTGAGAAACATTGAGGATACATTTTCAAAGGCTTAGTTGGAACTGCCATGCATAATAAGAGTAGTTACACATAGGGCCAGATTAAAGTGACATTTGCCCATAGGCAGTGGGGGGAGGGGGTGATATCCCTGCAGGGGATAAGGTGGGGATGATCCTTCCTGCCAAAATCCCCTCTCCCCTCCCTCCTCTCCTCCATCATGCATCTGAAGAGGAAGAAAGAACAGTGTGGGGCCTTGAGCAACCCTTGCATGCTGACAGACCCTGTGATGCCCCGCCTCGTGCATGGGTTTCCATGGCAATAGGAAGCCCTTGCAGGAGGAGGGGGAAGGTCGCCACAGGATCATTCAGCCCATGAGGGCTGTTAAAGGCCCCCGTGCTTCATTTTTCATCAATCTTTAGGTGCCCATAGAGTTGAGAAAGGGTGCTCTGGCTGCAGGCATAGATTTAGGCATGGCAGTGGCATCAACACTGTAGTGCCTGTAACAATGTAGCACCAAGGGCAGTTGCCTACGTTGCCTATACCTAAATCCAGGCCTGATTACACGGGTAGATCAGCTGAATTTGCAGAAGTGAATTTTCTGTTAGGTTTGGGTCGCAAAGTTAACTAGCTAGCACAGGAAATCAACACTATGAAACTATCTTCGATGCCCCGAACAAGCCCTTATCCCCAAGACAGCCCAGATTTTGAATGGATAAACTTAGTCTTCGACTGAGCATAGGGAGATAAATTTAGCTGCTTAGCAGCGTCACATTCTCAAAGATGCTGATGTTATGTGCCTAGATAGATTTTAATATTGGCCCCTTAATTTTTCCTTGGAAGCTCACTCGCAATAAATGTAGTGGAGGATGGTTTTACTTACTATTGGACTGCTGAAAGCCACCTGAGATGGGGGAATGTCAAAGCGCCCCTCTGACTTCTTTCGATAGTGGCCCTGGAAATGTGCCCGGGCACTATGACACCTTCTCAAGGCTCTGGTGCCCCTCAACCTCATAGTAGATTGGTTGTTGACATGTATAGTATGCAATGAAAAATTACGCAGTTTTGTCAGATCTTCTTCACAATCCATTTCAATATAACTTTCTAGGCGTTTTGCTGTAAAGGTAATTAAGAAATTGCAAATTGTTATTCTTAGTCCTACAATATTGTATTTATGCTAAATACAGTTATTTATTTTAACTAATGTACAAAAAATGTTGTTCTCATTTTGGTTCCTTAGCAAGTCCATTTACAAAACTGGTATCTGTTGGCAGTGCAACCAAGAACCTGTTACTGGGCATAAGTAATAAAAAAGTAACTTCTTCCTCTCAGATGAACTTTGCTGGTATATAAATACATTTCATGATCTCCTTTCACACTCTAAGGTAGAATCTTCTCAGGACTGATCGAGCCATAAAGGATTTAGTAAGCTTCAGTCTAAGATTGGGACATATCTTTGAAATGAGATTGAGAGGTCATTTCATGTGTTGGGATAAGGGAAATATTGCAGGTAAAGGAGAAGAAATATGATACTAATACTTAGCATATAAAATGGAAGACAGGAAGTCATTATATCCTTTTAATGGTAATGCTCTAATGACCTCCCTCAAACAAAAGCAAGCATGCAGGAGGAGGAATAGCCTAGTGGTTAGAGCAGTGGGCTACGAACCAGGAGACCAGGGCTTGAGTCCCGCTGTCGATCCTTGTGACCTGGGCAAGTCACTTTACCCTCCATTACCTCAGGTACAAAACTTAGATTGTAAGCCCTCTGGGGATAGGGAAATACCTACAGTACCTGAATGTAAACCAATGTGATATCTCAGATCAAATGTCGGTATATAAAAAAACAACAACAACAATAATAAACATATCATCACAATAAATGTGTTGCTAGTGATGAAAGCATTTTCAACATATCATACCATTCTCTTGATGTGAAAACTCATTGCCTGCAATGGTGCAACGTCGAAATACCATCTTATTCTCAGTTAAAGTTCCAGTCTTATCGGAGAAGATGTACTGGATTTGCCCCAAGTCTTCTGTGATATTCAAGGCACGGCACTGAATTGATAAGTCTATTTCTTCATCATACAAATCAAGGTCGTTATGGATAAAGTAGACCTGTCCCAGTTTTACTAACTCAATGGACACATACAAAGAAATAGGGATAACAATCTGAAAGAAAGGGACAAAAAGAAAAGTTAGAATGTCTGATTTGCCTTCCCCTACATAAATTCTGAATTGTATGAATCTGCCCATCTGCACCAAACTTTATCCTGCCACACCAAATGTCGAAACTAATAGAAAACTGGAGACATCAGCACATCAAGACCTATAAGCACACCTCACCCAAGGAATTATGTATGAGTGTTTATGTATATCAAAGAGATGTGTGAATGCATATATATATATATATATATATATATATATATATATATATATATGCAAGCCTTATATTCTGTTGTGGGTATTATTTTTTCCTAACTATGCTCATTTTCAGAATGTTGATTTCTACATTACTTTTTCAATAAGTAACATATCCAATTGCCCTTCCAGTTCTCATCACTGTTTACAAATTTGACAGAACTGTAAAACCATCTTGCTTAATTTACATAAGGAGTTTTCTTATTCTTAAAAATCTTGTTCACAGTTGAGCTCCTATTGGGTTAATTCAACCTTTTCATTCATCAGTTCCAAACATTACCTGCAAAAGAATGATCATTGTCAGGAACATGTAGAAGCCGGCAAGAGCAACAGACATGTATGTGCCATTACTTTCTGCAACATCAAAGATGGGCCGTTGATCATATGAGGCAGTCCAAAGACTATGACCTAATAAAAAATGGAAAAAATGGTTTCAATGGATTAGCATCATCAACACAGAGTTTAGGCGTGGAGAGCATCACTGGACTATACAAGAAACAAATGCCTTTGAAGTCTGCATTGGACTAATCAGGTAACTGCTACTCAACTCAGTTCCATTCTTAGCATCAGTGCAAGGGTGTTAGGTGCCATAGGTAAGCCTTACAGCCTTGTACAACCCCAGGCTCTGCCCTCCTCCCATGACCCTCACCACACACAATTAAACGTTATGCATTTATAATAACAGATTTTACTTGAAAAAGGACCTTCTGAGGTAAAAATATCACAACAACAACAACATGTATATTTATTTATAAACACTGCTGTAGTGTCACCCAGTGGACCCTGCCAAAACAAAAAAAAGAAAAAAAAGACACTTGGAACTCATATAGAATTAGACCTATTGTAATGCATGTTCGGTGTGGGCTTGGTCCTCAGAAAGCCATGAGTAAACTGAATTACAACTACAATATCGTTAACCTCCCATATCAAAACAACACTAACTGCCAGGACTGAAACAGTAACAATTTCTACGGTAAATGTCACTCAGTATCATTTTGTATAGACAACATGCAGTTTTGCAGTGTGAATGACCCTGCAGCAAAGTTAAAATCATTCAACTGTGGTTTTAAAGGAACAGGTCTTGCTGTCTTATTTATGTTACTTGTAATCTGCTGAGATCTGTGGATCAGTGGAACATAAAATTATTTAAGTAAATACCTATGAAAAGGCAACACTGCAAATATTACACCAGGCCCTAAAACACCAATACACTTCCTATTAGGAAAACAGGACAAGCCAGGCTGCTATAGATCCTTTTTCAGAAACTACACACTAGCAGAATACCTCACCTCGGTCACACATGCAGAACACAGAAAGAGACTCACCAAATATGGAATAAAGAAATGATAAACTAAATATAGAAATATGCAGACAAAACTAGAACTTCAACAAGCTAGGCTGTATGGGGTGGATCAATGGAAACACAGAAATATCACCATTCCTCATAAAACATTAAACAATAAAATCAAGAAATATAAAACAATCATAATAATAGAAACATACTGATAATAAAAATAAATATTTAAAAACAGTTGATGAACAGAATTAAAAACTCATAAAAACTTTACAAATTTCCCAAACACCAATAAAATATTTCAAAACAGCAGATAGATAAAATAACATCCAATAATTAAAACTAATAAGGAAAAAAATTCTCTCTCACTCTCCATACTTGGAACTTCTAGTTTTGTTGTTGTTTAGTGGAGATCCTCTATCTCTCATATATATATATAAACTGTCTAACACAAAGATGTTCATTCTCACACACATGTTCCCTTCCTCTCTCACATGCTTTCTTCCTTTCACTGATGCTCCCTCCTTTACTCACACACACACAGGTTAGGACTCTTCAGCTTGGAGAAAAGACAACTAAGAGGAGATATGAGAGAGGCTTATAAAATCATGAATGATGTAGAAGTTGTTAGGAAACGGTTATTCATGCTTTCCAATAGTACTTAGGACAAGAGGATGCTCCGTGAAACTAACTTGAAGCAAATTTAACACAAATTCTAGAAATTATTTTTTCAGTCAATATATAATTAAACTATGGAATTTACTGCCAGAGAATATGTTTAAAGCCAATAATTTAGCTGAGTTTACAAAAGACTTGGATGAGGTTCTATAGGACAGGCTCAATAACCATAATGTAGCCATCATCATCATCATTTTTGTTTACTTATTACACACTCTTCCAGCAGGAAACACGTTCAATGCGTGTTTCATGCTTCTGAGAATGAGGAACATGGAATGGACTTTCCTAGATGGATACTTCCAAGTGATCTGAACTGTCTGCTGTTGGAGACAGGATGTTGGGCTTGAAGGATCAATGGTCTGACCCAACTTGGCAGTTCCTATGGTGTTATGTATGAAACATGCAACAAAACAAACTTGGTTTTGACAAGGACATGGTTAGTATGACATCCTTCATTAGAAAATAAGATTACGACTTCCGATGCAATAGGTTCAAAGACATAATTTTCTTGGCAGTCTAATGTCATACCTACTGCTCCAATGAGGCACATGAGGAATAAAAGGCCCACGCAACAGAAAACATCAATATTCATCTTCCTCTCTATCTTGCTGCGCTTGTATCGAGGGCCACTGTTGTTCAGCATTGCTTTCGTCTCATGACCTTCAAAGCACAAAGGACAATGGTTATTGATTGGGAAACAGACTCTGCTTTGACCACGATAAAACACTACTTTAGAATTAAATATATAAAAATTCCCAATCAACTTATAATACTTAATTAATACATAAGGGTGGTAGACTCTTTGCAAAGAATCTTAGCACCAAAACAGTGAGAGAGTATAAGAATTCTCATTTCATTTTATAGGGGAGGGTATCGTCTGTTTCGCTATCCTAGTAAGGATGCTGACACTTGAAGACCCTTATCTTTCCCCCTGTTTGGAAAAGTATCACCATAGGCCAAACCGTTAGCAAAAGTGATTGGGAGAAACTGAAATTAAATAATGATTCAAAAAAATCTGTCATGTGATTGGTCGCACTGGCATGATTTTCAAGGCATTGGTTTTGGAATTTATAGAGCACTGAATGTCTTATCAAATTTAGAATAGGCAAAAATGCACTCATATCAGGGGTAATTTTCAAAAAGATATGCACACTAAAGGTCTGATTTTCAAAAGCACTCAAGTGAATTTTAAAAGGAGTTATGATCCAGAATTTAAAAAGCATTTACACATGTAAAACTGAGTTTTACTTGAGTAAATGCACTTTACTCAAGTGGGCTTTTGAAAATTGCTACAATATATGCCATTGAATTGTTCATAGGATTTGCTCATGTGAGTGCATTTTACATGTGTAAATGTTTTTTGAAAATTGCTACAATAGTATGTTACATTTACATGTGTAAATCCTTTTGAAAATTCACTTGTATGTGCATAAATGTAATATTCGTAGCAATTTTCACAATTATACCATAAAGGAAGAGATTGGTGGAATATGTAACTATGAAAAACACCTACAAGAGAACACTAAAGCTTTCTGACAGCAAGATAAGAATAGCCCTAATAAAAGAATTAGTAGGTTGTGCACTATGGGTTTGAGTTATCATATTGGTCCTAGAGAAAATTAGAATCTTTGTAGGCTGTGATATTGTTTCATTGGACTAACCAAAAAATGCATATGTGGGGATGGTTTGTGTGCATATACTGTATTTCCAGCCCCTGTATTTCTTCCTATTGCAGAAAGGAATACCTCTTTGTTTTGCTGCCTGGTTAGATGGCCATTTACTCCTGATAAACAGGATGGAAAGACTGAGAGGTAGTTTATAGACTATAGTAGGTATTTCTTAATGTATCATCTGCTGTAAATACATTATAAATTGAAGATCCTTGATGATATCTTTGAATTATTATGGGATTTTTATTCAATAAACATACACACGGTTAAATGCGACTCCAACATTGCTCTTTGCTTCAACGGCAAGAGAAAATGTAGAAAAAAGGATTTGCATTCACAAATAAGCGGGGGAGTAGCTTGCTTGTTGTGGCGGTTACTACTCTAAACCAAATAAGCTGATACTTCACTTGGAATACATATATAGCACAGCTCACTGCTTCAAAGGCAGGGGGAATGAAGAAAAGATGATTTATATTCAGACAACAACCAACAAGGACTGAATTGCACAGGCTGGGTAAACAAAAAAAGAGTGGGAGTAGCTTGCTTATTGTGGCGGTTATTACCCCTAACCAAATAAGGGCCTTATTTTCCAAACGTATCACACGTGGTAAGGGACGTTTCGCACGCGAAATGTCCCTTTTCGCGTGCAATACCAAAATAGGGGTGGAGTCGGGGCGTCACCGGGGCCGACTCCGCGACGATGGCGTGCACAGCGAAAAGGTAAGTGCCTTTTCGCTGCCTATTTTGCTCCCAATAGCTACTCCTCCTATGGTGGCGCTATTGGGTGCGAAACTGGCAGCGATCGCACCGAGACGGTGCGATCGCTGCCAGCTAGCACAGGCCCGCCCCCCGTTTCGGCCCCTCGCCCCTCATCTTCTAAAGTATCGCAGGCCTGCGATACTTTAGAAAATGAGGCCCTAAGTTAGATACTTTACTTTGATGTGGCTCCAGCACTGCTCTCTGCATCAATGGCAGGGGGGAAGGAAATTGGAACCAAAAAGTTACCAATAAGGGCCAAGAGTAACAGATAAGTATGATAAAAATAAGTGTGAAAGCTTGCTGGGCAGACTGGATGGGCCATTTGGTCTTCTTCTGCCATCATTTCTATGTTTCTATGGATTGTGAACAGTAACAAAAGGTATCCAGTCTGTTCTTGTAGGTTTTCTCTGGATGTTTGTACGGATATATATTTAGCAAGGCAGTTCTATTCCTGAGCTTTGCAAATCTGAAAGACTCAATTTGTAACCACGATTTGATTTATTTCACTATGCCCTCTATTTACAAAGATCAAGAAAAATTTAAGTAGGTCATTAATGATTCTCCATATTACCAGATAGATTTTAGCTGTAACCAGTTGCATTCACAGAAGGACAATACAGCTATATCAGAATGACTTCAGTTTGAATGTTTTTTTTTCCCAATTAAATCTTAAAATTAGGAAATACAAGAATTTTTCACCACTGAACTAAATGTACTTTATGAACAAAATTAAAATGGTATAAAATTAAAGAGAAAAGAAAATGTTCCATACGACTTTGAACTTGATTAGCAAGGATGCTTTTGGCATAGTAAATAGTCCTAAACGTCTCAGCGATAAATTAGCTGACTGAGAAAGGTTTGCTGTATAGTGGTTCAAGACAGAAAAAAAGATCCATTAAATCTGATTTAAGTTCAACAGCTTTAAATGCTTTTAGCTATCCCAAGAGTTCAATATCTGATCGGAAAAAAAGAATTAAAATATATTGGAGAAGAATAAGTGAGCTGCTTCCTTTATTTTTTCCTTAAAAATTTAAATTAAATCATCACTGATTGAAATATATGAAGAAAAGTTGCTGTCAGAGTGGAGCAGAAATGGACCGAAAGCAACTGCTTTCTGAAAATCATCTTTCAAGAAAGAACCTTCGTTTTAGTAAATGACACGTTTGAGGTTTATTACTTGCTTATGAAATAGGTTTTAACGATCCTGAACTAGAAATATAAAGTATGTTTCAAGTCTGAAGATGCCCCTTGACAATAGTTATAAAGAGATGGTTGCTAAGAGCTTTTCTTGTTGCTAAGTGCATTACAGTTGTCATCTCTCTCGTGCTCTCTCTCTCGCTCTCTCTTTTGGAGGAAAACTTCCTGAATTTACTATTTACTACTATTTATCATTGTTTAAAGTGCTACTAGGCATGTAAGTAGAAATGTTATAGTTTTTCCATTGGCTTCCTTCCTTAATCTAAATCTTTGTCGGTGAAGGTCTTGCACCAAAATGCCTTCCTAAAGAGATTTAAAATGGCAGCATTGATATTACTGGAAACGTCCTCGAAAACCTAACTTTGAAGACTGGGATAGTCAGCAAGACTCTTGGAGGCCTCACAGAGCAAAACTTTTACACAGCCTATGTAACAGCAGCAGCAACTAAACCTTAAAAACAGAAAATTTTAATAAAGTGTTTTTGAAGTGATGGCATGTGAGTGAGGCACAGTTCTTCACTATTCCAGAAACGAACAGGATTTCCTCTTTCTAGGGTGAGTTTAATGAAACTGAAGGCTTCTGTCCCAGGAAGGCCTTCAGAGGGACATTATATAGTGACGATTCCGCACGGGGCATCAGGAGCAGATGAAGTAGGTTCCAGGTGGCGATCTGCACTAACTAAACAGAATTACCTCTAGGCCTCCCATCTGTCCTGGGAAGTGATTCACTCCTGAGTTCTGTTATTCTTGTTGCGTGTTAACATGCCGTTGATGGCTCGTTTTGGCTACTCCGCTTGTCGTTGTTTACTTATCCTGGTAGTCTGGGGGCCGTTCCTCTGCTTCTTCGCACGGGCTTGCAAATGTGAGCCTGGAATGTGCTCAGCGTTCAGCTTGCTGCCGAGCAGTTTTGACAGTAAAGGGCTTTCTGTGCAATTTCCTGGAGGAAATTACATAGTTATTGCTTGATCCATGCTGCTCTTCACCTCTGGTTCCTCTCAGCAACATAAAGATGGTTTAACTTATCTGACTGGGCTTTCAGTCATAAGTCATTTGTATTCGTCTCATTTGGCACATGCTCCTCATTTAACCACTTGGCCCAACGTTCATCCACAGCATAAATAAGGAAGCCGGACACCAAAGAGACAAAAGTCCTAGGGATTTGGAGAATGAACTGACAGATTATTTCTAGCCTTTAAGCTGATTAGTATCTGAATGATTGGGACTGCCCGAGAGTGCTGATGCCTGCTATTTTTAATTAGACAACACTGTACAGGGTGTTTAAATGCAAAACTGGCTATATCATCGTGTGTGTGTGTGTGTGTGTATGTGTTTAATGAATTCTCATTTCAGGCCTTTGAGGTGGAAAAAGTCGATCAAAATAATCAAGAAAAGCATCAAAGCTAAGCCCTGTTAGTAGAAATCTGCTCTAGATTAGAAGAAAAAATAAGAATGAAAGTGTGCACATAGATTCCAGCAGACAAAAGATGTCTTCTTTCAAGCACACTTTTTATTTCCTTTTTTTCTCTCTTGCCATTAAGTCTCAGGCAAGAGCCAAATGCTTAGAGAGACAAAAAAGAAAAAAAAAAAACCCAGTTGGCAAAGGTTAAGAAGTAAGCGCATGGAAAAGCATTCTTCTGGAGCCTCAGCCCATGTCTCAGGTCCCTCTCCTTCTCTATCTTGCAAGCCCCCTTTTGCACCCGTGTTTCTTGTATTCCTTATATCATTTTCTGTAATTACTGCTTGGAGTCCACATTACTTCCCAGTGCTGTGTGCATCCATATTGCTTTGAAAAAACATAAAAGCTGTAATGGCAGTAACCTGCATAGACAACGATTCCTATTGCCTCTTCAGTGTTCCTGACGGTGCACCCACGAAGCAGAAGGCTGTCATTGTTAAAACCAATCCGTTCCCCGTTCTCCTTTTCCCTGTGAAAAAAAAACAACAACACAATGAGAGTATTTTGTTTAGTGTCCTCCAAGCCTTTGGGCACATTCTTCCTAGGCTGAATAAGACACGTGATGTATCAAGGAAAGAATTCTCGTTGGCCCACAGGGATCTTCCTTTGGTGCCACAGAAGAAGGGAAAACTAGGACAGTCAGGAGTTTGCTGGTATTTAAGGCAAGGGGCTGGATTCAGTGATGTTTTGGAAACCCAGGGGAGCTGGAGCATCCTAATGAAAGCAGCAGAATTCCCTGGTATATTTCTTATTGGCTCAAGCCATTATTGAGATGACAGGGCCTGGCAACTGCTGGAGACAGAATGCTGGCCATCGATGGACCATTGGTCGGACCCAGCATAGCATTTCTTATGTTCTCATGCTCTTGTGGGGGTGGCAGACTTAGGCTTAGATTTAATAGGTAAAATAGTTACAGGGAATTGTTTTTGGAGATAAATTTGCTACATTATGGGTCAAGCAAGCTCTTCTACTAGCGAAAGAGCCTATTCTATAAGGTTGGTTGAGTAACGAGCCACCCTCACTAACAGTGGAGAAACGTGCTCCATCAAATTTGCCTTTTTGAAAGCTATAGAGAAAACAGACCGACGTGTCCATAAAAAAGTATGGGATCCGTGTTTGCAACTGATACCCCACAAACCCACAAAGCAATTCTGGAATTTGATCCTAGAGGCTTCCAATCCAGTTTGCCATATCGCACTAGGTTTATGCTGCCGTCGCTGTTTTCACATTATGTATTGCGCTAAATCGGGGATGGGTTGGAGATAGGATGCGGGGGGGGGGGGGGGGGGGGGTTGAGGAGGGGGGAAGCATCTTGTTTAAAATCAAAACTTTTTTTCACTGCAGTATTACGTTGACACAGGTTTGAGAAGAACAAATTAGCCACCATGTTTGCCTGACTGTTTTGTTTTGTTTTTATAAAAGGATTTAAAGGATTTAAACTAATAGGAACAATAAGGGCCTAATTTTAAAAAGCAATTACACACATAAAACTGGTTTTTACACATGCACTTTAGCCATGTAAGTGCACTTTTGAAAATTGCTACAATATATGCCATTGAATTGTCCATAGGATATTCACATGTAAGAACACTCTATGCGGGTAAAGCCTTTTGAAAATGATCCCCATATGTGTATAAAGCTAGTTTGCTTGCAGGATTCCGAAACAGTTCATTTTTTTGCCAAAGGATTTTATTTCCTGCAACTTCTGGACGGGCAACATTTTCTACAAGAAAAAAAAAATAATGCAGAGAAAACATAGGCAAAAACCACTGTGGAGTTTTTGCTTGCTACTTACTCGTAACACTTTTTCAGGGAACGACCCATAGCACTTAATACTCGTACATGTATGTCAGTGAAGTTTTTTTTTTCCCCTTTCAGAAGCTGCCGGAAATTGAATGGTTGGATATAAACTGAGCTACCTGGGGCAGGGGAGGAGGAGGAGGATGGTGCACTGAAAGCACTCAGGTACCGGCACGCCGGCTGAGTGCAGCAATGACATGGATAAGTGCCGCTGAAGGAGGAAGCAAGAGCAGCTTTCTCTCAGTAAGAGATCAAAGTACCAAATAAACTGGCCTGGCGTGCCCTGATTCCACATAGCGCTGAACTGCACTGAGACATGAACACAGCACGGAGGAATCCATGCCAGTTACCGAAAGGCTAAAGGTAACGTCCTGGGTACAGCCACAGCAAAGGGCTGATACCGACACCATGAAACAGGAGATAACGGTCTACCGAAGTATCCTTGTTGGGCTCTTTAGAGGGGCAAGATCCTTTTCTATTAAAAATGGTTTCTCTTTAATTAACCCCTTGTTGGTAGCTGCAAGAAGAATAATCACTAGGCTCAGGAACAGCCCCACTAGTCTTTCTGAAGAGGCTTGAAAACATCCCAGTGCATATGTATGTCATGGTATACGTATGCACTGGGATGTCTAACCTCAAACATTAAAAGAAAAGCTATTGTAATGTGTATTTATTTTAAAATACTTCTATACCACCTCCCCGTACCTAAAACAGATTTGCCCTAAACAGTGTGCAACAATAAAACCATAATTACATATATATAACACAAAATATTAATCACATTTAATTTGGAAGCCACTTTTGGATGGGGAAAGAAGGACAAGAGTTTGTCTTGGTTGACTGAGCCTCTCTCCTCTGTACTTGGGTTATTTGAATGAATAGATTTTCTAAATCTGTATGTTTTATTTTTGTATTTTATTTATGGTTATGAATTTAATTTATTTTTAAATTAACTATCGTATCATTTTTTGTAAACATTTTTTCCAGTAGGATGTTGGAAAAGGTGGGCAGAAAGAATAGAACATGTTTTGATATATTGCCTAAATGCTTGTTGTAAGATTTCATTGTTTTTCTATTAACTGAAAGTCAATGAACAAGTTTTTCAACATAAAAAAAAATAAAATAAAAAATATAGGTCTTCAGTCAAGTCCTACACCTATTAGGTGAGAAATAGAGAGCTGGAGAATGCAGTTGACATTTGGATAATATGGCCTCATTTACTGTATGCTATTTTCAGGAAGCCTGACTATCTTACTCAATAAAGCTATTTAATCCACCAGCTGAATGAGCAGTCTTGCTTTAGGGCATTGTCTTCTGTATGTCCTGAACAGTGCTACACAAACAATTCATTGTTGAATTCAAGCCAGCTTGATTTCAGCCCAGTTTGAGGTTGATGGAAAATGCACATTTTCCCAGGATCTGCTCAGAAAATCCAAATCTGATATAGATCTGTAAAGATGTAAAGTAGGATTCATATGTCCAAAGAAACCTGTGATGGGCTTCCTGGGATCTGCTTGGGAGTGTCTGAGTGATCCACTATGGAGTTTGGCCCTTTAAAACATATTCATTGGAATTATTAAAAAAAAAAAAAATTAAAATATTTTACAGGTTTGCTAAATTGGGTAGTAAACCTATTTACTGAAATGCACTACTGCGTTAATACATATTATTAATGCAGTTTAGTAAACTGATCCAATTTTTTAAAATTCAATGTGCACTAAAAATCTGTCAACAATGAGCATTAACATATACTATGCTGGCTGATTTTAGCACAGTTTAGTAAATCAGCACCTTAAAAAGATTCACACATCCCCAGTCCTGATGCGATAAGAAACCTGAGCAGAGAAGGATCCATCCAATTTCTCACAGCAATAACTAACCTTGCAGCTATTTAAAAAAAACGAAAACAAACCCAAAACAATTCTATCAAATGCACTGTGGTATATAAGCAAGTGCTTTACCTAGGGAAACGATAAACACGTCTATCCCAGTTTCCCCAGGGGTAAAATGCTAACCTTTCCAGAAGTTACTAAAATCTTGACCCCCCCTAAGTGGCTGCCATAGATATGGTGAGGTGGATCCATTCTATTTCTAATGTGGAGAGTTTTCAGGAAAAGTCACAACACTGCTCATTCCACTAGAGTGTCGTGGGTATTCAGAATACCATGCACAACACCAGGCTTGCCATCTACTTTGATAAGTCCTAAAGTAGACATCCAAAGAAAGTCCCTCCTTTACCCAAGCCTTTCTTAGGATAGACTTGAATCAAAGAGATCAACCACTGCCAACTCACCATAAAAGCAAGGAGGAAAGGGTCTCTTTAATAAAGACCCTTTAATATCTTATAGCATTAGGGAGGGTAATTTTCAAAGGCAGGTAAAATGGTGCTTTACGCAGGGAAATGACCTGTTATAAACTCGCTTGCCTGATAGCCGGGTAATCTTGCTTTGGTATGTCCCGTACGTGCCATTAGGTTTACCCTGGACTGAGCAGGGGTGGGGAGGGGTTTACACGTGTGCAGAACTTTTGCATTTTCAAAAGGAGGAGTGTAATTTTTATCCCCAAAATTTCTGCATACAGGTGCAATAGTATAGTATGTAGGGCAGGTTTGGTGGGGTAATTTTCAGAGCGAGTATCTACATGCAAGATTGCTTGAAAAATCAATGTAAACTATTTATGTATTTGCTGATATTCTTATGTGCCTGTTACAAAATTGCCCCCGTGATGGCTGTAGCAGGAGAAAAAGCATGGATGTGTCTACATAAAGTCTAAGTCTCTGAAATGCTGCAGAGGGGAATCTGGCAAGACTATTTTTAAAAACCCCTTTACCCTGAGAGATGCCCCCTCTTCTCAAAATCATATTTTGAGCTGAGGTGGCCGAAATTGGTTTTGCAATGGGTACTTTTGAGTCTCAACACCTTAATGTGCCTCAAACTACAAGTCAATATGTTTTCTCTGCACACCAGGCCATGAAATAGAATCATTCAGGAATCTGGAGAACATCCAGTGCATACTTACATGTAGCCTTTGAATTTATTGAGGTTATTGTTCGGTTTCTCACAGATTACGGTATCCTTAAAGGTCTCTGGATCAAACGGGGCATCCTAATAAGAGAATATCAGTGAAGGGCTGTTATTCTTCTTTACGTATACATTTATTCATTCATTCAGTTTCACATTCCGCCTCTCCAAAAAATGATGCTCAAACTGGCAGCAGCAAACATCAGCGTAGCCCAAAACAAAGTTTAACAACGTAGCATTCAATAATAATAATAAAACCCAACACACAGGATAAAACATGAATCACACAAATCAAACAAGGCATAGAAACTTACATCAATCAAAGAGAGGAATCTTAATCAGAAAAAGCCACCTCAGAAAATTGAGGCTTAATTTTCTTTCAAAAGGTTAAATGATCTTTCTACGAAAAGATTCCAGAGCTGAGGCTGTGCAGAAGATAAAGCTTTCCTCCTACTGCCCTCAGGCTGGATATCCCTCTGAGGGCAAAACACAATCATTCTTTTTCTAATTTGCAAATTTGATGGAATGTTCACAATCTTATATTCACCAAATTCATTTAATTACATAGGAGACATTTATTTTACCGCCACTCTGTTGGAACAGAGTGAAAGAGAAAAAGGCATTCAGTAATTTTTGCAGTAATGCCAATTACTGTACCTGCCTGTGCTAAACCATGTGTTTGAAAATGAAATGGAATCGACTATCAATCAAGTGTAGGTCCCAGTAGACTCTACAAAAATGTGCTTACATTTCCAGAGGCAGCAGTTAGCAAAATATGGGAAGTAGGACATACGCAGAAATGTAATATCTATCTCGTCCACTTTCTATATTTTCCAAAACAGACAATCCCACTGACATGAGACTAGCTATCACTGGCTTAAGAACTCTATCCCAAGTCACAGGCAATTATGTGAATGCAGTGTGACTATAAATAATGCTTATTGAGAAACAAATGTAAAGTAATCCCCATAACCCAAATTCACTTGCAAATACTGTAGTTGCAAAGTAAGGAAAACTGCTTTGATGATATGTAAGACATCACAATGCTGGATGGTTACATTCACCTTGAAACGAATTTCAGCTGGAATGGTTGAACATGCAGTAAAATACACTCTCTGCAATAATAAAAAAAATTCTTAAAAAACCCAAAATACCTTTATCACACTTTATTTGTATATAGAACCTATTATAAATAGAGTAAGAAACTACATGGGATTTGTTGAATATGCCAGTAGCTGTGTTCGGCCTGCCTCATCCTAACAAATCACCAGGGCTGGATTTAGGCACAGGCAACAGAGGCACATGCTCAGGTCATGAAATTTTGAAGGTGCCAAACAATTAGGACCCACACCCAGCACTCTCCAGTTCCTGATGAGGACTCCCATCCCGATTCACGCATGTACATCAGTGTACTTCAAAACATAAAATATAGTAACATAGTAATGATGGTAGAAGAGGATCAAATGGTCCATCCAGTCTGCCCAGCAAGCTTCTTATGGTAGTATCTGCTGTGCTATGCAGGCTACCCCATGCTTCTCTTAAGGGTGGCAATGGCTGTACCATTCAGTTATCCCCCAGCCTTATGACAATCCATAAACTTTACTGCTGGCAACATTTTTACTGGGTCTTGAAAATTCAGACACTGCTGCTTGACGTGCTTTGATGTGGACTTGGTCTTAGAAGCAGTCCTGTGCTTTTTCCCTTATGTCTGCAAGTCAGTACCTCAAATGGTAAAAGTCAGGGCCAGTGCTGATTGTCACCTGAATCCAATTCCTCTTCCACCCCCCTCAACCACTACCGTCAAAGCAGAGAGCGATGTTGCAGTTGTGTCAAAAGCATCAAGGCTTATTGGTTAAAGGTAGTAATCCCCATGCCTTCTGTTAAGGGTAGGAACTGCTGCTCCATGCAGGTTACCTCCATGCTTACCAGTTCCCCAGACTGCAAAAGCTGGGGCCCTCATTGGGTGCTGTCTAAATCCAGTCCCCTTTTCCCCTTGCCACCGAAGTGGAGAGTAATATTGCAGTTGCATAAAAAGCATCAAGGCTTATTGGTTGAGGTATTAACCTCCACACCAGCAAGTTACCCCCATGCACCCTTTTCTTCAGTTCCATCTTCTAGACTTTAGGGATCCACATTTATCCTATGCCCTTTTGAATTCTTTGACTATTTTCATCTTCACCACCTCCTCTGGAAGGGCATTCCAGGCATAAACCACTCTCTTCGTGAAGAAATATTTCTGACATTGGTTCTGAGTCATCCCCATAGAATTTCATTTCATGACCCCCTAGTTCTACTGATTTGTTTCCAATGGAAAAAGTTTGAATTTCATACATCATTTAAACCTTTTAGGTATCTGCAGGTTTGTACTGTATCTCCCCTGCTCCTCCTCTCTTCCAGGGGGTACATATTGAAATCCTTCAGCCTCTCCCTCTTGTCTTCCAATTCTGATCCCACTACCATTTTGGTCGTACTTCTCTGAACCATCTCCATCCTGTCTCTATCCTTTTTGAGATACGGGCTCCAGAACTGAACACAGTACTCCAGGTGAGGCCTCACCAAGGACCTGTACACGGGGATTATCACTTCCTTTTTGTTATTGGTTATTCTTCTCTCTATGCAGCCCAGCATTCTTCTGACTTTAGCTATCGCCTTGTCACACTGCCTCGCCACCTTCAGATCACCAGACACTATCACCCCAAGGCCCCTCTCCTAGTCTGTGCACATTAGTCTTTCAGCCCCCATCACATACAGCTCTTCTAGATTACCTCACCCCAGATGCATGACTCTGCCCTTCTTGACATTGAATCTCAGCTACTAAATCTTCAACCACTTTTCAAGCTTTCTTAAATCACTTTTCATTCTCTTTACTCCTTCAGGCATGTTCACTCTTGTTGCAGATCTTAGTATCATCTGCAAATACACAAACTTTACATTCTATCCCTTCTGCGTGCACGCGTAAATGAAGTTACCAGTTTTATCAATTACGCCACCAGTTCACCCAGTCATTCTCCAGGTCATCAAGCCCTACTTGTTCTTTAGCCTGAACTCAATCAGGTTCACCCAGCCCTCCCACCTGGCTGATAGTACACATTAAAAACATTTAATATCACTTATGTAGGATAATTAGCAGGTTAAAAATTACATGCATAAGTTACCAAATTTACATGTGTTTTTTAAAATAGCAACTTAGGCACGTAAATATTACCTCCACTCGGGAACATCTCTAGAGCATCCAAGTATATGTACACACAAACTGTAAAGTATGTACATATTTTTGATATTTCTTACCTAGTTAATTTATTTTAAGCATTTATAGTTCACCTATAATGAACACGTTAAGCGGAGTACAGATTGAAACATAATACAGCATAATACAATTCTATCATATAATATTAAAATTGACTAAAACAAAAGAAAATAAAACAGAGTAAGATTAATCACAATTGCCAAAAACTTCTCTAAACAAAAATACCTTCAATTTCTTTTGGAAACATGTTGAATCTGTTATTATTTTTAATTCTTCCAGTAATGAGTTCCACAACAAGGGGCCAATGACAGAACAGGTCCGACTGTGGGTCACTTCAAGATGGGCCTGTTTATTATTTGGGACGTGAAGTACATATTGCGATGATGACCACAATGATCAGGTAGGAACATTTTTTTTTTTTTTTTTACAAGATTAAAAAGATATTTCGGTGCATTATCTTGTAATGCTTTAAAAACCAAGATCATCATGTTAAATTTTATGCGCTGGTCGACAGGGAGGCAATGCAGACGTTGCAAAACTGGAATGATGCAATTATGCAAGCACATGCTATGTGCATGCTTATATGCTAACTTTTATGCATGCAATGTTTTGAAAATTCACCCCTTGCAGTTTTGGGGGCTGTGATAAAACTGTCCGTTTACAGGGGTTCTTGGCAGATTTTCCCATGATCATTACCTGGAAATGCTGCAAAACAGTGCTTAGAGAAGGTGATTTTGTAACATCGTGGGTAACTTATGCTGCAGCTATGCACATACTTTACACCAATTTTTGAAACAAATGTACATGAATTTACTTTGAAAATGATCTGAAATATTGTGCACAAACCCAGGTGGTACAATGTTACAGCTGCTCTTTGCAGCACGTAACGCGCATAGGTTACAGGTAATTTACAGGCAGACCAGCCCAATTTTCAAACCTATCCACGGCACAGCATTTGCATACATAAGTGGAAGCACAGATATTAATGCTAGTATTTTATAAACTGTGCAGCAGGACATGTGCAGTTTATATAATGCTGCATATTTCTGCTCTGAAAGTACACTCATGTTTGGAACATCCATAAATTTCCATTGCAAGAAAAAGCCTTTTTCAACCCATTTTATAAATATAGACATGTATATTTTATGCATCAAATTCTTATAACACTGCGCAAATAAACACCCAGAATGAAACACGGAGACAGGGATTTTATATAGTATGCGCGAGTACTTGGAATCACCATTTTGCCGAAACCTCCACCAGTTGACCCAGTTCTTCTGCAGCTCACCAAGACCCTCTAGCGCTTCATCATGAACCCTACGAGTTCTTCCAGACCTTCCCACCCAGAAAATGCAGACCACGGACATGGTCCAATTTCACTTGCGTAAATCAATTAGCAGGTGTAAAAGTTGGTAGCGTGTACGCGCATACCTCTTACAAAACAGCAACTACCATGTGTACTTCTGAACCTCACCCCAGAATGGCCCTAGACCGCCCCTCCTGGTAAAACATGTGTGAAAGTGAAAGTATGCGCATACTCTTTATGCTTATAAAATAGCATACACGTGCTACTTAAGCATGTTCAGTATATGTTGCTTTTATAAGTGGAAACCCTTTGAAAATTACCTCCACGCTTTTCAAAATCAAAAGTATGTGCAGACATCTCTACCACAACCTCACCCTCCAGAATGCCTGATTTATGTGTGTATAAAAGTATGCACACAATTGGGTGATGTGCACACTTTTATGCACACCATCCTGTGCAAGTTTATAAGGAGTCTTTTATGCACATAAGCCTGGTTTGTGAGTGTAAATGGCTTTGAACATTTACTCTCCATGTGCATAATTTACTAAACGGCATTAAACCCGGGGTCATATGCCAGAAAACACTGATGCATTACCTCTGTTGGTAATGCATCAGTGTTACCCCCACCGGTATTGCAAGACCCAATGTGAGCTGCGACGTGTCCCGCACCCCTTCAACTATCAGAAGGATGTCTACTGGGATGATTACCCTGCTCTAGAGGCAGAAGCATGGCACCCCACACTCATCCTAACCCCCCGCTTCCAATCTGAAAGAAGGGCTGCCAGGCCAAAGGATGCCCTGGTCCTCATCCACCTGGGACTATTTTTCCACCTCAATATGCGATATGGGCAGAAGAGAGTCACAAGCCCTCCTGCCCCAGCTGCCTCCGCCATGCAGAATGGCACTGGATGATCTTATGTGCACGACAGACGGTCAGCCAGTGCCTGTTTGTGTGAAGAAATCAGCTGGCAGGAGGGGAAACATCTTTCTCCTACCCCCATCATTGCACATTGTTGAAAGGGGGAGGTGAAGCAGGGGTGTGTGTAGGGGGGGGGGGGGGAAACCTTGACTGAAACTGGGGGGGATGGGTTTGGGGTGTCAAGCCTGCAGGTTGGAGGCTGAGTCTTTACTCAGAGTCAGTCTCTCCCTCTCGGGGGGAGATCTTTGCTTTGCCTCTGTGGGAGAGGGGGTGGGGAGAGCTTGCTTTTGCATGCAACGGTCTGGAATGAATGCAGACAGAACAATGGCCTGAGATTCAAGCTGAAGGCTTCATGAAGGAATGAGTTTTAATGCGCAATCTGAATACGGTAAGAACTGTGCGGCAAACAAGAGGTGAAGGTAATTTCAGAGACTGGGTGCGGGAAGAGTGGGGAATATACTGCATCACAGTTAATAACCTGAAGAATTCAATTGCATCCCATGGCTACTTTCTAATATTAACAGTAACTTTTTTGTATGGGCTTTTCTTGAATGAGAGCAACCATTATTGAGCAATTTATCTTAATAGGATAAATACTTGAATTGTATACAGTAGAAGCAGAAATCGAAACTAAATTAATGGTGATGTAATTTCTGTCCTTGATAACTATAATTTGTCTTGACACACTGTGGGCAGGAGAACTAACTTCTGCATAATATCAAGGAGGCAATGTGTGCAAAATTATGACTTTGGAAAGCTTAGCCATTCTCAGCTTTTGAGAAAGCAAGTGCCCCCTTCCACTCCTCTGAGAGCTGTGACCCTTCACTTCATCCTATGTGATTGCCCGAGGGCTGGTGTGGGATGGAGGGGGCCTCCCAGGATCGTGCAATTTGGTTTCAGAAATCACTTCACTACTATGCAGAATTCCGCCCCAGATACAGGCCTGCAGCCACTTCTCGGGGAGTTCCTGTACAGCTCCTTTTCAGCACTTCTAAAGTGGTCAGAATAAACGAGTCTATTATCGTCACCAGATGGCACGTGAATAAACCAAAAAGTAGGGAGGTTATGGAAAGTATCCAAAAATCACTGAGAGTTAATGAGAGGGTGAGAACCCGGGACTCCTGACTTACATTCCTGAGGCTTAAGCACCAGGCCACACCTCCCTCTCAAACCTTAACAAACGATTGCGGAGTTTATTCCAATGTGTTATTCGCTGGAAAGAAAAAAAAAAGAAAAAAAGAGCACTGACCTAAAAGCAGCGTGTCCCACCCCAGTCAGGGAGGCATACCTGAGCAGTTCAGTTTTCTGGAGAGTCACAATGAATATGTATCTGATAGAGTTGCAGGCACTGGGTCTCCAACGTATGCCAACTTTTTCATGCATATTCATTATGAATATACAGAAAACTGAACCATGCCTCATGGACAGGGTCTAGGATACTGCTAGAAATCCCAGTCTCACGTCACCATGCAGGTAAAGTTCAGAAGGTATGCGTAGGAATTAAATATTTCAGAACGGCGAGGCGTTCGGTATAATTTGATGTGTTGTACAGGTGGCCAGAGCAGAAGTTTGCATCATGCTCTTTTTCAACAAAATACATATCTTCAGTCTGGGATGGGCCACTGAAGCCTCAGGCCTTCCTTAGCAACACTGCAGCGATTTCTGCTCCAAAAATAGAAAATCTAACCATTTCATTGCATTATAATAGGTCTTAATGACATTGAATCTCAACACTGCCTATTACAGGCCTGGGAAATCCCATTCTGGTATTCATTCTCTAAATGGTGGGCAGCTGGTAATTAAGAGCAGGAAAATGACAGATTTCCAACTATGGCTCTCTCACCTATATTAGTGCCGTTCCCAGTTTCCAAGGATTCTCATCATCTGTGAATTCTACTATTGCTCCTTTTCAGTCCATACATTCAGAACTAGAACTGCTCATCTTAGTTATTTGGTTTTTTTTTTTAACTTTTAAGGTGATAGAACAAAAAACCTCATTTCACATCATGAATTCTTGAGATATTAAACATAGTAACATAGTACTGTTGGCAGAAAAAGACCAAATGGTACATCCAGTCTGCCCAGCAAACTTCCCATGGCAGCAACTGCCACTCCGAGCAGGTTACCCCTGTGGGTCTGCCAAGGGCGGTAACTACTTTTCCATGCAGGATACCCTGAAGCGAAAAAGCACAGGACTGCTTTTATGGTCAAGTCCTAAAGGAAACAAACAAAGCGTGCTTGGGGGTAACTTACTAGTGCGGCGGTTACTACCCTTAAACTAATAAACCTTGATACTTTTGATGCAACTCCAACAGCAGCAGAGGAAAAGAGGAATTGGATTTAGACAGCAACCAACGAGGGCGCTGACACTTATAGTCTGGGGAACTGATAAGCATGGGGGGTAACCAGCACCAAGCGGCAGTTACTACTCTTAACAGAAGGCATGGGAATACTAGCCTTAAACCAATAAGCCTTGTTGGTTTTGATGGAACTGCAACATCGCACTCTGCTTCAAAGGAGAGCAGTGGGAGCTGAAAGGAAAGAGGAATTTGGATTCAGAGACAACCAACATGAGCCATGATTTTTTACAGTATGGCTTGTGATGCGCACATATTAAGGAAAAAACACAGGACTGCTTCTATGGCCAGATCCATAAGCATAGCTCATCAAGCAAAACTGACTGATACATGGGGGGTAACCTGCATGGCGTGGCAGATACTACCCTGGGAAGCTTGCTGGGCAGACTCGATGGACCATTGGCCCTTTTCTGTCATCATTTCTTTGTTTCTATGTGTCTGTTAAGGGCAGTAACTGCCGCTCCGTGCAGGTTTTCCCCATGCATTATTGTCAAGGATAGTAATACTACAAGCAAAACCAAGTATCTGTCAAACCCATAACAAAATTACTGCAATATTTTTCTATGGTGAGCAGCCTTCCTGATAATTCCAACAATGCTGTTTGAACTTTCTTTGCTTTTGGACTTGGCTGAGGAAGCTTTATCCCCAGTGTTAGTGTATCAGTACCCCAGACCGTAAAAGACAGGGCCCAGCGTTGGCTGTTTTCAGAATCCAGTATCCTTTTTTCACTACCCCACCGTCAAAGCAGAGAGCAGTGTAGTTGCTATGTCAAAATCATAATAACTTTCATTCTTGCTGGAATCAAACAGGTGATTTAAGGATTACATTTTCTCTACAGTTCTCTGCTCTACCAGGTAAGCTGTTGAAGGACCTGATTCATCAATCCTAAATTACTTTTAATACAGTTTGTATCAAAGTTTGACCACCAGGCATTCCCATTGCATTGGTTTATTAATTAGAAGTGACAGCCAGCTTGCAGACCTCATACAAGACATTTCAGTCTTCTGTGGCACAATGCAGCCCACGTTGGGTCTTGCGTTATTGGTGGGATAACAATTATCAGCAAATAATTGGCAATACTGAATCACATCCAGCCAAACAAGGCCTAGAGTCTTCATTACCATCTACTCGTTCAGTTTTGGTCAAATTTGAGCAAGACATACAGGGGTCAATTTTTAAACCAGGCACAGGCCCACAGGCTAGTTTTCATAGGGAAACTCCCTGTGGAGTTTCACTTTTGCAAACTGGGACCTGTAGGGGCACGCAAGGACGTTTTACTTGCTTTGAAGCAGGTGCACAGCATGCATAGGGAAAGTTATGAGCGGGAATTTAAAAATGAAAACTCAGGGCATGCTTTTCTTCCCCTGCCTTAACCCCTGCTGCCTTTTCCTTGCAGTCAAAAGTAAGTGGGAGTGAACAGCAGCCCTACTTTCACCTACTCTGGTAAGGGAGTAGGGGGACAATCCTCAGACATGCTTTACACACATGCACAGAACAGTTT
Organism: Rhinatrema bivittatum; assembly: GCF_901001135.1. Lineage (NCBI taxonomy): Eukaryota > Metazoa > Chordata > Amphibia > Gymnophiona > Rhinatrematidae > Rhinatrema > Rhinatrema bivittatum. The sequence goes on along the minus strand of NC_042632.1, from coordinate 27,713,262 downwards.
ACTCACGTTAATAAACATTCTGAAAATGACCCTTACAATGGCCTTCCATCCTTCTGGACTGGTAGTCTTTCACTTTTGTGTTTCTCTAAATCAAGAGAAAGATATTTTTCTAATATCCACCTGGCTCCATCTGCTATACAAAATAATATTGATTACACGGGCTCTTGCCTCCAGTGACGTGGGACATGGGCCCACAGTACTCCATTTGTTTGTTTTTGCCAAATAATGCCCCGCACCCTGGACTCTGTGGCTCCCAAGGAAAACATAGAAAACTCATGAATGAAAGCAGACAAAGAACCAGCCCATCCAGCCTGCCCAGGTAACCTGTCCACACACTTAAGGACACATCCCAGCTGCCAGCCACAGAGGGTTTCTCCTTCACCAGAACAAGATTTCGCCTTCGCCAGAACAATCCATTTTCATTTCATTTCATTTCTTTGATTTATATTCTGCTTTTTGTGGCACTTCAAAGCAGATTGCATTCAGGTACTGTAGGAATTTCTCTGTCCCTGGAGGGCTCACAGTGGTTTGCCTTCCTCTATACAAGATTCCCACTTAGTTCCCTCCAACACCTGCCTTTCCCAGGCCTACCTACAAGGCCTTGCAATAATAAACACTTACTGAAACCCAGGAATGTTTAGAGCTTCTGACTAACACTTTTCCCACTCAGCTATTTCAACAGTGTTGACCGAAGAAATTTATAACAATGAAAATATTTACAGCAAACAGCTTAGGAACTATTATCTGGTCCTTTACAAAAGGGCAGGATGAGGATATAGATGAAGAGCACCGTTAGTTAGGGATAGAGTAATAGTCTGTGAACCAGGGAAATCATGGTTCAGACCCCATTTATTCCACTGGCATTCCCTATGACCCTGCACAAGTTGCTTTATCTATCATCTGCCTACTCTGGTACCCACTTAAAGGTGAATTTTCAAATGTTGCATGCATAAAAACTATCACATGCATGCATAAAGTGGCACGTATCCGAGTGCATGCTATTTTAAAAAGAGCAACAGGCACATGTAAATCAAGGTCCACGAGCAACTTGCACATGTATAAAAGGGGCAGGACACTGGCGTTGCAGGGAGGGGCCAACATTCATGTGTACAAGTTGCTATTTTATCCCCTACCAAAGTGACGGGCGTTAAGTTTTTTACTTGCATATATTTACTCCTGCTCAATATCTTGTAAGTGATCGTAAACATTTCAAAAGTGATGATGTATGATTTATTTCTCGTTTGATCATATTTATATTATGTGTTTACATAATATTTTTGATATTACGGTTTCTATGAAACTGAATGATTTCTGTTTTTGACATATGTTTGTTATGTTGTTTTTATGATAGTGTATGTTTGCTGTAAATCGCCTAGACCTTTTGTGCTAGGCGATTAATAAGTTTTAATAAATGAAAAACGAAATGAACAAACAATTGGGTGAGGGGTCTGGGCTGAAATGGTTTGGCTTCAGGCTGAAGAGCCAGGAGGGTCTCCGCGAGCTGCAGACGGACTCGGCGAACTGGTGGACTAATTGGTAAGACTGGTTATTTCATTACTGTGCGCACGTTAGAAAATCCCCTGACGCACTTGTGTAAAAGCTGACTTATGGGGGGTAAATGCATCTAATTAATGTGAGTAAAATCTACTTGTGCATCTTTTTAAAATCTGACATACAAATACATGAGTATATTATTTGTGCACCCTTATCCAGCTACATTCCGACTTATCTGGTTATGTAGTGCCTTTGCCACTACTTAGATGGACAACACTGCACTTAATCCAGATAAGTAGTGGCTAAATACCTCTTAGATTGTAAGCTCTTTGAGGCAGGGACCTATCATACCTGAAAAAAGACACTACGCTATCTTGAGGTCTAAAAGTCTTAAAGATGAAGTACCTATATGAATTTTACTCTCTGACCTGCTAAGCAGAAAACTCCACAAGCTGGCACAATTTTCTTCAATAACCCTCCACTCCAGGAGATCTTGGATGCAGGTACATCTTGTTCTTGTTGTAGCAGCCGCCTGTTATTTACTTATCGTACATTTCCCTTCTGGGCTTTCATAGAATTCTCTTACTGTGGGGCTCTAATGTAATAAGACGTGAACACAAAACGTGTGCTGAACCTCCGCTCACATCCTCTTTATGTCAGGAGAGGAAGAGTGCACACACAGTAAGCTGGCAAGCAGACAACGTATCCAGCTAACGTTAGCAGGGCAGCTGGTCCTGGATCTTCAGCGGGATGAGCATCCCACTAGATATCCCTGAATAAAGTTATCCAGCTACCTCACACCTTCTCATCGGTTGCTCCCGCCATGCTACATTCGGACACAGTAGATATTTCCCTGTCCCTTAAGGGCTCAGACTCCGAGTTTGTACCTGAGCCGAGGGAGGGTAAAGGGACTTGCCCAGGGACACAAGGAGTATTTGAACCCTGGCTTCCCTGTTTCCTAGCCTGCAGGCTGCTCCTGTACTCCAGCCAAAAGCACATGGGCTCTTTGAATGCATTATAAAGCAGTCTGCAGATCATAATACTGAGCCAATCATGCCACATGTTCTAAACCTTAAAACCCACTTACACTACGTGCTCTCCCACTCTGGCCTGGCATTCCCTACCTTTCAGCATTTTACAGTGAACAGAAGTCACAAGCAGGATGTCCGAGTGGTGGAAAATGCTCCACCTGACTGGCTCTTTTTAGTTATCCTTTGATAGAGGAATTTATAAGGTGTCCCATGTTCAGATATTATTGGTTTTCATCTGTTCATCTTGCTCACTTGTCTGATCCATGGGGAAAAAAGAAATCACGCAGCTCTATCAGATCTAATAGCGGCAAACTCATTTGCAAGAGATGCCCTGTGTAGTGCTCTGGTGTATGGCATTCTGTGCTGAAAATCCTCCGAATGGGCCATGTGCCAGCGGCAGGCACAAGAAGAATGCCGTAGACGCATGCGAGGACTCACTGGCTTGCAAAGTTTCTCGCCCTTAAAATGATTCTGTTGGAGTGATGCACTGATGGAATAAAATTCACTATGGAAATGGTTCAAGGCTTTTCATGTACCCGTATCACATAGACATAAAACTGGATGCCATCTCACCTTTATTTATCTCCCAGCATATGAGGGCACGCAGGCTCCATCAGTGCCAGCGAACAACAAGCTAGCTGTTTCACAAGCTTCACCTTCTAACTAGAAGATACTTGCTCATCAGGAGTTAAAAAAAAACAACCAAAAAACAAAAAGCAGCTTTGGAGACATTTAAAATCTAAATCTGGAAGTGAGAGAAATTCAAGAAGTGACTCACATACAGTATGATCATTAATCACACTGCTGACAAACATTAGACCAGCAAAGAGCCACAAGGCTGTCTCCGCATCCTCTCCGCCGCTCAGGCTCAGAAACTTAAAAGACCCTTTTTCTTTGACAGGCGATAGGAAAATTGATTTCACTTTTAAATGGTCTCTCTTTTGAATACTTCTGGCAGCGCTGTTAATCCCCATAAAGTAGTGGGGAGAATTCTCCCTCCCTTCGCGCTCCCTCTGCCCTCCAGTACTGAAAAAAATATGCAATGGTTTAACACCTTTTCCCCCCCACGGGAAACAGAAGACCACTCCATGTCTTACTTTTCCTAAAACAATTCAGCCTCTGTTTTGCTGCATCAATAAGCAAACACCCGCAGAGATTCAACCAGTTTATCTCATGTAGCAAAAGAGATAATTGGACTGATGTTCAGTGGAGATTTAAACCTGTGCAGAACGTTTTTGCACAGACTTGGAATTTTTTTTTTTGCAGCATAGTGACTATAATAACTCCACCAAAATAAACCCATACTTTACCCTGTCCCTGCTGGCCCACGTCAGCTTGCAGTCTTGCTTTTAAGTTTAATTCAAATCCAGACTGCGCAGAAAGTCATGCTATTCCTGCACTCTTTTGCCTCGTAAAGATCTGCGACATACCAAGAAATTTAGAAATGTGGATTTTCAGCTTTTCGGTGCAATGAAGTACATACTAACCCAGAAAAGCTTTCCAGAAGTATTATTTTAAAAAAACGTGTTGGGATTTGGCTAAAATAAATCTTAAGTGCTCCAATGAACTTATGGGTGGATGGGGGGGTGGGAGGGCAAAGGGGGGGGGGGAGGGTTCTGTTTTTCTTGTTCCAGCAAAGTTGATTTCAGTGTTGCTGGGAGCGGGAGCAGAGTTAACCTGCACCCAGACGTTTGTTATTGTGTATCTTGTGAAACTTTAATAAAAATGTTTTAACATAAATATGCCCCATGCTAACTTGAAAAAAAAAAAAAAAAAAAGGACAATTTTCAAACTCCTCGCAGAAACACAAGGAAAAAGAAGCAGTATAGCTTTGTCCCTGTTTTTTGTGGAGATACTTTTTCCGGGTAAAGCTACGAAGACGCTTTTGAAAATCTAAAAATATGCAAATACTTGCAAGCTCCGCCTCTTCCCTGGTACACCGCCTTTTTCCATGGTTGGCACTGCACTCAGAATTTGATGCCCACAGAGGGTGGGTGGTATTCAAAGACCCCGTTTCCGTGAGTAAAAGCAGTTTTTTAACCATGGAAATGACTTTGAAAATTGCCCTCTCAGGGGGGTAAGCTTGCAACAGCCCACATAAAGTAGACAGGACAGAACAGCTAAGACCAAAATTCATAGCAAAACACAATGTTGTGAGCTATTTTGTGTACATCGTACTATGAAAGAGAATATTGCACCCGTGCCTCAGCACAGCAACTTAACTGATTTCTGGTCAGCAGTTGGAATAGTGCAGGGGTGCCCAACTCTGGTCCTCAAGGGCCACAAAAAGGCCTGGTTTTCAGGATATCCACAAGGAATATGCATGACATAGATTTGTATACAATGGAGGCAGTACATGCAAATCTATGTCATGCATATTCATTGTGGATATCTTGAAAACCAAACCTCTTTGTGGCCCTTGAGGTCTGGAGTCAACCATCACTGGAATAGTGCTTTAGTTAGTATGACGTCCAGTCCTAAACAAATAACGTTATTAGGCTAAGTGCAACAATAGAACAGTGTTTTCCAAACTTCTTCTGGAAGAACACCACCTAATCAGCCGGGTTTTCAGGATATCCATAATGAATATGCATGAGATAGATTTGCATACATGGAAGACTCAGGGTATGGTTCTCATGTATATTCACTGTGGTAAACCTGAAAACCTGACTGGTTAGGTGTCCTTCTAGGAAAAGGTTGGAAAACACTGCATTTATAGCTTCTCTGAAACATCAAATGTGAGTTTGGTAAATAATAGTATCATATAGAGATGTGAATCGGAACTGATATCGGATCCGATTCTGGTTCTGATTCACATCTACAGAGATGTGAATCGGAACTGATATCGGATCCGATTCTGGTTCCGATTCACATACAATAATCAGAATAGGCAGAAAAATAACCTGGGAGTTTGGAAAATAGATTTAATGGTGTTCTGGGTCCTAATCTTCATAACATTTATGTCATAGCTAAGTCCCATAGCAGAAGCCATGTAACAACTCAACTATCCATTCCGATGAACACAAATCGAAAAAGAAAACTGCTCCTAGAGAATTTGTTGCCTGTTATGATAACGTGGATATGTATTCACATAGACTCCCGGTTGAAATGTTCTGTGCACAGGAGCTGTCCGTATATAATATAACATGATACCAAAGATCCTGGATGCAGCTCACATATATTTGGGATCCTGCAGGCCTCGGTGTTTCCCACAGATATCTAGCATGTGGTAGGAAATAGGAATAGAAGTCAAAGAGAATAATTCTTCTTATTCTGTGCCATAAATCCTTTTAGACAATTCTACAGATTGAAGAGTTCATTTCTATTGAGGTAGAGTTTTTTGAAAGAAGGACGATTTATCTTTACACTTTGCTAGGAAGAGGTCAGGGAGAAAGGGACTTAATTATCCAGGAGAGCAGCAGTGCCGCGCTCTTGCTTCAATCTTCTGGCTTCTCAAATGAAAGGTTGCCGGATCACTTTGCCCATTGCAGCTGCTGGGGACCTGTCCTCCCGATCACCCACATGCTTCCCTGCATCCTCCTGGAGATGCTAAATTCCCCAGTGAAATTGCAAATTCTGGTAACCTTGCCTTATCTAACCTTCTCTTACCCATCCCTTCGTAGGGACGTAATCACAAACCAAGCTTTATTAGCAATTTATACTGTGCAGTCACCAAGTTTTTAACTAAACAAATAGCTGATAAAGTGAGTGCAACTAGCTTACAAGACATATGAACATAACACTGAGGTCATTTTTATGAAGTTAGACTCTTTTTAAAGCTGATATTTATGTTAAACAAAATGGAAGCAGCTAGAGTGTTAGCAGGTTCTCCATTGACTCTTGTTTAGACCAACAATGGAGAACGAAACAGAGCTATGAAATCATCTCTCCACCATCTACTGTGTGACCTTATGAAAAATAAGAGCTAGGTAAAAGCAAAGAATACGATGGCAGATAAAGACCTCAAAAGCCCATCTAGTCTGCCCATTTCCCCTTTCATGTCAGTCTCTACTAGAACCGTTGCTTTGCTTTCATTTCCCCAAAACAAAGACTCCTCTGTGCCTATAGCAAGTTCTAGCCTCTATCGGGAGGCCAGTCCACATTTTCCCATTCAGCCTCATACAATGCCCTCTTGTTTTAGAACTTCCTTCCTCTGGAAAAATGCTTGACCCTTGTGCATTATTTCTAACTTTGAGGCATTTTCAGGTCTCTTCCATATTTCCTCCTCTCCCTCCTCTCTCTAGGGTGTGAGTCTTGTGGTGCAGGCACAGCAGAGGAGGGCTCATTCCGAATATGGACCGAGGTAGTATCACCTCTTTCTGCTGCTAGAAATACCTGCCCCTATGCAAGCCTGGCATTGTTTCTCTTTGAAAATGGAGGCTGGGCCACGTGCCACCGATACAAAGCATTGGCGGACTTGACTCCTGTGTTTGAGCAGGTGCAAAGCCATATGCTTTAAAAGGTCTCGGCGGCGATTTCAAAATGGGATCCCTGCACGGACTTGCCCTCTGCTGACCTAACCCTGTCCCTTTTATTGCTACAAGTAAAAGTACGCGAGCTGTAAACCATAATTTTCCCACACCTTTTTTTTTTGGGGGGGGGGGGGGGGGAGGCACAGTTTTTCCTTCGTCCTTTCATGCAGGTTAACATTTGTTTACCTCTTCCCCTGTAAAAAGTTTGGAAAAACTCCAAAAGGTATTTTGCAATCCTGAGATTTATGCTGTGCAGTGATCTATTTTTAGACATATTTTTCTCATTCTTCTTTCAGCCCTCGCATACAATACACGGGTGCCAGTAAGGGATGCATCTGAGAAAGGCGTGCTCACTTAAGCCAAGGGCGGTGTTTAAATTCTGAGAATGACTTTCAGCCCTATCTGTAACTTTAACACAATAGCACTGACGTTACCAGCTCAACAAAGAGTTCAGCTGCTACACCTGAGCCAGCTTTAACGTGCGTCTCATCTGATGTCTGCCACTAGCGTATCCGAGGATATGGAAAAACAAACTTCATCAAAATTAAACTGAAGTTCATACTTCCGATGCAATTAAAGACAGCACGAAGGGGTTAACCTAATCATCCAGTCGATAAGAACAATTTGAGAAATGTCAGCGTGTACACAGGGAGCTCGTTTTCACTGTTTTGCTCTCTTTTCTGATTTGAAATTTTGCTATTTGCCTTTGGAATTATATTAAAACCCTGATGCCACAAGGGGGATGAGGAAGAATGTTTAATTGGTTGCAGTAGCCTGAAATGATGTTCCTTCCACCCCTTCCCCCCCCCCAACTCCATTTGAATATTGTCAGAATAAGGCCAAGAGTCAACACAAATCCCTGCTGAGGCTCTGAAACCTTTCCACATATCATAAAACGCTGAACTCTCAAATCACATTCTGTAAAACCAAGTCCAGTTCTGCGAAAAAGCAATGCAGTGTCATAAAATACATCCTGCAAGGTGTTAAAGACACGCTGCTCTCCAAAATGGGCCACACAAGGTCTTTACTGCTTTGTTCTGGAATACAAAAGAAAGCTACCGCTTTCTTATTGACGATATGATGCCTCACACCACAATCATGCAGGGCTTATCTCGAAAGTGTAATCCTTGACCTAAATGTGAATTTGATATTTTTAGTCCTGTCTTTCAGTACCTGTGAAATTTCCATGACAAATCCACACAGTTAATAATAAGAATCCTGTATTGCACCACACGTGTTCCTTTTATTTATTTATTCCATGTCCTTAGGACAAAGTATTCCTTTTAAGCATGAATGAGTCAGCAGGACAAGACTCAGATCCCAGAAAACAACCCAGTTGCAGGTACCTCTAGTTTTCTACAGATGTTTGACCGAGTTCTAACATATAGTAGGCTGGGAGCTCAATCACTGACCTATCATGCCGTAAGTGTTATCAGAGTTTTCAGAAATTGTTACAGACTTCAGTGGTTTCTACTTTTCCTGAGTCTGAGTTAAGGTTAAAGCAGAAAAAGAAAGATATGGGATATTCAGTTTGAATGGGGAGGAGGGTTTGTGTAGTGAAGAGGCACCTGGTCAGGTTTTAATCAAATTAGACTGGGCCTAATCATCTCAAATATTTGTCATCTTATTGGCATGTTTGACATGCCATTCACTACTCTTATCATTGTTAGATAAAGGTTATATCCCTTAAAAAAGAAGACTGAATCTGTTGTGCTTACTTGATTAGAAAACCCTTTGACCACTTCTCTCTGTTTCAGATTGGTTTCTCCATCCAGGTTTGCAGTCTCTATGTGACAGATGCCATTCTGGTCAGAGGAGTAGAGGAGCAGAACATCAGCCGGGATGATCTCATTGCACTCTAACCTGATAAAGTCTCCCACGCGCACGTCCTTCCAGCACTTCTCCACGTAGTCCTTCTCCGACCTACGAGTAAAGAGAAGCACATGGTTCCGATTAGCCATTCTCGGACATGCAAATGTTTTGTAGAGGGGGTGGGGCCAGCCGTTTTCAGGGTCTCGGACATGACAGCATTCTCAGTTTATTAAAGGACAAAAAGGTGAACAAAATGTTGGAGGTGACACCTTTTTATTGGTCTTACATGATACATTTGAGACTTGAAAGCTATCACCTACAGCTTGTTGACCTTTATTTCAAGGTATGTGAATGGACTATCGCAACTAATCACACTATTGGTTTATTAATGAAATCAGAACTTTTTCCAGTGGATGCAACTGCTATAAATGAAAGTTCCTTCTGGACTTGCTTTTGGCTTTTAGAGGCATATCACTGTTTTATGCTTGGCTCAATCCATAAACTCAATAACTTATTCTTGATACTCTGTGCTATCTGATAGTTTTTAATGTATGTAAATTAGCTTGTAAGAGTTTAAATCAAAAGCTATGCTAATGATTTAAAAAGCTGCAAAACTATGCAAAACAGATCATTACCTACTACCAAAAAAAGTACACACACAAACTGCTTCTCAGATGCATCAATACAAAAATCTTAATTACCGGTACGTCTCAGGGAAGTGAGGTCAAGTTTTTAGGATTCTGTCTATAAGTAAATTATGTGTGCATTTTACCATTTGACCCATTTGCATGTCATTGGCATTGACCATTTGTGCATGCAATAAACATTGCCTTTATGTGCGTTGACAGCTTATAGTGACCTTCAGCACGCTGGCCCCTATGTTTGGGGTCAAACATTGATGAGGAAGGTATTCCCAGATCTGTCCTGGAGACCCCATAGCCAGTGAACTTGTTTATAATTCATCTGCAGTGTAGGCAAATTTCTTCATGAATATTCATTGTCAAAATCCTGAAAACTCTGACGGGCTGTGGGGGTCACCAGGACAGCTTTGGGGAGCCCAGTGCTAAGGTGTGCTTAACATAATATGACGGTGACAATGAGCTCAATGGCCTATACTTAGTAGTGATACACTTGCAGGTGGCTCATGGGAGCCCCTTGTTCCAAGCAGGCTGCCACAGAAGAAACTGCTGCCAGCATCGCGGTTCTGAATGGAGTCCATCTGCTATGTTCTTGACAGCAGTGGCACCACAGCACCAGCAGCCGGACAGCAAATCCAGCAGGGGATGGTCACAGGCAGAAGTGCATGTGCTACGAGTGGGAGGAGGGGGACACAGGAGGGGGAACTGGCAGGGTAGAGCACGTGCAAGAGACAGAGAACAACCATTCTGAGTTCTTCCCAAGGGCTCTGCTGATGTTTTTGGAAAAATAGGCCATGGGCACTGAGGCTGTGTATTTTAAAATAATCGTGGTCTGAGAAGCAAGACCTCATCAACAACCATAAGGTCTGCCCATATCAGCTAACAGAGGTGCTCAGACCCTTTACTGATTTTTTTTTTCTTGTAGCTCTGGAGGGGGAGGAGAAAAGGGGCACAACAACAAACTGAGCAAGAAATAAATAGGAAAAATAGATGGCTAAGGGGGGGTTATGGAGGGGGAAAAGGTGGATAGTTGGCTGGGAGGAGTTATGGATGAGGGAGAGGTCAAGAAAGTGACTGGGAAGAGCTATGGAAGTGGGGGAAGGTGAATAAATGTGAAGAAAATAATACGGAGCAGGGAGAGAGCGAATAAATGACCAGGAAGGGCTTTGGAAGGTGGAGAGATAAAAGCATGAGTGGACGGGGTTTTTGAGAGGGGAATGAATGAATAAGTGACCAGATGAGGCTATAAACAAAGGAGGGGGTGAATAAGTAATGTTGCGGGATTTTGGATGGGGAGAGAGTGTGAATAAATGACCAGGAGGGATTATGGAGAATGAGTGGAAGAGGTTTTGGAGGGAGAAATGAATGAGTAAGTGAACAGGTGGTGTTATAAAAGGGGCTCGCAGGTAGATAAATAAGCTGAAGGAGTTATGGAGGGAGAGAGTAAATGAGCGAGCAGGAATAGCTACGGTGAGGGAGAGGGGACGGATTACATGGAGGAGGTGAGAGGGTAAGCAGACAGCTCTTACTTCATTATGGTTTGTCATCATTTTCGAGCGACATCCCTTTGACAAGAAATTGGCAGCACATCATTGGTACTTAGCAATCGAGGCACAGATGCCTGTCAGTCCTAGCAGGCATCCAGGACAAAGTTAATTGATTTTGTCCAGTGTGACAGGTCAGTGATAAAGCAATGCTTCTTCAAGACTGTAACAGCAGCTTGCTCTTCTGGGCTAGAACTACTGCAGAGACAGGACTGACGGTCAGTTTCTAGCACATCCCTATGCTGACAGCCACTGGAGGTCTTAAATTCACACAACCAGAACAAGGATTTTAAGAAGATCACATGGGCTGGTTTAGAATGAATCTAAAGGCTTTTGTTTTTTTTTTGAAAGGTGAGAGATCCAGCACAGTAGATGGTGGAATGCACTAACAGGACTTTACAAGAAAGATGCAGAACTAGGGATCAGGTTTTATGAGTATGTTAGCAATATTTTTGCATTACCGTGTCACCAGCAACTTTAATACAGCAGAAACAAACTAAATTAATTTTACAGAACACACAACAAGATGATCACTAGCATCAGGCTCCTGTAGGTCATCTCTCCATTCCATGCACAATGGCTTTTTTGTATCTTCCAGAAAACTGTATGTGTATGGGCCTTATTTACTATGAGCCAGATTTTCTAATATGCGCGCGGGCGTAGATTTGTACGCGCAACCTGGCGCACACAAATCTATTCCCGATTTTATAACATGCGCAAGCAGCTGCGTGCATGTTATAAAATCCGGGATCGGCGCGCGCAAGGGGGTGCACATTTGTGCACCCCCTTGCACGCGCCGAACCCTAGGGGAGCCCCGATGGCTTTCCCTGTTCCCTCCGAGGTTGCTCCGAAATTGGAGCGGCCTCGGAGGGAACAGGGAAAGCAGCCTCGGAGGGAACTTTCCTACCGCTCCCCCCCATCTAACCCACTCCCCAGCCCTACCTAAATCCCCCCTCCCACCTTTGTTGTCTTAGTTATGCCTCAGGCAGGCCCCCGGACCGGCGCCCCGCCCACGCCCCCTTCCTGCCCTTTTTCGAAGCCCTGGGACATGCGCGCGTCGCCGAGCCTATGCAAAATAGGTTTGGCGCGCACAGGGGCACTTTCTCAGAGTTATGTGCGTAACCCTTTGAAAATCTGTCCCTAAGCATTTTGCCCACAGACATAAAATAGGAGAAAACGTTTAGTAAATAGGTTCTATATATTTGGTAACTAGACTGATCTTTACCTAATTTTTTTTTATTTTGACCAGATTTTCAATTCAGGGAAAAAGTGATGTTAAGTCCTTGTAATAAAATGATGCCAAACTCACTTTTCAGGTTTTTCTGGTACAGACATGTCAATCAGTTCATAACCCCTGAAAGGATGCTTTAATTCGTGGGTTAAGTGATGGGTTTCCCAACCCTCTCCTGAAGGCAGGTTTTCAGAAAAGTGCCGAAAAGTGGGATATAAATATCAGATAAATAAATAAATACAATGTGATCCAGAATAGAAAATCCATAGAAATGGTCAGATCTGAACAAGACGAGGAAAAGGAGAGGAAACAAAACATGTCTTTGCATATCACATACATCCACTCCTGTTTAATCAATTTGAGACCAGATTAAGGTCTTATCAAAACTTGGGCCAAAAGACCTGAGGGTGGAGTGAGTAAACAGAGCAATCACAGCAAACGGAGCTAAGGTGTGATTTACCAGTTATTTCCAACACTGGTAGCTCAGTCATGCCAAGATTGTGAAATGCTTTTTAAAAGTACTTTAACCTCACTGACTCAACTTTTGCTAGGCTAAACGTACAAGTGTACAGAGCTAAATATAGTCCCAAACACACAGATGGAAAATTCAGCTTTTAAATAATTGTCTTCATAGCACAGCACATCTCAAGTGGAACCTTCATCCCTCAGCAGAGATGAAAAGGCACCCAGATACACAACACCTGGAAAAAACCCTCCAATTACAGATTCAGATACAATAACTTTTAATGAAAGCGTATTTTCTGCTTCTGTGGGTATAACATGCCATGTTTTGGAGCAATCCACCAGCTGATCTTTTAAGACATCTAGGCTGAAGTTCCCTTTTGAGGCAAGGAGTCAAAAACTAATGTTCTGTGCAGGTCTTCCATCCCATTACTGACTAGGCGTGACAGTTTATTTCCTGAGATCATGCGGCGAGCCAAAAGTGTAAAATCTTAAACATCATAAAAGCAAAGCACAAATCATGGAGATGACAGATCAAGGCTTAGTTACTGTGGCTGATATAGAACATAAGAACATAAGAAAATGCCATACTGGGTCAGACCAAGGGTCCATCAAGCCCAGCATCCTGTTTCCAACAGTGGCCAATCCAGGCCATAAGAACCTGGCAAGTACTCAAAAATTAAGTCTATTCCATGTTACTGTTGCTAGTAAAAGCAGTGGCTATTTTCTAAGTAAACTTAATTAATAGCAGTTAATGGACTTCTCCTCCAAGAACTTATCCAATCCTTTTTTAAATACAGCTATACTAACTGCATTAACCACATCTTCTGGCAACAAATTCCAGAGTTTAATTGTGCGTTGAGTGAAAAAGAACTTTCTCAGATTAGTTTTAAATGTGCCACATGCTAATTTCATGGAGTGCCCCCTAGTCTTTCTATTATCTGAAAGGGTAAATAACCGATTCACATCTACCCGTTCTAGACCTCTCATGATTTTAAACACCTCTATCATATCCTCCATCAGCCGTCTCTTCTCCAAGCTGAACAGTCCTAACCTCTTTAGTCTTTCCTCATAGGGGAGCTGTTCCATTCCCCTTATCATTTTGGTAGCCCTTCTCTGTACCTTCTCCATCGCAATTATATCTTTTTTGAGATGCGGCGACCAGAATTGTACACAGTATTCAAGGTGCGGTCTCACCATGGAGCGATACAGAGGCATTATGACATTTTCTGTTTTATTCACCATTCCCTTTCTAATAATTCCCAACATTCTGTTTGCCGCAGCAGACTGAACCAACGATTTCAATGTGTTATCCACTATGACGCCTAGATCTCTGTCTTGGGTGGTAGCTCCTAATATGGAACCCAACATTGTGTAACTATAGCATGGGTTATTTTTCCCTATATGCATCACCTTGCACTTATCCACATTAAATTTCATCTGCCATTTGGATGCCCAATTTTCCAGTCTCACAAGGTCTTCCTGGAATTTATCACAATCTGTTTGTGATTTAACTACTCTGAACAATTTTGTGTCATCTGCAAATTTGATTACCTCACTCGTCGTATTTCTTTCCAGATCATTTATAAATATATTGAAAAGTAAGGGTCCCAATACAGATCCCTGAGGCACTCCACTGTCCACTCCCTTCCACTGAGAAAATTGCCCATTTAATCCTACTCTCTGTTTCCTGTCTTTTAGCCAGTTTGCAATCCACGAAAGGACATCGCCACCTATCCCATGACTTTTTACTTTTCCTAGAAGCCTCTCATGAGGAACTTTGTCAAACGCCTTCTGAAAATCCAAGTACACTACATCTACCGGTTCACCTTTATCCACATGTTTATTAACTCCTTCAAAAAAAGTGAAGCAGATTTGTGAGGCAAGACTTGCCTTGGGTAAAGCCATGCTGACTTTGTTCCATTAAACCATGTCTTTCTATATGTTCTGTGATTTTGATGTTTAGAACACTTTCCACTATTTTTCCTGGCACTGAAGTCAGGCTAACCGGTCTGTAGTTTCCCGGATCACCCCTGGAGCCCTTTTTAAATATTGGGGTTACATTTGCTATCCTCCAGCCTTCAGGTACAAGGGGAAAGTACTTTAATAGTTGAGGTGGATTCATGTTTACCTTTTTACATTTTTTTACATGATTGATTAGTTTCTTAAACAATAGAAACTTCATGGAACACTTTAAATCATTGCAGAATCTTTTTGGAATAGTCAAGGGCCCTCATTAGGCATGTCTACTAAAGTCATGCTTAGATGATGCAAGTTTTCTACCATATACAGTATACATATTATTCATGGATATCAATCTAAAGGCCTGATTTACTAAGAGTTTTCTCCCATGCTGTGTCTCTGGGAAAAATGCTTAGAATAATGAGGCCCTAAGTTCACTACCCAAATCTTTGTAGATAGGGGCCCCATCTATGGGGCCAGCCCAAAGAATGTGCTGTATATGAGCTCCTGTATGACAACATTTGTTTTGTTGGGTCAAAGAAAGATATCACAACTTACAAAGATTCAGATGGACCAACAGATGCTCTACATGAGCTTTCAATTTGGGCATCTGAAGGTGGGACCTATATGGCTCTAATACTCATATACTGCAATATATTTTTTTTTACTACTCCAATATATTAAAAAGATTCCAGTGTTCTTCAGTCCCAATATGGCTGCTGGAACTCTGTTTATACTATAAGTTTTGCTGTAATATTTTCATCAGCCACATATGGAAAAAGTCATATCCTTCCTGGTATATACTTATTTTCTGCTTGAGACTCACAGAATAAAATCATGTGATAACCTGGAAAATATCTACTGCTCATCTCACTAGAAGTAACCAGTCCTAAAGTCCCGACTCTTGATCCATTTTTGCCAATGGGACTGGGGCGAGAAAAATTCTGTTCTTACAAGGAGGCAATGGTGGTTGCTATAAGCCTTTTTGATTAATGGCTTTTGATTAATCAAAAGGTCAAAATATTGTTCTTGCACTACATTGGAACGCTGAACATTTCATTTAACGCCATTTGCATTTGTCTATAATAACTTACCTTACACATTGCTTTGTTTCAGAGATATGTTCTAGTGTCTAAAAGGCCAATTACATTGTATTAAGCTACACAACTCTGGAACTTACATAGCACCTACTTCTGCTTTCGTAAACAATGAGGTTAAAGGATCAGTCCATATTAAGGAGACATCAGGCATATTTAAAGTTTTTAACTGGAACACGTCTTACACTGTCAGCAGTTCTGGCTAGTCCTGGCATCCAGCCTTCATTTTATTTTAATCTAATAAGAGGCTCAGCTAATGCAGAGTGCTTCCTTAATTGCTCCTAAGGCAATATTTAGTGTACCTCTTATATCACTAATGACGATGTTCACTGGAACAGGAGAAAACTGTTTGCAAAAATATTCAGTTTGCTTCACACATTTATATTGCAAGACATCGAAGTTCTGTTCCGAAGCTCAGTTTGGGCAGGTCACGTCAGTCGCTAAACTCTGAAATATTGGTACAGTAGAAGGAAACAGATGGGTGTGGGGCCGAGTATTGAAAAGGACGAAGCAATCACTATAAGTAAGATAGAATCAGAATGAGAATGAGCAGTACAACTGGCTGCCAAGTCATCTGGATACCAGCAGCCTACGTTTACTGCACTGGCAATATCTACTCTTCAGCTGTCTATAGTTAGCAGGCAGAGATGCCCTTTGTCCTCCACAGGCAGACTTATCTCACCTTTTATTATTCTTCATTCTTTACATCAGGAACAAGTAAACTCAGAATGGAAAACTGACAGGGACAGAAAGGCTTCAGTCAAGATATTAAAATCAACCTTATTAGAGTTTCACGATTACACATTGATCCATTTCTAATCAGCTTGGATCTGCTTATATCTTGCTTAATATTCCTAACAACGTCATACTTCACTTGTAGATTGTTGGTTTCTTCCTATCCATGGGTGCCAAACATTTCTCTGTTTTAGTTCAGTTTTGTCTAGACGCTTTTAGGAACTTGACACTACCCTTTGGTTATTTACATATGATCTGATATGCAAATTAAAGTGAAAGAACTGAAGGCCAAATCTTTGCATTTTCAAGTTCCTTAGCCTGCTTCTTAGCTTTACCTCACATTTAGTTTATCACTGTAAATTAGAGATGTGAATCGGAACCAGAATCGGATCCGATTTCAGTTCCGATTCACATCTCTACTGTAAATTGGTTTTACTATGTTACTTCTGAAAGTTGGCTTTTTCACCATGAATTACTGTCCCAAATGACTGTCCCATATTTGAGACCTTGCTAAAAATTTGTTACAACATGCATTAAAAGCACGACAATTACGTTTTCTCCCTTGAGAATATTTTATAACCAATGCCACTTTTCTTCTTAGATTTTCGCTCAAAGGTGCATATCATCAGTAGCCCACTGCGAATTATCAAAACAAATGTATTGGAAATCAACTTTTAGCTTCATATAAGCTCACTATGGGGTAGATTTTCAGACCTGCGTGCGCTACCCGGCGCGCACACATGGACATGTGATTTTATAACATGCGCGCATGTTATAAAGTTGGAGGTTGGCACGCGCAAGAGGGTGCACATTAGTGCAACTTACACGCACCGACACCTGCGGCCTTCCCCTGTTCCCTCCCAGGCTGCTCCAATTTCAGAGCGGCCTGGGAGGGAGCTTCCCAACCCCCTAAACTAACCTCCCTTCCCCCTTACCTACCCCCCAGCCCTAAACTAACCCCCCCCCCAAATTTTTGTTATACTGTTGCGCCTGTCGGCAGCCTGCCAGCACGTGATTCTCCAGCACAGCGGCAAATGGCCACTGTGCCGGGAGCCTCTGACCCCGCCCCTTTTCCGAAGCCCCGGGACTTACTCGCGTCCCGGGGCTTTACACACGTGGCTGGGCCTTTTTAAAATAGGCACAGCGCGTGTAGGGCTTTTAAAATCCGGGCCTATGTTTTTCCGTTTTCAGAAAAGAAAATTTCTTATGACTTTATCTATTTTATGTGATGTCAATTACTTACTAGTGATAAAACAAACTCTCCTCAGAATTTACCTGAGAATCGCTGCAATGAAATAGCACAGTTTTTAAAGATAAAATTGAGAATTTAAGAACCAAAATCCCGAACACAACTAAACAAGAGGTTACAATGTGTACCAGGGATGTTTACACAATGGTCTTCGTTTGCTGAGGTGTCAAATATAGAAGTGGAGATCATGTTAAAGTTAAATCGACACCTTACCTATAATGGATTTAAAAAAATTAGCTAATATAGCTGCCCGAACACTAACAAAGATTATAAACTTATCTCTAGAGGAAGGATCACTGCCTGATATCCTGAAAGGGGCAATAATTAAACCGATCATAAAGAAAAAAAACCTGGACCCCCAAGGCCTGAATAACTATAGACCAGTATCGAATTTACCATTAATTGTGAAACTAATAGAAAAAACAGTCCAAAAACAATTATCAGAACACCTAGAAAGCAACAATATACTATATCCTTCACAACATGGCTTCCGCAAAGATTATAGCTCTGAAACATTACTACTTTCACTGTCGGATAATATTTGAAGAGGTTTTGACAGTGGAACACATTACATTCTTGTTTTATTAGACCAGCATTCGACACTGTGAACCATGAAATACTGATCAAAAGACTGGAAGAAACAGGTCTGCATAGTAACACAATTGCCTGGTTCAAGTCATATTAAAATAATAGATTTTTTCAGGTGCAAATTAAAAACACAATGTCAGAGAAAGTACATTTACAAACAGGAGTACCACAGGTGTCGGCATTGTCTGTGACACTTTTTAATATTTATCTTTTACCGTTATGCCATCTACTTGCAGGTCTTGGAATCGTACATTATATATATGCAGATGACATACAGCTAATTTTACCCATTGACGACACAAATGAAAAAACAATAAACTTAGCCAATATTTATCTGGACATAAACAGCTATTAAATCAAATGGAGCTAGTGATAAATATTGAAAAAACAGAATTCTTGC
Organism: Rhinatrema bivittatum; assembly: GCF_901001135.1. Taxonomy (NCBI): domain Eukaryota; kingdom Metazoa; phylum Chordata; class Amphibia; order Gymnophiona; family Rhinatrematidae; genus Rhinatrema; species Rhinatrema bivittatum. The sequence continues at coordinate 27,694,547 of NC_042632.1, read as the reverse complement.
ACTTGGAATGAAAAATAAAAATCTAATTCAAACACCAACAATGCTTAAAAATAATCAAACAGTGGAATTAGCTGAGAAGGTGCGTAACCTAGGCGTAATAATAGACCCAGAACTGAACCTTAAAAAACATATCGCTGAAAGTAAAAGAAGGATACACTAAATTAATGGTTCTAAGGAAGTTAAAACCTTTATTAACACTATCAAATTTTTGAACAGTTTTACAAGCACTAATATTTGCAAGCACTGATTATTGCAGTGCTCTGTTACTAGGATTACCATATGCAACTATAAGACCGCTTCAAATATTGCAAAATTCTGCCACAAGAATACTTACAGGTAAAAGGAAAAGAGACCACATTACTGAAACACTAGCAGAATTACACTGGTTACCTATAGAACAAAGAGTGCAATATAAAGCACTATGCACAATACATAAATTAATTCATGATGAAAAAACGGAATGGCTGAACACAACACTGTGTGGATGAACAAAAGGATAGATGCCTGTAGTCTCTGGCCGAGTTTCGCTGTTTTAAAAACGGCGAAACTCGGCCAGAGTCGGGCTCCCCTTGTGTCTCCACTTCAATAAAGAAATTGCAAAAGACTACAGGCATCTATCCTTTTGTTCATCCTGACGGCTTTTATAGATCGCCTTCCTTTGTGCTTTTTGGGTCCACAACACTGCGTGTACATGTACCACACAGAAATCTGAGGTCAGCTAATAAGGCACTACTGACTGTTCCATCTGTTAAGATAGCACGACTTACACAAGTGAGGGAGGAGCACTGTCTTTGGCAGGACCCATCTTGTGGAATCCAATGCCTTTTGAGATAAGACTGCAGAGAAATTTAAACTATTTAAAGGAAGTTTAAAAACGTGGCTTTTTAAACAGGCTTTTTATAAAGAGAACGGAGAAAGTAAATAAGCTCGTAAACTCAGCACTCAGTATTTTTTCTTTTTTACTATGTTCTTATTGGATACATCTTAGAATGATAACTTTATATAGAACATGAATTGCAAGAGAGACTTTTATCCTACATGTAAACGAAATTCAGCAAATAGTTTTATATTAGATTACACTCTGTAACCGATCATTGTTGGCACTTCTATAACGTTTTATCTATTTTAAATATTTAATGTTACTTTATGTGCCTTTTTGTAAAGGCACATAAAGTAACAAAGTTGTGATGGTAAATAACTTAACGATGGTATAGAAAAGATTTTAAATAAATAAATAATAAATAAATATTTTAAGATTTTATTATGTATGTTTTATTGTTAGCCGCCTAGGGTCTTTGTGCATAGGCAGCATGTAATTAAAAGAACCTTTTACCTGTTCCCATAAAAGATCTGTGTAAAATTTTATGGTGAAAGTTTGAGCACGGTGGCGAGTTTCTCGACATACGATGCATTAAATGAAAAATCTAATTTTGTCACAAGTGCATTAAAAAAGAAGAATCTCCTGCTTGTGACTAAATTGTAATTTGCCATAAATAGGAGAAATAAAATCTCAGTAATGGAATAAATAACTGCATCCAGGACTCATTTTTGACTGCTTTAGAAAATATATGGGTAGACGGAAAGTGAAAAGTGAGAGAGAGCAAAAGACCTTGATCATGTTCTCTTTCCAGCAAACTCTCTTATGCCCAGGAGTCCCTAACACCTCTGAAGTGGTAAACAATTACAAGTCAGGGAATGATGGGAAGAGCAAAATAGATGTGAGATATAGTTCAATTCAATGCTGAAGTGGGTTTCAGGGAAAGCCAAATTTGAAAAAATATCTGCAGATTTTGCCGAGATCCAGGTAAAAATCAGGATGGCTTTTATTTTTATATGGGTCTTGGCAGAAAGCAGGTCTGTTAATCTGAGGCAGATTTTGTATGGATCCACTGCAAATTTTCCTAGTTAACTGCCGTTTCTTAAAAAGCAAAAAAGGTGTTGCGACTACTGTGGATAACCTGTGGATTTTGCACGGATCTGTCAAAAAGAGTTTGGAATTTTTTTTTTTTTAATGAAGTTTGCATATCTCTAGAAAACAAGACCAGATGGGTCACCTTGACATTCCCAGTTAATTTAACTTCAACCACATCTTTCCTGAAGTGGAATCATTAGCAAAGATCATCCCAGTATTAACTTCTCCATAGAACAATAAGATTTGTCCTCCAAGCAATGCCAGATTTTAATTGTCATGAGTAGAAGTACTGGTTTTAAGTGCTGGGAATCCTTATATTTGCTCCAGAGTAAACAGCCTATCAAGGAAATATTTTCCTTCTTTTTCATTTTTCGGTGTTGTTTATAGTAAGTTTAGTGGGGCCTGTCCTCTTGAGACTTCAGACTGAAGCCAGCAGAGGAGGAGGCAGATTCAGGTAAGAAGCTCGAGTGATCTCTCCCTCCTGATTGTTGAAGGGAGGAGGGAGACGATCAGGTTAGGTGGGTTGGGGGAAGGAGGATTGCTCTGGGAATGAAGGATCATAAGTGTATGTGTGTGTGGGGTGGGATAAGAAAGGAAGGGATTAGAGGGGCCTTGGACAGGCTGCTTCATCCCAGACTCCATGCTCCTCTAGGTTGTTCCTGCGGGCAGCAGGGAAACTGAAGGGTGGAGGGGGGGGGGGGGAGAGAGAGAACACTGGGTGCAGGATGCCAGCATAGGCAGCCGTGGGTGTCACTATGGCAATCAGGCCCTCCCTCCTTCCTCTGGGCTGGTACTTATGCCAGCGCCTTGAGTTGTGGGCTTGGGTCTCCTGTGCTTCAGAACGCTTCTGTCTATTTCCTACCTGGAGTTGGGGAAACACCTTTCAAGAGATGGTGTACGGAGGGCCTCCAGTTCCTTTATCAGCTGCATGACCCAATAACTGGGACCCTATACAGTTTTGCTGATCTACAAACACAATTTCGTATCCCTCATACCGATTTTTATGCTTTTTTACAAATCAGACATTTTATGCAGTCCTGTCCAGGGCACTGGGGTAATCCTCAATGTACCACTCTCTTACAACACCTTCTTCATTCAGGGCCGCAAAAACCTCCTAAGGTATCAGCTTTCTATAAAGAATTGATTCAACCAAGAGTGAAGGGGCATCTACAACTATTGTATCAGAAATGGTCCACTTGGACAGAGTTGGAACTTACTTATGAAGATTTTTTGAAATGTTTTGAAGCCATTCCCGACATCTCCATTAACGAGGATATGCGGGAGACCCAATATAAATTTTTATGGCAAGGGTATATATCCCCTACTCAAGCATTTAAGGCTCAACTCTGTGATTCCCCTATGTGTAAAAAATGTGGCCTCTCCCCAGGTACCTTCACACATGTTTTTTGGACATGCCCACAAGTCCAATCTTTGTGGCAGGAGATCAGTTTGTTTTGTACACGACTTTGGCACTGCCAATTTCCACTATCACCTAACTTTTGGTTATTTGGGGTTATACAACGAGATCTTCTGCCCGGTCCAAGGAGACCTTTTTTAAAGGCTTTTCTGCTTAAGGCGGCTCTCATAGGCAAGAAAGTGATACTTACTAAGTGGTTGGACACCGCAGGCCCTACCTGGGATATGTGGTTTAAAATGCTCCTCAGACTCTTTACCCACAAAATGTATATTAGTACTCACCAGTCCTCAGCTCGCTCCTCGGACACTGCACAAGTCTGGGCACCCTTTCTCACATACTTACAACCTAAACCAGTGTAATATGCCGGGTTGTTGGAGGTGCCCTGTGTTGGTCATTACCGATAGCCCTTGTGATTCTGACAATTGTACACCCAAGCGGGAGGGGGGGGGAGGGAGGGGTAGGGGGGGGAGGGATAGAGGTGAAGAAGGTAGGGTTGGGGGATGGAGGGGGGGGGTTTGTTGGTTTTGTTGGCGTTGGGAACGTTTGTTCGTTCAGTATTGCACCTCTCAGTATGTTATAGTTATCTTCTTGGTAAATGTAAAATAGCACTACTGTACTGTACTTGCATCTTTTTTCCTGTACACGATATGGCGTTTGGTTTCGGGTTCTTATAATGTTGATTCATGTTGTACAACAAAGTATGCTCTGTACTTATTCTCAACTGATGTATGTTACTGGCCCCCACTTTGGGGATCTGTGAAAAACCCAATAAATAGAGTTATAAAAAAAAAGAACGCTTCTGTCTCTCTGCGCTGGCTCTCCACACTTGGGGAACTCTGAGAAAGCTTTGGCTCGCCTACTGGGAGACGGAAGGACCACAGGTCCCAGAGACAGACATAATGGTTTCTTAGCAGCTGTGCCTATACTTAAAATTCAGCCCTTGGGGGACCCCATTAAAGGCAGTTTTGGGCAGCTGCACATCCCCATACAGACGCATTTGCAGAGAGCATCTCTGCCACGAACACACACAAATATGCGTGCAAACAAATTCCAGTACACACAAAGCATCTATTTCACACCCACACCCACATACAAGCTGGAGTGAAAGATTTTGGAAATTTGCACTCGGTGTAAAATGCCTTTGGAAATTGTCTGAATACACCTTCTATTTATCTTCCTTCCGACAAGAAAAACACTCACCCATATCTGTTTTGAGTATTTCCCAAAGCCAATGACAACCCACGCATACACAGCTGACCTGCCCATGCAAAGCCACCTCCTTCTGTGCTTAGAGAAAGATTTAAAGACTTTGTCGGTTTAATCGCTTCCGTCTTCTGTTAACATGAATTTTGGAGGCCTGACTAATGCTATTAATATAGTTCAGAAAATGGCTTCCCAATAGTTATGTAGTCAGTTAAGTTCAAAGCCCAGAGATCCATGAAATCAGGCCTTTTTCCGATTGCCTAACAGCTCTCTATGGGATAATCAAAAGAAGCTGGAGTCAATTCTATAATAAAGACAAAAATTCCTTCCCAACACCAAATATGGCGATTGCCTCAACACCACCAGATTAACACTTTTCCTTAAAGTTGAGTTACATCATCTTACTCACCAATATCTTTTTTCCTCTAAAAACATATTCAATTTACCTCTGGATTGATTTAATATTGCTGTTGGTAAAAAAACATTTTAGCACGCTGAGTAAAAGAATTCCTTCCTTTCTTTGAAGGAAAATCCATTACTGCTTAACCTTAGAGGGCCTCGCCTTTGATTTGTTTATTGCTACTTCAGATAAAAAAAAAAAAATCATCTGCTAGATTCCTGAAGGGTAGGTTGATTGAATTATACTCTACAAATATATCTTCCCTTAAAAGACTTGTTTTCTAAATGTAAATAGCCTCATTTGGGACAATTTTTCTTTATGTGGGCGGCCATTTTATTGTGTAATATGCATGCATTAGAAAACTTGTTCTATTCAGTTTGTCGTAAGATACTTCACTCATTCTTAGCTGGAAAGTACAATTTAATTTTTCCTGTCAGCTATATAGCACCCTGTGCTATAACGTAAAGACAGCTTCAGAAAAGGACAGGCTTAAAAACTGATCTGTCGAGCACGAAGGTAAATAAACCACTGGAAAAATATTGCAGCAGGAATTAAGAATTCAGTTCATCAAAAGATGCCATACATTCCAAGTCCCTAAGACTTGTTTTTCTTTCTTAAAATGCAATCAGACCAGGCAGCTATGCATCACTGTCACTCTGTAGCACATTAGAGACCGGAAAAGCCCTTGAACCAGACTACCAGGTTGCTGTTCCTGATCTATCCATAATAAGATTTAAAAAACCTGCCTAGGCCATAATACACAGAAAAGGGTAGTTTAAAAAACATTTTACATGAGTAAGCAAGTGTTTATCTGCATAAAAAGCTCGTTTAAAAACTGCTCTCCATGCAGTGCAGGTAAAATAACTTGCACTGTTCACAGCCTGCAGGGAAAAGGAGGCAGGGGTAGGTTGGGAGGGTGAATGTATATGCTGGGATTTCATTTGGGATTTCCACCTTGCACTTTCTATATGTACCTACATTCCCCTGCCGGCCTGAATAATCAAAGGGAAACCCTGCGTTGAGTTTCCCTTTGAAAATTAGCTTGCAAGCTTCATGGGTTCAATGCATCCCCAGGCCCATAAGCCCCACCATGGGCAGTATCAAAATTGCCCCCATAAAGGCAGCATAGTAAATGATTGTTTAACATAATTTTATGGCCCTTGTAATTTGTACGGTATTATAACCTAGCGAGCAACCTTCAGTTTGAAACAAGCAATCGCCGAAAGAGCAGCAGTGGCTGAAAATTCCAGTAGGTTGGCCTTGCAGAACTGCTGTGTGACATCAAGGTGATAAAAACCAGTGCTGCTATCTCATTCGATTTGCAAGAAGGCTCAGTCAACACATCTGCCATAAAGCATCCATAACTTCGTAGGCGGAGTGAGTGTCCTTCAAGGTATGTGGCAATAATGCTTCATTCTAGTCTGGCAGGGAGTAAAGAATCCTGTAGCACCACTTCTGCTACCTGTCGGCTATGGAACACCTTGAAGGTGAGTGTCACCACAAAAGTGGATGCCTCTTCCTCTCTCACTTAAACAGTAAACAAAAATCCCATTTTCTTATTTCAGTTAATGCGGTTATCGGGTGGGGTGACATGGAAAGGATATGGTTTCATTTCTGATGTAGGATAATAAACATATGACAAATCTCATGTGTTGACTAATTAAAATTGTTCCTCTAATTATAATGCTAGTAAAAAAAAAAAAGTCACAGTAAACTAAACAGTAAAGGTATGTTGCTTCTATGACTGATGCGGTGTCTCCATAAATCTTATCTGTAGCTAAGGAAAAGTCAGAGTAAAACAAACTGAAAAAAAGACTGTGAGGTAAAAAGGTGAAGAGATGAAGGAAAAGGGGCTGGAATAATAAATAGAAAAAGCTGATATTTTGCTTGAATTTTTTTACCATATTTTTGTTACGCTATATTTTGATTTTATGTTATTGCTTGATGTTTTGATATGACTGTTCCATGCTTGGGGCATCTTCGGAGAAGCATATTATATGCAGGGCTGGCTAGGCCACCCTATAGAGAAATAGTTGAAAACATCTAGCAAAGGGAAGCTCCATGAGTAGTATGGCTGTGATGTTAAGGGTCCATCCCCTAAAGCAGGGATTCTCAACCTTGTCCTGAGGTCACACCTAGCCAGTTGAACATAAGAACATAAGAAATTGCCATGCTGGGTCAGACCAAGGGTCCATCAAGCCCAGCATCCCGTTTCCAACAGAGGCCAAACCAGGCCACAAGAACCTGGCAATTACCCAAACACTAAGAAGATCCCATGCTACTGATGCAATTAATAGCAATGGCTATTCCCTAAGTAAACTTGATTAATAGCAGGTAATGGACTTCTCCTCCAAGAACTTATCCAAACCTTTTTTGAACCCAGCTACACTAACTGCACTAACCACATCCTCTGGCAACAAATTCCAGAGCTTTATTGTGTGTTGAGTGAAAAAGAATTTTCTCTGATTAGTCTTGGGTTTTTATGAAATGCACAATCAATATGCACGCAATAGATCTCCAGGCACTGCCTCCATTGCATGCAAGTCTATCTCATACATATTCATTGTGGATATCCTGAAAACCTGACTGGTTAGATGTGTCCCGAAGACTGGGTTGAGAACCCCTGCCCTAAAGAGTGGGTCAGTAGTCAGAGATCATATAGGTCAGGGGTGGCCAACTCTGATCCTTGAGAGCCACAAACAGGCCAAGTTTTCAGGAAATCCACAATGAATCTGGATGAGACAGATTTGCGCACAATGGAGGCAGTGCCTGCAAATCTATTGCATCCATATTGATTATCGATATCCTGAAAACCTGGCCTGTTTGTGGCTCTTGAGGACTGCAGTTGGCCACCCTTGATATAGGTGACTTAATGAGTCACGGTGCAGAATTTGTCCAGGAAGCATAGGAGAGGAAGCCAAGGGCTATTCTCTTCAGGGATCTAAGGAGGGAAATAGTTGTATTTCTCATCCATCAGGAGAGAGCACTTGTGAGGAGTGCAAATCCCAGGTCTCGGGGAAACTTTAATTTGAATGAGTAGAAGCTGTGGACTTTCTTGTTTCCTACTGGGGCTTCTGGAGGAGTTGGAGCTTTGTGGAGAGCAAGTAGAAGGTCCTAGCCTTTACGCATCTACTCAACATGTTCAGGAAGCTGACTTCTGTATTTCTGAGCCGTTTTCTGCACTCTGAACTGTTGGACTGTCTATTTTTACCTTCATTAAAATTGTTTTGGAACACAACCCTCGGAATGTCAACTGTCTGTTTAGTGACAGAGTGTGATTTTCCTAGGCCTTGTGGGTTAGATTGTCCCCCATTTGCAGAACTTCGGTTTCTAGACTCTATGCCCAAGAATGGAAAATGTTCAGCAGCCTCTGAAGGTGGCTCCTTGTGAAAGGCTGGGGAGGAGGTTACATGTAAACTGGTAACTGGTAAAAGGTATTATTGAAGTCCAAGGGGAAGAAAACATTAGGGATTATCAGAAAACCGAGTACTGGGGCCAGATTCAAACTTTCAGGCAGCTTCATTGGGATTTGTTTTTTCCAGATTAAGTATGCCAGATCAACCACCACTTGGACTGGCCAAGTTAAGCTTTTGTGGCACATTTGCAAATAAATAAATATGTGGACATATAAACCATTTAATCAGGTAATTAGACTGAACGAACCGAGGCAGGGACAATTTTCCCAGTGGTGAGCAAATGTCTTATTGCTGTTTCTCATGGGGTAGGTTTTAACCACTGCTGCAGATAATTTTCAAATGATCCTGGCTGAGGCCTGGCAAGGAGGTCACCACTGAGAATGAATTCTTGTTCCTCAGGCAGCCCTGGGTTTCTCCTGATGTCTGAGCCCAAGGCAGCAAGCATTTAGGGGCAGCAGGCAGGCTGCCTTCCAGTTCTGCTGAAGCTCATTCAGCAGAGAACAGCTCTCCGTCTCCCTGAAACAGATCCTTGCAGGAGGCAGGGGATGAAAGCAGCAAAAGTGCCGAGGGGCGTCAAAATACCTGAATCTGTCCTTGGGAAGGGTCCTGAAGATACAATGACTCTGCTGCCTCCTCTTGCTTCATAATATGTCTGTGTCCTGTCAGTCCCACCAGGCAGGCTGCCTTGTTTTCCCTGCCTCCACATCCTAATATCCTGGTGCCTGTTATTCCATATTGGTGGTAATACAGGTAGCAATATACGGCCATATAGGTGTATATAAGCACAATAAGACATCCGTATATTATCTACAGTATGTACAATGGAGATAAAAATGCTTTATGTATGACCAACATACTGAAGGCGTTCTCTGTTTGTCTAGTACAGTGTTTCAAAATTGACATTTGTGACTATTGCAGTTGTGATGCTATCAAGGGTCAAACCCAGAGCCCATCAGGCCGTGGGGCAATGGTTTGATCTAAAATAAGTGGGCCTTTACCACTGTGGGTCCAAACTGACTCCAGAACTGTACAGTTTGGCATTCAATTCAAATTGATGGTTTGGGATACTCTTACAGGGCACTTCCATCGCAGCCTGAGAAGCTTTTTAAGTGTTTCGCAGGGGTGTTTCCTTTTTATCTCATGTCGTTTTTAAATGTATTTGGTTTGGTTTGGTTTATTAAACACAAGCAAAATGAAAGAAATGACCTAAAATGCAATTTCATTCATTTTTCTGTCCTTTCATGAAAAAAAAAACACGACATGGCAGATTGACATTTCCTCTGTCTTTTTTAATGGTTGCACATACAAGGTGTTTTGCCACCTTTAATGTTTCTGGAGTAGAACGTTAAACTGTATCCTTCTATCCTTTTAATTTCTCTGAATCCGGTCAGATATGTCTCAAAATAGATTTCCAGTCCCTGGCTTTCTCCTGCAGGACATAATGGCTCTGTTGGGCTATTGGCCACTTTTCTACTTTTTTTGGTCAATGAGGTGGCCCCATCAGTTGACACGCAAGGAGGAGAGAAAGATCCAGAGCAGATACATGCTGTAGGCCATCACCGACACTTTGCATAGAGTAATTGAACTGGTATGAGTTTTAAACCTGGTCATTACTGAGTGAATGCACTTACAGTTTTTCTACACAGACTTCCAGTGTTTCAAGTCTTGCTATACAATATGGCATCTTAAAAAAAAAAATACAGTAGCAGGAAAATAAAATAACGTGCCCTTTTATGTTCTAATGTTACCAGCTAACAATACCTGTGTCAAACAGTATGAACAGCATATAAAGAAGTCTGAAATCCCAGCTCTGTAATTACATTCTATGAATTGGAATACACTTCTTAGAAGCCCCTGTCAGGGAGAGAGATTCAGCTTCGTAGATTCAGACACTCTTGGGACTTAAGGGAACCTTATTCTGCTAATCCAAGTTAGTCTTAGTTAAAGGCCGACTATTTATCCATTGTGGGGGATTTTTTCAATACGCTGCCTACCTGGCATTGCACAAGCCAACTTAATCTTCAAACTCAAACTTCCCACAGAGATCAGGTAGTTACCAGGGCTGTGCATGGATTTATTTGTTCGTGCTTTTTCTTGCCGGGCGATTAATCCATGTGCAAACTTTGCTAAAACGTTTTCTCCCCCCAGGCTTCCATTTCATCCCTCCTCTCCCTGCCTCGGCTCCACGTTCATCTTACTTGATTGGGCAAAGTGGTGCAGGAGCGATCCCCAATGGCTCCTTCCCCACCGGTGCCATAATCCCAAATGTCCCCCAACTATTGGCCAACAGCAGATGGGGGAAGAAGCAACTGAGAGTCACTCATGTCCCATTTGGAGTTGGATCTGATCAGGTAAAACTAAAAGGGTGAGACTGGGGAGGGGGAATGGAAGGAAAGCCATGATTTGGGGGGGGGGGGGGGAAGGGTTTTTTTTTTCTTAAAGCTTGAATGCTGTTTCTTTAGCAGGCAGATGCAAATGAAAAGAAGGAAAAATAAGATTTTAAAGCATATCCCTAGTGGTGCTGAGGATAAAATATGCACTTGTAGTTTAAGTCATCTCCAATGGGCATGATTATGTTTAAGCATTTCTGAAAATTAAAGGTATGTGCATAGCTTTCTCCCCTGGTCAGTACGGCCCAAGGGAACTCCTCTTCTAATAGCAACTACCAAAAAACCCAGCACGCTTCTAGCTAGCTGACAGATTGGTTCCAGACAAAGACTTTTAACATTTGCTCCCTTATGTCTCATCTTGAAAATTGGAAACGTTGTCTTGGTGCACTCTTAGGTGATGCAGATGAGAGGAGGAAGAAACAATTAATATTCCAGATTCTACAGCAGCATGCAATTAGCTAACTATAGAGGACGAGGGCTGAACATGTGTCTGAAAGTAAACTTGCAGTCTCTGGGGAGCTTCTATGCTTCAGTTTGCAGAAACGCCATTTGTTACTTGCTGCTGTTAAAAAAACCAAATCTGTCTCTCTCTCATATCCCGTCGTTGTCACGAGTCTGTAACGAGATGTGCAGCAGAATGCACGGGAATCGTGATGTGAACACCTCTGCTATGTATAGGAGCCTAAGCTTATTCGAGAGCTGCTGCCAGATGCTGACCTGCAGGCTCCTTGCAGGAAGACATCTCTGTGGCATCAAACAGCAAAAGCTTAGGGCTTTTTCCCTTCTCCTTGCTTGGAAGAAGTCGTCTTTAAAGACCCAGCTCAAGACATTCATTTAGTTGAAGATCAAAAGGGGAATGGAGAAGTAGCCTAGTGGTTAAAACAGCAGGCTACAAAAACCAGGGTTCAAATCCCACAGCTGGAAGAAAGCACTAGCTCAACAGAAACACAAGCAGCAGCCTTTTCTGGTCCTTAGTAACATAGTGAATGCCTAGCTGCCTTTGGTTTTCTATCTCTTTAGGTAGATGGGCAGATAAATTCCCATATGCAGACCAACACCAACTTGCCCCTCACCCCCCCACAACAAGCCCCCCCCATGTCAGTGCTATGCATGTTCAAAGTCTGTTAGAGGCTGGCCTCGCCTCTACCACTTGGACTGGCAGGCTCTTTCATGGTTTGGCATCTTCCTTTTGGGTTCATACAAGACCAATACTTAATAAAACACTCTGGTCCCCTTCTACGTCTAATTACTAAGAATGCGCAGTGCCCACATTTATAGTCCCGTTTTATTTTGTATCAGGGTGTTTTTTTTGCAAGGGGGGGGGGTGTGGAATTCAGTTTATTTAATGTTTATTTTGGTTCGGTTTGTTTGCCAAACTGAAAGAAATATTATGGTGGGGGGGGGGGGGGGGGTATTCAGCCACTGTCCGGCTGAGATAGTTAGCTGGAGAAACATATCTGACTAACTTAGCCAGGATATTCAGCAGTGTGGTGGCACCACTGAAGTGAATATACCTGGTTATCTAACAGTTAGTTAGCTAGATAACTTTAGTTAGTTAATGGCAGACCTGCTCAATAAGCAGGTCTAACTTATCCAGCAAACTTAGCCATCTTAGTTCATTTGTTCAAACTTAGCCATCTTAGTTCATTTCTTCTAACCTTCCGAAAAAAACTTAAAACTTGGCTTTTCCGCCAAGCCTTCCCTTAAGTTCCAATATTTCAACATACATCTCAAACAGACTCAGCCCAATTGGCTAGACTCTCAGTCTAGCCCCAGTATATACATATGTATTCTACCTCTAGTTTTTGCTATCCTTTTACTTCCTGGCTACTCTAGCCCCCAAGTTCAATCTCACTGTTATATGTAACTATGCTTCGGCCTTCCTGTTATATGGTTATGTTGTTAATCCCTTAGCTCCATGTAAACCGGTTTGATATGAATCTTGTCATGAAGATCGGTATAGAAAATGTCAAATAAATAAATAAATAACATTTGAAATGAAATAAACCAAAAATGGTCTCTCGTATCAGATTGCAGATTTGTTTCAAACAAAGGCACATCCCTAGTAATTACCAAGTTTTATAATAAGCCATAGCCACCAAAAGTAGTGATGCTGTTATCCAGAACATCCAGCCTCCACTTATGTTTTAACTAGGCAGGTTACCCTAGCCTTCCTAGAACCTCAATGCAGTCATACCACTGCCATTTAGGGCTGTAAACACTGCTCCCATGTAGGTTACTCCAATGCTTCTCTACCGTCTTGAATAGATAAACATGCAAGATCCCATACTTAGTTCAACACTCAGCTACGTCCATGTCTTACCATCATTTATTTTAGTTATTTAAAATATTTCTATCCTGCACTATATTTAATCCTAAGTGGGGTACATAGCAACGTACATAGATATATATATAAACCTGAATGTAATTAAAACAGACCTTTCAAACAACTTGTGCAGTAAAAACAAACCCCCTCCCCAAATTCCATTAAGCGTAAAATCAACTACACAGTATGTAAGGGATTGCAGAAGTCACTGAGCATCTAATTTAGCTGAACATTATTAGTTTAAGGCCTCTATTTTGTAAGCAATATTTTGCATATGCGGTAGTAAACGTGTTCATATCTGAAGAAGGGCTTCTGTGGTCTGGAAAGCTCATGCCCCATGTCTTTTTCTTTTGGCCGAACAGAGCATGCCTTGCTCAATAGAGAATCCAGCTTTCCCCAGAAACAATAAAGCTGCCAGAACACCGCACTACATGCACCGAAAGAGGGAGGCACCCCTTCATCTCCACACGAGGCTGCTCTCGGGGGTTGTGAGAAGCTGCTGTCAGAGCAGCGATCGGCACACATACGATGATGATAATGAAGATGACGATCTTTGCATTTTGAGGGTATAAGTCATGTAAGCTCAGGATTGTGGAACGGCTACTGGGATTAAAGCAAAAGAGGACATGAAACAGGGCTTCCCCAATCCGTCCTGTGGCCTACCCCCCCCCTCCCCGCCCCCAGTCAGTTGGGTTTTCACAATGAATATGCATGAGCAAAATCTGCATACATTAGAAACCCAGTAGATACAGATTTAGCTCCTGCTTAGTCACTGTGGATATCCTGAAAATCTGACTGTCTATGGAGGTCCCCAGGGCAGGTTTGAGAAGCCTCGATGTAAACAGAGCAGGCTGTAAACAATCAGCTTTAAGGTCCATATTCAAAAACTGACTGAACAGGTAAGTTAGAAACATGACAGCAGCAAAAGATCATATGGCTCACCAATTCCCATCACTCCCTTAGAGATCCCCTATGTTTATCTCATGCCTCCCTCTCTGTAATGAATATTTCCTAAGATGAATCCTGAATCCACCCCCTTTCACCCACATTCCATTACCCTGCGTTCTACAGCCTCCTTTCCTTTCAAAGAGGTTTGCCTCCTGTGCATGGAAACCTTTGAGAAATTTACATCTCCCTTATCTCACATTTCCTCCCAGGCAGACATGTTTGGATCTTTGACTTCATTCCCATATGCTTTAGAACAAAGACCACTGACCATTTTAGTAGCCTCCCTCTGGACAGACTCCAGCCGGTTTATGGTCTCCAGAATTGTACACAATATTACAAGTGAGGTCTCACCAGGGACCTATATACAGGGGCAATATCATTTCCCTTTTTCTGTTGACCATTCCTCTCCCTATGCAGCCAAGCACCTTTGCTGTCACTTCATCCACCTATTTAGCCACCTTAAGGCCATCAATCACCACCAGATCACGCTTTTCTTTTGTACTTAAAATAATTTCACCTCCAATGCTGCATTTCTCCCTTGGGGGTTTTGCATTCTAAAAACGCATTACTCTGCATTTTTTAGCATTAAATCTTAGCTGCCAGACTCTCGACCATTCCTCAAGCTTTGCTAGATACCTCCTCTCTCTCATTTTCCACATCTTCCTGACTTGACTACCCTGTTGCATATTTTGGCAATTTCAGCAAAAAGACAAACCTTTCTCGACAATCCTTCCACAATATTGCTGACAAAAAAGTTGAAAAGAACCAGGCCAAGGACCGACCCCTGAGGCAACTGCTAGAAACACCTCCCTCCTCAGCATGAACCTCTATATACCACTACCTTTTGTTGCCTCCCATTCAACCAGTTTCTAAGGCCAATCAGTCATTCTAGGGTCCATACCATGAACGCTCAAGTTATTTATAAGTCGCTTATCTGGAACTGTGTCAGGGCCCTTACTGAACTTGAAATACACTACACCTAGCACTTTCCCTTGATCCAACTGTCTTGTCACCTGATCAAAAAAAATTAATCAGATTATTTATTTATTTAACACTTTTCTATACCGACCTTCATGGTTGATGACCATATCAGATCGGTTTACATCGAATTGGGGAACTGTAACAAAAAATTGTTTGAACAGGAAGAGCAAAGTTACATTCAACAAGGATAGTAAACTTGGAAGCGTAGACCGCTGGAAAAAAAAGGCCTAGGGAGGCAATAAATAAAGAGTATAAACAATAGATGAATCAGAAGTAGTTAATTAAGTCCTTAAAGGTAGTACATAGAGCCATTGTTCATGAAGTTGTACCGCTGTCTAGTTTTCCTCTGACAAGATCTACCTCTGCAAAACCATGCTGCCTCTGATCTTGAAATTCATTAGATTACAAAAACCACACTACCCTCTGTTTTAACAGCAATTCCATTAATTTGCTTATCACAGAGATCAGACTAACATGCCTGTAGCCCTCAAGTTCCTCCTTGCTCCCACTTTCAAGAATAGGAACCACATCTGCCCATCTCCAATCCTCTGGAACTACTTCCGACTCTAAAGAAGCATTGAAAAGGTCAGCCAGTGGAATTGCAAGGACTTCTCTGTTCTCTTAAGAAAGGTATTACATCTGGCCTCATTGCCTTACGTACTTTAAGCTTAATTAGCTACTCACGAACACTCTTTTCTGAAAATCAATTGAGGCTTACCTCACTTCCAAATCTTGTGTTCTGCTCCCAACTCTTCCATAATGAACATTGAACAGAAATATTTGTTAAGAAATTTTGCTTTTTCCTCATCAGTTTCTACATATTCCTCCCCTTCACCTCTGAGTCTCACAATACCACTTTTGTACTTCCTATCATCCTATCACCTTTTACCATATTTGCTATTTTTTCTTCTATTTGAATATTTGCATTCCTGACTACTTTCCCAGCTTCTCTTAGCTTTTACAGATATTGTTACCTGTCTTCCTCTTTCTGGGTAACTTTATTTGGATATTCACTAGCACTTACCGGGCTAAAAATGACACTGAATACATCCAGATAAAGTTGCCCAGGTGACTTTTGGGCCTGTCGTTTATCCAGCCAGATTGATCAGGCAGTGCTGATATTCAGTGCCGCCCACACAAAGTGAAACCATGCCACTGGAGTGCCCTCGGCACCGCCGCTTTTTAACAGGGTACATTTTGTGCAGGCATTGGTTGGCCCAGACAAAATGTAGACAGGAATGGGGTTTTTATCTGACTAATTCTGGCAGTTAGCCAGTCAAACCCTTTGAACATTAACCTTTTTTCCAGCCTAAAACTAGGCATTTATTGAAACCGACAGGAAGGATCCAAATTCTCTGAACATTTCACCTACATTTACAATACGTAAAATTGGAAAATTGGAGGAAAAAATGCAAGCCTCTTCCCTTCTAAAGATTAAACCCATCAATCAGCTTCCCGTCTCCCCCCCCCCCCCCCCCAGAGGGGCTACATCAGAATGCAGCTTTGTAGGATTCCCCTGGTACTGAAACTGTACTTAGGGCACAGTTCCCAAACCAGAATTACAAAGAACAAAGTGCTTTCTGCGTCATTCCTGCTACTCCTGGGACATCATTGTGAAAGTGCTTCGTTTACCCCAGGTGCAGCTTCCTCCAGGAACTTTAGGTCATTTCACCTTCTTTTCTGGACGGGTCTGAAAGAGGATCTCCACCCAGGAGCCACTGAATGCTGCTTGCCTCCTCTTGATATTATTTCTGGCATAAGACGGCAGAACTGAAAAAGGGCCATTTCCAGCTCTTACCTTTCTGTTGTATAACAGGTCGTTAACTTGCATCTATCTGTAAACAGTGAATGGATTTGAACGAAAGAGAGTCTGCTTTACCACTAACGGGTTCACACGAAGGAGACTCACACACACACACACAAACAAAATGTTCAGCGCTGTCCATTACGGAATAAAATGCTGCAAAAGCAGACAACTTGCTAATATTCCAGGAAAAACTGACTTTTTTTTTTCCTTTTGATTGAGAGATGGAATTTCGTATTTACAGTGCAGCAGGTTCCAGTAGCCACCCTGTGAGCATTCTGTCGTTTAACTCCCAATACATTTCCAGCCGATGACCGATTTATCTGTCTTTGACAAAATACATTTTCAGAGTGCCTAGGGCAGCAGGCGTTTATAAAAGGCAATTTCACAAAGATTCAAGGTACCGCAACCAGGGGTGGGATGGGGCGAGGTAGAAAGTCAGGTGATGGCACTGAATTTGGTGGAGGGATATGTTGTGTGGCAGGGAGCGACTACCTGCAAGCAGCACTCCAGCTCAGGCCCTGGAATCGAACCCCCTTTACAGAGGAAAGGACTTTTTTTTTTTTTTTTTTTTTTTACAAACAAGGACTTTATTGTAATTTGGTCCTTGCCAGAGAAGGCTTCCTCTTGGGAAGTTCTTTAGCCTCCTGGCGCTAGTGAATACTGGGATCCATGTTAAAGTTGTCTGCAATACTGTCTGTTATCTTTTTTTTTTTTTTTAATAAAGCTGTGTGATTACCCTGCTACCGCACCTGGATATATAGAAATCAAGGTTAATAAACAAGCTGTAGGCGGCACCTGTTTATTGGACAACCTTGACCAAGTTAGGGTAATTTAAGTTACTCCAATACAAAGGTATCGCCTGTAACTTGGTTGTGATATTTTTGGAATTATTATACAGTAAAATAAAAGTCTCCCTTATAGAGACTTGCACATAAATATTAATATGTGTTGGAATGCTTTGAAATATTTTCATGAAGCATTTTTATGATGAATTCCTTACAATTGATGTTTTATTCTGTGGAACTGCTTTTTCTTCAGATTTGGGGCATTACTGACTGAGCAAACTTCACAGACGTTGTTCTTTGCTTTAGAGTCTGTGCTAGCACTGATCTCATTGAGAAGCTTTATGGAACATGAACTCAGCATGGGGCTAGAGGGCAGTCATCGATGTGACAGAAGACAGACTCAAAATTACATTAAAATAATAAATGGTTTTTCAGTTATTTTCTCCTGTTGTGGCCTATGGTGCTGCACTAAGCACAAGAAGGAAACATTTCATTCTCACCGACTTTTGCGTTATCTGACTTGAAGCACTGCTTCAAAAGTAGGATTGACATTTCCAGATGGCAACCGTGCTTACTTAACGTCAGTAATGGTATTCCTCTGATTTAAAGCAGAAACTGTAAGTGCTTCTAGAGTATTTGTGGATTGTCAGGATTGTTCTGAATGTTAGTTACCACTCAAGAAAAGCCTGCCATTAAGAAAGCCATACAGGTATAAACATCGCCAATGAAAGCTGTTGGTTATTATGCACAAACACGTGCTCACAACATAAAGATACTTATTTATGGATTTGTAATCAGTTATGATGGAATTACTACTAACAAGGTGCTTCCTGATTTAAATAGAGGCATGAGTATACACTACCTATGCATGCATACTTGAGTCATTCCTCATGGCTAATATTAGTGTAATAAATTTCACTGATATTGCATTTCCACATTACCTGACTTTTCACGTGAAATGACATTCCAGCAGACTTGCTGATGATAAAATCAGAATGCAATGAGTCATCTGGACAATTTGTGGGTTTTTGTTTTGCTGAAGATAATAAAATAAACCTCCTCTAATCTTTGAGACATTCCCATACGACACTAATCTGATTTTGCAGGCTAGTTGTTCCATGAATTATTCTCAAATTTGTAAACAAAGCTTTGTACAGCGGTTTCTTTTTTTTTTTTTTAATCAATAGAAAGTTCATCTAGTGATTTTTAATGGCTATTAATGATGCTATTTTGGAATGATTTTCTTTCCCCTTCTCTGACTCTCTCCAATCTGCTCTCCAAAACTGGGATTCATGCCTTACCGCCATCAACAAACTCCTTACAGACATGCATCTTGCCCTCAACCCTCAAAAAGCAGAACTCCTTATTTCCTCTAAACTCCCTTTTCCACCTGTTCCCCTATCCCACTACCTTCCACTCACACACCCGCAACCTGGGTGTTCTCCTTGACTACCAACTCTCCTTCAAACCCTACATCAAATCTCTCTTAAGTGACCGCTACTTCAAACTACAAACTATCAAACAACTCAGACCCCTACTGCATTTCTCTGATTTTCGCACAGTACTCCAGTCTATCTTATTCTCCAAAATCGATTACTGAATTGCTCTCCTCCTCGGCCTCCCCTCCAACCACACCAAACCTTTGCAACTCCTACAGAATGCCGCAGCACGTATTCTTTCTAACACTAAAAAAAGAGACCACATCACACCCACCCTCATCGAGCTCCACTGGCTTCCAATCCAATCTCGTATCCTGTTCAAAACACTATCCCTCATCCACAAGAGCATTACTAATGAAAACCTCCACTGGCTCTGCCCCCTTCTCCGTCCTCGCTCCTCCACAAGACCCAACCGTCCTGCCCTTCAAGGATCGCTCCGCACTCCCTCTATCACACCCTACAAACTGATCTCTACAATGAAGAGAGCCTTTTCCCTCACCGGCCCCACTCTTTGGAACTCCCTCCCTCCAGACCTGCGCACAGAGACATCCACCCCTAAATTAAAAAAAAAACAACTAAAAACATGGCTTTTTCTACAGGCCTACCCGTCCGCCAATCCCTCCACATGATTATTAGCTGAAATCTTTGTGACTTTGTTCACTGATTATTTCTTGTAAATTTTTGTAAACTAGTTTTCCTCTTTTGGTTATTGTTTCTTGTTTTTCTCTGTTAACTATATTTACCGTTCCATGTAAAGGCCTTGCCTATTAGTTCTAAGTTAATTGTAAACCGATACGACGTGCAAACGGATGTCGGTATATAAAAAAAAAAAAAAGCCAAATAAATAAATAAATGATTGAAACCTGAAGCTGTCCAATTATTCTCCACACTGTCTGATGCATCTCAATGCTCCTCAGAGAGTCACCCTCTAAGAATAACAGGGTAATTAAGTCTCATGCTTGTTCTCTGCAGACACACTTTAGAAGGGATACCAGTTACAGCCGTAATGTGATGGTGATTTTTTTTTTCTTGGTGATGAGGATGACTGCTGACTGGGAAGTGGACTGAGATCTCCACCTCATTTCACAAAGGCCACTACATGGCCTTCACGTGGCGATGACATTTGATCTCTACTGACGTGATTGAACAGATGGCCTTAAATATTGACTCTAGTAGCATCTGTAAATCCTGTGTCAATCCAGAGAGGCTCTGGAAGTTTTGAACACATACAGCAGTGACTTAACCACGAGCCAATGCAGCACAACTACTCTAAACCCGGTGTCAGATGAGCTGTCCCGTAACACATGGTATCATATGGCAGTGAACATTATTTTTTTTTTTATGCTATGAAAATCAATGTAGAAAGCTACAATTATGATACTTGCTCTGTTGTGATAGCAGAGAAATTTCAGTTTTCCTGCTGAACAAGTTCCAGTCAAATGATTCATAGCCACGAAGCATTCAGTGCTTTGTAGATGAATAGCTCTCTAATCAAGGACTGTGGCATCAAGGGAGGAAAAGCACGTTCAGTCACATCTCATCGTGCGTGCATAACTTCCCCCGTGCCTGCCAGGGTGAATACAGATATTTACTACTTTTTAAGCCAGTCATCTATTTGTGATGTAAGTTTGCACACAAAACTCACCTATAGAAGTATAAGTCTTACACACATACACACACACACAAAAATCCACAAAGGGAAGGCCATTGGGTGATATGAATCCATCCCTGGTGTGCCTTGCACGTGGGAACTCATTAAGAAAGAACCATTTCCTGTCTCTGCCCAAACTGCTTTATGTCCGAATGCCACAGATTCCAGAACTAGTTTTAGAATTGCAAGCATTTGACCAGGAAATAATATTCTTAAGACGACCCTGAATACTGCACACCTTTCCCTATTGTGCAGCAGATGCCGCAGGCCATCTAATCGGCTGTCTCGACATGATACTAAGTTTCACATTTGAGAAAAAAAGAACCAGGTAAAGGTCTGCCATGTTGCTGCAGGTTTTGCCTGCCTATAGTTTAGCAAAGGTTAAAGACCCTAAGAGGTTCTGTCCTCCAGTCGTTAGAGTGGCCCCCTCTCAAGTTGGAGAGCGGCATAATCTGCTATCACTTTGTCCACCTCATGCACTATCTTTCAAGTCACCTGGGCGATCACTTTCACAGTCTCGGGAAAGGCAATTCTCAAAGCGATTTACATGAGTACAAAGTGTTTGACCTGCCTTAATCTGCTGTCTGCAAATTGCTGCTCCCCCCCCCCATCCACTTTCAATGTGATTAAAGGTGCATGCATCGTTCCACAATGCGTGTTCGGTCAGTCACGCCAATGGGAGGCGTTCCCAGGGGATAGGTAGGTCAGGGGAGGAAAAGGTCCAAGCATAGACTGGCATTTTCACATGCACTCTTCCAGGAGAAATCCCCCCCCTGTAGGGAAATAGCAGGTGCAAGGGACCTGCAGGCATCGTTCCCACGAAAGCGGGCCTGGACTTCGAAAATTGATGCAAAGCCCACGGGTATAGAGAATGCACGCTCTCTGTTCTGGTGCGGACAATTAGAAAATGGCCACCGGAATGTGAACTTTCCGACGTTCGCTTGCAACAATGGGCGCACCGTGACGCAGCCGGTCCCACAGGTGAGCTACATGGAAATACTCCCAGAGGATGTACAGATCTAACAAAATGGAGCACGCCTTCTCGAAGGACAACACAACATCGTTATAATTCATAACCATTTACCCCCCTCCCCCCCCCATCCACGCAGGGCTGTGTTCCGGGGGCCATGCACTTGATGGCCCTCTAGTTCCATGCAGCTGTGAGAGTGCACAGAGCTCTCTAACCGGCTCAGTACGAGCCTGGGGCACTTCCAAAGAGGGCCCAGATTCACCGGGATACACTGAGTCTCAAACTATGGAAAAGGGAACTCTTTATCAACCAGAAGGCCTTTTCTCCTTCTTAACGACCTGTCCAGCGCTACACGTTAGTGCTATACACTTTCAGGGAGCCTTTCAGTGATGCAGACATCATGAGGGAGTGGAAGTATTTCCTTAGGCTGTAACTCCACTCTGTTATGTGGACCACAAGAGAAAAGTTTTGATGCTTTAATAAAATGCGTTCAGTGTGCAGGTCATTCCCTGAATGCTGCTAGTTTTCTCTCCTGGGCATCATTGCAAACATCATGCACATTATACAGAAACATAGCAAAGATGCCAGATAAAGACCATTTGACCCATCCAGTCTCCCTGGCTGTTTGGCTCTGCACTACTTTGGGTAGATGAGCAGATAAATACCCCTATTTAAACCAACACTAACTCCCCCCTTGTCTTTTATGTGACCTGTAATATGCTCAGCACTAAAAAAGCTGAAGTGTGTAGCATTTCAGCAATATTTAGGGCCTGATTTAACAAGGCTTTTCCCCCTATTAGGTGGCTTAGGAAATCTGGTCCTTAGAGTGCCCCTATCCATCATACCATGCCTTAAGAGGATGCCAGTCAATCTATCCATCTATCTACCTCTCTGCTGGGAGATAGAGCACTCATTTTTTATATCATCAGTCGACAAATGTGTCAGTCTATCACGGTTACACATACAGAGCGAAGCGGAAGTAATGCACATAGAGAATTCCAGAAAGCAGAAAAAGAGCCTTCCAAAAATGTCCTCAGAGTGCCACGCACCTACAGATTTACATTTATCTTCAGGTTTTAGCCTGCGTTGCTTACCTGCTATAGACGAGGCAGCCCATGCTATTAATCTCTTTATCTGACTTGCGTCTCCTAAAATCCTCCCAGGCATCCTTGATCGCAGTGATAGACAGAATGACAGTGATGGGGACCAAGGAAATTGCTGGCTGAAAAGCATTCACCACTGGGACAAAGTTCAGCGCCGCCACAGCCACAAAATATAGGTTAGCGAAACGGTGA
Source organism: Rhinatrema bivittatum (assembly GCF_901001135.1). NCBI lineage: Eukaryota > Metazoa > Chordata > Amphibia > Gymnophiona > Rhinatrematidae > Rhinatrema > Rhinatrema bivittatum. The sequence continues at coordinate 27,671,607 of NC_042632.1, read as the reverse complement.
AACTGTTCGAAGAGGTTTTTGGGGAGGAAGGACAGGACGGTGTATTTTGTAGTCTTGATTTCATTGGTATCATAGTCCTGGTTTGGGTTGTCCTTCCATTGGCAGCGCTCGAAAGGCAGGTTGGAGGTCACTACTCGGCTCTGGTCCTCTTTTTTCTTTCTCTGCCGCCTTCTCATTGCCGCGCACACTGCCTCGGTGCTCCAAGAAGTCATCCCTTGTTAGACGGCTGTTTCTAGAGGCTCTTCGTCCCTTTCCTGTAGCTCAGCCTGGGCATACTTGTTACTTTTTTTTTTTTTTTTTGCTGTTTCACTTGGCTCCTTTTTCTAGCCTCCCAATCCCGAGAAGAAGAGCTCCCGCACTCTGCCTGCTTCTCCTCTGTGACCTGCTTAAGACACTGCCTGTGCTCTTTCACTTGCTATAAAGCACACCTGTTGCACTCGTACGTCACGGCAGGTACATGTGTCAACCCATAAACCAGTTAGACCAAGGGCGGGAGGGTTGCCGCTGGGTCCTAGAGCCCGCACGCTTAGGAATCAGGGACAGGTATGCAGTTTTAAAATGGATCGAGTAACGTATAATTATGACCTATAGAGTGTTCATCACCCAGATGGAAGCAAAACGTGCTGCATAATTTCAGTGCCTTAGAAGCACACATGCAGGCAGCACCTGGGGAGGATGAGCTGGCAGAAAGGCGTTTTGGAAAAGCAGTGAAAAAAAAAACTGATTTTCGGTGATCTTCATCTAGTTTCTCACACCTGTTTCCCCTTAAAATACTATGGTGAAAAATGTACGCAAGTAGATATTGTAAGCAAATTTTCTGCAAAGGCATAAAACTAATTTTCACTTTCACACATCTTTTGTCTGGACTGCAAGAGAGAGGAGCTATGTTGACTGCAAAGCAATATGGTAAAGAATTTTAAGCCTTAGTGCACACATAAAATAATTTTTCAGCATTTACGTGTTTGAAAGGATTCCCCTGCCACTGGATTTCTAGGTACATCTCAAGAAATGTTTCTGATTGCTTATGAATTTTTGTCTGTGCACACATTACCTCCCAAATCATTCAAACTCTAGCACCTACATTTTCAGGATTGGTTTCTCTCTATAAAAGCTGGAAACCAAAATTAATTTCTCCCATAAACTTAAGGCTCTGGCCTTGAACAATCAGTGAGGGAGGGGGTGGGGGGTGGGGTGGGGTGGAGATAAACTGAAATAAATTGGAAAAAGAATGGATCCAGTCCAAGACTGAAAAAAATTCCTTTGTCCCAATTAAGCTGATGGATCAATCCCATAATTGGAATTGCCCCCACCACACCAGAACAGCAGCCTTAGCATCCAACAGACCCTCTCATTTATCAAAATGCTATAAGGCGTTTTCGCATGCGTTAAGGCCTTATTGCATGTGAAAACGCCTTTAATGCAGGCGTTAAGGCCTTATCGCATGTGAAAATGCCTTTAACGCATGCGATAGTGCGATGCAAATCTGAAAAAGGGGAGGAGTTAGGGGCAAGCATACCATTTTGTGAAGCCCTATGGCATTTCAGTAGCGTTAAGCCCTGTGATTACCTAGCTATCAGGAACCTCAGATATGAGCGAGAGAGAGAGAGAGAGAGACTAGCCATAATGCCCTCACACTAGATAGGTATTTGTATCCCTATGGGAGGCCCACCTAGTAACTCGAGGTGAGGTTTAGGTATTAGTGTAGGGGTTAGGGGCCACTTTGACATTCAAAGTGAGATGTATGAACAGAACAGTGCTCTCTTGTGAAGATTTGATGACCCTCGGAGTGAGGAATATCTCTCTCTCGTCCCCCCAGTGGTTGTATGTAGGAAATACCACATTCTGGCATCTCAAAGTGCAAAAACGTTATCGCAATTTGCAGTAACTTAGCTCTTCACATAGATATTAGCACAAATTGCGGTAAAGTGCCTATTACCATAAAACATGCTCCTTTTCTGAACCCACTCAACATTAAGTGGACTTCCTTCTCATAAATTAGTTTGTAAAATTGGAATTCCTGTATATTGAGAGCATGATTGTCTTACTGACGATAGCTCTTACATAATCTCTGTCAATTTACATCTGGACTAGGATTGTGAATTGGGGCATGAGTGACCCTAGAGAGAGTGCGGTTGAGGATGATCCAGCCCCTGACAGGCCCACCCCTCCAGAGATATTGGAGCAGGAAGCCCCCTGAAATTGAAGGGTGAGCGGGGGGCGGGGCCTATGCCTTCTGACCTGGGACAGATGCTTCCATGCATGGGCCACTGCAGCTCCTGCCTGGATTGCACTTCTGAGGAACGGGAAGTGATATGAGACATAAGGGAGCAAGGCCAACATGGCAGCGTGAGAACCTCCAAAATCAGACTGTCCTTGCCTGCCCCACCCAAGGACAGCTCTGCTCAAGGGCCCTTATGATATGTTTTAAAATTGGGTTTTTTTTTTTTTTTTTTTTTTTACTGAAAAAAAGCACCCATACAAATTGCTCTGCAATTCTTTTTTCCCTTGTTTTCCATTTTCTTCAATTCTGTTTATTGTAGACTTTTTTTTTTTTTAAGCTGGGATAGCTTCTTTGTTCTTTTTTTTTTTTGTTTGTTTATTTTATTTATTTATTTAGCATTTTTATATACCGAGGTTCTGGTAACAAAGTTACCAATCACTTCGGTTTACATATAACATTGAAATGACTTAACAAGTGAGTCTTACAGAGAACAAGGAAAAGAGTAACTTGGAGAAAATTGAAAATAAATAACACATTATAAGAACATCAGTTCAAATAATAGCAATCTTATATACTAGCAATTAGGATGAATCACTCATGTAACAAGTGGTTGAAAATTGGCAAAAGGGGTTTGCAGTTAATTTTAGTATTATTAATCAAAGTGGGATAAAAATGAAATTGTCCAGAAAGGGATGGTGTAGTAAAGTCCAACTCAGGCATAGGCTTGTGTGAAAAGCCAGGTTTTAAGTCTTTTCTTGAATGTGATGGGGCATTGTTCGAGCCTGAGATCAGCAGGGAGAGAGTTCCATTGGTTAGGACCTGCTGTGGAAAAGGCTCTTTTGTTAGGAGATATTTTGAGTGGAGGGGTTTTTAGAGAGCCTTTTTGCGCTGATCTCAACGGACGGGATGAAGAATGTAGTTGCAATGGGATCCTGAGGTCGAGGTATGAGGTTTTGTAAATCGATTTATGGATGGTTGAGAGGGCTTTGTAGAGGATTCTATATTTTATAGGGAGCCAGTGGAGATTCTTTAAAATTGGAGTTATGTGGTCCCTTTTTTTTGCTTTAGTTAGAATCCTGGCAGTGGCATTTTGGAGCATTTGTAGAGGTTTTAGGGAGATAGCTGGGAGCCCAAGTAAAAGGGAGTTGCAGTAATCAATTTTAGAAAATATGATTGCTTGCAAAACTGATCTGAAATCGTGGGGGTGAAGTAAGGGTCTGAGTCTTTTTAGAACTTGGAGTTTGAAGAAGCATTCTTTTACGGTGTTACTGATAAAGTTTTTGAAATTCAGTTGGTTATCCATGGTGACTCCTAGGTTTCTGACCCGGGGAGAAAGAGGTGGTGGTGCTGGAGGATGAGAGTTGGAGAGTTGGTAGTTGCCATCTTGGGTAATTAGGAGGTATTCAGTTTTGTTGGCATTGAGAATTAAGCAGAGTTCAGCAAGGAGATTTGATATGGAGAGGAAGCATGAATTCCAGAAATGAAGGGTTTCTTGCAAAGATTTGGAAATTGGAATGAGAATTTGGACATCGTCTGCATATAGGTAGTGGATTAGATTTAACTTCGAAAGTAGCTTACAGAGAGGGAGCAGGTAGATGTTGAATAAGGTCGTGATAGGGAGGATCCTTGAGGGACGCCTAGATTTGTGCTGATTGGTTGAGATTCATTATTGTTGATCTTAACTTTATAGAACCTGTCTTGTAGGAAGGATTTAAACCAGTTGAGTGCGGTGTTTTTGATACCAATCTCTGCTAGTCGGTCTAGGAGGATCTTGTGGTTTACAGTGTCAAATGCCGCTGAAAGATCAAGGAGGATCAGAAGGCACGGTTGTTTTTTCTCTAGGTTGAAAAGATTGTTGTCGGTTAGAGAAATTAGAAGGGATTCAGTGCTTCGGGATTTGCGGAAGCCAAATTGCGTTGTGGCGAGGATGTTGTTGTCGTCTAAGAATTTGCAGAGTTGATGAATGACTATTCTTTCAAGGATTTTAGCTATAAATGGGAGATTGGCTATTGGCCGAAAGTTGGCTAAATTATCTGGAGATAGATTGGGCTTTTTTAGAAGGGGTTTCAGGATAGCGAGTTTGAGTGGGGTTGGCACTAAGCCCTGAGTTAGGGAGGCATTTGTTGAATTCTGTTGCTGTTTTTACCTCCACTGTTTCCCCCAGGGATAGCAGTACCATTTATCCACAACCATTTGACCTGTTTAGATTGTAAGCTCTTTTGAGAAGGGACTTACTGTACCTAAAACATGCTGTAAACAGCCTTCAGCTACAATTGCAAAGGTGCTCTAGAAATAAGAAATGATTTGTTTTTATATGTTACCCCTGAGTCTACTCCCTTGGATCCATTTATCATGACTTCCTGTTCTAAAGCTTCCTTCCAAATGAAACATTTGTGACATTCATACCTTTGAGGTATTTGAATGCTTCTGACATCTCTCCCCTCTCTCTCGTCTCTCCCCTTGCGTAAACAGAGAAATATCTTCTTCTGAAGTGTACTAGTTACATCCATGCTGAGCTCAGGAAATCTGGGCCACACCCCAGTCAGGGTGTCCAAAGGTCTACAGTTCTGATGCTTTAACAAATAAACTTTAAGACTAGGGAACACGGAGTGCCAATAACTCAGGAGACTGTATCCATGACAAAGGGTTTTTCAAATCCTTTGTTCCTGCAGTTTCTAACACTGGATAATTTTAATGCTTATTTAAGAAATGCCTTATTATTTTTTTATTTTAAAACATTGTTTTAAGAAGACCCAAGTCAAATAAATAAGCACTAGAAGGGAACCAAACCAATAATATTCTATACCATAAAATTAACATTTATTATGCTAATAAACCATAAAGGAAATGTCACTCATAAAGGAGCTGCTGAGTATTCTTCCTTGAATGAATCACGTTGCCCTTATTTTATGGATGATAATGATTTGTAGCATTAGAGTTTGATATGCCTTGCTCTCTTCCCTTTGAATTCTCTCCTAATTTATTCTGTGCTGGGAGCAGTGCTCGAACTTGATTTGCTTCTCAGATCCGGCTTCTGGTTTGTTTTTTTTTGGAAGAACACAGTTTAGTGTTTCTCAGCCAGGTTGGTTCTGCAGGTCCAAAGATAAGCAAACACTATACATTAAGGGGTGAATTTTAAAGAGTTCCAAACATAGGTGCATTAGCAGCAACTACTTGCGCATGTACTATTTTATAAACATCAAACATACGTGTGTATTTTTGTTTTCGCATGCACATATACACCTGTAAAAGGGGGGCAGGACCAACATTTACACGGGTAAGTTACTATTTTAAAAGACGCGCAAGTAGATTGCCAACTTCCTTGTGTAATTTTACACCTGATAATTACTCTTAAGTGACCTTAAACATGTTTATTGTATACGATTGGTCAGGTGGGAGGTCTGGGTGAACTATGGGGAGTTCAGACTGAAGAACCAGCAGGGTCTCAAAGACCTGGAGAAGAACTGGGCGAACTCGTGGAGTATTTGCTAAAACTGGTAACTTCAATTCTGTGCACATGTTTTAAAATATACTGATTTACACAAGTCCTACTTTATTTTTGCGTGTACAATATAGGTGTGTGCATTTTTCAAATAGGTAGGAAAAATATGTGCATTCAATGCATTGAACATATTCACGCGTAAGCACACCTGTGCATGTACAGTATGGCGCACGTATTTTATAATACTTGCATATCTAGTATGCGCGGGCAATAAAATATTATCATAATTCTGCACAAAGCTATTTATGCCCATTTAAGCTGACACGCAACGTTGTTTGAAAGTTATCCTCTATTTTTTTTAGCTGAGAAAAAGCACAATGTGAAGTTGATAAGGTTTGTGAAACACCGTAGTCTGATAACACAGCATAAATTACTGAATAAACACGGATTTCTAATAAAGAGTGCTCAACTTCAGTTGCTTTTAAATCAAATTTCGAACAACTTATTGATATGCTGTTTGTCAGATACTAGGTTGGTAAGAAATGTCTCTTTATGTTAGCTGCACAATTTATGAATTTCCAATCAGGCCGATACAGTAGGAATCGCAGGAGAGCGGGCGCTCCATGTTGCGTGCTAGCTCTCTCAACGCGCGCCCAGCCACCTCTCCTGAGCATGCGATTCTTTATTTAAATGAGGGGTCACGCTAATAAAGAGGTGCTAGGAACAATAGCGTGTCTCTAGCACCTCCTTTTTAGTGGTAGAGGTGGCTGTCAGCAGGTTCCGACAACCAACGATCAATTTTACCGGCGTCAGTTTCCAAACCTGCTGACAGCCACAGGTTAGGAAAATGGACACTGGTAAAACTGAGCGTCTGTTTTTCTAACCACCCTCCGACTTAATATCGCTAGGATATTAAGTCGGAGGGTGTACAGAAAAGCCCTTGGGCAGGCGTTAATTTCTGAGCGTAAAATGTGCAGCTTGGCCACGCATTTTGCTTTCAGTATCCTGGGCGACTAATAGTCTCATCAACACGCATTTGCATGTGATGAGCGCTATTAGTTTTCGGGTGGGTTAGCCACGCGTTTTCGATGCACAAAAACCCCCTACAGTATAAGGGGTAATAGATGCATGTCGAAAACGCGCGACCAATCGTCCAACTAAATGGTGGGCTCGGCCGAGCGCACCGTACTGTATTGGCCTGAATGTAAATAAAGAGGTGTGGATGCTGTGTTAACCCAACTGAATATGTAGAAATAAAGGACAACAAACAAATGTAGCAAGCACCTTTTCCATGGGAATTAATTTAATACACTTGCGACTAGCAATGATGTGATGGAAGAGGGTAATGCGTAAGTTATTTCAATACAATGGAATCACCTATAACTTGTTTGTTGACATTAGGAGTCAATTTTCAAAGGCTTTCAGCGGGGGTGTGCCTGTAAAATCAGCCCATACCTGTGTAAGTAAAGCCTCTGTGTGCAGTAAGTGAATTTTCAAAAGGACAGAAGCATGCTTGTACTGCCGCTGCTGTACAGAAGAGTGTGCCTGCACTGAGAGAGCATTCCAAGGGGCTTCCAGGGCCAGTTTCTGCAGTTTGCACTCATATACCCATCTTATAAATGAAGTATGCATATACTTCATCAAACATGCATGCCTGCTTTTCCACTTGCTAATCACATCATGGAAATTAAATCTGACTTCTCTTTTGTCTGCAGTTTTTGGGTGCAGAGTCTGGAGAAAGCTGTGGAGTCTGTGGCTGAACTGGTAGAGGATGTGGGTGAACTGGTGAAGTTCTGGATCGACTGGTGTAGGTCTTGGCGAACGAGTGCTTGGAAGTATGCGCATCAGTAAATATTTACATAAGCAAGGGACGCGCATGCCAACTTTATAAAACAATTGCCTTTGCTTTATAAACAGAGTTATTACACGCACAATATATGGGGGCCTGATTTTCAAAAGCATTCACAGGCTTAAAAATGGATTTCAGATATGTAATTACACTTTATCCATGTTATGTGGCTTTTAAAAATTGCTACAATATATGCGAGTATATGGGTTTTGGAAACTGACACGATAGTATGTTATATTATTGAAAAGATGTATAAACAATGCAGATTTCCACATGAAAAAATCTGTACGTACTGAAAACTACATTTGAGGGCGGATTTTAAAAGCCCTGCTCGCGTAAATCCACCCGGATTTACGCGAGCAGGGCCTTGCGCGCCTATTTTCCATAGGCCTGCCGGCGCGCGCAGAGCCCCGGGACTCGCGTAAGTCCCGGGGTTTTTTTGTCGGGGGCGTGTCGGGGGGCGGGGCCGATCGACGCGGCGTTTTGGGGGCGGGATGCGGTGTTTCGGGGTGGGCCCGGGGGCGTGGCCACGCCCTCCGGAACCGCCCCCGGGTTGCGTCTCAGTGCGCCAGCAGCCCACTGGCGCACGTGGATTTACTTCTCCCTCTGGGAGGCATAAATCCGTGGACAAAGGTAGGGGGGGGGGGGGGGTTTAGATAGGGCCGGGGGGGGGTGGGTTAGGTAGAGGAAGGGAGGGGAAGGTGAGGGGGGGGGGGGCGAAAGAAAGTTCCCTCTGAGGCCGCTCCGATTTCGAATCGTTTTGCCGTACAAAATGGCGCCGGCCATACGGCGTATGGCCGGCGCCATTTTGTACGGCAAAACGATTCGAGTGCAGGAGGTCGTTCCCGGACCCCCGCTGGACTTTTGGCAAGTCTTGTGGGGGTCAGGAGGCCCCCCCCAAGCTGGCCAAAAGTCCCTGGGGGTCCAGCGGGGGTCCGGGAGCGATCTCCTACGCTCCTGACGTAGGGGGACAAAAAACAAAATGGCGCCGGCGCTAGGGCAAAGGTAGCGCCGGCGCCATTTCTACAACGCACCGGAGGCCCGAGAGTAAAAGATCACACCGGGACCCCCCCCACTGGACCCCAGGTAATTTAAGGCATTTTGGGGGGGTTCAGGAGGGTGGGGGATTTATTTTAAAGGGTCGGGGTGGGTTTTAGGGTTATTTTAGTGTGCCGGGTTTTCCCGCCCTCCCCCTTCCCCTCCCCCTTCCCCCGATTTACGATTTTTGACGATAAATCAGGGGAATTCCTATTAAATATCGCCTCTAACGATTTTTGACGATTTAAAATATATCGGACGATATTTTAAATCGTCAAAAAACGATTCACATCCCTACTGAACATGTGACCGCCATGGGGCAAAATGTAAATATACATTCTGCATTCTCAGGAACCCCCTCGACCCCCAAAAATGGGTGCAAAGCAGAACTAGGGCCGTTCCGAACCGTAACACAGGCCTTAATATTATCAAATTTGGACTACTGTAACGCACTATACATTGGACTACCATTATCCACGTTACACCCACTTCAGCTTATCCAGAATGCTACTGCCAGACTGATTTTCAACCAACCAAAAAGAGAACATATCTCCCCGACACTACAATACCTACACTGGCTCCCCATTACTCATCGGATAAAATACAAAATCTTAACTACCATTCACAATCTGCTTTACAACTCCAACTCCGTATGGATCTGTTCTATGCTGCACATATACAAACCAACAAGACAACTCCGATCAACAGACAAATGCTTATTAGAAATACCGTCAGTCAGATCTACCAGCCTAGCACTAACAAGAAAAAGAGCCTTTTCAGTTTACGGCCCATCCTTGTGGAACTCCATACCAGACCATATCCGGATGACACCCAATCGAAACGATTTTAAAAAGATGATTAAAACTTTCTTATTTAACGATGCATACAATTACAGTACCCGCACCTAAATCACCCCCTCAAACTTTTTCATACCCCTTTGTTTCCGCTACTATTAGGTACTATTTTACTCTACTATGTATGTAAATTTTGATTATACTAAGTATGTAAACTTTGTTTTATTGTGTTTGTAAATTTGTAAACCGCTTAGACGGACACGTAAGTGATCCCATGTGCGGTATATAAAAAACTTTTAAATAAATAAATAAATAAATAAATACCCGTACAACTTACCATACAAAAAAAGATATTCTGGTTCTGATGACATCTCAGTAAAAGCAAAACAAACTCCCTTTACTGGCAGGCACAATACCCCTCCTTATGAAAAGACAGTAATTTACCACTACAAATATTTAACCAGGCCCTAAACACTAATACACCTCCTATTAGGAAAACAGAGCAAGCCAAGTTGCTATAGATAGAAACCCACTTAGAAACAATTGTAAAACTATACTAATAAATGTTACAAACATCTGATGAACAGAATAACATACAACAATTAAAAACTCATAAAAATGATTACACATTGTCCAAATATCAATAAAATATTTCAAAACAGCAGACACAACACATAATACCTAATAATTAAAATGGCAGTCAATCAAGAAAAATAAGCTTAAAAAGCCGCCTTTACTTACCCTCTCCAGCAACTCTCCTACTCCTTTCCCTTGCAGGCCAATAGCACTCACCAGAAGCAGCAGTGGCTGCTGAATCTCTGTTCTCACAGTACTCTTCCTTAGGGCCCACAACCAATCATAACCAGTCTCTGTCTCACACAGACCAGTAACCTCCCTAATTAGTAGCTCTTCCTAACACAGACACCAGTCACCTCCCTGACCAGTCACTGTCTCTCTCACACAGACATCAGTCACCTCCCTGACCAGTCTCTGTCTCTCTCTCTCACACACACCAGTCACCTCCCTGACCAGTCGCTGTCTCTCTCTCACACACACCAGTCACCTCCCTGAACAGTCTCTGTCTCTCTCTCACACACACCAGTCACCTCGCTGACCAGTCGCTGTCTCTCTCTCACGGAAACACATCACCTCTGACCCTGTCACTTACATAGAAGCTGTCAATCACACACAAATGCTCTTGCTCCCATTCCACCACAACCCACAAAGCTGCCACTCACGCACCCAGGCACCCATTCTACCTCACACACACACACACACAAAGATGCCACTCATGCACCCATTTGTACCACACACACACAAAGCTGCCACTCATGCACCCATTGTACCACACACACACACACAAAGCTGCCACTCATGCACCATTGTACCACACACACACAAAGCTGCCACTCATGCACCCATTGTACCACACACACACACAAAGCTGCCACTCACGCACCCAGGCACCCATTGTACCACACACACACACACACACACAAAGCTGCCACTCATGCACCCATTGTACCACACACACACACAAAGCTGCCACTCATGCACCCATTGTACCACACACACACAAAGCTGCCACTCATGCACCCATTGTACCACACACACACACACACACACACACACACACACACACACAAAGCTGCTACTCATGCACCCATTGTACCACACACACACACACAAAGCTGCCACTCACGCACCCAGGTACCCATTGTACCACACACACACACAAAGCTGCCACTCATGCACCCATTGTACCACACACACACACAAAGCTGCCACTCATGCACCCATTGTACCACACACACACAAAGCTGCCACTCATGCACCCATTGTACCACACACACACACAAAGCTGCCACTCATGCACCCATTGTACCACACACAAAGCTGCCACTCAGGCACCCATTGTACCACACACACACACAAAGCTGCCACTCATGCACCCATTGTACCACACACACACACAAAGCTGCCACTCATGCACCCATTGTACCACACACACACACAAAGCTGCCACTCATGCACCCATTGTACCACACACACACACACAAAGCTGCCACTCATGCACCCATTGTACCACACACACACACAAAGCTGCCACTCATGCATCCATTGTACCACACACACACACACAAACAAAGCTGCCACTCATGCACCCATTGTACCACACACACACAAAGCTGCCACTCATGCACCCATTGTACCACACACACAAGCTCTCACTCACGCACCCAGGCACCCATTCTACCACATACACACACAAAGCTGCCACTCATGCACCCATTGTACCACACACATAAGCTCTCACTCACGCACCCAAGCACCCATTCTATCACACACACACACAAAGCTGCCACTCATGCACCCATTGTACCATGCACACACACAAGCTCTCACTCATGCACCCATTCTATCACACACACACACACACAAAAAGCTGCCAATCATGCACCCATTGTACCACACACATACACACACACACACACAAAGCTGCCACTCATGCACCCATTGTACCATGCACACACACAAGCTCTCACTCATGCACCCATTCTATCACACACACACACACACACACACAAAAAGCTGCCAATCATGCACCCATTGTACCACACACATACACACACACACACACACAGCTGCCATTCACGCACCTAGGCACCCATTCTACCACACACACACACACACACACACACACAAAGCTGCCACTCATGCACTCATTCTACCACACACACAAAGCTGCCACTCATGCACCCATTGTACCACACACACACACACACACACACAAAGCTGCCACTCATGCACCCATTGTACCACACACACACACACAAAGCTGCCACTCATGCACCCATTGTACCATGCACACACACAAGCTCTCACTCATGCACCCATTCTATCACACACACACAGCTGCCATTCACGCACCTAGGCACACATTCTACCACACACACACACACACACAAAGCTGCCACTCATGCACTCATTCTACCACACACACACAAAGCTGCCACTCATGCACCCATTCTACCACACACACACACACACACAAGCTCACATGGAGCCTCTTCTCATTGTTTGGCCCAATAAGCCTGGCCTCTGCTTATCAGCTGCCACTGGCCTGACCTCCGGCGGCGTGCAACGTCTCTCCAACCGCCTCCGGCGGTGTGCAGGGTCTCTCCGCTCTTCGCCCTGCCGGCCTGGCCTCTGGCGGCGGCGCACAGATCACTCTTCAGCCACTGGTGGCGGAGCTCAGCATCTCCATTCTTCGGCCCCGCCAGCAGTGCACAGGTCTCGCCAGTCTTCAGCCAGCGGTGGCAGCAGCATCACTCCCTTCTTCGGCCCTGCCGGTGGCGCACAGGTCTCTCTCCAGTCTTCCGCCGGCGGCGCACAGGTCTCTCTCCAGTCTTCCGCCGCTGGTGGCATGCATCGCTCCCTTCTTCGGCCCCGCCGGCGGTGCACAGGTCTCGCCAGTCTTCAGCCGGTGGTGCACAGGTCTCTCCAGTCTTCAGCCGGCGGTGGTGCGCAGCGTCTTTCCACTCTTCAGACCTGCCCCTGGGGAGAAGGGAAGCACAAGCGGGGCAGTGGTACACCGGGAGCCGCGACACATCTGCCGATGCTTGGTGACACATTGGTGTGTCGTGACACACCGGTTGAGAACCGCTGTGCTAAGATACATGAGCGGGGCAAAGCAGCATCAACAGTAGCATGAACAGCCCAAGGCTTAGAGTGAGGGATAGTGCAAGAAGCTAGGTGTTTGGAGCATTAAAATACATCCGATAGTGCAGACAGTCACTTTTATTAGAAGAAAAACACACAGTGGCATCAACACATCCAAAAACCGAGCGAGGGGTAAGGCAGGAAGAACAATTGTCAGCATCCCAAGGTATAGCATGAGGGTTAAGACAGCAAGGATAGTGGCCTCAAAACCACAAAAAAGCAGAATGCAGATCAGAGCAGCAAGCAGACTGGCAAAAACATGCCAAGGCATAGAGTGAGGGTTATGACAGTATGCACAGTGGCAAAAACATGCCAAGGCATAGAGTGAGGGTTATGACAGTATGCACAGTGGCAAAAACATGCCAAGGCATAGAGTGAGGGTTAAGGCAGCGGGCACAGTGACATCAAAACTCCAAGGCATAGAGTGAGGGTTAAGGCAGTGGGCATAGTGGCATCGCACACAGAAGGCACTGAGTAAGGGATATGACAGTATGCACAGTGGCAAATACATCCCAAGGCACAGAGTAAGGGGTAATGCAGGAAGCACAGCGGCCAGGTGCATTGATAGCTATTTAAAAAATCCAGGGCACAGATCCTTCCCAATGGCACCTTCTCTCCTCCACCGACTGACGCTGCTTTCTTGCCTTTGGCCCACGTGGGCTGCTGATGCCACTTCCTTCGCCGATGCTGCCTAATTCTGCTCAGAGAATGAAGACCTTGGATCAAAAGGTACATCGTATCCCTGGGACTGCAAGTTCATTTTCAAAGGGAAAGTCAGCATAGGGCTTCCCTTTGAAAATGCAGCAGCTGTGGGAATGGGGGCCCGGATCTCAGGGCATCGATTTATTTATTTCAATAAGCTCGTATCCCGCACTCTACTGAGGAATGACCGAGGCAGTTTACATAAAACCCATACATAGTCAAAGGTTGCAAAACTACATGTTGTAAAGACAAAACAAGATTCAGCATTGGAAGAGAGGAAGGCTCGTCAAAGAATGCCAATAATTTCCAGGAAGCCCCCAATGGAGGCTGCATTCCAGGCTTTGTGGCGTCGGTTGGCAGATGCAAAGTACTGCTGCTCAGTAATCCCTCAGTCAAACGCCTGTTTATATAAAGCAGTTTTCAGGGCTTTGCACCCACTGCTACTGTACTTTTTGGAATCCCCATCAGAAGAGGTTACTAGCGCTACCCTTCTTGTTTCATTTGCTTTGGAGCCTGACCAGGGTGCAGTACTGAGGTTTTTTTTTTGAAAAAAAGGTCTCTTTGTTCCATGGGGTTAAGGTTAGGGCTTTCCAAAATCTGAATAAATCGACCTTGAGTAAACACAAGGCTTTTTAAAGACTTTACTAGTGACTTTTATTTATTTATTAAGTTTTAAAGCTTTTTCATTAATTACAATGCTTATGACTTTTAACCCTCCGGGCAAACTTCTTATTATGAGCCCGATCAGTTGAGGAAGTTTGCTGAGCAGAGGGAATTCATAGCTAGGGTTACATCTTGATCTGCTGGTTTGGGGGATGTGCACCGAGTGTATATTGTTAATCTCATAGTCAGCCTATATTAAAAATCTATTTCCTTCTTATTATTTTCCATTCCTTGGCCTCTTTCCTGTGGAATTTACTTTCCTGAGGGTTTTATTATATATTTTTGTAGCCCCCCAGACTGTGGGTCTTTTCATCATTATACAGTTGTTCACCTGCAGAAAAGCTTTTCCCTCCCAATATATGTTTCTGCATATACATATATATATTTTTTCCCCCAAAACTGTTACTGAGGCAGGTCCCAGATTGCTCTTTAGTTTGCAAGCATTCACCATGAGCAAAGACAATGCTCTACTCAGTTCTTACCACTGAAATATTTCATTTTCTAAATGATACAATTCTGCAATTTATCCAATGATCAACCATTAATCATTAACATAATATCTCTTTTCTAAATTCCTATAAAAATGTAGGAGCTCTTTGCAAAATACAGGTGCATACCTTACAATTCTCTTGTAGTTATATCTAGAACAACTTAATTGTAGGCCTGCAAATATAGAGCAATACATAAAAATATCAGCAACGTCAATCATTATGTATAACAGTGCAGTGGCAAAGCAAACAACTCAATTCATATATCTTAACGGATGTTATCTAGTAAGTAGGGAACTATGGGGTCCACATTTCAGGACATGGGGAAAACGCCAGCTTGACTAGTCTCGCTAATTATTTTGTTGGTATTTGGTAGTTTCTTTCCCAAAGATCTTTGCTCTCAGCAGATTTCCACTGCTAACACAAAACTGTTTTTCAGATCTTTGCCTGCCACGTGGCTATTGAGCTGATTTTGCTTCCCCCGAATTTCTGGGAGCAGCTATATTTGGATAGGTGACAAATGAACTTATCACTCACATTAGTGTTCTTTGGTCCATGATGCAAGAGTCAGGTTATTCAGATCAAAGCCAATATGTGTGTGTGATATCATTTGTGAGTCTTTCACCAAAATGACTGTCCCCAGGAAAGAAAATGAACAGCAACATTTGTACTGCTTGCCATTGGTACCTCTGAAGTACCATTTTTTGAGGATGCAGTTTTCTTCATATCATCTATTATCATGAAACTTCTCTTTTATTAGTGCTCTTATTATAGCTCTAAAATGTTAAGAACATAAAAACATAAGAACTTGCCATACTGGGTAAGACCGAGAGTTCATCAAGCCTAGTATCCTGATTCCAACAGTGGCCAGTCTAGGTCCAAGTACCTGACAAGATCCCAAAAATTAAATAGATCCCAAGCTGCTATTGCACAGTGATAAACAGTGGCTATTTTTTAAGCCTACTTGGTTAATAGCAGTTTATTGACTTCTCCAGGAATTTGTACAAACCTTTTTTAAACCCAGCTACGCTAAATGCCTTACCACATCCTCCGGTAATGAAATCCACAGCTTAATTGCACATTGAATGAAAATAATTTTCTCAGATTTATTTTGAATGTGCTACATGCACACTTCTTTGTATTTTTTGAAAGAATAAATAGTCGATTTACATTTACCATTCTAGACCACTTATGATTTTATAGACCTCTATCATATCCCCCCTCAGATGTCTCTTCTCCAAGCTGAACTGACCTAACTTCTTTAGTCTTTCCTCAGAAGGGAGCTGTTCCATCCCATTTATCATTTTGGTCTCCCTTCCCTGTACCTTTTCCGATGCAACTATATAATTTTTGAGATGCGGTAATCAGAACTGCACACAATACTCTATGTGCGGTCTCACCAAAGAGCAATACAAGGACATTATGGCATTCACCATTTTATTCTCCATTCTTTTCCTAATAATTCCTAGATTTCATCTGCAATTTAAATGCCCAATCTTCCAGTCTTGCAAGGTTCTTCTACAATTTTTCACAATCTGCTTGTGATTTAAGAACTTGGAATAATTTTGTATTGTCTGCAAATTTGATAATTTCACTTGTTCTTTTCCATATCATTTATAAATATATTAAAAAACATCGGTCTCAGTACAGATCCTTGAGGCACTCCACTGTTTACTGAGAAAAATGACCATTTAGTCCTACTCTCTGCTTCCTATAATTTAAACAGTTTCCAATCCACAATAGGCCATTGCCTCCTTTCTCATGACTTCTAAATTTTCTCAGGAGTCTCTCATGGGGCACTTTGTCAGACATCTTCTGAAAATCCAAATACACTACATCCACCAGCTCACCATTATCCACATGTTTTTTAATCTCTTCAAAAGAAATATAGCAGGCAAAATTTCCTTTGTGTAAATCTATGCTGGCTGTGTCACATTAAACCATGTCTTTCTATATGTTCTATGATTTTGTTCTTTATAATAGTTTCCATGATTTTTCCTGACACTGAAGTCATATTCACTGGCTTATAGTTTCCAGGATCACCTCTGGATCCCTTTTTAAAGATCAGGGTTACATTGTCCACCCTCAAGTCTTTAAGCACAGCAGATGATCCCAACAATAAGATACAAATTAACAGTAACAGATCTTTAATTTCATTTCTGAGTTCTTCTGAAGTCTGGGGTGTATACCATCTGGTCTGGGTGATCTGCTACTCTTTAATTGTCAATCTGCCTTATTATATCTTCCAGCTTCACAGTGATTTGTATCAGTTCTTCTGAATCACTACCACTGAAAACAGCTTCCAGCACAGGTATCTCCCCAACATACTCTTCAGTAATTATTGAAACAAAAATTCATTCAGTCTTTCCATGATGGCTTTATCTACCTTAAGTGCCCCTTTAACCTCTTGATCATCTAACAGTCCAAAGAAAGGTGACCAAAATTGTGTGGGATCGGAAGACTTATGAGGAGAGGCTGAAAGATCTGAATATATACACCCTGGATGAGAGGAGGTGCAGGGGAGATATGATACCTGAAAAGTTTTAATGATAGACATTCCTCTAACCTTTTCCAAACAGTAGAACTAGAGGTTATGATATGAAACTCCAGGTGGGATGACTCAGAACCAATGTCAGGAAATATTTCTTCACAGAGAGGATGGTGGATGCCTAGAATGCCCTTTCAGAAGAGGTGGCGAAGACGAAAACAGTAAACAAATTCAAAAGGGCATGGGATAAACACTCTCGATCCTTAAATTTCTACAGTTGGAAATTAAGAAACGGATGCATGGGGGTAACCAGTATGGCGTGGCAGCTACTACCCCTATCAGAAGGCATGGGGATTACCTCTTTTAACTAATTAGCTTACATGAAAAAGGATCCATCTGAGGAAAATAGGAAAAAGCATAAGCACTGGCAAGTTAGATGTAAATATTCATAAATCGGAATAAAAAAGAATTTGAAAAGAAGCTGGCCTTAGAAGAAAAAACTCATAATGAGAACTTTTTAAAATATACCTGAAGCAGGAATCTCTTTATTGGGATGTCCTAACTTCTCCTCTATTTTAGTATCCTTTGAAGATACCTCCCCCCCCTCTGAACCATGCACTGCTGAGTGACTGTCGGCTTTCCCCCTATGTTCTAGCTTAAAAGTTGTTCTAATCTCCTTTTTGAAGGCTAGGGCCAGCAGCCTGATTCAACCGTGGTTAAGGTGGAATCCATCCCTTTAGAATAGGCTCCCCCTTCCCCAAAATGTTGCCCAGTTCATAATAAAACTAAAGCCCTCTTCTCTGTACCATCATCTCATCCACGCATTGAGACTTCGGAGCTCTGCCTGCCTCTGGGGTACTGCATGTGGAATGGGGAGCATTTCAGAGAATTCATTTCTGGATTTCAACTTTCTACCTAAAATCCTAATTTGGCTTCCAGAACCTCCCTCCCACACCATTCTATGTTGTTGGTGCCCACATGAATGATAGGTGACTCCGCTCCAAAAGTGTCTAAAATCTTATCTAAGTGATGCATACAAGTTATCAAGTGATTTTCATATCTACCAGCCATCCAGCTATCTACATTTCTAATAATCAACTCACCAACCATGACGGCTGACCTAACCCTTCCCTCCTGGGACTAGCCCTTGGAGACTCATCCTCAATGTTAGAGGATAATGCATCACCTGGAAAGTAGGTCCTTGCTACAGGATCATGTCCTTCTACACCAAGGTGATGATCTTTGACCAGGTAACCTTGTTCTTCCAAAGCAGCATTGGGGCTGCTGGACTGAAGTTGGGACTTGGCTACTATGTCCCTGAAGTTCTCCTCTATATACCTCATTATCTGCCTCAGCTCCTCCAGATCTGCCAATCTAGCCTCTAGAGATCAGACTCATGAGAGCCAGGAGCTCTTAGCAACAGTCGCACACATATGACTTCTCAACAACTGGTAGATAATCATATATGTGGCACTTGATGCAAAAGAAGGCCCCCCAACTTGCTCCTGGACTGCATTTTCATATTGTTGAGTTCCTACTTAATTGATATTGCTATGGGAGTGGGAATGTGTAAATCAGAGTCCTTTAAATTTATGTGATCTATTTAATATTAATTTGGCAATAATCTGCAAGGGAAAATTTAATCTAATTGAAAAAGACTAGGTAACTCCCTTGTTCTAGGATCAATCCCCGATTGAGTTTTGATGTGGAAATGATTCTTGTCCTTTTACATGGGATGAGAATTTACAAATCAAAGAATGAGCTCACGGGTGGGTGGGCAGGAAAGAAAGACACTAGAAAAGAAATTATCTAGCTTCCTGGTCTGTTTTAATCAAAAGGCTCAACTTGGCAATAGTTGAAATAGAATCTATGAAAGAAAAGGAAGGTTTTTTTTGTACCATTTCAGTATTCTCTTACATCAGAACAGCCCTGACCTAGCACATCACACAATCACAGCCACCCACTCTCTATATAACTTAATTCCATTTTCATGCTTTTTATAAGTTTGATTAGTTTTAATATAGACTTTCAAGTTTCCACTTGTATGGAACTTTAAATAATTAATACTTTATTTGGTTTTAATGTTCATTAACAAAACTGAGCCCTATAGTTAATATGAATTGCAATACACAATACTGGAAAAAGGGGGCGTGTTAAACACATATTTTCGAAACTGGACTACTGCAACTCCCTATTGCTAGGTCTACCTTCATCATACTCCAAACCACTACAGATGGTTCAAAATTCAGCTGCCCGTATTCTGACAGGCGCAAGGAAAAGAGACCACATTTCACCCATCCTGAAAGAGCTTCATTGGTTACCCGTATACTTCCGCATCATGTATAAAGCCTTAACTATCACCTATAAAACTATACATCAACTCACCACTCTCGATCTCCAATTCCCTCTCCAAGTACATAATTCCACTAGACCTACCAGAGATGCATATAGAGGTTCCCTCCTGGTTCCCCCAGCGAAAACGACCAAACACATTACCGTAAGAGATCGTGCCACCTCCACAGCTGGCCCTCTACTGTGGAATTCCATTCCTACAGACCTCAGACAGGAGCCTTGCCTCCCAAATTTTAGGAAAAAACTTAAGACTTGGTTATTCAAGCAAGCCTTTCCGGACACAACTCAATGACACAATCCAATAACTCCTAAATCACCTTGCCGTTTGTTTATAACATTTATCTATTTTGTATACTACATTTAAATTGTATATTGTTTAACCATTTTCTATCCTCTTTTCTATTTTTCCTACTCCAAGTTTGGCCACCTTGTTAAATGTAACTGTACCTTCTGTCACCACAGTTCTAGTTCTTTGTTCTTAAGTTCTATGTATTTTATTGCACCCCCATTCTATGTAAACCAGCAAGATATGTTTTCATGATTGCCGGTATATAAAAACTCTAAATAAATAAATAATAAAATAATATTAACTAAAGCTTGATAAAACTGCACATGCTGTTTGCAAAATGGCATGCTCAAATAAGCCCAATTTTGTGAAATTTGGCTTGTGAACTCAATTTTACATATTTGTTTAGGCGCTAATAGTTAATGAGTTACTGTGCACCATTTTGCATTGCAGCAGGTCATTAATTATGAATATGAATAAAATTTGATATGCAGAAAGCTACGTACAAAATTCTATTTGATGTAAACATGAAAACTTTGCAAAAGTGCAAACTGCACTTATATGCACTATTTGCTGTTTCAGTGCCATTTCTGAAGTTTCTCACCATTTAATATATTGGTCCCTCAATGTGAAGAAGAAACCAATATGGAGACAGAACAAATCCAGTTTAATAATTAACTGCATGCAGGAAAATATCAGCCTGGGGGATTTTTTCCAAAACCGGCTCATGGGGTAACTAACACACTCATCCAATATCCTTGCAGCACATGTGTCAACAGCTCCCAAAAGCACGCCAAGTTAACCCTGGAACCTGACAGAATTGAGCCAAAATATCTCCAAAATAGCGGGGAGTGAGCGAGTGAGAAGGAGGGGGTCTGCCTTCCCCGAGGCCTTCCTGGCTCCGAGGACCCCGAGAAACCAGCTGCCGGCAGGAAGTGCTGGGGGCGCAGCTGAGTGACGTCAGCCAGGGCGTCCCTCCACCGACTACATGATTCGCGGTGTGGTGAGCATTGTCCGGGGAGTGAGCGAGTGAGAAGGAGGGGGTCTGCCTTCCCCGAGGCCTACCTGGCTCCGAGGACCCCGAGAAACCAGCTGCCGGCAGGAAGTGCTGGGGGCGCGGCTGAGTGACGTCAGCCAGGGCGTCCCTCCACCGACTACAAGATTCGCGGTGTGGTGAGCATTGTCTGGGGAGTGAGCGAGTGAGAAGGAGGGGGTCTGCCTTCCCCGAGGCCTACCTGGCTCCGAGGACCCCAAGAAACCAGCTGCCAGCAGGAAGTGCTGGGGGCGCGGCTGAGTGACGTCAGCCAGGGCGTCACTCTACCGATTATAAAAACTGCGGAAGTGCGGCGCGCCTCCTAAGCCGCGCGCTCCGAAGGGGCGTGCGGCTTAGCCCGGAAGAGTCCGGAGTTTGGCGTTGTATTTTGGCCCTTAAACTCTTTCTATCCAGTTTTGATGGGTAGAAAAAGAAAGGCAAAAATCTTTACATCTTCACCCGTCCTTCAGTACCGCACTGGACCCATGGACCAACATGTCATTCGACAGTTGGAAAATCCGGATGAGGACAGTTTGGGAGCTACATCGCTAGTCTCCCTAAGTCCTGGCGAGGTACCTTCATCTCCACCGCAGCCGAATTTGGAACCATCAAGAGAAGCGGCAAGTAAACTGGTAGGAGCAGTTCAAGGAGACTCATGTGAGTTACAACCACCTGAATCTCCTAGGACTTTGGAAATAAGACCTTCCCCAACTTTAGAAGTTGCTAAAGTTAAACTCCCAGTTGATATTCAATGTGGCATTGACTCGGTAGCAATACCTGAAAATGTGACATTGGTAGATCTAGGGCGGATGATATCGCGACTTGATAACAACATTATGATGATGAACAATTCACTGTCGTCTGTGATTAATGGTAATAGGGTGTTGATAGATGAACATACTAGGAAAATTAATCAATGTGAGAAAGATATGGGTGTTTTGACAAATAAGGTTCAATTGGTGCAGAATTCTGGTGATGTGTTTATTAGAGATAGCATTGTTATGCATAAAGAAATTGAATATATAGAAAACATGTTAAGAGTTAAGAATTTAAGAATTATAAATTTTCCATTGACACGTTTGTTATCACCAGAAGAGATGTTTAAAAAATTCTTAAGAGAAGTATTGCTTTATGAGGATAATGCCATTCCAAAAATATCAAGAATATTTTATTTTCCTCAAAAAAGAGTAAAGAAGGATCAAGATAAAATATCTCCAAAATAAATGCCATCTTTCTTAAATAACTAAGAAAATGAGTACATTCTAGATCAGGAGATCCCAAAAAGAGCAGATCCATTTCTATTTGCTCACTCCCAAGGATAAATGGTGGCTTTCCCAAATCTACCTGGCTAACAAGGGTTTAGGAACTTGAACTAAAACAATTAGAGGTAACTGTAAACCGACATGAAGTTAACACGAATGGCGGTATATAAAGGTGAACAAATAAATAATAAATAAATTGATTTTAAAAGGAGCGCGCGTGCATGTTATAAAATACAATGGCTGCGCGCATGTGCAGATGGCCTATGACTTGAGCGTGCAGGAGGAGGGATTTTATATCCTACGCGTGGTGACGCAATCGGGCCTTCCCCAGTTCCCTCCCAGTCTGCTTAAATTAAGGAGCGGACTGGGAGGGAACTTCCCTACCCCACCCCCCCCCCCCCCGCCTAACCGTCCTTCCCTTTCCTCTCTGACCCCTAACCCCTACCTATCTACCCACATTTTTTTTTCTTTCAGTATTTACTGCTCCTCCGGAGCAGAAGTATTTTCCGCATGCTGTTTGGCAGCCAGTGTGCGCTTCCCTGGGACAGCAGCTAATGGCCACTGTCCCAGCCGGCCTCGGTCCTGCCCAGCCCTGCCCCTCCCCCCTCAATTCACACCCCCAGCCCGCCTCTTTCTCAGGGCCTGGCACTTCTGCGCGTAACGGGGGTTATGTGCGAGGCCGAGCCCATTCTAAAATGCGTGTAGCGTGCAAGGCCTAGCCACTGCACATAACCCTGTTTATACGCACACGGCCCTTTGAAAATTTGGGCATAGGTGTAGATTATTCAAAATTAAACTAAAAAAAAAGCTAAACAAAAACTAAAGCACATCACTATTTCACCTCCCTACTTAACCATGCTGGCAATTGTTTAGTCTTCCTTGACCTTTTTTAATGCGAGGAATACATTTTATCTATGCCACCAATATGGTATTTTTAAATACTGTGCATACCTCATGCAAATGTTTAACCTTTATAACCAATCCTTTTAGTTTTTTCCTAATGCCATTTTATCATAGTCTGACTTTTTCAAGTAGTATGCAACTGTTTTACTTAATGTTCTCCCCTCCAGCGGTAATACTAATTTTGATTGCATTATTATTATTATTGCTAAGTGGCCCCACTACTGTTACCTCTTGCACCAGGTCCTACATTCCATCGAGAATGACATCTAAATCAGTTCCCCCTCCCATTGGTTCCAGGACCAGCTGCTCCATGAAGCAGTCATGTACGCCACCCAAAAACATTCCTCCCTGGCATGTCCTGATGGGCCATTTACTTTAGCAATGCTCTCCCATTATTATTGTGTTGCCAATTTTATTTGCCTTTCTACTTTCTGGTAGCATTTCATTGTCTGATTCTTCATTCTGATCGAGGGGATGGAAGTATACACCCACTGTTGTACTATTTCCCATCACACATGGAATTTAATTTTCTATCCATAAAAGAGCTTAACTTTCAAACCTATTGGTAGACTGGATTTGGACATGTAAGTGAATACCTGGAGAATTATCCTAATATTTTATAACCTGTGCAGCAGTGAACCATACAGTGTAGTTCTGTATGGTTCACTGTTTCAATATGTGCAAATATTTACAGTGCAATGAAACACTTACTTTATCTACCTGTTTTACAAACATATGCATGTATATTTTACGAATGTAAAACAATATAGCATGTACATATAAAAACCCGGATCTATACACGGAGGCAGGCATTTTATAAAGTATGCGCGTATGCTATTTTGAAAATACTTGCATGCGTACTTGAAATCACCAGCTCACCAATACCTCCACCAGTTCATCTCCAGTTCACCTAGATCCTCTAGCACTTCACCCTGATCTCCTCCCAGTTCACTGAGACCTCCCACTCAAAAATTGCAGACAACAGATTTCACTCGTGCGAGTCAATTAGCAAGTGTAAAACTTGAACAAGTTGGCTAATGTGTATATGCAAATCATTTATACCATAGCAAGTACCGTGCACACTCCTTAATGCCACCCTGGGTACCCCTAGACTGCCCTTTTTCTGCACCTGTAAAATGTGCACACAAAATAAAAAATATGCACATACTTTCAATGTTTATAAAACAACATATGCACACATCCCGGTACACATATCCTTGATGCGAGAGGATAATGCATCATCCTAGCAAGATGAACACATCCTGCCACACCAAGATGATGCTCTCTTTGCTCCTCCAAAGTAGCACATAGACTGGAGGTGGGTTTGCTCTACTGTGTCCCTGAAGAAATCCCTTATTTATCTTTCTGACTGCCTCAGCTCTTTAAGGTCCACCACTCTGGCCTCCAGAGATCAAACTCGTTCTGTGTTAGCCAAGAGCTTTTTGTCTAAGTGCACACATACAATTTCTCACCAAAAAGTAGATAATCATACATGTGATATTCAGTGCAGAAGACTGGTTAGCTGGACTGCTGTCAACATCTTAATATTGTTAAGTGTTAAAGTTATTTAAAGTTGTATAACTCAATGTAGAATACCCTAAATACACTGACGGGATTTTATTTTAATCTGTTTGTCAATGACCCGCAACAGAACTACAGTTAATAGATAGCTAAGGTTAGGTTTAATTACTGATTTGTTGATATAAATCACTAATTGACTTATTATGAAAAATGTCCCTTCTAATCTTCTAATTGGAGTAACAGTTTACATATGAGGCTATGTGACAGAGCTGAGGGAGATGGGAAGGGTGGTTAGGAAACAAATACCATTACTTATTTCTCAAGGAAATGGTTTTCATGTCTTTCCAGAGCAAATGAATTGATGTTTTCAAATTTTTTTTTAACACATACAGAATAAATTTAACTCTATTTTCTTTAACATATTTTATAGACGCACAGAATAACTTTAAATTTCTCTTTTCCTGGATACATTTT
This sequence comes from Rhinatrema bivittatum, assembly GCF_901001135.1. Classification (NCBI taxonomy): domain Eukaryota; kingdom Metazoa; phylum Chordata; class Amphibia; order Gymnophiona; family Rhinatrematidae; genus Rhinatrema; species Rhinatrema bivittatum. The sequence goes on along the minus strand of NC_042632.1, from coordinate 27,646,368 downwards.
ATTTAACACATACCAGTCAGCTTCCTGAATGCGTTGAAATAAAGACTGAAAATAAATTCTGAAAATTCAGGACTCATTCGCCTACTTTTTATGCCTGCAGTCAGGGGCTTACCTCAGATACTATTTTATATTACTACGGGGTCCGTTTTAGTCCTTTTCAGGGATAAGTCCTAGACGCACAAGCTTTTTAAATCTTTGAGACCGGTGGCAACTAGAGGTTCATTTTAGAATGAGCTCAAAATATAATTGAATCCCTTTTGCCTCCTACCAGCTACACCAGGGGCTGCTAAGAATTGTATTGTTTATCTTTGACTTCTATAAATGTAAAGGCTCATTGGATCCTTACCAGAACAATGTATCCCTATTAGAATGGATATAATATGGTTGTAAAGAATACATAGTGAACTGAACCACTGCCCAAAGGCTCTAACAGTGAGAGCTTGTAGGGACATGCATTTCTTTCAAACAAATGTGTAAAGTATGATGAATGAGGCCATTTTAAGTTCATTCCATATAAAACGGCTTTGCGTTTTGTAGGTAAAAAGGTCCTCCCTGGGCCCAGACAATCCTCTTCCTGCCTTGTAAAATCAGTCTCGGGGCCTGTGTCTATTTGGCTAGGCTGAGTCCAACCAAGGGCTCCCCTGGGCACCTCTGACCCCACTTTCACCCTGTAAAAAATGTCCAAGGCAGGGGGGGAATCTCCCTGGCCTCCACTTACCCCAAAGTCAAAAAGATAAGAGCAATGCCCACTTGCTCCTGCTCTCATGTGCTGGATTTTAAAAACTGCATTGGCAGCCCCCAGCATGGTACCACAGTGATGTCACTTTGGCACCGGGTCTCAGGGAAGGCTGGCACCATTATGTCGTACAGCTATATAACAAAATAGTGCCAGTAGTCCCTGAGACGGGTGCCAAAGTGACATCATTTTGATGCCATCCTGAGGGCTGCTGGTGCCATTTTTAAAGTACAGAGCATAAGGGCAGGAGTAAGTAGGCATCTCTGCTGCTTTTTGGACCTTGCACAACCCATGGATTGGGGTAAGTGGGGTCCGGGGAGAATGCTTGCCTTGGACATTTTTATGAGGCAAGAGTGAGGGTCAGATAGGCCTGAAAATGCCTTGGCTGGGCTTGATTTTACAGAGTGGGGGTGGGTGGGTATGGATGGAATGGCATGGGAGGTCCCAGCTCTGCCTGGCTAGCCCAGCTGGATAGACAGGGCCCCGGGCATGATTTTATGGGGTAGGAGAGGACTCAGGGAAGCCTATATTGTTTTATTTTTTGTTATGTTTTTGGTTATTTAATGGGTTTTTTTGTTTGAAAAATGAACCAAACCAAACCAACAAAAAAAAAAAAAAAAAAATTAAACAAACTGAAAAACAAACCCCTCTGAATCAAAAAAATATGAACCAAATGAAAATATTTGGACCTGCACATCCCTAGCAGGTTGCTACAATGTGAAGTTCATTCCGGCATTTTTATATAGCAACACTTAGAGTTTTCTAGAACACCATCTAGAAAGCATGGCAAAGGGATGAAACAACCTTTTCCTCACTCCTCAAGTGATTTGCAAGAGGGATTTTTACGGGATAGACTCTGAGAAGTATTTTGGACCTGTATATCCCTGGTCTTTTGCAGGAAAGAGTCCTGGTTGGAACCTTTTTTGCTATTAGAAATAAGCCAGTGAGGGACCTGAGAGCTTAAAGCTGCACCTTGGGATTTGTTCAACCAGCAGTTCCCCTTACCATCCACATAAATCTCTGAGGAGAAGAAGAGAGTGTCCGTTATGTTACATCATCAGAGAAGATCATCAAGAAGAGGCCCATTCAGCAGAGCAAGGAGGAGAAGGGAGGGTGGAGAGATGTGAAGTATTGCATTTCGGGTACCGGGGTGTCCCAAAGGACAAGGCACACACACAGCTGCTCACGAAGATAGTCTAAAAATAACAACACTCTAAGAGGACTCTACTGACCAGCTGTAATTGTACCCAACATTGACTGTATAATTCTTGACCGGCTGTAACATGCTCTGTGTACTTTTGATGGAAAAGCATGAAAAAAATATGATGATAATGATGGTGAAACGATTGTGCTTATGATTACAATAGTTTATTACCATGGATTCATTACCAAGAAAATGCATATTTGCGAAGGGTGTGGTAAACTCTGAAATCATATTTTCTGCATTTGGAACAGACCTGGGGTTGTAACCAGTGTGCAATGAGTATGTTTGGACTCAGCAGTTCCTACAGTGGGACCCCCTCCTCCCCTTACTAGAGAAGGACATGGGAGATAGGCTATCCAAACATTTTAGCTATTCTGTTCTAGACGATGCTTTTCTGTTTAACTTACTTAGTATATACTTTTGCTTTGGAAGAATTGATCTTCCTATCGAATCGGTATCTTTTGTAGTCTTCAATGCCATCTTTAACCGCTGTGATTACCAGCACGATGGCCAAGGGCAGTATTGTTATTTCCTTCTGGAACACATCCAGGTTGGGTAGCCAGTTGAGGACTGCAAGGAGCAGGAAGTAGAAATTGGCAAACCTAAGGAGTACGAAGGTGATAACAGTAACTTAGGTGTTCATTAACTTTCATTTCATTTCATTTCATTTCAAGGAAAAGGCAATTACATCCATGAACTTTCTGAGAAACTGTCTGCATTTTCCCAGCTCACTGTCTGATGTTTTGAAACGCTCTCTCAATATCCTCACAAAGGTCTTAATATAACAAATAAAAACTGGGGAAAGAGAAAGAACATTGAATCTTTCAAGAATTTGTACCGTTCCTTATATTTGTTTCTTGTCTCTACTTTAAGAAGTAGTAGCTTAATCTCCTGGTCAGCATTTTAAAAGTAGTTATGGAAAAAGGTAGGGATGCGCATTGGTTTGTCTATGTTGTTCCATGTCATTCTCAAAATGAAATGACAGAGAAAAAAAACAAAATTTCCAAACAGTACGCATTATTTCTAAAATCTAAAAAAAAAAAAATCAAATTTGGGAAAAAAATAAACAACTTGGAAACTTGTCCCCAAATGACACGAAACAGCACGACACAAAATGTTTTGGCCTGCACACTCCCTTGTAAGCAGTAACACTCATCCGATATCAATCAAAGAATGCATCGATTATTTGAGAAAGTCCTCTGCAATTGCTCTTATCCCCCTGCAGTAGACATGCTTGGAAGAGTGTCAGAAACGGCATTATGCATACTGATTTCGGATTAGTTAATGAAGGGCCTGATTCACTTCCTCTCATTCTACATCTATAGGAAAAAAGATAAGTGAATCTGGATCTAAATGTTTCTAATACCATTGAGGGCAACTTTCAAAAGTGTTTTCATGGGTAAAACAGAGTTTTAAGTGCAGAAATGGGCCATTTGAAAGCTGCCTACCATCTCTGCATATACGTAGATGTGCAATTTTGCTGGAAAAAGTCCCCACCCAAATAGCAGGTGCAGGTCTGTATGTGTGGACTTATTTTGACCCAGTTTTCAAAGAGAAAGCTTTCTCTTTGAAGACTGACATTGGTCTGTGGGGGCAAAGTACCCCATGTCTTTATACCTCTGCACATAGTTTGAAAGTTGCCCTCATTATGACATCATGCCCCATATGGAATATTTAGATCTATTGTGGTAGCAGCCTATATCCAGACAGCTAAGTTTTAGTTGGCTAGATTTTGATGATTTTCAGCCAAAATCCTAGGAAGTTGGTTGGACTGAAAATGTACTTAATGTAGTCAATCTGGCTGGCTAAGTTAGGCACTCTGGCCCTTATTGAAAATTTACCCCATAAGTATCCATCTCTTAGCTATCTATGGACTAGATTCATTTATAGCAGAATGTTGAGATGCATGAAAAAAAGGGGTGGGGAAAAATTGTGCAGCTGGCCGCATCGCGACGGTGCGTTTTTTGCCTGCCACAGTTGTGGCCGGGATGCACAGTTTTGCACCCATAGTGCCACGGGAAAAGGTGAGGTTATTTCCCACTATGCTGCTGGCAATAACGTAGAAAACGTTATCGCCTGCAGCGCTACTGGGAGATAACTCTGCCCAAATCCCAACCACACTCCTTCCCTTCCTCTAATTTGCATTGTACCGCCGCAATACCTGCCCATCATGGTTTGATGATTGACCCGGTATATTAGATAAACCAAGTTTAACTGTTAAACTTGGTTTGAAAATAAATCTCATCAACTGGGGATTATTTACTTAAGAGGTAACAACATAACATTGTAGATACCTGTAAAACTGTTCGAAGAGATTGTGGGGCAAAAACGTGAGAATAGTATACTTAGTAGTGGAAATCCAGTTTTCTGAGTAAAACCTTGACACTCTTCTCCAGTCACTCTCACATCTCTTGTTATTAGCAAAGATAATCCTTTTCTTGACCAAGCTTTGTCGAACGTGGCTTTTAATGGAAGACAATAAAGGTGTGGTTTCCGTGTCTTCCTGGGCAACTTCTTCCACTAGTGCCAGATGCTTCCATCGGTACAGAGCTGAGTCCACGGAAAATGCCATTCTTGACTAAGGCAGACTGGAAGATGAAAGGACGAAGGTGACTGAAGAGCACTGCAGGATAAAAAGGAACATTTCCATGAACAATGGCAGCTTGCTAGAACAAGCAGACCAGGCAAGTTTTATTTAGTCAGTAAAACTGAAAGATCATTAAATCAGGATGGAAATGGTGTGTGCAGAACGGGTTTACTGAGGCCTTTAAAAGGTAATTCTGTTTTTTATAGGTTTATGGGAGGATTAATCCTCCTGGCTTGGCCAGGGCCCAAACAATTTCCTGTTCCCAGAGGGAACAGTGCCAGGGTGTTAACTCCCCATATGATTATACGCGTAAAAGCTAAGAAAGGCATTTGATTTTAGGCAAAAAGGAATTTATAAACCAAATAAATTGCTTCTCTTTCAAAATTCTCCATTCAGAGGGTCATTGTGCAACTGTGTGTGTTGGGGTAAAGTCTATGCGTCCCAGGTAAGTGGCCTGGAATGTGCACAAAGTAACTGCAGAAAGTCCATTTGCTTTATCGAGGGTGCAACCTGTGGTGAGTTAACATGTGCACACTTTTTGAAAGCCAAAAGTATGCACATAAGTGCCAGTTCCACCTCCCGGGCATGTCTATCCTCAGTTCACATAAATTGGGTTACACATACTTTTAAGCAAATTGAGCTCTGGGCTATTTTATAACTGCAATTTATGCACATAAAACCATGTCTTATGCACACAGATGACTTTGAAAATCAAGCCCTCAGTGTCCATTCTTGTTCATGATGCACTTCAATTGTAATTTGAATATATACAGTTACAGATATTCTCAGTTTCAAACAAAACAGAATACAGATTTAAGCTGTGGACTCTACCATCATCAAGTAGGCTTGGTCAAGAAATAGACAATGGTATCTCATAATTCTTATATTCCTGAGCAGCAAGCAGCCTAGTAAATATATATATATATATATCCAATAACAGATCTGAAAGTAAGTAAAGAACTAACAGATATCAATATATACCAAAGCAAAGCAAAAGAGTCACCTAGAGGTCATACATTGCTTCAGTTGTACCTCCATAGAACACCTTCCACCTTAGCTGATATTATCATCCATCCGCTTGGGATGCATGACTGTCAGAAATAGACCAGCAAAATCAATAGGAAGTTTGGACCGTAGTTTATTGGTGACCTCTGATAAGAATGTTCATACTTTGAGAGGGTTGGTACTGTGTGACTTGGCATGTGCTGCCCTCATTTGCAACTCTTTCAATGTTGGCATCAATTGTGTGCCCCAGATAAAACTTCTTCCATGTGCACAATTCCTGGATGAACTGAGAATGTAACATAATTAAGAAATTCTGGCATTGATTTTCAGGAATGACCACTGTTTTTCCCATAATAGACATTCTTTATGTGCAAACGGTACAAACATTTCAAACAGCTTTCCTGTTGGCCATCCCCTCCACACCCAGTTCAGAACATGGGTCACTGTAGAGTCTTTGGTAGTTATATATGTAACCTGATCAGCCTGAAGAGGTAGTTCTAGAATGGATTACAACAATAATGGAGGAGAAACTGTACTGCCTAGTATCTGTAAAAGTAGGTAGTTCAGGGTATTGCTATTTGCAATAGGCTTCTCCAGTTTGTAGGCACGTGTGTAGTCATAAGCACTTAGTATTATATTCTGTCATTTCAGGGAACATGTCTGAGCCCATTTCTTTGTCTTTAGAGAGCAACCCTAAAAATGGCTAGAAGTCAGTATGAAAGTCAAATACACATCAGATCCTATAGTGATGGCAGTGGTGATATTAAGACTTATCTTTATCTGGATTTATATATCACTCTTTGCTTCAGCTCTGAGTGGTTCACATCTTAAAATCATTCATAATATTGAATACCAACTTACAAAAAGAAAATAAAGTAGATACCAATAAAATCCTAAAACGTGTCAGAGTACATCTAATAACTAAAAACACTCTTCAAAAAAGTTAAAAACAACAGCGGAGCCTACAATAAAAGGCTAAATAAAAAAAATCTGATTCTGGAAGCAACAGTTTGAGGTCTAGAGTCTGCACTTTAAAAAACCTAACGTGGATGACGGATTTAATATGGGTCTTGAATGTTAAAACAGAATCAATCTGAAAACCCAAAGTTCTTAGACAAGAAGAAATTGGCAGAGAGATGATTTCAATGTGGATTGGTGAATATATACAGTGGATTTAGGGGAACCTCGATATATCGGTTACATTTTACTCCTTGCAATGATAAGGGATGATTTGGTTAAGTGTTAATCAATGACAAATGGCAAATATACAGCATGTGACCAGTGGTGATGTTTTTTCCCAACTAGATGCCATCTCAATATAGAATTGTATGTCATCGGCACACAACCTATAACCAGAGCATAGTCCAGCTAGGATTTTGCATACTGGGAGACATGAATATATTAAACAATATGGCCGAGAGGGCTGAGCCCTGAGGAACCCCAGTTGTTGTTGCATATCAGTTAAATACAGCGTTTCTACTCTTAACTTGCTAAACTTATTTTGGACAAAGAATGCAGCATGTCTTTTATACGTTTATTTTATTTTTTGTTTTAGTTTGTATTATGTCTGTGCTTTACGTTCTATTTCAAGGATGTATTCTAGCAATCCACTAAAAGGGTAATTTTAAAAGGAGTAAAGTGTAAATGTAACATACTCTTGTGACAATTTGAAAAAGTACATGCATACAGTGCACTCACACATGAATATTCTATGGACAATTCAATTGCATATAATGTAGCAATTTTCAATAGCCCACTTACTGGTAAAGTGCATTTACAAGTATAAAATCCAATTTTAAGCATATACATGCTTTTTTTTTTAAATTACCTTCATAGGAGGTCATTTTCAAAAGGATTTATATGTCTAACTACTATTGTAGAAATTTTCAAAAGCCATGTTCTCGAAATACGACAGCAGGATTTTCCTTATTTACATAGTTCCATTCTGCAGATGTCAGGTTCTTGAGTAATAAACAACAGGGGCTTTCTTCCCATATGGCAAAGCATGATAGCGAATAGTTCCAAAACCATAGGGCCATGCATGCATCACAGGTAAGAATTAAGAGTCTTTTCTCAGAGTCAGATGTTATAAACTTCTTAAGATTCCTAAAGTCCTGTGTCTACCGGTGAGTGCCTTTCTATTGGCCTCCTGTAGAGTGAAGACTTTGAAAATGTTCCGCAGCTATTTATTTAGATTTAGCTGCTACCTGTTCCTTGGTAGTACGAGGCGAGCTACATTCTGGTACTGCAGGTACTTCCCTGTCTCCTGAGCACTTACATTCTGGAGGCTTGAATTACTAAGCTTTTTTTTTCCCCCCATAGACAGAGAATGGGAGAAAATCCTTAGTAAATCAGGCCCCAAGTTTGCACCTGAGGCAATTGCGGCTAATGTGTTTTGCCTTGTGAGCAAGAAAATTGTGGTAAAAATTGAGCAATCCCAGGAATGCCTGGCGCTCCTGTTTGGATTTTTGCTGAGAAGCTTTACGGATCGCTCTTACCTTGTCATCCCGTGGGGGTGAATGCCTGACGCATCGACGTGATAATCCACAAAAGTGACACTTGTAGTTAGTAGCTCACATTTGTAACCCCTGGTACCTCAAAATGGGGGCAGAACTTCTCCAAAATGCATACTTAACATTTCCTTGCATGAACCTAGCGAGGGTGATTTTCGGAGGCAGCCTTGTGGATATTTTATACCCATGGGAGGGGGGCTCAAATGGACTTCTAAAGGGAAACTCTCTCCAGTGCCACTTATGTAGGGAAAAATGAGGTGGAAACAAGGGAAGGAATTCAAAATGAAATCCCGCACGCGCTTTCACTGGTTCGCCTTGGCTCTGGTCCCTCTCCCCGCTGCTTTTCCCTGCCTGAGGCTTTTTTTTTTTTAAAAGGGGGATTTTCATAGGTAAACACCAAAATAAAATGGTTTTTAACCTATGGAACCCCCCCCTCCCATGAACCCTGAATCAACTGTGAGGTAACTGGTGATGCCCAAGAAAGGTTCCCCCCCCCTTCTAACCCCCAGACCCACTCAAATAAAAAATTAAAAACCACCACCCAAATTTTTCCAAATAAACTTGTAAGGATGAAATATAGCAGCAGTGTTGTAAATATTATATACAGCATGAACAACCACCTGTGTGTGTGTGTGGGGGGATGGGGGACGATGACTTGGCTTTAAGGTATGTTAGGGGGAAGTCTGCAAACTTGCGCCAACTAAAACCAACAAAATGAAACAAAAGAAGAACAACATGAAATTCCCCTCCATACCCCTAATACTCTACCTCACCTCTTTTACTTTTCTGCCGTATATAATATTTGCGAGCGCTGCTATATTTTATCCGTGCAAGGTTTTTTTTTCTTTTTCATTTTTTTGAGCGGGTCTGGGGGTTAGAAGAAAGGGAGCCCTATCGCACACATCCATCTCCTACTGCAGGAGTGATTCAGGGCTCACAGGAGAGGAGAAGGATGTGACAATCAGAGAGGTGCAAGGGAGGGGACGTTGCCTTCTCTCCCTTGCAGTTTGCCACCTTCCTCCATTCTCCTTAGGATCCCTCTACCTGGCTACTGTACCACCTGCTGCCCACTCCCTCTGTCCTCCCCTGCCAGTACCTGCCTCTCCCCGCCTTCCGCCTCAACTCTGCTCCTTCTTTCACCCCATGACGACCTGAGAAGTTAGAAATGGGCAGCACACAATGTGCAGCTAGCACTGGTGCTTGAGAAGAGGAGATGGGTGGCAGAAAATCTGGGCCAGAAAATCTAAGGATGTGTCAGCCATCTTGCTGTCCACTACAGTCTCTCACTTTCACTTCCCTCCCCTATTATTCCTATTCCCTTCTTTCTTCTTCTCTTCTGTCTCTAGCCTCCTGCTTCTCTCCTCTCTCTCAATCTCTTTACCTTCTTTGCTGCAGCAGCCAAAAAGCCTTTATTTTCCCCTACAAACTTCCTCTGGCTAGCAGGCTGCTTTTATGGCAAGTGCAATCAGAAAGGTCAGAATGGGTGATACATTTTTGGCTGTAGCACGCAATCACTATTAAGAGTGTGGTTTAGTGAATGAGGCGATAATTTATGGAAGCTCATTATGTCTTCCTTTGCATATCCTTTAGCTCATTAGCATGCATTAAAATGATATGGTTTACTGGCCACTTGCTAAAATGTTAGCTGGTGCCTTAATGTGCATATTCAGGCCTTAGTGATAACCTGTTATTTATCATGAACACCACAAAACCATCTTAGCATGCAAAATGTTCATTTATTTGATTGCTATTCCACCATTTAGGGACTTCAAAGTGGATTACATTCAGGTACCTATTAGTGATTTGGCTCCATAGATGGCACAGGATATCTTGTACTGATATTAATACTGGGTCTCAGAACAGCTTTCCTTGTTCCATCTTACCAGCTCCTGCCACTGCAGTCATCCAGTATTACTGTACATAATAGCTTAAGCAACTTTTAAGTAAGCCTGCAATTACGTTGCATCAGACAAGTCAGAATGCAAGGAAGCAGAGGCAGAAACTTGGCTATCACAGTCAGACATCTCAATAAAGCAGATCTGATACTGTCACTGCGCAGTGAAACTTTCCTGTTCGTTGGTGATTCTTCTGCATTTTATGGCCACAGCAAAACTATTTAGGGTCAATTCAAACATACCAACTGTGTACCTCAGCTTTATTTATCAGATAAAATGGACCCCACTTGGTGGACTGATCCTATTTGTTAAACATCCTTCCTGCAAGATGTGTCACTGTATGCTGGCTGCACAAACAGCCCGATATTCGGCAACATGGGGAGTGGATAAGATAGCCGGATAACTTGTCTGGGATAGTCAGCAAAGGGTTGCCAATTTTTTTATATTCCGCCTGCCCAAAATTCCAAGTGGATTACGACAAATGCATTCATAAAAAGAAAACCAATATAAGTAAAAAAAATCAAATAAAACAAAGGCACCTAATATACATTAAAAACATATGTAAAACCAAATAAAAGGAACAGAATAAAAACTGCTGCTGACTGCTGAATATAGCTGAACAAAGGCTATCGGGCCGATTCAGTAAAGTCCTACTTTTGGCCCGGAGTGGTGGCTGTCAGCGGGTTTGACAGCCGACGCTCAATTTTGCCGGCATCGGTTCTCGAACCCGCTGACAGCCATGGGCTCGGAAACCGGACGCCGGCAAAATTGAGCATCCGGTTTTCGACCCGACAGCCGTGGGCCGACTTCAAATTTTTTTTTTTTTACCCTTCGGGACCTCCGCCTTAATATCGCCATGATATTAAGTCGGAGGGTGCACAGAAAAGCAGTTTTTACTGCTTTTCTGTGCACTTTCCCGGTGCCCGAAGAAATTAGCGCCTACCTTTGGGTAGGCGCTAATTTCTGAAAGCAAAATGTGCGGCTTGGCTGCACATTTTTTTTTCTGAATCATGCGGGAATACCTAATAGGGCCATCAACATGCATTTGCATGTTGAGGGCGCTATTAGGTTCGGCGGGTTGGACGTGCGTTTTCAGCCCCTTACTGAATAAGGGGTAAGGGAAAACGTGCATCCAATAACGGGTTAACAGTGCGCTCCATCGGAGCTCCATCGGAGCGCACTGTACTGAATCGGCCCGTTAGTTAGAAAGATAAACTTATCTGGCTAACTGTAGGAATGCTCTCCAGCATGACCAAATGTAGCTGGATAACTCCATCCCAGAATGTCCTTGGATCACCTCCAAGTTAGCCCTATGATTTCCAGGGGGTCAGGGCATGGTAATTTTTAAAGCCAGACAAACCATTTGAATATTGATGCCAAACAATACTGAACTGTTCCCCCAAGCAAATAGAGCTCAACTTCTAATAAAAGCAATTAAAAAAAAAAAAAATATATATATATATATTGTTCATTTCTTAGGACCCTGAATGAACTACATGGATATCAAAATATTAATTTACCTGGAATATAAAGGAGATTTTTAAGAGAAATATGCGTTAAGCTGCACCATTTGAGACTGAGGGAACATATCCTAGAAGTGGCAAGTTTTTGTTCATTAGAATATGCCTGAGATTCTTGGCTTTCCAGCTCCACAAGCTAACGATATCATGTCACCCTCGCGGAGGGTAAAGAGAAATAAATCCTGTGCTCTACATACACACATTTACAACTAGTCTTACCTTTATAAATTCCAAAAATATTGGGTGTCACATTTTTTAAATTAAGAAGGGTCAATTTTCAGTTCCTACATTCTTTCAGTTTTGTTTTGAAGCCTTTTGGACATTTTTAGGAAGTTAAAAAAAAAAACCAAAAAAACAAAAACTCTTCAAATTAAGATAAATCTGGATCTGTGTCTGGAGGGCATTGGGTGGTTGAACTGTGAAACTGTGGACATATTCCTGGTAGGTGACAAAGAACGCTGTGATCTCATTAGCATCGGCTAGGATCGTTTCCCCTCTTTTCTGAGAGGCACCCGGGCATGTGCAGACTTCGGGCAGGAACAAGGATGTGATCCTGGAAAATCTTTTACGAGCTCAGCCGAATGACCAATATTAACTTGGAGGGGTGTGGATGCAGCCCTATCGCAAGAAAGTCTGCATAGAAAACTGATACAATTTATTAAAGGAAAAACGTGCACTGTCACATAAAAGAAAGTAACCAAATCTCACAAGGATGTGACGAAATATCTGCGGGAGAGATGTGATAACATTTATTAGCAAGGGCTCAGGCTTGTGCTATGTTTACCTGAAATCTTAATTACCAGGATACAAGATACCGCATTAAGTAAGACGTTTTCAGAAACTCTTATACAGGCTAAAGAATAATTCTCTTAGGAGGAGAACTGTGCAGTGACCTTACAGCATCAGAACAAGCAAGTCTATTCATAAAATGAATTATTTGTGGATTAATTTGCTCTGAGGTTTGCGGCCCATGGTGGAAAACCACCACTGCACTGGCTGGGCTGTCCTAGATGGACAATACAAATGAAACCCCTCCTCGGGGCACATAAAATAAAAGTGTATGATGCTGACCCCAGTCTCTTTGCATTCTAAATTCATAAAATGGTCAGGTAGAGGGCAAAGGCTATATTCCCTCAAGCTGGATAGGGAACAGTAACAAATTCCTGCCTTTCCCTGTGTGACCATCTGATTGTACCCCAACAGCAACAACTTTCAATCGCAGAGCTGATGCGAGAGTATTTGGCACCCTAAGTGAACCTTCAGTCAAATATCCCCTCTAAATTTACCTACTGGCAGCAGCTCCACCACAGCATTCCCTCCTACCAGTGGCAGTGGCTCCACCACAGCATTCTGTCCTATCAGTGGCAGTGGCTCCAGCACAGCATTCCCTCCTACCAGTGGCAGTGGCTCCAGCACAGCATTCTGTCCTATCAGTGGCAGTGGCTCCAGCACAGCATTCCCTCCTACCAGTGGCAGTGGCTCCAGCACAGCATTCCCTCCTACCAGTGGCAGTAGCTCCAGCACAGCATTCTGTCCTATCAGTGGCAGTGGCTCCAGCACAGCATTCCCTCCTATCAGTGGCAGTGGCTCCAGCACAACATTCCCTCCTACCAGTGGCAGTGGCTCCAGCACAGCATTCCCTTTTATCAGTGGCAGTAGCTCCAGCACAGCATTTCCTCCTACCAGTGGCTCCACCACAGCATTCTGTCCTATCAGTGGCAGTGGCTCCAGCACAGCATTCCCTCCTACCAGTGGCAGTGGCTCCAGCACAGCATTCCCTCCTATCAGTGGCAGTGGCTCCAGCACAGCATTCTGTCCTATCAGTGGCAGTGGCTCCAGCACAGCATTCCCTCCTACCAGTGGCAGTGGCTCCAGCACAGCATTCCCTCCTACCAGTGGCAGTGGCTCCAGCACAGCATTCCCTCCTACCAGTGGCAGTAGCTCCAGCACAGCATTCTGTCCTATCAGTGGCAGTGGCTCCAGCACAGCATTCCCTCCTATCAGTGGCAGTGGCTCCAGCACAACATTCCCTCCTACCAGTGGCAGTGGCTCCAGCACAGCATTCCCTTTTATCAGTGGCAGTAGCTCCAGCACAGCATTTCCTCCTACCAGTGGCTCCACCACAGCATTCTGTCCTATCAGTGGCAGAGGCTCCAGCACAACATTCCCTCCTACCAGTGGCATTGGCTCCAGCACAGCATTCTGTCCTATCAGTGGCAGTGGCTCCAGCACAGCATTCCCTCCTACCAGTGGCAGTGGCTCCAGCACAGCATTCCCTCCTACCAGTGGCAGTGGCTCCAGCACAGCATTCCCTCCTATCAGTGGCAGTGGCTCCAGCACAGCATTCTCTCCTACCAGTGGCAGTGGCTCCAGCACAGCATTCCCTCCTATCAGTGGCAGTGGCTCCAGCACAACATTCCCTCCTACCAGTGGCAGTGGCTCCAGTACAGCATTCCTTCCTATCAGTGGCAGTGGCTTCAGCATAGCATTCTGTCCTATCAGTGGCAGTGGCTCCAGCACAGCATTCCCTCCTACCAGTGGCAGTGGCTCCAGCACAGCATTCCCTCCTATCAGTGGCAGTGGCTCCAGCACAACATTCCCTCCTACCAGTGGCAGTGGCTCCAGTACAGCATTCCTTCCTATCAGTGGCAGTGGCTCCAGCACAGCATTCTGTCTTATCAGTGGCAGAGGCTTCAGCACAACATTCCCTCCTACCAGTGGCAGTGGCTCCAGCACAGCATTCCCTCCTATCAGTGGCAGTGGCTCCAGCACAGCATTCTGTCTTATCAGTGGCAGAGGCTCCAGCACAACATTCCCTCCTACCAGTGGCAGTGGCTCCAGTACAGCATTCCTTCCTATCAGTGGCAGTGGCTCCAGCACAGCATTCTGTCTTATCAGTGGCAGAGGCTCCAGCACAACATTCCCTCCTACCAGTGGCAGTGGCTCCAGCACAGCACTGCTAATGGCCACTGTCCTGGCCAGCCTCCATCCTGCCCCGCCCCACCTCTCCCCTCCCCGCCCCCTTTTCAGAGCCCAGCAATCATGTATGTATTGTCACTTGCGCGCGCGTGGCCAGGCCCTTTTGAAAATGCGTGCAGCGAGCGTAAATGACAATATTTGCGCACATGGCCAATTTAAAATTCGGCTGTTAGCTATTATCCCTTTATATAAAAAACAAATGTGCACCCGACACGCACATTTTTACCCTAAAAAATTAATGCCGGCTAGCGTTAAGTCTTGAGAAGCCCCAAAAGTTAACAGAAAAGAAGAAAATACTGCTTTTCTGCAGTTCCTCCGACTTAATATCACAGCAATATTAATTCAGAGGAACCAAAAAAAGGAGTAATGTAATAAAAAAAAAAATTAAAAAAAATAAAGTCTTGCCAGCGGTCAGGTTAGGAAAACAGACGCTCAATTAATGAGCGTCTGTTTTCCTAGCCCATGGCTGTACACAGGTTAAGAAAATGGACACTCGTAAAACTGAGCATCTGGTTTCCTAACCCCCGCACAGTCACTTTCTCCTGGACACCCAATGCCATACACATGTTAGGGATACATAGTTTATCCCTAGTGCATCCTTTTTAACATGGTGGCTCATTTGCCTATTGCAGTGGTCCCCAACCCAATCGGGTTTTCAGGATATCCACAATGAATATGCATGAGAGAAAATGTGCATGCACCATCTCCATACCATGCAAATTTTCTCGCATGCATATTCATTGTGGATATCCTGAAAACCCGACTGGCTGGTGGGCCCCCAGGACAGGGTTGGAAACCATTGGCCTATTACATCAAGCAAGAGGTGAACAGCAGAGGTGATTGTGCGCACAAAAGAAAAAAATACACAAAATAGTTTTCATACAAAATTAATTAAAGATTTTTTAAAGTGATGGTGAATGATTAGAAGTCCGGTTGGATTTGGGTTTGAATCACAATGACTGGATTGATGACACCATCACTATAGGCAATACTTTGAATTAAAAATCAGTTTCCCTCTTTTTTGACGGTAATTGAAGTATCCCATTATTACTGCACTACCAATTTGGTTAGCTTCCCTAATTTCTCTTAGCATTTCACTGTCAGGCTCACCATCTTGACCAGGTGGACAGTAGTATACTCCTATCACTATACTCTTCCCCAACACACAAGGGATTTCTACCCATAAAGATTCAATTGTGCATTTAGTCTCATGCAGGATGTTTATTCTGTTGGACTCTATGCCATCCCGGACATAAAACGCCACACTGCCTCCTAAATGTTCCTCTCTGTCATTGCGATATAATTTGTACCCCGGTATAGCACTGTCCCATTGGTTATCCTCTTTCCACCATGTCTCTGAGATGCCAATAAAGTCTATGTCATCATTCACTGCTATACATTCTAATTCTCCCATCTTACTTCTTAGACTTCTGGCATTAGCATACAAACATTTCAAAGTTTGTTTTTTGTTTGTATTTTCATTCTGCTTTTTAATTGATAGGGATAAGTTAGAATTTTTTAGCTCAGGTGAGTTTTTAGTTACAGGCACTTGGACTACTTTTCTTATTATTGGAACCTCACTGTCAGGATGCCCTAATTCTAATGCATCATTAGTATCCTTTGAAGATACCTCTCTCTGAACCATGCACTGCTGAGCGACTGTCTGCTTTCCCCTTTGTTCTAGTTAAAAAGCTGCTCTACCTCCTTTTTAAAGGTTAGTGCCAGCAGTCTGGTTCCACCTTGGTTAAGGTGGAGCCCATCCCTTTGGAAGAGACTCCCCCTTCCCCAAAAGGTTCCCCAGTTCCTAAAAAAACTGAATCTCTCTTCCTTGCACCATCATCTCATCCATGCATTGAGACTCTGGAGCTCTGCCTGCCTCTGGTGACCTGCGTGTGGAACAGGGAGTATTTCAGAGAATGCTACCCTGGAGATTCTGGATTTAAGCTTTCTACCTAAGAGTCTAAATTTGGCTTCCAGAACCTCCCTACCACATTTTCCTATGTCGTTGGTGCCCACATGTTCCACGATAGTCGGCTCCTCCCCAGCATTGTCTAAGGTTCCTATCTAGGTGACGCGTGAGGTCCACCACCTTTGCACCATGTAGGCATGTTACGAGGTGATCCTCACGCCCACCAGCCACCCAGCTGTCTACATTCCTAATAACCGAATCACCAACTATGACGGCCTACCTAACCCTTCCCTCCTGGGCAGTAGGCCTTGGGGAAATATCCTCGGTGCGAGAGGACAATGCATCACCTGGAGAGCAGATCCTTGCTACAGGATCCTTTCCTGCTGCACCAGGTTGATGCTCTCCAATCATGAGACCTTCTTTCTCCAAGACAGCAGCATGGACTTGGCTACCATGTCCCTGAAGGTCTCATCTATATACCTCTCTGTCTGCCTCAGCTCCTCCAGGTCTGCCACTCTAGCCTCTAGAGATTGGACTCGTTCTCTGAGAGCCAGGAGCTCTTTGCATCGCTTGCACATGTACAACTTCTCACCGGCGGGTAAAAAATCATACATGTGATACTCGATGCAAAAGACTGGAAAGCTCCCCTCTTGCTGCTGGACTGATGCCTTCATCTCAGATTTGTTCAGTTCCTACTTAAGTTTTAGGTTGCTATGAGAGTAGGAATGTGTCTAATTAATGTCCTTTAAATGTATTAGTGAATTCACTATATGTCTGGTAGTGGCCTACATGGCAATGATCAAACTCTCTCTTCATTCCCCCCCCCTCTCGATACATTATAGTAGTTGTAATAACAGACTGGATTCAAAATACAGGTCTAACAAAAACAATGACAGGAATGCATGGGTTAGACACAGAGGGACCTTAGTGATAGAGTATGGGAGAAGACTACATATCAAGTAAGGCATGTGACGGTACAGAGATACAAATGGACAGATTGGGTTGACCAAATGGTATTTTTCTGCTGACATCATCATTAAGGTCCATATTCAAAAGAATTTAGCTGGCTACCTAAGAAGGTTGCCAGCCACATGAATATTTGGGCACATATCTGTCTCATTTCTAGCTAGCTAATAAGTTAGGAAACTAGAATTTAGCCAGATAAGTTAGGGACATTCCGGAAGTGTAACTGGGGAGAGTTGAGTTAGCTGAATAACTTAGCCAGCTATGTCTGGACTGGCCAAAGGCCTGACCTAAAGTTAACCAGTTATAGTTAGCTGCACTATTGAATATACCTCCAAAGTCAGATAACTTTGCTATATGAACAATGACTGAATATGGACCTCACTATTTCTAAGTTCCTACCGAATTGCTTCATCCTATCCTACCTAACAAACTGCTGTGGCTCCCTCTCACGCTCCAGGCCCTGCAGTAGAAGTGGGGGAAATTTTTCCAGCCATAGGTACTCTGATGCCATGATAGGAATTTTGGGGAGAAAACCTCTCTGGCAGCAACAACAGCACTGGCCCCATGATGGTGGTCGTAGGGAGGAGAGTCTTCTGCTGTGGTATCAGGATGAGTTCCATGATGGAAGGTAGGGGGAAGTGTCTGCTGCTGCTGCTGCTGCTGGCAGCAGGTCTGATCATATGGAGATTGATGGTGACAACATCAGGGATGTCAGCAGCTCAGTTTCATAGTGGTGAAGGTGGCATGTGGAAGTGCTACCAGGGGTAGAAGCAACTCCTGTCTCAGGGTAGAGCTGGGGACATCTGGTGGCATCCTCCTCTTTAGCCATGTGCTTGCTACCACCATCTTCACAGCAAGGCAGGAAACAGGGCGATGAAGGCAGGAAGAAGGGCAATGAAGGATCCCTAGATACCCTAGGTATCCTTTTCATGCAATCATCCAGTTGGTCAAAGAACCTTGCTGCTTTACATGCCATTCCCAATTTTCTTCCAACTCAAGACAAAGATGGCAGCTGGGCATGGCTGTTAGAAGAACTAGGCAGCTGCCTAGAGCACTATGGTCCTGGGAGCCGCAGGAAGACTGGACCGGCTACTGCCTCTCCCTGGCCTCTAAGGGCAGTCCGAGATGAGAAACAGACTCACAGGCAGCCATGGACAGAGTGGAAAAAACTGACGGGCACTAGGATATCTATCTCCATCTTCTCCCCTCCCCACCGTGAGCTGGTGTACAATTTCATGGTCCTTGAGTGTGCAGACGCAGACATACAGCAGAGCAGCACATGCTATATGCTGTGCGTGCCCTCGGGATGACAAGACCAGAGCAGGAGTAGAGCAACACAGGAAGGAGGCCGACCCGGCCGACGCGGAGCCAGCAGAAGGTAGGCTTCCCCTGAGGCACTGGTCGGAGGCTGTGTGGACTACATCCTTCTTCTGACTGCTACTCCAGTTTGCATTGCTTCCCGTCCTTGCTGGGCGCTGCACTGAGGAGGCCTGAAAGCTGGGGGCTGCCGGTAAGCTAGCAGGCCACCTCCTTCCTTCCTGTAGCAAAAACAGACAAACAGAAAATCCCGGGGATGGTTGTGCCGGCACCTCCTTCCATGCCTGCAGCAAAATAAAAAAAAAACAAGAGGGCGGCTCTGCGTGGGACAGCATAGTGATAAGGCATCGCCGACTGCCTCTTCTCTTTGCTGGCCTCTTACAGTGCAGCACAGATGATCTATTATGAAGTAATTAGGCCAAAACCTCAACCAACAAGGGTTCTGTGTTAGTGTTGGTAAAAGAAACCGATTGCAAGCTCATTTGACCTCCACTCTCGGAATTCATACCGCTCTGCAATTCTGAGAGCGAAGCGGGGAGGACCATGTTATCTTTGTTCCATCCAAATTTAGCTCTTGAAAACTATATGAAGATGAAAGAAACGCTGAACCATCTTACACCATTGCTGAGAACTAATGGGAAAAAAAAAATATGTGCTAAGAAAGTGTCTGCCATTTCTTTCATTCTTGGAAGATAATAGAAAAAGACATGGTAGTAACAAGTTCCCAGTCGTTGCTCTGGCATTTCCATTATGCATCAGAATTCGTGGACATTTCACATTTTTCCAGCCTGCGGTAACCACCAAGGCCTCCTTTATACTGCAAACTTGGGAGCTGATTTATCAGGCTTTCTTCCTCAGACACAGAATGGGGAATCAGATTTTTAGTTTATAAAATCTCAAACTCAGTGGAAACATTTAAAAATAACATAGCAACACTATGGAGGAAACTTCTTTCCGCAATTGTCCCACGGTGCAGTGATTTTATATATTTTTTTAAATGTTAAATGAAAACCAAACCTTCCCTTTGTGCCTATCCCTGGACCAAATCCTTCACCAGGATTTAATGGTAATTTAGGGCAGAAGCATAGCCATATTTTTCTATTCCGCTTATAAATTTATATTTCCTACTGTTTCTATGTCATGCCAAACCAAAAATAACACAAAATTAAGAAAAACATCCATACTGAAGGGCCAATGTATAAAAGTGTGCCACGCTTCACAGAAGTTCGTGCACTATTTCCTTTTTAGCATGCGCTAGGTTGCTATATGAAAATAAACTCAGGAGGAAATTTGCATGCATGTTTTACCTGTGGACTTTATTGCATAATGTTTAACTACACCTTCTTGAGGTGCAATTTATTTTTTATGAAATAGCATTTACTAAGTATTTTTCGTATGTAGTTTGTGCAATCATAGCTAATGAGTTGCTTTGCATAATTTTGCATCGCAGTCACTCAGCATTGAATTTGCAGTAAAATGCTTACATGCTAAAATAGCCGTTTGCGGATAAAGTAAATCACACACTAAATAAATGGGCCAACAGCTTGTGCTATCCCATTTGAAATAAGCTAACAGCGATTCTAGCATGTGAACTCACTCCAGAGAATTTAATCACACTTTAATACACTGGCCCTATGTCTTTAAGCAGACCTTGGTAATGATCCACTTAGTTCAGTTCCTGTATTGCTTCCAAAAATGTTCTGCTCAGGTGCTACCGTGCCTTCAGCCCAGATAAATTTACTCCTTAAACATCTGTATCATATTAGTGGTTTGAGTACGTTGTTGTGAATTTTCTGGGCCTCTTCTTCGGCCACCAGCGGGATTGGGTCCACTGACAGTCACTGCATCCTCTCTCTCTTCAGCTGCCATGAGACAGGCTCCATGGCAGCCTGCCGAGTTGCGAGGTGGGTTACAAATCAGTAGCAATGGATGATCATTATTCATCTTCTCGAGTGTGGTGCTTATGTCCCATGTGACAGAGGAAACTCAACCAGTCAACTTGAATGGCCAATTCTACTACTTCCAACATAAGGTTAAAATTGGAAGACATGAATCTAACCCCATCAACCTGACCCGAGGGGACCCCAAGGCTCCTCACTATCCCCAAATACTCTTCAATGTTTACCTACTACCCCTGTGCCAACTCCTCGCTGAACTTGGTCTAACGCACTACATCTACGCGGATAATGTACAAATACTCATCCCAATCACGGACTCCCTGCCTAAAGCACTCAAGACCTGGGACAACTGTCTCACCTCCATCAACAAACTCTTAACTAACCTCAATCTAGCCCTAAACACCACAAAAACAGAACTACTCCTCATCTCTCCAGACCACCACAACCTCCTCCCCCTCTGGCTAGCCCTCCCCTTTCCCCAGCACATCAGGGATTTATGTATCTCTCTCTGGACAGCCACTTGAACTTAAAAAAATGTATCAATAACACCACTAAAGATTGCTTCTACAAACTACAGGTCCTCAAGAAACTTAGACCTCTCCTCCACCACCATGATTTTCGAACTGTCCTCCAAGCCACTGTATTCAGCAAGATTGATTATTGCAATTCCTTATTCTTAGGCCTTCCCGCAATTTCCATAAAAACGTAGCAGCTAGAATCCTCACCAACTCCCTCAGAATAGATCATATTACGTCAATCCTCAGAGATCTCCATTGGCTCCCTATCACCGCCAGAATACATCACAAGACCTTCACAATTATCCAGAAAACATTACATAACCAAAATATTCATTGGTTTAAGGACTCCCTGCACTATCACACTACCAATAGACCAACTAGAGCTGCCTACAAAGGATCCCTATCTTTACCCTCTCACAAACTCACTCATCATATCTCTACTAAAGATCGCGCCTTTTCCATAGTGGGACCTACACTATGGAACTCAATGCCACTCGAACTACGCCAAGAACACTGCACTAAAACTTAAAAAACAAAAACCCTAAAAACTTGGCTATTTAATAGAGCCTATTCATAATAACACTCCCCACCATCTTCTCCCTAAAAAATCATCCTCCCCCTCCCCAAGGAACTCCTCAGACGCTTATCTATTCTACTTTTAGTTAATTGCTTGAACTATAGCCTCAATACAGAATCTTGTATATAGTTATTCCATTTCATGTTACTTTTGTTATTTTATTTATCTATCTAACTGCCCTCTGGACCCTTTATTCTTCTGCTACATTCCCATCTTGTTCCTTTGCATCCCTGTTTCATGTAACTTTATTTTTTCACTTTCTAAAAAATTTTGTATTAACATCGTTAAATGTAAACCGATGTGATATGCAAATGAATGTCGGTATATAAAAGTTTTAAATAAATAAATAACTACCAGTATGTCCATCCTGGAAAACAGATAAAAACTTACTTTCCCGCATGCCTTAAAATGATTAACAGTCTTTGCAACATAATTTCTGAGCCTCTTAAACTGACCACTATAACTTTATGAGCACCTGGAACATTCTGCTATGACTTTATTGTCTTACTGTGATGTTGCTTTTTCACTTCAGGCTATTCCTTACTGTCCATCTCTTTCAGACTAGACCTGTTAATCCGCTACACCTACCAGTCTGGTGACTGCTGTGATGCTTTCTAAAATGCGGTACCCTGCCTTGGGTAATTCCTTATTTAAAAAGATAGGTAAGAAATCCAAATCAATCACTCAATCAAATAAATAAATCTTGTGCTCTGTGCCAATCCTGAGATCATGAAAAGGGCTCATCTACTAAGCATGAAAGATAATTCGATTTTTAAAAGGCAGCTCTTATGTACTCTGCCAACATATGAAAATGCTAAAATCAATCGTATTATTTTTTTTTGCCTCTTGGCTGCTTCAGCTCAGTTTTAAAAAAAAATGTCCTTGTGAAACCTTAGCTTGCCTGCTGTACGGTGGCAAGAATCGGATACTGACTTGAGGAAGGAAAGTGCAGGAGCAACAGGGTTTGTTCCAACTGCTGAATGATTATAATTATGGTGATTAAAATGACATCGTTCTCCCTCCTGCAGGATGGTTTTCCTCTGAGTGTTCTGGGAAAACCATCAAAGCAATGAATCAATACAGATTCCACAGTTACATTTTACCATTTTTTTTTTCAGTTATTCAACAGTCTTATTGCTATACAAATGCACTTCTGATACAAAGGGACTGGTTAACCCCATGGTTTATTGGGGAGACTTCTTCTGAGCCATGCATTTCCAAGTCTGGTCACCTTATGATAATATTTGTTATTTATAGAGCACCGCCATTGTACAGGATTCAATTATAAGTTCATTTGTAAGCTAACTCTAGTTCTGCTCCCAAAAGCTTACAAATTCCCCGAGTGCAGGCAAGTTTGGGGATTTGAGTTAGGGATGTGCAGCCCCCAAATTTTGGTTCAGTTCATTATTTAATTTCAGGGCCTTTTTTTTTTTTTTGTTTTTCAGTTCTTTTAATTTTTTTTTCCCCCGGTTTGCTTTCTTGCCAAACTGAAAAAAAACCAAACATTAAATTAAAAAAACACCCTTAAACCCCTCCCCCCCAAAACTGTACCAATAAAAAAAAAAAAAAAGAAAACTGGCCTCATGTAGCCTTGGAAGCACCCTTCTGCCTTCTACAATTAAACCCAGGTCCTGGGCCTTCCTGCCTGGGCTTCCCTGGACCCAGTTAGGGCCTCCCAGGCCCCTCCCACTTCCACCCATTAAAATATGTTGCGGCGGAGAAACTTTCACCTCAGCCCACAGTTACCCCCTTTCCATGGACCTTGTAGCATCCTTACGGGCAGGAGTATCTCCCACGCTACCTGCCCCGGTTCTAGCAGCTTTAACAATGGCACCGTCTACCTGGTGCTGCAGTGATAGTTGGGCTGGTGCCATTTGTCTCTAAATTATTATTATTTATAAATAGTTATCTGGCTAGTGGTGGCCAGGATGGGGGCATTCTGGGACATTGCTACTTATATGGCTAACTTAGCTGGATAAGTGGTGATATTCAGACTTGTCTGGTTAATTTGGCTGAATAAGTTAGACCTGCCAATGAGCAGGTGTAAAGTTAAGCTAGATAAGCTTACGGGTGGCCTCCCAACACGGATGTGCAGCTGCCGTGAATAACCGGGCGTCTGATGCATCTGTATGGGCAAATGCCCCCACCGCGCCGGGTTTACCGGTCGGGTGCGTGGGGGACCGTCCCTTACCCCTCCCTCCGTGAGGACGATGATGGCGCTGGCATCATGGAGCCGGCGCGCCTTTCTCCCAGCAGCCGGCGCAGCTCTCCCACGCCGATCCTCTTGGCTGGTTCGGCCGCGATGACGTCATCTTAACGCACCCTGACACTGGACCACTGGATTGGTCCGGAGGAGCGGCACAATGATGCTGGGAGGAGGTGACCAGTGGGAAATTTAATACCCACTGGCTCCCCTTTGTTCGGCCTCTTCCTCCTTCGCCCCAACGCAGCGAGATTCCCCGGCAAACCCACCCTTGTGCTAGCCAGAATTAATTGTGAGTTAGCAGCTTATTGTTCATTTGCTAGTCTGTCACGGTGGCAGCAACCAAGTCCAGGAAAGGCTATTGTAACACGAGAGGTATTAGAAGGAAGCAGGGAGGTGCCGGTAAGGAAGAGAGAGGTCTTGGGGCCACCACTCGGCGTTTGGCCACGGATGATGAATGCTAGGCCCGGGGATTGGGCTTTGACGGATCAACGGCCAGGCACGTTTGAGAGGGGCTCCGGTAGGGTCAGCCACGTGGAGGCCTGTCCAGGACCCCTCCGGTGAAGGCGGTCACGCCGCCTGTCAGGGAGCGAGGCCCTCTCAGATCCGCTCGGGCGGAAAGAGCCAGCGATATTGGCACCTACCACTGGACATACCCAAATAACAAAAAAATGACATCTCCTGATGCGGGAAAAACAAAGAAATTCCTTAACCGGACCCTAACATCCATAATGTCTACCTTACACTTATCAGCTATGCTCACTTTGTCGTTTATCTTGTGTAATGCTCAATCAGTACGAAAGAAAGTCCCTGTTTTACTAGATCTTGTTCACGCAAACAAACCAGACTTTTTCTTAATCACTGAATCCTGGCTAACCAATTCTGATATAGTTACTGTAAACAACTTAACCCCCCCTGGTTATACCACTATATCTGAACCTAGAGCACACCGTAGAGGTGGGGGCCTCCTAGCTATCATAAAAACCTCCCTGAAACCAATAAAAAAACAAATAACTTTCTCTGGTTCCTTTGAAATCCTATTAATTACCACAACAATATTAAATATAGGTATTATTTACTGTCCTCCTGGATGTCTCAACTCTGAAATCTCTAATTTCCTAGAAATCATTACAACACTTCCGGTAGATCTAAGTAAAACTATATTACTTGGCGATTTCAACGCGCATATACTCACACCATCTGTGGTTACAAATTCTCTCTTAGACTCTTTTACTGGTTTAGGATGGGAACAACTTATAAAAACTCCAACTCATATTAAAGGCCAAATCTTAGATCTTGTGTTCTGTAACCCACTCTCTTTTATGCCAGTTTTGAAAGACACTAAAGTTATCCCCATCCCCTGGTCAGACCATCACAGAATTCATTTTTCTCTTAGTATAGAACATAGTAAACACACATCTAGGAAACAACCTACAATACTTAAAAGGAAATTCATTAATCAAGATTCATTTGTAGAAGCAGTTATACCAATATTTACCTATCTCCATATCATCAAACATAGAAGATTCAGTGTCAAACTGGAATTTAGCTATTACTTCAACATTAGATTTGATTGCCCCATACAAAAAATATCAAACAAACAATAGGAAACAGAAGTCCAATGCTCCCTGGTACTCAAAACAGTTACGTCATTTAAAAACACACCTTAGAAAACTGGAACGAAAATGGCGACATAAGAAAACAATTGAAGCAAAAAACGCATACCGATGTACCCTCCGACACTATTACAAAGAAGTAAATCAAGCCAAAAAACTGTATTATAGAAACATTATTTCTAAAGCCAATGGAAATCCCAATGCTCTGTTTAATATAGTTAAAACATTAATTACCCCACATAATGAAAACTTCACAGATCATGATACAACATTCTGTAATAAAATTGCCACCCACTTTAAAACAAAAGTAACTAACATTTCCACAGAATTTTCACAACTGCCTTATCCTACCAGTATTAAGAAAGAACCTGATTATCAATGGTCCGAATTCACCCCGGTTTCTGACAGTTCAATTCAAACCA
Organism: Rhinatrema bivittatum; assembly: GCF_901001135.1. Taxonomy (NCBI): domain Eukaryota; kingdom Metazoa; phylum Chordata; class Amphibia; order Gymnophiona; family Rhinatrematidae; genus Rhinatrema; species Rhinatrema bivittatum. Next base: position 27,620,503 of record NC_042632.1, on the reverse strand, counting down.
TAATTAGTAAACAAAAACCTTCAAATTCACCTTATAACCCTTGCTCAGGAGCCTTCTTTAAAGCTATTGGTCATCATGCATACTCCTTTTTAAGCAGTCTAGTTAACCAATCACTAGAAACAGGACAATTTCCACATAATTTGAAAAAAACATCCATCTTACCTATTTTAAAATCAAAGACAAAAAGCACAACCGATCTTAATAACTACAGACCCATTGCCTCACTCACATCATTAGCTAAACTAATAGAATCGACAGTTCTACGCCAACTATCTGATTTTTTATCCGAAAATAATATTCTTCACATCAATCAACATGGCTTCAGAAAGGGACATTCTACAGAAACACTTCTCCTATCCACCTTCGATACATTATTCCGGGCATTTGATTCATACACAGACTACATCATAGTATTCTTAGATATTTCAGCAGCGTTTGATACGGTTGATCACCATATCCTCATTTCAGGTTTACAAGCAATAGGCATTACTGGCACAGTACTAAATTGGTTTTCATCTTTTCTTACAGATCGCCCTCAGCAAGTCAATATCAATCACCAATCTTCTACCCACTACACAATTCCATCTGGCGTTCCCCAAGGATCATCATTATCCCCCATACTATTCAATATATATCTTCTTCCGCTTTGTCATATCCTATCCTCACTCAATTTACAATTTAAAATCTATGCAGACGATATTCAATTTCTCGTCCCCTACAAAACTTCCTGGTTTGATACTCTATCATTAGTCTCACTCTATCTATCTACTATCAATTCTTGGCTATCCCATAACCGTCTGAAACTTAACCCATCAAAAACCGAATTAGTACACTTAACATCTATCTCAAATACTTCCATAGGCCCTCCATCTCACTTTACTTTCAACGGCTCAACTATCCCAATAACTTGTCATGCCATAAATCTAGGTGTAACTATAAATACAGATCTATCCATGAAACAACAAATCTCCTCCCTAACAAAGAAATCATTTTACAAATTACAACTTTTGAAACGACTTCGCCTTCTTCTTTTCTATCATGATTTCAGAACTGTCCTTCAATCCCTTATCTTCTCTGGTTTAGACTATTGTAATGCACTCTACCTAGGTTTACCCGATTCATCAATTCACCCATTACAACTAGTCCAAAATAGTGCAGCTCGCTTATTATCTGGTACCCCTACTCGCAATCATATAACTCCTATTTTACAATCTTTTCACTGGCTACCCATAAAATACAGGATAAAGTACAAAATACTCTCAATCATTCACAGCTTAATCTACAATTCTTCCTCCACCTGGCTATGTACCTTACTTCGTATCTACAAACCGACTCGACATCTAAGATCACTTACTCAAAACCTCCTAGACATTCCATCCCCACGACAGGCCAGATTAGACATAACCAGAAAAAGAGCATTTTCAGTTGCAGGACCATCTCTTTGGAACTCTTTACCCAACCCTCTCCGTCTAATGTCAAACCCTTACCAATTCAAAAAAGCTCTGAAAACTTACTTTTTTCAACATGCATTTAATAACTCCTCTAAGCATACTGTCAACAAATCTGAAGTTCTCACCTCCTCAACCTCATCCACCTAACTCATTTTACCTCAATTTTCACTCAACCTTTTTTTCATTCCCTTCATTTTCTGGGATATATTTATCTGATAACTCACCACTTCTTTCCCCCCTCCCCCTCGACTTTTTGCTCTCCTTTCTGTTTACCATGGCACGCTTCTATTATTATTATTATTATTGTTTCTTTTTTAATTAAGAATTTTTATTTTAAGCTAGTAACTACCTAGCTATTTATCTAAATTTATGTACTTTATTTAATTTAACTTGTATTTTATTTTTCATTTTATTTTAAACTATTGAAAACCGTTTTGATAAAATTTTATTTTAAAAAGCGGTAAATAAATACCTTTAAATAAATAAATAAATAAATAAAATAGGCAATGGTGGCAGGACTCTGCTCCTAAATTAGACTCCTCTGTTAGGGTTCTCTAAATAAATGGCTGTGGCCATTTCATCCCACGTTATGTTTTACATTTTCCTTGTGTGTATAATATTGCGGTGTCCAGCCAGGGGTGGGGTCGAACCATGGGTGTCCGGGTTGCCCAGTTAATCAAGCTAGCTCTAAGTTATCCGGATATATTCAGTGGTATAGCCGTGATGCTGAATATCCTGGGCAAGTTAGCCAGATACGTTTATCCACCTAACTTGTTCAGCTGGATAGTGACTGAATATCGACCTCAGTACACATATTAAAATATTACAAGAAGGCGGCAATTCACAAAAGCCATTTATGAGGATAAATATCAATTTATCTGGGGAAATTGGTCGTGTCGGAAGATTCACCTTCCTTAGACTGGCCAGAAATATGCACAGGGTTCAACGGCATTACAAAGGGACCTTCTCTTGGGCATGTTTAGATCGGGTGGGGGGGGGGGGGGGGAGGGGTAGGAAAATAGTGCGTCCACACTGCTTTTTTTTTTTTTTTTTTTTAAAGTACGCACACTATCTCCCCCCTCTCGGCCGTTTGCACAAAACAGCAGATGCAAAGCCCGTGGGCGGTTGAAAGGCAGGGTCTTTGCCCAAATTTCTGAAAGGAAAAGTTCTCGTGTGGCTTCTCTTTAAAAACCTGGGTAAAACTTGTACGCTAAAAGCACCGGCGTATTTTTTACAACTCAGCAAACTGTTTGATAATTGCCCCCCCCCCAAGCATAGATATATTCACACACACACAAATACCCCCCCAGCATCGATATATTCACACGCATACAAATACCCACACTGGAGACCCGAGCAACGCACAAACTACTTCCATTTCTTTCCAATATCTGTCGCATTTCCTTCTGGGAATGGCCACTTCTGAACACCGAGAAAGGAAACAGGAGAGGCAGGGGGGAGTGCTTCGGTGCCATCAGTTCATCCTCCCGATGATGTGTACATCGCACACAGCAAGGGCAGTGTTACGGAAGGACCCCGCCACCGTGTTTTCATTTGCACAGCAATTATATATATATATTTTTTAAGAAGCAGTTTGACGCTTGCGGTGCTCCAGAGAGCCTTGTGTAATCAGAAACCAGCCACAACAGTCCTGAGAAAACATTAAGGGGCATTCAATTCATTAACGGTCCATAAAAAAATGCAGCCTCTGATTACTCCCTCAAAGAGGAAGAATGATGGGCATAGAGGACGAGCCGGTCCAGAAGAGATTAAGATCTTAAAATCCAGTAAGTGTTGGAATGCTACCAATTAAAAGATAATCAGCATGCCCTACAGATTCTGCTACTGGAGAAGGCTTGTTTTTTTTTTTTATTCTCTGAGTAAAGAAGTAACGAAAACGCTACATTAATCCAATGCACTGTTATAGTGTGCCAGTCTCCTCTCAATTCAAAGCATGCTTGCTGACGATCAATGAGCTCTCTTCTTCACAGAGTAAAGGAAAATGACAAAAACTGGGTCTTGTGCTCTTGCTGAAAACTTTGGATAAAAGTCTACTTTTGCAAATTTTATCCACAGTGGAACATTCACCTCCATTTTGGCCTGTATGCATGTAAAAAAGGGGCAGTCTAAGGGCATTCCAGAGCATGGCCAACAATTCCGCGTGTAAGTTGCTGTTTTAAAAGCCATGCATGCACATTTTCCAAGTTGATTGCGCATTTTTACACCTGCTAATTATCTGGCATAAGTGATATCAAGTATGCTTATCGAGTAGTACTGACTAGGTGGGAGGTCTGGGTGAACTGGGGGTGTTCAAGCTGAAGAACCAGGAAGTTTTCAATGACCTGGAGAAGAACTGGATGAACTGGTGGGCTAATTGGTAAGACTGGTAATTTCTTTGGTGCTCACATGTTTTAAAATTGGTCGACATGCATATAAATCTGGATTTACAGGAGTAAGTCCACCTTGACTTTCACATATAAAATATACATCTGTATATTTTAGAAAAAGGTAGGAAAAATATTTGCATTCAATGCATTATACATATATCATTGCATTACATGAATTCACGTGTAAGCCTACATGTGCGCATATGTTGAGTGGTAGAGATAGGTGGGTTAGAAAATACTATGGTAAAACTATGCATGGCCATATATGCACATATATGCCATCCCATGCATTTGTTTGAAAATTATCCTCTTATTGTGCTAGAATAGATGAGGTTACATTATACTGTAGTCCCTATATTCTTGAGCTATATTATGAATCTTATCATAGAGGATTTCTCATTGCATTGCAGCTTGTATGCATGGACACCATTGCTCAATTTTAAATTTTATTGATTTTTTAAATTAATATTTATATTTCATGTTTCCAAAAAATTGCTCAAGATGAAGAATTTCATAGAAAAGGGGTCCATTGGCTAAGCTGTATTGAGGCTTAAGTGTGCAGTAAACAGTGATTACCATGCAGTAAACATATTAATGCATGGAAAATGTGCACAATTTGAAATTTTTAAGTGTTATCCGCAAAATCAGGTGCAATGAGGAAATTAAAATGATCTGATTTGCAGGCAAATACATGGATATGCATGCAAATTAGGTCATTAATATTGAAATTGAATGCAGACCAAAGAAGGTAGCTTGCCTTAAAATTCACACCTCAAGAGGAGTATCTAACTTTCCCGAGGAGCATCTGGACAGTAATGCAGTCTGTCCCAACCCTCTCCTGGACGTACATCTAACCAGTCGAGTTTCAGGATATCTATAATGAATATGCACAAGATATATTTGCATATATTGGAGACCAAGGTATGCAAATCTATCTCATGCATGTTCACTGTAGCAATTCTGAAAATCTGACTGGTTAGGTGTGCCTCCAGGACAGGGTTGGGACACAGTGCAATAACATGTCCCAATGTTCCAGGCTCCCCCCGGCAGTGTAAAAATTCCTGGAGAATCAAAAGATCCTCTTCTCCCTCTCCTCCTCTGCCACTCCCTGAGGAGGTCAAAGTCATTAAAAGTAAAAATACAAGTTTAAAAGTTGCAATCACGGTCCTACCCCTTAGAGCCAAACCCCATTCCCTTGTACAGTTCAAGTTGGAACTCATTGCCGGAGGATGTAGCAAAGGCAGTTAGCACAGCTGGATTTAAAAACGATGTGGACACAATTCTGGAAAAGTCCATAAATGTTATTAACCATGTAAACCTAGGGAAAGTCAAGGGATTTCCCTGTTTTGTGTCCATGGGATTAAAGCTTTGTACATTTGGCCCTAGAAGAGAAATAATCTGATAACATCACTGAGAAACAGGAATCTGCCGTCTCCCATCTCTTATGGGAGGGTCTCACTGTGGTGTTCTGATCACTATAACATTGACTATAAGAGGATTTTATGACTTTCCACTGATCCAGGTGACTGTGACTTCAACAGAATTATTTAACGTTTCTGTCTGAGAGAAGTCTGGAAACATTCTGTGCAGTCAAAAGAATCTATCTTCATTCACTAGGAATAAATGTCCTCCCATAGTGGACTTCATTTCCTCAAAGTATCCAAAGGAACATATCCTCGAGTAGACCCTTAAGTTCACTTGGGATTTGCACAAATCACATTACATCTAAAAGTAGGCAGTTCACATGCACTGGCCAGAGGATGTTGCATGGCATTCCTGCCTTTGCCAGGTTAAAGGGTGGGGTTTTCCTGGAGCTTCCGGATGATTTCCAAATCTGCCAGCATTCCTCTCTGGCTGAGTTACACAGTGTTTGTTATGCACAGAGAAGGCATTCAATGCATCATAGGCAAAGGAGCTCACATGAAATGCCTTGTGGAGGCAGATACATGCGTTGCTCATGTTTGCATTAAGGCTTGCCAAAATTGCAACCGTGTTGAACCATTAAAGGGCAATTTTCAGCCTGTCCACCCTGTGGGCTTTGCACCAGCTCTTAAAGTGAAAATACATATGCACTTTTGCCTTGAAGCTTGCCGTGGGTCTAAAGTTTGTGCAGTCCCTTGTACCTGCTTTTCTATGGGTATAACTTTGCTGAAAATACAAGCTATGACCTAAACATGCCCCCAGGTACCTCCTCTCAATGAGTCAGCATGTTGTTGAGGGACACGCAAACCTTTAGCCGCTTTGAGGGAAGGCAGTTTTCAGGCAGCAGATTAACGCTTTTTACTGGTGTAAATTGTTTTAAAGATTGTCCTCTTCGAGGTACAGAGTCTCCTCATTGCTATGGAATTCACCTTCGAAGTCAGTAGGAGGATGATGCTAAAGGAAAGGAACCTCTTGGCTCGTTTATAGGCCCTTTTTGCATTGTGTGAGAGCGCCTCTTGTTGAAGGATTGTCCGTACTTCTGTCCATATGTATGTAGTCTGTCTTCCTGTCCAGGTGCCGATTCACAGGCAAGGACGTTTGCCCATAGTCAAGCAGCAGTGCATGTGGCAGGTCAGGCAACGGAGCAGGGCAGGAAGTTTTTGCTACCGCTGTCCTCCATTCTCTGATCCTGGGGCAATTTGAGCGGGGGAGCAGGAGGAAATGCACCACTGTGCACTGCTTCAAGCAGGCACTTTTCAACTTGCATTTTTTTTTAAACAGTGATTCTGCAGAAGAGAAAACTGGTCCGAGTGGGAACCAGGAGGATTTCAAGCAGAGTCTCTGATTCTTGAATCTTAAAACAAATGATATCAGCAATGGCCAGAAAATGTCATTAAATTGACTGTGTTGGCGTCGTTTCATTTATAAGGTTAGAATTCATGTACTGAAACTAGTTACAATGCCCCGGTTTTTGGATGGATATATTCATTCTCCTGTTTCTTTTCTGCATCCTGGAACCAAGGCTTCTAGACCAGGGATAGGTAACCCTTGTACTCGAATGCCACAAGCTGGTCGGGTTTTTCAAGACATCCACACTGAATATTCATCAGATGCATTTGCATGCAGTGTTCCAGACATTCCTTAGAAAGCACTGCCTGCTGTTTCCGGTTAGACATCACTGTCTACCGGCATTGACTCAGATCCAGCAGGATGTTTTAGTTTATGCTGCTCATGGAAGCTCCGTATGTGGAAATCGACTTGCCTCGAGGTAGACATGTGCATAAAGCTTCCCACTTGGCCCATTTCTGCCAGGATCAGAGAAGTAATCTCTACAGGTTTCTTTCATTTCCTGCCAATGGTAAAACTCCTTGGCAATGGTAGGCAGTACGCAATGTGCCGACTTCATCAATGGGTTTTCCCCTCACACACTGCAAAGGGGGGGGGGGGCATCCACTAATAAAATGAGTAAGGATGTGCAAACAGTAAAATTTTAATTTTGTGAATATTTTTTAGGAATATTCCGCAAAAATGGTCACCACAGACTTTAAATGTATTTAAAGTATTGAGAAAGAAAAATATAGAATGCCTGGCGGCTGTGACTCTGAGCATACCAAGCATGTACAAAGAACATAAACCATTAATATGAACAAACCCCCCTTAAATCTTTTCCCTCCCCCCATACAAAAGAAATTCTTAGTAACCGACTGTCAGATATACAACAGAGAGTAATCAATAGGTATTCAAAGCCATACTTGTAGCTCTTGGTGGTAAGGAAGTTATATAAGGCATCCAAATGGCCAGCGTTTTCTTTTTTCCTCTAGGCGAGCTCTTCTCTCCAATCAACAGATCCAGGAGTTACAGACCGAGGACCACATTGCTCCAGAACATGAAAGGGTTCCATCTCTTGTCTCCAGTAATGAACAATCGCTGTCTTGGCCACAAGGAAATCTTTGGAAATCCACGTCCTGTAGCACTGTGCGATGTGGGCCCAAAGACATGGGGGTAGATTTTCAAAGCAGTGCGCGGCCATCCATGTTCACATGGCTCCCGGCACGCACATATTATAAAATTGTATGACTGCGCGCACATGCTTACCGGATTTTAAAATCCGCGCACGGGGGAGGGCAAATTTTCATAAAATACGTGTGGCAATGCAATCGGGCCTTCCCCAGTTCCTTCCCAGTCCCCTCCCAATCCACTCCAATTAAGGAGTGGCCTGGGAGGGATCTTCCCTACCTCCTACCTACACTTCCTCCCTCTTTCCCTCTCCTCCCCACCCCCTAAACCTAACCTACCTTTCAGTAAATTTTTTAATTTTATTACTTACTGCTCCTCCAGAGCAGAAGCAAGTTACGCGTGCCGGCCAGCTGCCGGCGCGGGCTTCCCCGGAACAGCAGCTAATGGACTCTGTCCCGGCCGGCCTCCATCCCACCCCTTCCTGCCCAGACCATGCCCCCAGCCTGCCCCTTTTTAAGGGCCCAGCGCTTGTACGCGTATCAGGACTTACGTGCATGGCTGGGTCCTTTTGAAAAATTCGCCCGATAACGTCCAAAAACTGCAATTTGAGCAACAAAAGGTAACTTTATAGACAGAACACATTCAATATATTGGTAGATGTACTTCCAAAATACTTGTGTTAATATGCAAGGCCAGAAAGAATGGGCTTGTGTACCGGAGGGTTCACCTCAGACTTTAATGGGAGAATTTCCACATGCAAGTTGGAGAATGGTAAAATTCACCACTGCTGCATCTTGTCACCAGTTTTTACCTTCCATCAAAACTTTCCTTTTTCTCTTGACTATCTTTACTCTCCCTCATTCTGTATTTTCCTTCCTTTTTCTTGTATAGTCTCCTGCACAAACTTGCTTTCTCTTTTTACCAGAGTCAATCTTCCATGCTTTCCTTTCTCTACACATCATCACTCCCCACCGCCGCTGATAGAAGAAGCAGGTACAGTCCTGTTGTGTTGTGTGGTGTGTCCAGAGATTAGGGAGGTGTGATGGCTTGTTTGGCCTGACAGCATATTCTAGTTCAGTTTAATTCTGGTTGCACATGTAACCCCTGGGTTGATAATCCAGGATAAGGTCCCAGGACCCACACCTCAAACTCAGTCTCTTAAAGGTTAAATCTTCCCAAGCTGCTAATTCAACTGAGTATCCATGATTCCCTGATTGAAGAGAAGAATTTCTAGGCCCTGTGCATTGCAATTAATTAAATTCAACTATACATTTCTTGTATACAGCACTAATGACCATTTAAGTATAGACAGGAGCAGTAATTATGCTGGAAGCTGATATGGTTTTCAACATAACGTTTACTGATGAATAGTTCAGTTGATGAAAGTTCTTTTCAGTTCACATCCTCAGAAAACGATGTCCAAAATCCTCTTATAATAAATGTGTGACCCTTATTCAGTAATTCTCCTGTCCAATCAGGTGGTGGGGTTCGTCCCTCACAAATGGTAACTAAATTCTTTATAGTCAGTTTCGTTGGGTTTCATGACAAAATTCAAATTCTCCTCTCTCTCCTATAGCTCTTCTCCTCTCATCCATTCTGCTGATTGTACTGGAGTGGTACCAGGTTTTACTCCTTTTCTCCTGTATCTCAACTGAGATGCAAGTGAACCTCAAAGTGGATCCATGTTATCTCTCCTGTCTCCTCTTTGCACCCAGATCTCAACCCTAGTTACCCCAGATGCCTTTCTCCTTAAAAAGAGGCAAAACCAGGAGACAGCCATGGGCATGCTATCCCTGGAAGGGTCAACTCAAAATTCCACAAACAAAATAGTGGCAAAAGTTTACATAACATGGGGGCAACATCATTTTCCGTCTTCCATATGGAGGAGCTACAAACCCATACTAAACATTCTGTGCCCTCCCATTATTACCTGGAACATTCCTTGGAGAAGAGATCCATTGAAATCTTTACACATAGATACACCAGGTAATATGAGAGTAATCCAAACAGAAATGTCTCAGTTTAGGGAATAACACCACATGTCCAACACCTGTGGTATCAGGATATTACCTTATGTGCAAAAGGCATTTTATTCTATTTACTGGAAAATTTGTATTCCACAAAATGGAATAAAATATTGCTCAGTGCAGCTCACAGGATAAACTCTATAACATTATAAAACACACAACAAACCTACAAACAGGCTAACATATCTTTCCTGCAAGATCCAAAACATCTTTTTTTTCACTGCAACATGCCTAATTGCCAAAACCCTAGCAGATAGCTTCTCAAGCTCTTTGGCTTGGATATTTTCCACCTGTGTGATAGCATTCAGGTTCTGCTTGCCCTATCTAACTGAATATTTGCTTCCATGACCATTCCCAGGATCCTGTAACCTTGGCAGCTTCTGCTTCTCTAACTGCTGTCTTATTGCTATATTTCTCTCTCAGTTCAATTATCCACCCTTGACCTGCCAGGTCATATCTCATATTGTTAAAGATGGTATAGAAATGTCTTAAATAAAAATAAATAAAATAAAATATCTCCCTATAACTACATCTCTCAGAAGTTTTTGCTTAAAGCCACCTTCTTTCCTTCCTCGCTTTCCTTGTACTCTCTAGTGTCCGGATGCTATAATCTCAGGGAAGGGATGCGTACTTCCATACAGGAGGAAAGAGGCAGTGGGGTCAATTTGTGTTGGATAGGAAGCACTGAAGAAAGAATTATTTTCCCCTTCTAGTTTCCATCGACTCACCTACTGGTTCTCTGTTGTGGGCAGAGTAGGCCATGCCCAAAAGAATTAAGACTCAGATAGGGAATAAGAATTGCTCTCTTCTAGGGGGATGGGTAGGGCAGAGTTTCTCTTTCCACCTTCTTCAGGCAGTACTATTCTTTCCCAGGATGGATTCACATAACTCTCTGAAGGTCAGGAAAGAGGGGATTGAGTACCTCTCTTTGTCTAGCAGGGCTAGTTGGGTTTGGGAAGGATGAGAAAAAGATGATTCTTCTCATGTCCCCCACACACTGGAGCTGAAACTATCAAGATGTAGATTTGATTCCCATTCCCTGGAAGCCTTCCTTTGAGTTTCAGTAAAACTAGAATTTTAAAAGCAGCATCCAGTATGAGGAGCCTAATCCCCTTGCACCGGCCCTGGATTTGCACAAACTGCTTTTGGCACTGGGTTTTGTTTTTTTTTTTTCATAATACCCTTTCAAAAATAAATTTCTAAACAATGTTTCAGAATAATTTGTAAAACCAAAAAGATTTTTTGAAACATCCAGAAATAGCAATGTTTTAATTTATTTTAGTAGGCCTAATTCAAAGGCAGTAATAACTTGTGATGTAAGGTAAAAGCATTACTATTTCCATGCTATATTATAAATAGGTCTTCTGATTTTAGGTGTTCACAAATTGTAAATTTAGGTGCTTATTTTTAAGCTAATAAGGGTTTTTTTTGTAGGTACCAAAAATTGGTATTTATCAGTGTTTTTGCAGCACATGTACTAATGTTGGATATCTTTTCCAACTGAATTGCATACATTTATGCAGCTGAGGAATCATTAGCATGGAAAAGGTAGAAAAGGATCCAGGACAGGGAAAGGATGGGTGAGAGAATACTGGAGGAAGTGGAGTTTTTCCAATGTATATCTAATAAACCCCCTATTTATTTATTTCCTTGCACCTGATGTTTTATCGGAAGCCCTAATTATAAAGGAAAATAAGGAGGCCTGAAATGGACTACCAGTGAAGGTGGTGGCAGCTAGTACTTGTTGTGTTGATGGATGAGGATGTGGACCCTTTGCCCGAGGGAGAGTTGGCGCTACCTGAGAGGGCGAACCCCCGCACGTCCCCACCGTCGGAAGGCGAGGCCAAGCTGACGCAGGGGCCGGCTGGAGTTTCGCCAATACCAGCCCTGTTCCCCGTGGGTTGAGCCTTTGGGTGCATAGGGCCGGCTGGTCTTAGGTGGGCCCCTGTGAAGATGGTGGATTCACAGCCGGAAGAGTCATCCGAAGTCAGTCTAGGATCAGAAGCCAGAGGATCGCCGATAGCCAGTCCGGAGTCAGAAGCAAGAGAGTCACCGATAGCTAGTCTGAGGTCGAAGCTAGAAGAATCACCGAAAGCCAGTCCGAGGTCAGAAGCCAGAAGATCCGTCCGTTGGAACCAAAGGATGGGAGCTGGAGCAGGAACAGGACTCGGAAGGCAGGAACAGGACGCAAGACACCAACGCAGATCAGAAGACTCCACCAAGTGAAGCAGATTCATTGTCAAGTCGAGGAACAGGAAGAGGAGGCTCCAATAAATAGTTCCTGGCTCCTGATGTCATCCAGGAGGCTGAGCTGCATCAATTGGTGTTGGGCCTTTAAGAAGGCTTAGAAGGCACAGCTGCGCACCTAGGGAGGGCCCTGCCCGATGTGGGCTGCTGGGAGAGGAAGCCTGCGGCCTGGTGCCGTGAAGGGGGTCTAGGAATTGTCCTGGCCGCTGCAGAGTGCGGCATAGATCCTGCAGCAGGAGTGGAGGAGGCCTGAGGTTTGCGGCGGGAGCGACTCCCTGCCGCCGCCCGGAGCGGAGGTAAGGCGGGCCGGCCGCGGCCACCCGTGACGTCTAACAGTAATTTAATAGATTGGAATGTTAGTTAGGAATTGTGGACCCTTGGCCCGAGGTGGGGTTGTTGCTACCTGAAGGGTTGGGCCCCACAGGTCCCCACCATCAGGAGGAAAGGCTGGGACTTCACCTGTACTGACCCTCATTCCCTGCAGGTTGAGCCCTTGGGTGCCGGGGCCGGAAGGACTTAGGAGCACTTCTGTGTGGCTGGTCCCGGAGAGGGTAGGCGAGTGGGTGCAGGGAGTGTCAGAGAAGATAGGCCCATTTCAAGACAGGAGCTCTCTTGGAGGGAGGAGAGAGGAGGAAAAAGAGGGAGTTTGGAATTATTAGAAAGGGAATGGTGAATAAAACGGAAAATGTCATAACGCCTCTGTATCGCTCCATGGTGAGACCGCACCTTGAATACTGTGTACAATTCTGGTCGCCGCATCTCAAAAAAGATATAATTGCGATGGAGAAGGTACAGAGAAGGGCTACCAAAATGATAAGGGGAATGGAACAGCTCCCCTATTAGGAAAGACTAAAGAGGTTAGGACTTTTCAGCTTGGAGAAGAGACGACTGAGGGGGGATATGATAGAGGTGTTTAAAATCATGAGAGGACTAGAACGGGTAGATGTGAAACGGTTATTTACTCTTTCGGATAGTAGAAAGACTAGGGGGCACTCCATGAAATTAGCATGGGGCACATTTAAAACTAATCGGCGAAAGTTCTTTTTCACTCAACGCACAATTAAACTCTGGAATTTGTTGCCAGAGGATGTGGTTAGTTCAGTTAGTATAGCTGTGTTTAAAAAAGGATTGGATAAGTTCTTGGAGGAGAAGTCCATTACCTGCTATTAATTAAGTTGACTTAGAAAATAGCCACTGCTATTACTAGCCAGAGTAACATGAAATAGACTTAGTTTTTGGGTACTTTGCAGGATCTTATGGCCTGGATTGGCCATTGTTGGAAACAGGATGCTGGGCTTGATGGACACTTGGTCTGACCCAGTATGGTATGTTCTTATGTAAGGCCACTGCAGTTCTAAAGGGAGTGGAGCAGGACCTCGTGAGAGTGGCCTCGGGATGAGGAGGTGCAGGTGCAGAGACACGAACTATAGTATGCCGAGTAAGGACTAGAATGGGAAACCCGCTGAAGCTGTCCAGAAAGTAGCAGAGCAGGGAAGTATCCCGAGGAACGGGGTGCCGAAACACAGTTTGATGGAGTACTGCACTGAGTCCAATCCTGAAGAGAACAGGCACTGTAGAATTCCACAGGGAGAAGTACCATAGGGTCCCAAGGAGCAGAGGACACTGTGGAAGGGACTCACAATTAAGATTGAGCTGAGCCTGGCCCAGAGGAGCAGGAAGCTCTAGAGAGAGTCCAGGTGAGGTAGTGCTGAGCCAGGACCCATAGAGCGGGAAGCGCTGAGAGAAAGTCTGGGTGAAGTAGTGCTGAGCCAGGACCTGCAGAGTGGGAAGTGCAGAGGCAGGAACCCGGAAGGAGAAGCGCAGAGATCCGAAGGCAGGAACAATCGGTCCGAGGAACAGGAACTGGCACTAAGGAGGAGCCAAGTCGGTTAGTGGTGGCTGGAGGTGAAGCTTAAGTACTCTGGGCCAGGGATGTTATCAGTCTGGGACGAGCCTGGAGTTCCTACCATTGGCCATTTAAAGGGTGGACAGATGGTGCGTGCGCGCACGCCTAGAGAGGCCCAGGATCAGAATGCCGGTCGGTGGTATGCCAGCCGCCATGTGGAGTGCAGGGAGCCAGAAGGAACGCGGTGGCAGCGGCTGGCCACCGCTGCGAGAGTACCAGAGGTAGAGAACCAAGCGTGACATGACGTGAGTTGAGCCTGCCGCAGGTGGCCGCGGCTGACGGTCATAACAGTTACACTTTAATAAAAGCATTTGACCTAATAGGTCCTAAGCATGCTGGGGATTGATATGATGTGGAGTGTTCGGGAAAGGGTTCAGAGATGAGAGTAGCTGGATGTTGGGTTTAGTTTGGGAATTTATATGCTCATCTATGAAAAGTGGAAGAATCTCAACTGGGCATGCTGGATAGATCTGACAGTTGCTTAGGAAAATAAGAACGTAAGAAATTGCCGTGCTGGGTCAGACCAAGGGACCATCAATCCCAGCATCCTGTTTCCAACAGACGCCAAACCAGGCCACAAGAACCTGGCAATTACCCAAACACTAAGAAGATCCCATGCTACTGATGCAATAGCAGTGGCTATTCCCTAAGTAAACTTGATTAATAGCCGTTAATGGACTTCTCCTCCAAGAACTTATCCAAACCTTTTTTGAACCCAGCTACACTAACTGCACTAACCACATCCTCTGGCAACAAATTCCAGAGCTTAATTGTGCGTTGAGTGAAAAAGAACTTCCTCCGATTAGTTTTAAATGTGTTACTTGCTAACTTCATGGAATGTCCCCTAGTCCTTCTATTATTTGAAAGTGTAAATAACCGATTCACATCTTCTCGTTCAAGACCTCTCATGATCTTAAAGACCTCTATCATATCCCCCCTCAGCCGTCTCATGAGAACATAAGAAATTGCCATGCTGGGTAAGACCAAGGGTTTTGATTGTTAATATTATGACTCTTAACATAAGGCTTGGGGGTAACCCTCACAGAGGAATAGTTACTGCCCTTAATAGAAACATGGGGGGTATCCTGCACAGAGAAACAGTTACTACGATAAGAAAATTGCTGGACAGACTAGATGGACCATATACCACACTCTACAATGGGATTAGAGCAAAGTGGTTTATAAGTCACATACATAATAATAAAACATAAAACCAAGGAGGGTATATAAAATTATACTATGTCAACCTAATCTTACTCTGCTGTCATTTACTATGTTACCATCATGTATGACAAGGGATATGCAGCAGTGACATCACTAATAAAGAAATTGGCTTTCTCCAAATGAACTGAATTGTATTATTGAAGTGTTGCAGAAAGTTATGAAAATGACAAATAATATTCATGGTAATTGTACTATGATGTTGCCTTCAGCATCACAGAAAATTAAAACTCACTTTTAGTCTTGCTTAACCTGTCGATTGCACTTGACAGATTAAATCATGGCCTGTTACTTCAGCATTTAAAGTGAATTGTCAATGAAGGAACAGCTTTAAAATGGTTTGAGTCTTTCCTTACCAATAGAACTTATACTATGGCATTAGATACGTTTTATTCATCAGTTAGATCTATTTCATGTGGAGTTCCCCAAGGATCAAAGCTGACTACTGTAACACAGTATCAGCTACAGCATTCCCAGATTGTTAAAAGTTCTAATCTATGAGACCATCTCAAAGAAATCAACCTGAAGCAACACATATCTATAAAAGTAAGAGAAGGCTACGCAAAACTTATGGTACTCAGAAGATTGAAACCATTACTCACACCTGCCCACTTCAGAACAGTATTGCAAACACTTATCTTTTCTAGCACTGACTACTGCAACGCACTCTTACTAGGACTCCCAAGCACATCGATAAGACCACTCCAGATACTTCAAAATACTGCAGCCAGAATACTGACGGGAAAAAAGAGGAGGGACCATATAACCGAAACTCTAGCAGACTTACATTGGTTACCCATCGAATACAGGATAAAATACAAAGCCTTGTGCACCATACACAAACTAATATGTGATAAAGAAGCAGACTGGCTAAACACAGCCTTACGAGTACACGTTCCACAAAGAAACCTCCACTCAGCAAACAAAGCACTACTAACAATCCCTTCAGTAAAGTCAGCAAAATTAACCCAAGTGAGAGAAAGGGCTTTATCATTGGCTGGGCCCATACTATGGAACACGATGCCACCCGAACTCAGATTACAGAATAATCTCAAAACTTTTAAGAAAAATCTAAAAACATGGCTCTTTAAAAAAGCCTTCACTAAAGAGTGTGGAGGGTAGAGAATGAAAGTACAGGGTAATGCAGATGAGAATGAATTTACTCAATCCTACATTTAAGAAGTAATATCTCAAAGAGATAGTAACTCAATAACATACCTGGACTTGACCAACATTACTCAAATAATGATTTTATTTATGAAATTGTAACCGAACTTTATTGGCACCTGTTAGAATGTACGATATCCTACATTTACTTACCTTAGTCTATGTGCCTATTTCTAAACCGTTGCGATGGTATATAACTTAGCGACGGTATAGAAAAGTCTTTAAATAAATAAATAAACAAACCAGTTCTGGAGAAGCTCCACTGGTTGCCGGTTCTTTGGAGAGTTTTAAAATGTTTTCCATCACTTTCAAGTGTTTTAATCATCCTGCCCTTCTAATATCTTGTTGACTTGGTGACACACTATGTCACAGTATGACATTATGGTCATCCCAGCAGGGGTTAGTGCAGATTCCCCCACCATCCTGAAGGAAAAGTCCATAAACAGTTAAGAGCCAGGTGGACTTGGAAAAGCCAGCGCTTATCCCTGAGAAACAGATCAACTATTGAGGATCTGCCTGGTACTTATGACCTGGACTGACCTCTGTCAGGTGAACCTTGGTCTGACCCAGCATGGCACTTCTTGGATTCTTATCAGTTAAGCTGGAGACTACTTGTACTGCTGTTATCTCTTTGGCTCCAACCTTGTGGAACGCTGTCCAACTAGAAATTCGATCTGAGCTCCACGTTTTGTCTTTTTTTAAAAAAAAAAAAAAGTGAAGGCCTGCTTGTTCGCACAAACCTTCCCTACGCAGCAAATCTTTATGCAGAGTTGTTAGCTTGTGAGATTCCTGTCTGCCAATACGGATTTGTTTGTGCTGTAATCTCTGTTCCGGGTTATCTGCTAGTTACTTCACAGTATCAAGTTTATTTCTTTTATTGTACTACACTTTGGGATGTCAGTGCAAAGTGGAATTCAAACGTGAAATAATACATAAATAGACATCGAAGGCAGCTGTGTGTACTGCAAACCTGGGCAGGAGGATGTGTGCCACTTTTCGGCCATTGCTGCTGTGCTCTTCCGCCTCTTCTCTGCTTCCATTTAGTGCTGCAGGCACAGCGCAAGGCCCCTACCTCCTATAGCCCTCACTTTGGTTCCCTGCCTGTGGGTGTACGCAGAAGACAAAGCCAATGGGAGGAGAGAAGAGCCGGGTGGGGCAGCAGATATCAGAGAATTTCACCAGGGCACAGGGGGAACCCTGAGCAGCCAAGAGGAAGAGACACACAATGTGAATGTGCTGAACAAACAAGCAGACTGCTAGTTTATTATGTACTTAGAGGCAGGAGAGCCTGAAGTTCAATACGTAGGTGGATGGGCTAGAGGAAAGGTCCCTGCACCGTAGTTAGGGAAAACCTCCCCAGTGAAGAGGCTGGGAGGCACAGGCAGTAACAGGACTAAGAGGGATATCTTAACCGAGGTAGGGTGGGTGGTATCTGACCTTCCCTACCAGTATCCGGCCAGAGCACCAGCACTGAACCAGCAACCCCAGGGCTGAGGGGGAAAGTGCAGCACTGAGAAACTGAAGGGCCCTGTGTTTGGGGTAGGGGGGGGGGGATAATGAGACCTAAAATTGTGAGTAAGCAGACCTGGCTGCATCCCTGCTGTTTGAAAGCTGTATATAAATATAAAATAAAAGTGTGTCGGACCCTCTCTGTGTGAACCCTATTTTGTTACATGCTGACACTAAACCCACGACCTCAGAGGTAGGAAGGGGATAGGAGCCCAAATGTGGAGCAGGACTCACTCTATAAAAAATCCCAGAGTCAATCAGTGAATCTTTTTTTTTCTTCAACATATAATGGACTATAAAACTGAATGATTTTTTTTGGAAGACTCTATCATTTTACTAAGCCTTTCATGTCAGGGTAATTGGTTACAATAATGAGGGAACATTGTACTGGGAGTTTTGTATTGTCAAATAGTCTTGCTTTCCCCTTTTGTGTTTCGGAAGCAAAGGAGTCTCATCAGCTTTGTACAGGAAGTCATAAAAAGGAAAAAGCAATGGTGTTTATTACAGTGCCAAGATTGCATAGCCTTTAGACTGCAGAAGCACTTGCGTCTATCAAATTACGTTTTCTTAAAAGTTTGCCAAGGCAACTTACAAATGAAAGTACTTTTATTACATAGGAGAAGCCCGGGCACTGCTGTTAAATAATGGTTAATTGATAATAACGTAATAATTATACAAGAGAGTTCACTTTCACTACATCCCGGGGGGCTCTGTGCAAGCCCTGGGGAGCAGCAGGAAATGGAAGAACAGAGCAAAGTTTCAATTCTCCTATCGTACAGAGGGAAAGAGACAAAGCGAGAAGTGTGAACCCAGGGAGTCCAGTTACTTGCTTCCATTTGTGCAGAGCTAAGTGGTAATGCCCTTCAGTTTAGAAAGCCGCACTTGGTTTAAATGCAAAATAACGCACCCCTGCTTTTTACCTCCTATGTCTGATTCACAACAATAGGCTTTAGCAAAAATCCCCATCATGCTTGCTGTCTGCAAAAGCTGCCAACTGGCTCCATTATTTGGGGACAGGCTGATCTAATTCTCTAGTCGCCCATGCATGTAGCTCTAAGAAGATCAGGGCTGCATGTCCAGATGTGTGGTGGAAAAAAAAAAAATTAGGACCAGATCATCATGTCCTGAAGTAATGAAATGAGTTGGCCACCCTTGCTGTGGAGGGGAGGGGGGCGGGCTGTCACTCCTGCCTCATGCGATTAAAGGAACAAACGTAAAGAAAAGAGTGGCCTTACTGATATTTTGTACCAGCACAAGCTACAAAATAATTTACAATGGTTTGTTTTTTTTTCATTCTGCAAAATTCCCGAGCTGTGGTAATAAATGAGTATCTGGAGATCTTTCACCCATGCCATTTTTCCCTGAAAAATATATTTGGAGTCCTGCAGACATAAATTCCTCTACAGAAATTCTTTTGCACGTCTCTGATTTCTGCAGATTAGTTGTCACAGTCTTTGGAACCCCATTTCTTCTACTTATCCAAGACGGATTTTCTTAAATGCACCTCTCCCTTTTATAAAATACCCTGCCCAGAGACCAGTACGAGGACACCACTGTGAGCCAAAAAACAGAATCCCTGAGGAAGCCATGAACATAAGACATGTTTCATCCAGCAGCAGATTTATTAGTCTATTAACAGGCCTTTGAACCTTGGATCAGTGTTACAGAAATTCTTCTTGTCCTCAGACTGCTTTGGTTAGAGGGTTTGTGGGGGAAAGCTGTTTCAAACATGATCCTCAGGGAAAAGGGCGTAGATGAAAAATAGCGGATCTCCTTTCCAAGAAAAACCCAAAGCAAGTGGGCATTATATTCCTTTCAGTGCAAAGCATCTGTAAACCACCTGCCTCAACATCCCACCTAAAGGGGTGAGCGTGGTGCTTGCTAGTGTCTTGGGAGCAAAGATAAGCTAGATACGGTATCGCAGTGTAAAGCTAACAATGTACAGCAGTGTGTGTATTGCTATTCCTCCTGGTGACATAGCACGCTGACAATGATGAAGCGCCATGGCTATTTCCAGCCTTGACTGTATTCCCACGTCAGTGGCAATTCTACTTCATCTTAGTGCTGGAAATCATGTGTCACATCACCTGCTTATAAGTGCTGGCTGTGCATCCGTTTCTGAAATGCTCTGCCTCTTCAACACTTTATAACCCTGTTTGAACATAAACAGCTACATTTTCAAAGGCTTACACGTGCAAAAAAAAAAAAAAAAAGCACATACACGCACGTATGCGACACATTCACGTGCAATTCATATTTTATAAATGCGTAATGTACTTGCTTACATGAGCCTTCCCATATAAAAGTATGTTCGAAAAAAGGGGGCGTGTTAGCGGCGTGGTTAGTACATATACACTTAGGGGTAGATTTTAAAAGAAGCGCGTGTGCATCCATGTGCACGCACACATGGACGCGCTGATTTTATAACATGCGCGCATGCTATAAAATCCGGGGTCTGCGCACCCATGCGTGCCGGATTTTATAATCCATGCACACACGTGTGGGTGGCGCGCACAAGGGGGAGGATACTTATGTAATTTCCGCGTGGCGACGTATCCCGGCCTTCCCCAGTTCCCTCCCGGTCTGCTCCAATTAAGGTGCAGACCAGGAGAGAACTTCCCTACCCCCCTACCTAACCTCCCTTCCCCTCTCTACCCCTCTCTACCCCTTAAACCTACCTTACCTGCCGGCGCACGCTTCCCCGGCACAGCAGCATATGGCCGTTGTACTGGCCGTCTCCAGCCCCACCCCCTTGGACTGCCCCTTTATCTGGGTCCGGCACTTCGGTGCATAAGGGGGGGGTTACACGCGTGGCTGGCCTCCTTTGAAAATGTGCGTGGCGTGCGCAAGGCCCGGCCACGCGCGTAACCCCTGTTTTTTACGCGTGCAAATGATTTATAATCTGCCCGTCAATGAGCTATTTTAAAAGTGACTTAAATGCGAATGTCATCCAAACTATGCGAGTACAATTACTACTGCTCATTTACGCATACAACTTCAAACATTCATGTGGTGTCGCCACTTGGTGTTTGGCGTGCTGGCTTCTCTGAGTGAGTGAGGGGGTGGCATGGAGTGCCCCTGTGACAGACAGGGCTATACTTGGGGTTAATTGGGACAGATTGGGTTATACTGAGGGGGTGGGAGTGAGTGTATCTGGGACATATAGCACCATACTGGGGAGAGGGAGTCAGTGGTGGAGAATCCGTATTCGAAATGACTCTAATGGGTTTATGGAATTCATGTCACAATGGCTGAGGAGGCAGAGAGATCAGAGGAGGTACCCCTTATAGAGAGTATACAGGACTAATGGGCAGTTTTCGGATCTGCCAGAGCAAGTCTTGCGCAGGCTCAGATTGAACAAGAAAACCATTCTGTACCTATGCCAACAGCTAGAGCAGGACCTGCACCTTTTTCACCTGCAGAGGCAATACTTTTCCAAAATTCATCAAGGTCATAAGCATCCTGGCATTTTTAGCCATCGGCACCTTTCAGATATCTCTAGAGGTCATGGCTGGAATAAACCAGTCTGCCATCTCCATGTGTACAGAGCAGTTCCTGGCAGCATTTCTCAGGAAAATTTACCAATATATATTGTTTCCTTGGAGCAGACAGCAACAATAAATAATGACTGCGTTCTACAACGCTTCCCCTCTGTCCCCAGTCTTCTATAAGGGCACCAGGGTGAGACGAGGCAACCGATTGCAACCACAAGGGCTTCTACTCCCTCCATATGCAGGTAGTCTCTCATACCAAGGGCATCATATTGGATATCATGCCCAGGTTTCTGGGATCCAGTCACAATGCCTGCATCCTCCTGCAGTCAGGAATTCATGGCCACTTTCAAGGAGGCACATCTCCGGGGGCTGGTTTTTAGGTAGGAATGCTCTTACCACTACTACCACACTGTAAACAGCCTCTTCTTATGGTCTTCCTCATATCTAGGTGGAATTAGAACACTGGCCCAGGAGGACCACTCCAACCTCAATCAGGGAGCTACACCCCTGCTCAACACTAAAGGCCATCTAACTATGCTTTTCCCTGTGTTCTCCCTTTCAGATGACAGAGGATATCGATTCAAAATTTGTCTCATGATCCTGCTTGCTAACTCACAGACCACAACAGGCCCACCGGTAGATCAGGGCAGTCATCAAGAGAACCCTCAGTCTACTCAAAATGTGTTTCTGCCACCTGGATAGATCTGGAGGAGGCCTTCTCTACCCTTCCCAAAGTCTGTGAGATCTTCTAGCTTACTGAATGCATCATAACCTAGTCAAAACCAGAGATGTGCCTCCTCCAGAGGGACTAGAAGATCATCTAGATTAAGAGGAGATGGAAGAGGTGACAGTAGACTGAGTCAGGAGGAATTTCCAGACTTAACAGCAAGCTATTCAGGAAAGGGACATTCTGATACAAAAACATTTTAGATGATGAAGGTACATTTATTTACAGGGTGTGCAAAGATGGTTTAAAAGGTCAAGATGCATTTATTTACTTTGAGTGCTCAATGTGATGATGATTAAAATTAAATATTTTGGGCTTTCTTAGCCAGCTTCTTCTTCAGGGTTGGAGAAGCTCTGGTGTACCTCCACAGTATTATCCTATCACAGTTTATGCTACCTTTGGAAGGCCCGTCCTGGGAACAGTGGCACATTGGCAAAGCTGTGGAGGAGTCTGGAGGACTGTGTGGCAGCTGACAAGATGGGCTGCAAAAGTAGTGGGCCTATCCTCGTCAGCTACTTTTGCCCTCAGAAAGGGGGAGCATTTCTCTCTGTTGGTGATGATGGTAGTGAAGCTGCAGGTTTGAATGGCAATGAGGAAGTTGAACCTCTACAAGCAGCGGTGGAGGAATAGATGGAGCGACCCCAAGGGGCAGGTGGAATTCCAGCCTAGAGAGGCACTATCCAGAGTGGTGGTGCAAGCTGCATCTAGGGAGGCATCATGTTCAGAGTCAGATTGAAGAGGAAAGGAAGACGAAGAGAATTGGAAGGAGAAAAGAGGAGTTGTGATTTGGTTTTTGCCATCCCCAGGTGGACTGACCTATCAAAATGTGTTAGGGCATTATCGTGGGCACCCTAACGCCCATGATAACGCATGCAATAAACACTGCATTGCAAAATGAGTATGCAAATTTGAAAATTGTATTCACGCGGGAGAAATTTAGGCAGAGTAAATGGAAATGAGGGCTGATTAACGTTCCAGGGAATAAGGTAAAGCACATTATCGCGGGATTTAACTCCAGAAATAATTACACCTTTTTTCTGGGTATTATGCCTGCGATAACTGTGTGTTACGGCCGAAATAGGGTTTATCACAAATCCTGTTTCAGGAGGGGAGAGGGGAGCAGAGAGAGAGAGAGAGCCTCTGTGGAGACCCACTTTTTAAAACTATTCATACCACTGTAAGCGGGTGTGCTAGTAACTTGGGGTGAGGTGAGTTCTTGGGGGAAATTTTACATGCACAGTCATACATATGAACAGCACAGTTTCCATCAGTGAAGATTTAATGTGATTTGGAGGGATGAAAGGTGAAAGAAGAGTAGATTTGTACTAGCATGAGGGCAATTTTACATGCTAGTACAAAAAAGCATGGTACAAATCTACTCTTTTCACCTTTCATCCCTCCAAATCACATTAAATCTTCACTGATGGAAACTGTGCTGTTCATATGTATGACTGTGCATGTAAAATTGCCCCCCAGAACCCACCTCACCCCAAGTTACTAGCACACCCGCTTACAGTGGTATAAATAGTTTACTTTTTTGTGAGCCTCTACAGAGGCTCTCTCTCTCCACCCACCCCCCCACCCCCCGTAGCCCAAAATGCGATAAAAGCCTGTTTAGGGACTTCTCAGCTTGCGATGTGAAAATGTCATGGGTGCGATAAATTTAATGTGCGTTGCGGTAAAGTAGCTATAGGGTACCAGGAAAATTACCCTAACCAACGGCACAGATGAAGAGTGGACGCTTTTGAGATTTTTGGATATTGTTAAGGAAGCTTTTTTGACATCTATTTTCAAGGCTAGTAGTTTTGAACAAGGGTTTTTACTACCTTTACCCCATCCTTGTCTATGCTGGAATTACATAGAGACTACTATACCCTCCAAGGGGAAGGGATTCTAGAAATGGGTGCTGGTGCAGGAATAAGATGATCATTGAGGAGGAGTACCATGTCGAAAAAGACAATGGTTTTCCTAACTTTGATTTTTTTTTCTGATGCCGTTTCTCATTTTTTTCTTTTCTGGCTTGAATTTTGATTTTCTAACTCAAGTAAACTGGACTCTGACTCTTTTTTTTTCTCCATTGGACACTAGGCCTGTAAGTGGAGAGAGTACAGTTATTCTCTTTTTCCCTCCTGGAAGATACCCCTGGCCCCATGGCTGCCCGGCGATTAAACCAGTGGATTGGGACTTAATGAGTATGACCATGGACAGGACCACACCAAGGGCCCAGGAGGTCAACCCTCTCTCCCACCTGATGAACTCCAGGCATTGTAGCTCCTCGGTTTCAGCCAGCAAGCTAACAAGGGGGGTTGTCTCACTACATTTAGTTAGTCTTACACCGGATATATACTCCAGATTTCATGTGCAGGAAGAGAAGGTGACTGCTTGCAAGATGAGCTCTTTGGAGGACTCCGTTTCCCAAGTCTCTGATGTTCAAACATGTTTAATTTGAGATCCAACAGCAATATAACGGAAATTGGAAAATTTGGACAATAGCTCTAGAGCTTTAAATCTCAGTATTTTGAAGTTTCCTGTGATTAGACTGATCTCTCCACTTGAACTTTTTAAACAATATCTGAAAGAGGTCTCACAGGTTCCTGAGGCTGGTATACCCACTTATTAAGATCTTTTATCTTCCTCTTGCCAGGAAAGCTAGGGAAGAGACTGCAGCAGGAGAAGAGGGAGGTTTGGCAGGTATTTGGATATTTTGGGACTTTTGGAGAGATCTGCAAAGGGGATATCCAATAGACCTATATTGTTGGTCACTTTTCTTTTTCTGAAAGACAGTAGTCATATTTTCTGTTAATTTCTCCACAACTGACACGCTTTATTTGAAGGGCAAAAGCTCTGGATGTTTCCTGCTTTGGTTAGATGTACTCGGGTTTATAGTAAGAAGTTCCTTGCTATGCGTCCTGAACTTTTGTCTCTTGGTACAAAATGTTTTATTCGTCATCCTTGCAAATGTATTGTTGTTTTAAACATCGTGAAATATGTATTTTATGAGCCATCTCAATTAAGAGTTTTTATAGATTTTCAGCATGAGGTTAGAAGTTTATTTTATTCTATCAATTTCAACATCACAATTTTAGTTTTTGGCTGGGACAACTTTCTCTCTTTTTTTTTTTTTCTTGTTTAGGCTCTAAGGCCTTTCAATGGTCTGATGGGAATATGTATACAGTATATTATATTTACTATAATTGTAATTCTAATTTTTTTCTCTTTTGGTGATAGTTATACATCTTTTTTTCTTCCAAATATGTTCCATATATGGATTTGCTCAAAATGTTAATAAAAATAAAGTTAAAAAGAGATATGAGTGATTAAAATTCTTGCATGAGAGAGAAAAAGTAAATTCATAAGACAGCAATAGTGAAAAGAGAGAAAAATGCCGTATAAATAAAACAAGTTCATTTGCAAGTGATGAGATGGCTGCTCAAAATTAAATATTTCTGCTCATAAGGTGGCAGTAATGGAAAAAGAATGCAATCAGTAAAATGAGTGTAAATTCTTGCAAGACAAAGACAGAACTATTTTCTGCTTAAGAGCTTCATGAAAGTAAACCTGCAAAAGTCTATGAACTGCAGGCATTAAAGATGCAAAACAGGTAAAACTGCTGTCAGTTCTACAAAATTCTCATTGGGAGTAACCTTCTGTATAAAATTATCGTCAGGAACCTAAAATTTCCACCATCCTAAGAGCAATAGCAAAGAAATGGTTTCGTCAAAATAACTTTTTTGGGAGATTACTATGCTAGCGAGGTCTTGCTTATATTTTTGCAACTGTTTTGAGAGAAAGATTTGATTTGCTTTTGCTTTGCTTCGCTGATGCGTTAATGAATATTTATTAATGAAGAGAAAATAAGTTTAGTTTAAATATCACTGCTGTGAATTATCTGAGAAGACGTATTTAAATGGAATGCAGATATTATTGTGGAAAAATGAAAATATTTGGAAAGTTTTGAGATGAAAAGCTACACATTGACATTTTTTGCACAAAATCAATCTGGGATTTAAATTAAAGAATTTCTTTTCTATAGTCATTATAAACTGTTTACTTCATTAAAGTAATGTGTGTGTCTATGAGAGAGAGCTTTCTCAACTTGCAGTTAAAGTAATTGAGTCCTGCCTTCTGTGATGTTATTTATTGATTCATTTAAGTTTCATTTTATTACACAGCACACTCTCACCACCAAACTTCAGAATGAGCCACAACTTCATTCCCAAAAAAATGAAACAGAAGAATCAGGGGTGTCGCTCTGCTGAAACTGCAGCACTTGAAGACAAATGTGCAACTAGAAACATAAAATAGATTTGCTTATTAAGACGTTTTCTTTAATAGAACTATTAGAATCCCATGTTGATTTAGGGGGTCATTTATATTTTATTTGGCATTGTTTTTAGATTTATTTTGATGTTTTTAGTTTTATTTTGTATAGTTTGATTATGGGTTGTTTTTTTTTTAAATCTCTTCTGAACACCTTGTTGGACAATTCTTTGAAGGACAGGAAGGCAGTACACAAACACATAAATAAACAGCATTTACCATGTATTAAGAGGCGTTAGTGCACAGATGTAATTCCACACATTATTTCTAATGGCACAAACCTGGCTCAGTGCAGGTATGGTAAAGAACTGCTTTGCATGCAAATGCAGACATAGTAGTGCACTTGCAAAGCAAATAACGAGGCTTATGTTAAAGTTGTCAAACCACGTTATTAGATTTAGGTTAACTACACCCCAAAAGTTATAGTTAACTTTTCCCCATGAGCATCAGCCCTTAAAGAGCACTTCCGGCTCCAGAAACCATGGAGGTTGCCAAGTACATTCGTTTATTTTGTTTTTGAAACAAGTAGAAACTGACAATGTAAAATAGTATAAATATTTTTTTAAGGCATAATGAGGAATTTGATTCAAACAGAAACCAACGAGGACCCTGACTTTTACAGTGTGGGAAACTGATAAGCATGGGGATAATCTACATGGTGCAGCAGATACTACCATAAGCTTGCTGGGCAGACTGGATGGACCATTTGGTCCTTTTCTGCCGTTGTTTCTATGCTTTCTATGTAAGTGATTTTGACTGTAGGAGTTAATTTTTATTAAGTTAAGAAAATGAGAGGTTTTTTTTCTATATGATTGCAAGGAACCATAGGATTACCAGAAAGGTTGAACCAAAATTCTGTGGAAGTAAAGAGAATTTAAAGAATAGAGACTGGGATATGGCCCCCCCCTGGTGTGGGAGAAGCAGATAGTGTGGTCTGACTATATATAAACCTTTGCCACCATTTCAGAGCGTGGACTTTTGAGTTAGATTTCCCGAGTTAACCTTGCAAAGGGCAGCATGTCCCATACTGTTCCATTTAGATTACTTTCCCAGGGTTAGGACTCTGGGGTCTCTCTGAATAGAGACTGGGACGGTAAGGTTAAGAATTGACTCTCACCCATTCTCAGAGAGGAGAAACTGGAGAAGTTTGATTTGAGATTTTGTGCTATGAATGCAGGTGAGAGTCATCGGGGAGAGTGAAAATTCAAGTGCCCCATTGATGCCACAGAGTAAGAAGTAAGGAAACAAGAAGACTACAAGAGAGATATGAGAAATGCCTTTATTTTTAATATTGGAAATAAAGTGGAATAACATTTTTTTTCATTCACATGGGGAGGATATAGAGATTACACTGCACAAGGAAGAGAGTGAGAGGCCAAATTACCCAAGGAATTGGCTGGAGCATTTGGAGGATTGTTGCTGGAAGAGATAAATGGTCACAAATGTATTAAACTTCAATCTGTAACAATCAAATGGCTATTTTTTCAATTTGTGCTCAATTCACTTTTACAATCATCAGTAAATTTGAGTTGGAACACAGACTATTTCCAGCATAATTATTGCTGCTTTTGTGGTTGGGCATTCATCTGTGCTGTGTACAGAGGACTAAAAAGTGATTTAGGGTAAACAATGTAAAAGGGCCTTGGAACTGACTTTCCCCCCACAGGGCATCCTGGACTTTCAAGGTGGAAGGATTGAGTGAGCAGAACTGTGCAACTAGGGGTACATTTTATAAAAAAGTGCGAGCGCGTACTTTTGTTCGCGCACCAGGCACAAACAAAAGTACGCCGGATTTTATAAGATACACGCGTAGCCGTGCGTATCTTATAAAATCCGGGGTCGGTGCGCAAGGGGGTGCACATTTGTGCACCTTGCACGCACCGAGCCCTGCGTGCGCTGCCCGTTCCTTCCGAGGCCGCTCCGAAATCGCAGTGGCCTCGGAGGGAACTTTCCTTCCGTCTCCCCCCAAATTCCAAATCCCTTCCCCTACCTAACCCACCCCTCCAGCCCTATCTACACCCCGCCTACCTTTATTCCCAAAGTTACACCTGCTCGAGGCAGGCGTAACTTGCGCGTGTGGGCCAGCTGCCGGCGCGCCAGGTTCCGGTCTGGGGGCTGGTCCGGAGGCTGCAGCCACACCCCTGGAACGCCCCCGGACCGGAACCACGCCCACCGCCACGCCCCTAGAATGCTCCCGGATGACGCGCCACCACGACACCCCCCCGACATGCCCCCCCCAGGAAAGCCCCGGGACTTACGCGCATCTCGGGGCTTGCACTTGGTGCGCGCAGGGGGGGTTTGGGGTAGGATTTTGGGGGTTACATGCGTAACCTTTTGAAAATCTACCCCCTAGGGTCCAAAATCTGAGATGTGAGCCAGTATCTGAGTTTCCCTGCTACATGATGTTACTTCCAATATTGAGTACTAATAGAAAAAGCATGCTGGGAAATGTATTTTTTTTTTAATTACAGAACAAATTCCTAGAATGGTGAAATGTGCTCCTAAGTCCATCATAATTTAAAATTGAGCAGATGTCTGATATTTTCATTAAATTAGCAGTGAGAACAATTTCACATCCCTGTAGTTGAAAACAAAGATTTTTATGCAGTGCAAAGCCTTTATGTTATCTAACATAGGGGCCACTTTTCATAAGGGTTTAGGATCTTAAGTTTTGGAGTTAGACACCTCAATTGACACTTTTGAAAATTTATTAGGAGTGAGTTCCAAAATTTAGGGTTTCAGTTTCATTAGGTCCCCTAACTTTAGGATCCTAAATAGAAGATGGCTACAGAGGAAGAGTCTGGGCAGGGAAACAAAGTTAGGAGCTTAGCACAGATTTTCAGAACTAGCACCTAATTTACGAGCCTAAATTTAGGTAAATGATCAGCAGGCTGACGTTTAAGGGCCTATATTTTAGGCTCCTTAATTTATGAAAATTTACAACTGTGAAAACTTACAAGTAAATTTTAAAATGGGCACCCATTCAAGAACACACATATCACGAGAGAGAGAGAGAGACACACAAAGAGAGAGAGAGAGAGTCTTTTAAAGTGACAATCAGACACTCTATATATCTCCCACTGTATGAGGGGCACTTTCAACTCAGGATTGGTTTGGGGGGGAGAGGAGGGGGTGGTGCTACAAAGATCTATAGACTCTTGTGCCCTAGGCAGACCAATGTAAGACCCACCCTCCCAAAACCAACCCTGAGATGAAAGTGCCCCTCTTACAATGGGAGATATACAGAGTATCAGATTATCTCTCTCATTCTCTCATTCAGGAGCCCTCTGGCCCAAAATCTCCAGACTTGTGCCTTATGAGGACCAATTTTGCGCGAGTAACACTTTTAAAATTTACCTGTTTGGCTCAAAAATTCAGCTGAAAATAGACTTCTAATTTAGGTCATTAAATTTAGGGGCTCAGCATTGTTTATTTTTGAATTTTTTAAAGTACGCAATTGTTTATTTGTGAATGTTAGTAATGAGGTCAATATTTAGCCGCAGGCTGTCAGTGTATGCTATCCAGATAAACTTCTCCAAATAAACTGGATATTCAATGGTGCAGCTACGCCAGTTAAAACCAAGTTATCCAGATAAGTTTATCTGAATATCTATAGGATTGGTTGGGGACACCATCAGATTTACCCAGAAAATGTGGAATATTGGCTTAATCCAGCTAAGTTATCCAGATACGTTAGCCACACACCAGGATCATCTTTGATTTAACTGGGTAAGTTTTATTTGGCTAAAAGTATACCTGGATGAATCAGTGGTTCTTCACGTGGCAGGATTTTTAAATCCCACAGTTTGCCTGGATAAGTGCCAAATTTAGCCCTAGATTCATCAAAATGCTATAAATACAGTGGAAATAGCGCCCGTGATAAAAAAGGAGGCATAGTTAAGCTAATTTCCCTGCTCCTGCATTGCATAGATATTTTCCACAATGAGAGAGAGAGAGCTTCTGTAGAGGCCAACATGTAAGTTTACTATTTATACCACTGTAACTCGGGGTGGGGTTTGGGGGGCAGTTTTACATACACTACGTATGAACAGCAAAGTTGACATCAGTGAAGATTTTCCGTCATTTGGAGCGATGAAAGGTAAAAGAAGAGTTGATTTGTACAATGTACTCTCTACCTAGCATGATTGCATACCTACCTCCAGACTTAGTTTTTGGGTACTTGCCAGGTTCTTATGGTGTGGTTTGGCCACTGTTGGAAACAGGATGCTGGGCTTGATGGACCCTTGGTCTGACCCAGAATGGCATGTTCTTATGTTCTTATGTATGTAAAAGTAATTGAGGAATCTGATTCCACACATACTTTATACATAGGGGCGGTATAAATGTGGCATGTGGGCACACATTGGCACAGGTGCGTTGATGCGTGCCCAGGGATGAGATGAGTTTTATAACTTGTGTGCCTAATTTTAAGTGGGCACACGCCTAGGTCATTAAATCCCTTTCCTTCCACGTAAGTCATGGTATCTTAAAACCGGTGTGCGGCCATGCCATGACCAGTTTCACCAGTTTGTTAACCAGTTCACCCAGTGTTAAGCTAGGTCCTCCAAACCCTCCTGGTTTAATAGTCTGCACTCTACCCAGTTACCCCAGATCCTTTAAACCCCTCCAAAACGGCTGGTTTGTTTGTTTTGTTGTTAACAACTTACACCTCCTCCATAACATAAGTAAAATTACATGGCAGGGGACTTGGGTACTCGCCGGGGTGCATATTCTTGGCCACACCCCCAAAACACCCATGTCCTGCCCAGACCCGCCCCCCTTTTTGAAATTGCGTGAGACGCGCGTGTAACAGGAGATATGCACATCTGGGTGGCTTTTATAATTTGGTGGGCGAGTCCAATTTGTGCTCACGTCTCCCAATTTTGGCACGACTGGGCTTTTAAAATCTAGGGGTGGAATTGGGACAGGATTGGGATAGACACGTATACTTTCAGTTTTCAAAAGTATGCTTAAAAATTTACATGCACATAGGTTCACCTGCTCCCGTTTTGTGCGTGTACGCAGCACGGGTTTCCACAGACAGTTGCAATTTTTCACAGCAAATTTATGTGCATTAATCTGTTTTGAATATTGTGGCTGTTGTCTGTGAATAAAGTCTGCTGTTTGAAAATTACCCACCTCTTGTTAGGGGAAGGTAACACTGTTCATAGTTTAACCTGTTTTCAGCTAAATTTTGATTAAATTGAGGGTTAGTTAAAACCGATGCATTTCATTTGAATCAAATTCCTTTCCTGTGCCATGGATTAAGGCCACTTTTATTCATGGAGATTTAACTTCAAAAGACCTTACTGATAACATATGCTAATTGATTTTGATATATCATTTTTGTTGTTATTGATATAAATCATGACTATTAATAATTAGTTCCTGCAGTTTGCATATTATTAACTGGAAGTATTAAAGAAAATACTTTCATTTGTGTTAGACACTGTAGGATTTAAAAAAAAAAAATACAATTCTGATGTCATTTAGATTCGCTTATATTGTTTTATGCTATGTTATACTTTAATTTGACTTTTTTTGACAACAGCTTTTTAAATTGCTTGTTCAATTTAAGTTTTTCCTTTTTGTCTTCTACAATTACTGTTTAAAGAAAGGCCCGTATTGTCAGTCGTTGCACCATATAATTTATTCTTTGCTTTAATCATTTATTAATAGATCTCCAGCAAGACACATGCCACATTCTTTACTGAAATATGAATTTATGGTCACTGCTTTTAATATAAATTATTATAGCCGTTAATCTCTTTCTATTAAGGATACATTTAATTTTCTTATTTCTGCTGTAAAGGTTTCTTTTTTTTTTTTTTTTTTTCAAACAATTGAAAGCACATTTGTTCTCTGGAGCGTTTGACATCATGATGTGACATGCTGCTGTTTTTCTTACCATTTTCTGTTTTATTTAAATGTTTAATATTTTATGTTTTAATTCTCTGTTATTGTTAATTTAAGTTTTATGTTTCTGATCAATATGAATGATTTGTTTCACTGTACATCACTTAGCTTGATTAATTGTTAGAGGTGGCTTAGAAATGTTTTTAATAACATAATAAATAAATAAATGTAATCGTTATACACATTTTAGTTTGGGGTGGACCTGCTGGTCCGATCTTCCCCCCACTCCAGTGAAACACACATTCGCTTATCCAGAGGGCCTGTCTCTTCCCCCTTATCCTCTCCCCCAACACAAGCAAAAATGTTGCTTGCAGAGGCAAGCAGATGGGGTGCTGTTACCTACTTAGCCTCCATGAGGTGTTCCAGAACAGAATCTGAGGTGCTAAAGATGGGAAGAGTTCTGCTCTTAAGACAGCAAAATATAAGAAGGGAACAGCATACAAGAAGAAAAAGACGTCGACACTCTGCCTTTTTGCTTAGGCATTGACAGATAAATCCATAGTATGTGACTGGCTCCAGATAAACCACAGCATGCCACCTCTGCCAAAGTTTGCAGAATGAATGTGGATTATTGAAAGTTTCTGTACTGACCTGATGGAGGAAGCACAGCTCTTGACAACTAATCACACATTTATTTCATTAACTTATATTCCACCCATTTATCAGAACATCTGTTTTGTGTGGATTGCATCAATCAAATAACAGCAAAAATTACAAAACATTAATAAAACATCACATCAAAACAGCAGTAAACTAATGTAAAAATGTAATAAACTGATTATGACGACTCAAATTCTTCTTTAAATAGATACGTTTTTAAATGTTTCCTAAAATCCTTCAAATCTATAATTTGATGCAGCTCTCTCGGCAAACTGTTCCAGAGTATGGGCACATTAAAAGAAATGTGTGATGGCTGGTCTCCTGTAGTTGAGCCACTCTAGCTCCAGGAATCGACAACAATTGCTGGCTTGCCGAGTGCAAAGCCTGACCTGGACAATAAGGGACAAGATGTTCTCTCAAATAATTAGGACCTTCCCCATGTAAATAGGGTTGCCAACTGGCTCCAGATATTCAGGACAGGTTGATCCCGTCCTGGATTGCATGCAGAGACTTGTTCTGATTTCCCTATTGTATTCCATAACAAAAGCAGGATTATAAATCCCTGCATGCAGGGGAGTAAAACCAGTACCGGATTAACTTGTCCTGAAAAAGCCAGTTGGCAACCTTACATGTAAAACACGATGCACTAAGTCAGGAATGGCCGACTCCAGTCCTCAAGAGCCACAGACAGACTGGGTGCTTAGGATACCCACAATGAATATGGATGAGATAGATTTGCATCCAGTGGAAGCATTTCATGCAAACCTGTCTCATGCATATTCACTGTAGGTATCCCTAAGGCCAGGCCGGTTTATGGCTCTTGAGGACTGGAGTTGGACACCATGGCACTAAAGATTAAAATTGTAAACTGTGTTGTTCAGTCAGGAGCCAATGAAGCTGCCACATAACTGGTGAAATATGCGCATAAAGCTGGCAACTGGAGACCCCAGCCCTGCGGCAGCATTCAATCAAAGCTACAAACCAGATAGATGACATTTAGGTAAGCTCATGCAGGGAGAATTACAGTAATTCAAAGTGGTTAAAACAAAAGTTTAAACTACTGCATGAAAATCACTGCAGAATATACTTCAAACGATGCAACTCGTAAATGTATTCAATTATTCCAATAAAAGGGTGTCACTTACTATTTGTTGACCTTTATGATACTGACACTAAATTTATGCAAACTTCACTGAGAAAGTCCCTTCCCCAAAGGACTACTTGATAATAGGGATGTGCAGAAGAAAAGAAAATTCATTTTGGTTCGTTCATTCATTTCATGAGTATCGAAACAAAAAAAAAATTGTTTATTCAGTTTATTAGTTTATTCGTTTGCCATTAAAAACAATGGGTGAACAATTTAGTCTATTCTGAGCTCCAGAATAGTGATTTAGATAAATTAGTGAATTAGATAAATGTGAGGAGAAAATTGAGAAATTAGAGAAAGTGCAAGGTAACTTAGTTAAGTCTGAAATTAATAATTATAATAAAATGGAATTCATGGAAAATCAATTAAAATACTCAAATTTAAGAGTTGTAAATTTTCCTAAACAGGATTTGATTTCAGTGATGGATATGTTTAGGGAATATTTACAATATATTTTGAAAATGCCTAGCCAAGCTCTTCCTGCAATAGCGAAAGTTTATTATATTTCTGAAAGAGGAAGGAAGAAGGAAAAAGTGCAGTTAGAAATTTCTAATTTATCTGAGGTAATTCAGACTTCTATAGAAACTGATATATCGATGAGAGCTACATTGATGGTTTCCTTTATGTTTTCCTCTGAAAGAGATAACGTATTACGTTTATTTTTTAGACACAGGATGGAAACATTTCATGGGCAACAGGTCTGGATTTATCCAGACCTGGCAAGATTAACACAGAGTAGGCGGAAAGAGTTTCTGAAATTGAAACCTGAGGTATTAGTAAGAGGAGCTGGATTCTTATTAAAATATCTGTGTAGATGCGAGATAAAATATATGGAACATAAATGGGTTTTTTTAGATATTTCTAAACTGCAGGAATTCCTAGATTCCCACCCCCCGGAATCGAGTTTAGGGTAGGAGTAAATTAATAAAGCCAACTGTTTCTCTTAAATAGATGTGAGAAGTGTGATAATACTTCTCCTAGTATTGATATATTTCTTTATATCGCTCATTATATAATGTTATCCCTGGTTTTCCTGAGAGCAAACAGAGTATTAGATTTCTGATAAGTGTATATTGCTTTTTATTGATTTGATGTATTCTCTGTATTCAAGTACAAATGTTTGGTTTGTGCAGATTGTTGAAACTGCAGAAATAAAAAAAAAAAAATAAAAAAAGAAAGAAGTTAAGAGCCCCAAGGTATAAAATCTGCCCATGACAGCAAGGCCGAGTGGCACAAGGATCTGAAGGTGTGGGATGAGGTGCATAACGTTAAGGCAGAGTGGCATGGGAGATGCCAGTCATTCCGTTCAAGCATACAGACAACCAGAAAGGGGGATGCTTCTCCCTGTCAAAGTGTGGATGCTCCTGACTAATCCACCAGTCCAGTAACAACTCAAAGTTGTTTTAGATGTTTCTCGTTCTATGTAATGCTCACAGGCAAGTTTATCGTTTCACTGTAAACCGGTTTGATTTGTATCCAATGCAAGAAGATCGGTATATAAAAGTTAAAAACAAATAAATAAATAAATAAACAACATATGTTTGTGTTATGGAATAAGCCATGCACATCATAGGTACCCATGTGCACTATACAGTGGAACTGCAAATGGGCCATGAAATCAGTTACGGTTCACGGAGTGGTGAAGCATGTGCGCTGAGCAATGGAGAGCCTTGGCAAGAAGGTGACTACTGTAGAGGAAGAATATGTTAAAAACCTGAGGAGTGTTTCAGTAAGTTTGCAAAGCAAGGTATGGCTAGGGCATAATGAAAAGTGGAGAAGTACTGTTGGGGAAGGGAATTTGGGAAGAACCTTGAACACAGCTGGAGCAGTGGAGGAAGCACCCTAAGATAAGGTGCGAAGACCGACTTGGAATGGCAACCGCAGCAGTAGGGCTGGTATATCTAAAGGACTACAACGGAAGGAGCAGAGCAATGCAGCGAGAAGGGTACCCGTAACATCACTAAAGGCATTGCCAGGTCTTGCACATGCACAGAGCAGTGGAGTGAGCGGGCACCGTAATGTGGCAAGAATGGCCTGGAGTAGCGACAGCAGCGGTGGTGTTGGCTAATACCTTTTAAATACAGGAATGGTAGGAGCACAGCAATGCAGCGAGGAGTGCAGATGTAATACTCCCCAAGCTGTGGTGTACTCAGGTTCATGTATCATTTTTGTAAAATGCCTCTGCAGGCAGAAAATGTATCATTCTTAAGAGACTGCAACATTTATTTGAATTTATTATGGATCCTGAGCCTTTCGGTTTTGAAATGGGCAAGACGTGCAAGCATGGTCATAAAATTGAATTGAAACTTGAGGGCTGGCGTGCATCTGCAGAAGCAGATATTGCATTCTACATGAAACATTCTAAGCAACATTCCAGAGGCGACTGAAGGTTGTGTGGATGACACTAAGATTTGTAACAGAGTGGATAGGCCTGAAGAAGTAGAGAGAGAGTAAAAAGATGTTGAAGAAAGTTTGAAGAGTGGTTGACGATTTGGCAGGTACAATTTTACGGCAAGAAGTGCACAGACATGCATCAGGGGTGCAATAATCCAAAAGAGCCTGTATGCGATTGGGGGGGGGGGGGGGGGGGGGGGGGATGGGGGAAGAATTATATATGCACTGACTAGGAGAAGGATCTTGGAGTAAAAGTGTCTGGTGATCTGAAGGTGGCAAAGCAACGTGACAAGGTGATAAGTAAAGCCAGAAGGATGCTGGGCTGCATAAAAAGAGGTATAAGTTGGAAGAAGAAGGAGATGACAATGCCCTTGTACAGAATCTTGCTGAGGCCTCACTGGGATGGGAGCACTGTGCTGTGTACAGTTTTGAAGAATGTATCTCAAAATAGGATAGAGATGGTAACATTCTATAGAAAAGAGACCAAAATGGTGTGCATTGTGTACTGGAAGACATATGAGGAGAGGCTGAAGGATCTAAGTGTGTACCCTGGAGGAGATGAGGTGCAGGGGTGATAGGATTCAAAACTGCATACCCAAAAAGCTATGAATGATGCACCAATTCATAGAACTGATGCCTGGGGACATGGCAGGCTAAAGCTGGAAACGTCAGGCCACACTGGTTATGGTTGAAGCATAGCATGCCGAAGCTGGAAGTGTCAGGTCCCAGGGGTTATGGTGGTAGCATGGCATGCTGAGGCTGAACGTGTTAGTCTACAATGGTTATGGCTCCAGGGATTGTGGTAGGAGCAAGACAGGATAAGTCAGGCCACAATGGTTATGGCTGGAGTATGGCATGCTGAAGCTGGAAATGTCGACCCCAGTGGTAATGTTTGGATCAAAGGAGGAAAAGGAACTCAGTGGAGTCATACCCAGTGATTCTGACTGTGGCAAAGCAGGCAGAGGAACTCAGTTAAGTCATGCCCCAGCGGTGGCGATTAGGGGAAAGCATGGAGAGGAACTCAGTGGAGTCATGACCCAGTAGTGGTGCTTGGAGCATGGCAGGCACAATCAATATGTTTCAGACCCTGTGATAGTGCAAAGGGTATGGCAGAGGAAGGCTGATGCTGGATGGCCTGTGTCACACCCCTGTACTGGTTAGGAGAATGGTACTGGAAGGCTGCTGCTGGATGTGCTGTCAGACTCCTGTGCTGTTGATGTTGGGATATGGCAATGGAAGGCTGCTGCTGGATGGTCTTGTCAGACCCCTGTAGTGTCAGGCCCCAGTGTTATTGTTGGAGACATGGCAGGAGGCAGCAGGATGTGTCAGGCCCCAGTATTACTGTTGGGAACATGTCAGGAGGCAGCAGATGGAGTCAGATCCCAGTGCTGTTGTTGGGGACATATCAGGAGGTAGCAAGAGAACCCAGTGTTATTGTTAGGGATGTGTCAGTAAGCAGCAGGACTTGTATGGTGCCAGTGGTGTTGTTGTTGGGTACAGGGCAGGAAGCAGCAGCAGGAGTCAGGCCCCAGTCCTGCTTTTGGGGACATATCAGGAGGCATCGGAATGTGTCAGACCCCAGTGTTGTTGTTCGGGATATGGCAGGAGGCAGCAGGGTCATGCCCCGGTGTTGTTATTGATGATATATCAAGAGGAAGCAGGACAAGTCTAGCACCAGTGTTGCTGCTGGGGACATGGCAGGAGGCAGCAGGAGGAGTCAGACCCTAGTGCTGTTGTTGGGGATAAGGCAGGAGGCAGTAGGATGAGTCAAGCCCCAGTGAAAGTATATGGGGCAAAGTAATCAGATAGTGACGGTTCATGTTGGCCCCAAGTGATGGTATATAGGGCAAGGCAGACAGATGGTGTCAATGTATGTTGGCCCCCAGTGATGGTATATGGGGCAAGGTAGTCAAATGGTGTCAGTGCATGTTGACCAAAGAAGTGTTTTTGAAGACAAATCAGGAGGAAGTAGGATATGTATGTGGCCCAGTTGTCAGCGTTAGGGACAGAGCAGGATTCTGGATGCACAATAGCATGTGACAGAGGTTTGTCCTGCCATTTCTGCTGCATGTGATGGGAAGTGTGTCCTTCTTGCCAGCTGCTTTCTCTATCGCCTGTGCCAGGAGGATTGTTTCCAAGAAACAAGGCTTTGATATTTTATAGTGGAAGAGGAAGTTCTAGGTGTCACAGCCCTTCGCTGTCTGCATGTTCTTCATATGTGTCTGACTGTTGGCCTGCAGGGCAAGTCTTCCTTTCATACAAGGATCACATAATGTAATGAGCATGTAGGTGGTGTTTCTGGTGAGAGGTCCTAGTCTCTCTTTCACCTGATTTTCCAAGGACCAGACTGCACAGCTCCTCATCTCTCATTCTCTCTTCCTGTTGAAAGCCCTCCAGCTTTTCTAACAGCATATTTACTACCGGGCTGACATCACCCAAAGTGGTGCCTTCTGGCACTCTGCTCCCTATGTGGCACAAACACCTGAAACCCACATTCGCCATCTCCTATAGGGGCTAATCCTCTAAAGCGATCATCTCACCAGTGCTCCTGTTCCTCTCTTTGGATGCTGCCTGCCTCTTTTCTTGTGACAGTGCAACCAAACACCACCCCATTTCCTCCATTGTGAACTGTTGCTTTCTATGTATAGCGGAGACTGCTGGTACTGGCCTGTCACTTGATTAGTAGAATGAACAGAGGGCCTGGAAGCAGCTTGAGAAACACTCATCTCCTTTTGAAGTAGTGATAGTAGCAGGGATGATGCTTATGAGACATCTATAAATCGTCCTGCTTTATAGATGGGACTACAGAAGAGGGTCCCTCACTACTGCTATCATCCCCAGCTGCATATTGAAGAAGGGGGATGCTGCTTGTTCAGGTGATGCTCCATCCCCAGAATGGCTTAAATGGCCCACTTGCTTTCCTCGGCTGATCTTCTTCTCTCAATAATTACATCAAGCGTGGGTCCTCCCTCATTTGAAAGTGCCTCCAGATCACAGATTTAGTTTGTGATCCCTTGCCTGTGTGTGCATCCTTGTGGGTGGATGATGCTGGCACTGAAGTGGCGGTAGAGACTGATGGACCCTGTGAAACTGTGGCAGAGGATTCACACAACCTCTGTACCTGAACTGTCACCTTTCTCTCTCATCAACATCAGATCCTGTCTCTCTCTCTCTCTCTCTCTCCTCCATCACTGGCGGAGGCTAACACAGTACTAACTAAACATCTTAATAAAGGGTCTTCAGCTAACAGCTCTCCCTTCTGTGAATCTGGCAATCCTATAAAAGGAGATTCTTCTGCCTCAGATTCAGAAGAAGAAGCTGACAAAAGTGCTTTTACTGCCTCTTCCGCATTAATGGATTGCGCTGCTGGTGCTTTAGTTTTTAGGGCTTGCACTTCTACTTCCAGTGGCACTGGTGGTACCATGCTACTAGTGTCTACCATTTCCCCTCTCCTCCGACACAACAAGGTCTGGCAGAGACACAGCTGGTGGTGGCATATCCTCCCCAAATTTCAATTTCTTATGGTTTGATATGCCTTGAAAAAAATCCCTCTTTATTTTTCTTGGGGGACTCACTGTAGTGAGTCCCCCATAGTGGAAAGTGTTCTAAACATCCTTACTTTTCAATATATTTATAAATGATCTGGAAAGAAATATGACCAGTGAGGTAATCAAATTTGCAGATGATACAAAATTGTTCAGAGTAGTTAAATCACAAGCAGATTGTGATAAATTGCAGGAAGACCTTGTGAGGCTGGAAAACTGGGCATCTAAATGGCAGATGAAATTTAATGTGGACAAGTGCAAGGTGATGCATATAGGGAAAAATAACCCATGCTACAGTTACACAATGTTTATTTATTTATTTATTTATTTATTAACTTTTATTTACCGACATTCGTGAAGCACATCATGCCGGTTTACAAAGAACTCAGATGAGATACAGCAAAACAATATAGCAGTATAACAATGTTAGGTTCCATATTAGCTGCTACTACCCAAGAAAGAGATCTAGGCGTCATAGTGGATAACACATTGAAATCATCGGTTCAGTGTGCTGCGGCAGTCAAAAAAGCAAACAGAATGTTGGGAATTATTAGAAAGAGAATGGTGAATAAAACGGAGAATGTCATAATGCCTCTGTATCGCTCCATGGTGAGACCGCACCTTGAATATTGTGTACAATTCTGGTCGCTGCATCTCAAAAAAGATATAATTGCGATGGAGAAGGGACAGAGAAGGGCTACCAAAATGATAAAGGGAATGGAACAGCTCCCCTATGAGGAAAGACTAAAGAGGTTGGGACTTTTCAGCTTGGAGAAGAGACGGCTGAGGGGGGGGGGTATGATAGAGGTGTTTAAAATCATGAGAGGTCTAGAACGGGTAGATGTGAATCGTTTTTTTTACTCTTTCAGATAATAGAAGGACTAGGGGGCACACTATGAAGTCAGCATGTAGCACATTTAAAACTAATCGGAGAAAGTTATTTTTCACTCAACGCACAATTAAACTCTGGAATTTGTCGCCAGGGGATGTGGTTAGTGCAGTTAGTGTAGCTGTGTTTAAAAAAGGTTTGGATAAGTTCTTGGAGGGGAAGTCCATTACCTGCTATTAATCAAGTTGACTTAGATGATAACCACCGCTATTACTAGCAACGGTAACATGGAATAGACTTAGTTTTTGGGTACTTGCCAGGTACTTATAGCCTGGATTGGCCATTGTTGGAAACAGGATGCTGGGCTTGATGGACCCTTGGTCTGACCCAGTATGGCATTTTCTTATGTTCTTAGAAAAATGCTTCACTCTAATATGTTCAATTACGTTGACATTCTGGTTACTCATCCTGCCGCTGCCACTGCTGGTCCATCACTAGGCAAGATGAAGTGGTTGCATCAGATGGCAAATTTTGGAGGCAGCAGTAATGAGGGGTGGGGGAGCGCAATCTCATCCTTCACCTCAGGTAGCAGTTTGTCTTGAGACACCCCTGCCAAATTCTGTTCCAAAGCCTCCTCAAACAGCCTTTCATTCCAGACCTGAGCACTGTGTCATCTGGGCAGTTGTATCCGATGGCTTCCATCATACGTGAAGGAATGCTGTGGTGAGGTATCCCTCCATCCACTTTTCAAAGCCCTTTTGGACAAAGCTTTTTTGGATCCATCTGAGCCTAGATTAAACACCACTGGCTTATCCCTATCTCCCTGGTCACTTCCAAGTCCCTTTTCATCAGCTTGAGCACAAAGTGAAACACCACAAATTCCAGCTTTATCAGATGTGCTCTCAGTGGGGTGTTTCCCTCTCTCTTCTTCCATCCTGCTTTCTTAACCCTTGCCATGGAAGCAAAGAGCAATGATGGAGCTGCACCAAAAGTATAAAGCTTAGTGATGAAGGGTAGTAAAGGCCGCATCAGCAAGTTACACCCCAACTATAAAATCTTCAAGTCTCTTACGTTCTTGGCTTAAAAGTCTCAAAACTTCTCTTCATCCACGCCGTTAACTGATTACCTGGGCAAAAAGATTTTTAATCCAGTTCTTTTGGATATCACAGTGGTACGCCCTTCCGACTGCCATTGGTCAATCTTTCCAAAAATTGTATTCAAGTCTTCCAAAACCCTTGCTTGGGATCCTGATGGAATCTCCAACTCCTT
Organism: Rhinatrema bivittatum; assembly: GCF_901001135.1. Lineage (NCBI taxonomy): Eukaryota > Metazoa > Chordata > Amphibia > Gymnophiona > Rhinatrematidae > Rhinatrema > Rhinatrema bivittatum. Next base: position 27,578,468 of record NC_042632.1, on the reverse strand, counting down.
TGAGATCTTGGGGGAAAGACCCACGCTTTACCCACTCTCCAGTCACCATCCCACTGAATCACTGAGCATGCTCCAGGGGACTTTATACTCCAATGAAGTCTTCCTCCCAAAAAGGTGAGGTTATGGCTATGGGAGAAATCAAAATTGTCAAAAATCCATCCTAATGCCCATTGGTGGAAAAATACCTGGGGATAATATTAGTGACTAGCAAAACCCTTTCACAAATACATTTGCCAATAAAGTTTGGCAAGAAAGATAACAAAAAAGGGAACAGATGTACCAAAGAGAGTCCTTGGGTGGAGATCTGGGAGAGGGAGAGACCAAGCTCCACCCCCAGTAGCCATCGCTGCAGGTCTGAAAAAGCCATGGTGGTGGAGGGGAAAAGAGGGATCGGAGGAGGAGCGAGTGAGAGGTTTCCATGCAGAGGAGGTGAGACTCTTTTAATGGAAAAGAACCTCTAGAACAGGGGTGGGCAAATCCGGTCCTCGAGGGCTGCAAACCAGTCGGGTTTTCAGGATACCCCTAATGAATATGCATGAAATAGATTTGCATACAACTGAGGCAGTGTGTATGCAGGTCTCTCTCATGCATATTCATTAAGGATATCCTGAAAACCCGACTAGTTTGCAGCCCTCAAGGACCGGAATTGCCCACCCCTGCTCTAGAACAAAGGGTCATGGGATGAAGCTGAAAGGGGGTAGACTCAGGAGTAATCATAGGAAATATTTCTTTACAGAGAGGGTGGTGGATGGCTGGAAGTGCTTCCCAGTGGAGGTGGCAGAAAGAAAAACAGTATCTGAATTCAGGAAAGCATGGGTTAAATACAGGGAATCTCTAAAGAAGTAGTGGGAATTAAAATGCTAAATTAATTGGATGGATGGGCAGACTAGATGTGCCATGAAGTCTTTTACTGCTGTCATGTTTCTTTCTGAGAGCACATCAAAGGATACTGGAATTCATGGAATTTCATTTGGTGCTCAACCTGACATAAGGGACTTGAAAGTCAGAGACCCAGAGGAAGAGGTGAAAGCCAGAGGCCTTGAATGTGACCAGGGAGGCTGAATCCCAAAGGACTCTGAGAAGTGACTGGAAGGCCACCACTTCATATCCATCCCTCCAAGATGTTTCCAGTGAAGTGATGCGACTTAGGTGCACAATTGGCTTTGAACTCTGCCCGTCCCATGCCCCACATGAATGGTAAGCAGCAGTATGTTTGCAAAAAAATTCTAAGTCTCGGGAATTGCTGACACTGTATAAATAATAATTAGCTAATTTTCCAGGCAGCCAGTCTCCTAATTAGCTCTACTATCAGCACCTTAACAAGATGAAGTACAGTGAAATGCAAGTCATGCAGCACCTGATGCTTAACAAAAACATGTAGGAGGGAGATGGGGGAAGGGGCGGGGCAACGTTGCATACTGAATCGCCAGATGTCTGAACTGAAGTACACTTTAACTCATCCATAACCAAAATAAAGCACATCCCTTCCAAAGCTGCTCAGTAGGGCATTCAATGGTAACATTTAATAGATTTAGGTGCCTTTTTTGCCAATCATAGTCCATCTCAGTCAGCCGTATCTGGGTAAGTAGAGTTTCAGCCACCTGAATGTTTATACTTTTGGTCATATTAAAACAGTGGCATTCTGGGAGATGTGTATATTATTTTAATAGTTTCACAAGCATGTCTGTAGATTATACATATATATTTATTTTTGCTAGAATATGCACAGCCTCAGGCCATCATTTGAAACAAATATGAGTATACACCTGCTTTTATCCATAATATAACTCAATATGCTGCTGTCTTGTGTTTGACAACTGGCAAGATTCATTTATTTAATTTATTTAGACTTAGCTCACACCTCTTCATTGGTAGCTTAAGGTGATTTACATTGCGTGCCACATGTATGAATATCTCCCAGTTGGCAAATAGTTGTGTGTGTGCACTAGGTGCAAAGAGCTCCTCAAAGAACGAGTCTGATCTCTGAAAGCTAGAGTTGTAGTCCTGGAGAAGCTAAGGGTGAAAGAGAGGTATATAGAGGAGACTTTCAGGGACATAGTAGAGCAGTCCCACCTCCACTCAGGCAGCCCTTGTGCTACCTTGAAGGAGAAAGGTCAAGTGGAAGGAGAGCATTACGTTTGTGAGGCAGGAAGCAATCTTGTAGTTAGGACCTGCCCTCAACGTGATGTAGTATCCTCTCATATCAAGGATATTTCTCCAGTGGCATATGCCCAGGAAGGTCCAAGAAAACAAAGAGGTAGGTGATCTATAATAGCAGTCAGGTAAACACAAAGGGATAGATGCCTTGTTCTTTTTCAATAATTTTTATCAAAGCAGAGACGTATTCATAAAAATGCCCGACTCAGGCCGAGTTTCGCAGCTCAACAGCTGTTGCCTCAGGGGCTCAAACACTCCAAAGTCATGAATAAAATACGATAGTGTAGAATCATCCAGTGAACATTAATTGTATATCAGCAATGCAAAAACAACTTGCGAATCAGCGTTCAGGATGCCGTCTCTACTCGCAGTAGTCTCTACTACGAGAGACATCCTTGATATATACAGCTCCCCACCTCTGATGTTTTACCCTTTCTCATGGCAACACATTAAGAATTACTGTAGGAACGTATTTCGGTAATACGTTGTATAGTTTCATGTTCTTGCTTTGCTCGTATCTGGATCCCCTGTATAATAATTTTTCTCTTTAAGATATAATTGCTAATATAGCTATCTAAGAAACCCCATTTGATACTCCCTGTTCTTATATACATATATATCTCTTGTATTTTTTGCATATATCTCTTGATTTACATATATATTTTTTGCATATATCTCCTAATTTACATATATATCTCTTGTATATTGTTTTTCACATCTTGCTATTGTTCTTTGTAAGGGCTATGCCCACAAGTTATCAGTTGTATGTAAACCGATACGATGTGCAAACGGCTATCGGTATATAAGAATCTCCAAATAAATAAATAAATAAAAATCATAGATAATTCGTTGAAATCTTCTGCTCAGTGTACAGCAGCCCCAGCCAAGATAGTAAATAGAATGCCAGGGATTATTAGGAAAGGAATGAAGAATAAAACAGAGAATATTATAATGCCTCTGTATCGCTCCATGGTGCAACTTCATCTTAAGTATTGTGTGCAGTTCTGGTCACTACATCTCAAAAAAGATAGAGCAGAATTAGAAAAGGTACAGAGAAGAGCGACCAAAATGATAAAGGGGATGGAACAATTTTCCTATAAAGAAAGGCTAAAGAGGTTAGGTCTCTTCAGCTTGGAGATGAGATGGGTGAGGGGAGATATAATAGAGGTCTATAAAATAATGAGTGGAATGGAACGAGTAAATGCTAAGTTGTTTAAAAGACCAGGGGACACAAAATGAAGTTACTAGGTAATATGTTTAAAACTAATAATAGAACATTTTTTACTCAACATATAATTAAGCTCTGGAATTCATTGCCAGAGACTCTAGAGAAAGCTATTAATGTAGTTGCGTTTAAAACAGGTTTGGACAAGTTATGGGTCGAAAAGCCATTAACCATTATTAAGATAGAGTTGCAGAAATCCATTGCTTATTCTTGGGATAAACATCTTGGAATCTATCTACCCCTTGGGATCCTGCCTGGTACTTGACCTGGATTGGTCAGTATTGGAAACAGGATACCGGGCTTAATAGACCTTTGGTCTGATCCATTATGGCAAGTCTTATGTTCTTATGACCATTTGGTCCTTTTCTGCCATCATTATTATATTACTACAGGAATGTGAGTGAGAGGTAAAGGGAATGAGTGACTGAGAGGGAATAGAAAGGGTACGAATGGCTAGAAGTAAAGTGAAGGGGATGAGTCTAAAGAGAAATAAGGGGAGAGGTGTGTGAGTGAGAAGAGAAACTGTGCTAATTATGAAGGTCTACTATGCATAAGCTCTTCTATTGTATGTGCTCGTAGGTCCTGCTGTTCTATATTTCTGCTTTTCTATTGATGCGTTTTATATACTCTGGTCCAGTTTAGTTTTTGCCTGCATACATCTAGTTATACTTTATGGCAAGGGTTCTAACTCTGGTCCTAATGAACCACAAATAGGCCTGTTTTTTCAGGATATCCACAATAAATATGCAAGAAGTAGATTTGCATGCACTGCCTCCCTTGTATGCAAATCTATCTCATGCATATTCATTGTGGATATCCTGAAGACCAGGTCTGTTTATGGCTTTTGAGAGTCAGAGTTGGCCACTCCTGTTTTATGGTCTCTTTATTCTGTATTGTTGAGGATCTGTCTATGTTCTGCATGTATAACTGAGGTGTGGTATTCTGCTGGCATGTAGTTTCTGTGTAGGGATCTATAGCAGCTTAGCTTGTTCTGTTTTTGTAATAGGAAGTATGTTGTTATTTTAGGGCCTGGTGTAATATTTGCAGTGTTGCCTTTTCATAGATAGGGTTCTTAGTGTTTGAGTGCTGGCACTTAGTGCTGTTTTGGCATTGGTGGGTTACTATATTGTAATTCAGTTTACCCATGGCTTTCAGAAGTTTATGTTTGAATATCCTTTTTAATGGAAAATCTCCCTTTCTGGACCATAGAAGAATTTAGTAAGAAAATTTAAAATAAATGCAGAAGATTTAATTGTGTGTGGGGAAGATGGCGCAAGGCCATAAGGTTCGTCTTGGGCACCTCATAGCTTTGCACTGGCCTGCATCAGGCCTGCACTGCACTGGCCTCGCATCAGGCATCAGGCCTGCACTGCACTGGCCTCGCATCAGGCAACAGATTTCCTTGAGCGGCTCCTGAATTATCCCCTTCTCTCTCACCCTCGCCATCTATTTGCCCCTTTCCCCATGCTCCCTCCAGATTATTCTCCACCTCTCCAGGCATTCTCAGCCCCTTCTGATGTACAGTACATCTTTCCTTATTCCCACTCTTCGACAGTCCCATCTATGACTAATATTTCACAAACTTTACATAACAAAAACAGAACTATTTTTATTAATATATAGAAACATAGAAACATAGAAACATAGAAATGACGGCAGAAGAAGACCAAATGGCCCATCTAGTCTGCCCAGCAAGCTTCACACATATTTTCTCTCATACTTATCTGTTTCTCTTAGCTCTTGGTTCTATTTCCCTTCCACCCCCACCTTTAATGTAGAGAGCAGTGATGGAGCTGCATCCAAGTGAAATATCTAGCTTGATTTGTTAGGGGTAGTAGCCGCCGCAATAAGCAAGCTGCACCCATGCTTATTTGTTTTACCCAGACTATGTTATTAGCCCTTATTGGTTGTTTTTCTTCTCCCCTGCCGTTGAAGCAGGGAGCTATGCTGGATGTGTGTGACGTATAAGTCTTCTCCCATGCCGTTGAAGCAGAGAGCCATGCTGGATGTGCATCGAAAGTGAAGTATCAGGCACATTTGGTTTGGGGTAGTAACCGCCGTAACAAGCCAGCTACTCCCCGCTTTGTGAGTGCGAACCCTCTTTTCTTCTCCCCTGCCGTTGAAGCAGAGAGCTCTGCTGGATGTGTGAAGTATCAGTTTTTCTTCTCCCCTGCCGTTGAATCAGAGAACTTTGCTGTATATGCATTGAAAGTGAAGTATCAGGCTTATTTGATTTGGGGTAGTAACCGCCGTAACAAGCCAGCTACTCCCCTCTTTGTGAGTGTGAATCCTTTTTTCCACATTTCCTCTTGCTGTTGAAGCTTAGAGCGATGTTGGAGTCACCGTAAGCCTGTGTATGTTTATTTAATAAGGGTATTGACTCCAGGCAGTAGCCATCATTCTGGCGAGTCACCCGCTCTTCATTGGCAGCCTCTTGACTTTATGGATCCACAGTGTTTATCCCACGCCCCTTTGAAGTCCTTCACAGTTCTGGTCTTCACCACATCCTCCGGAAGGGCATTCCAGGCATCCACCACCCTCTCCGTGAAGAAATACTTCCTGACATTGGTTCTGAATCTTCCTCCCTGGAGCTTCAAATCGTGACCCCTGGTTCTGCTGATTTTTTTCCTTCGGAAAAGGTTTGTCTTTTGATCATTAACACCTTTCAAGTATCTGAAAGTCTGTATCATATCACCTCTGCTCCTCCTTTCCTCCAGGGTGTACATATTTAGATTCTTCAATCTCTCCTCGTACGTCATCTGATGAAGATCCTCCACCTTCCTGGTCGCCCTTCTCTGTACCGCCTCCATCTTGTCTTTGTCTTTTTGAAGATACGGTCTCCAGAACTGAACACAGTACTCCAGGTGAGGCCTCACCAAGGACCTGTACAAGGGAATAATCACTTCCCTTTTCTTACTCGATATTCCTCTCTCTATACAGCCCAGCATTCTTCTGGCTTTAGCTATTGCCTTGTCGCATTGTTTCGCCGACTTCAGATCATTAGACACCATCACCCCAAGGTCCCTCTCCTGCTCCGTGCACATCAGCCTTTCCCCCCCCCATCGAATACAGTTCATTCGGATTTCCACTCCCCATATGCATGACTTTGCACTTCTTGGCATTGAATCTCAGCTGCCATATCTTCGACCACTCTTCCAGTTTCCTTAGATCCCGTCTCATTCTCTCCACTCCTTCCGGCGTGTCCACTCTGTTGCAGATCTTAGTGTCATCCGCAAAAAGACAAACCTTACCTTCTATCCCGTCCGCAATGTCGCTCACAAAGATATTGAACAGGACCGGTCCCAACACCGATCCTTGCGGTACACCACTTAAAACCGCTCTCTCTTCAGAGAAGGTTCCATTTACCATCACACATTGTCTTCTGTCCGTCAACCAATTTGCAATCCAGGTCACCACCTCGGCACTCACTCCCAAGCTTCTCGTTTTATTCACCAGTCTCCTGTGCGGAACCGTATCAAAAGCTTTGCTGAAATCCAAGTATATGATATCGAGTGCTCTTCCTCTATCCAATTCCTTGGTTACCCAGTCAAAAAAGTCAATCAGATTTGTCTGACAGGATCTTCCTCTGGTGAATCCATGCTGCCTCTGGTCCATCAATTCTCCAGACTGTAGATAGTTCACTATTCTCTCTTTCAACAGTGACTCCATTACTTTTCCCACCACTGAAGTGAGGCTAACTGGTCTGTAGTTACCAGCCTCCTCTCTGTTCCCACTCTTGTGAAGAGGGACCACCACCGCTCTTCTCCAATCACTCGGCACCACTCCCGTTTCTAGGGATCTATTGAACAGGTCGCACAGCGGTCCCGCCAGCACATCTCTGAATTCAGCAGTACAGTACAAAGGCAACATAAATGCACATTTGCAAAACTGACATATTCCATATACCTTTGTTGACTGGGCATTTTATTTTTTCTAATTGCGTTAGTTCTGGTCTTTCTTTTCTGCTTTCCTGGTCTCCATTTTCCTTTTCCAGTGTCTCCTTTCCATTTTTTTGTTATTTCTCTCTCTCCTCCTGTTTCTTTCATTTCCCTCCCTTCATTTGTCTTTGACATTGATCTTTTATTTCATCTCACTTCTCTGCCTGTTTGTTCACTTGCAGCTAGATATTACCTCTTCTCCTTCTCCAGTTATTGTTGCCTCAGCTTTTCACATCCCTAACTCTCTCTTTCACTGCTTCCTCATAGCTCTAAACCTCCTGCCTATTGATATCCAGATATCTGGCCCCTTTGTCCTTACTCCCAATCGCTGCCTCCTTTCTGGCTCTCTCATCCCACATCATCCCCAAGCTGACTCTCTGTTTCCAACCATACCCCTTCAATCTCCCATCCCTATATCTCTTTACATCTCTCCATCTCTCCACATATTTTATTGCCTTGAAACCCCCTTCACCCCTCCCTATCCTATCTCTCTACAGTGCATTTGTTCTGGAAAAACAAAGTGTTGGTACTCACATGCAGGTCCCTTCTTAGGGATGGGATTGGAGGCGGCAAACACACAGGTCCCCTCTCCCAGCAACTGGCTGCAGAGCCTATGAAATGGCAGTGTTGCACATATTACACCAGAGCCTAGAACACCAATACACCTCCTATTGAGAAAACAGAACAATACAGAAAGAAAAGGCTTTTTTTTTTCTACCTTTGTTGTCTGGACATTTTGGACGCTAACATAATAACCCCCTCTCACAGAGACGATTGGGGGCTCAGTGGCCCCAACATAAGATCTCTTTCCCCTCCACCTGGGAGATGGGTACAGACACCGGCTGGGAGCTGGATGCAGGTACTGGCTGAGAGATGGGGGGTGAGAGTGTCCACCAAGGAAGCAGCAATGATGGGGTGTCCATTCTAGGAGATGCACATAACCACCACCTGAATGTTAGGAAGCCCCATCAGGCACTTTCAGAGGAGCAAATAATACACATAACTGAGTACATTTTCAAAGAAGTTACTGTGAAAAATTAGCCTATATGTGCATAAGTAGCTTGGATATGTGTGTATGCTTTTTTATAAACATCAAAATTATACATGTATTTTCAGTTTTGTGTGCAAGTTCTGGGGAGGAGGGGGGGGGGGGGGGAGGGTGGCCATAAGGTCTGTGCGAAAGTTGCTACTTTAGAAGAGATTTAGGATAATATATTAGGAAACTTATTCGTGCAATGCTACACCAGCTAATTAACAAGCGTAACTGATGTCAGACTCCTCTGTTGTCTTATTTTGGGTGGGAGGTCTGGATGAACTGGGGGGAGTTCAGGGTGAAGTACTAGGACAGTCTCAGTGAACTGGAGACAGACTGGGTGAACTGGCGGAGGTATCGCCAAACTGGTGATTTCAAGTATGCATGCATATTTTAAAATATACCTATTTCTGCATATAAAGCAGGGTTTTACGCATGGGTTTGTTTTTTTTGCACGTAAACTATGAAGTGAATTTTCAAAAGATGTGCGTGCATAAAATAGAATGTACGCAAGTATTCACTATTTTAAAAAGCGCAACACATGCACATATATCAGGGACCATGAATAAACTTGTGCATGTAAACAAGGAGCGGGTAGGCGCATTCCGGGGAAGGGCCAACACTTATCCCCATAAGTTACTATTTTATAACCTCCCAACATGACACATGTAAGTCTCTGACTTGTGCATATTTACTCCTGCTCGATATCTGGTATAAGTGATCATCTCAAAAGTGAAAAAATGACTGCCGGGGGGGGGGGGGGGGGGGGGGGGCTGAGTGAAATGGGAAGACTTCAGGCAGAAGGACTGGGCGAACTGGTAGACTCATTGCTGCTCACAAGACATAAAATCCCCTGAGTTATGCGTATAAAGCCAGCCTACGGGAGGTAATTGCGTCTAGGTAATGTGAGTAAAATCTATTCATGAATCCTGTCATACCCGTGTACTTGTACTTCAAATTTCATCATTTGTGCACTCTTATCCAGCTAAGTAGTGCTTTTTTAAAATCCTTAGACAAACAAATCTGAACTTACCTGGATAAATATTGCTTTTGTTTCAGACTTATCCAGCTATCTTACATACCTAGTTAAGTCGGAAAAGAGCTAATGAAACAGACAAGTAGCACTTTTCAGGCTTATCTGTCTAAGTGCTTCTACTTAGCTGCATAAATTGGAACTTATCTGGATAAATACCACTGCTTTTCTGGATAAGTCTGAACCTGCACACAAATGATATGCATGGGTTATAAAATACAGTAGTCAACTACCGTGCAAACACTTTTGAAAGTTATCCTCCCTATGCGCATATGTTTATAAAATAGGCAGAGAAAGGATGCGCTTTCAATACCTTGATTGCAAATATTCAAGCAATGTATTGAAAACGCCTCCTCTCTCTACCTATTTTATAAACATATCTGCATAGGGAGGATAACCTCGCTGTATTTTACAAACTGTGCAGCAACCCCTGACACAATTTATAAAATACTAGGATAAATTTCTGGACATCTACATATGCGCACAAATCTAGTTACGCAAATAGCTTTGAAAGTTATCCTTTTCAAACATAAATAAATGAAGCATGATTTTTACAAAAAAAAAAGAAACATTTTAAAATAAAAGCATTGTTTTCTTTTGGCTTTTTCTGCCCTCCATTGGTGCTTTCACTTTCAGCACAAATGACAGGCAATTATCTGCTGCGAGAACCCCCAGTGGTGGGGAGCCATTGCTATAATAACGGCCATAAGCAAACGCAATTGGCATGTGGAGAAAATCTCGTCTTAGGTGGCTCAGGACTTATTGTTAGTTTCTACATTCACACAGCAGGGACAGGTGTTACTGGCTAAAGGAACATTCATTCCCAAATGGCCAATAATGTGTTGCCTTCACACTCTGCAATTCTGTTGACTGCGAGATTTCATGTTATTTAAAGCACAAAAACAAATAAAAGCCCAAACTAGTCCATATCTGATAAAACTTCTCTTAATCAGCGAGCGCAAAACTAGTTCCAAAATTCAGCCGTGACATAAAACAATTAAGTTATCTAAGAACATGCCATACTGGGTCAGACCAAGGGTCCATCAAGCCCAGCATCCTGTGGCCAGCAGTGGCCAGTCCAAGTCACAAGTACCCAAACATTAGATAAATCACAAGCTACTATTGCTTATTAATTACCATAATAGCAGTTTATGGATTTTTCCTCTAGAAACTTATCTAAACCTTTTTTAAACCCAGTTACACTAACTACTATAACCGTATCCTCTGGCAATGAATTCCAGAGCTTAACTATGTGCCGAGTAAAATAGAATTTTCAATTTGTTTTCAATGAGCTACTTGCTAACTTCATGGAGTGCCCCCCAGTCCTTCTATTATCTGAGAGCGCAAATAACTGATTTACATTAACCTGAACAAGTCCTTTCATGATTTTGTAGACCTCTATCATATCCCCCCCTCAGTTGTCTCTTCTTCAAACTGAACAGCCCTAACTTCTTTAGCCTTTCCTCATAGGGCAGCCATTCCATGCCACTTATTATTTTGGTTGCCCTTCTCTGCAGTTTCTCCAGTACAACTATATCTTTTCTGAGATGCGGTGACCAGAACTGCACACAGTATTCAAAATGCGGTCTCACCATGGAGCAATACCGATGCATTATGACATCCATTGTTTTATTTGCCATTCCCTTAATAATTCTTAATGTTCTGCTTGCTTTTTTTGACCACCACAGCACACTGAGCCGATGATTTCAATGTATTATCCACTATGACACCTAGAACTCTTTCCTGGGTGGTAACTTCTAAGACAGAACCTTAAATTGTGTAGTTACAGCAAGGGTAATTTTTCCCTATATACATCGCTTTGCACTTGCCCATGTTAAATTTCATCTGCCATTTGGAAGCCCAATCTTCCAGTCTCGCAAGGTCCTCTTGCAATGTATCACAGTTCGCTTGAGATTTAACTACTCTGAATAATTTTGTGTCATCCGCAAATTTGATCACCTCACTCAGCGTACCTATTTCCAGATCATTTATACATATATTAAAAAGCACCGGTCCAAGTATAGATCCCTGAGGCACTCCACTGTTTACCTTTTTTCACTGTGAAAACTGAACATTTAATCCTGTTTCCTGTCTTTTAACCAGCTTGCAGTCCACAAAAGGACATCTCCTCCTATCTCATGACTATTTCGTTTTCTTAGAAGCCTCTCATGCAGGTCTTTGTCGAACACCTTCTGAAAATCCAAATATACCACATCTACCGGTTCACCTTGGTCCACATGTTTATTCACCCCTTCAAAAAAATGTAGAAGATATGAGAGGCAAGGCTTCCCTTGGGTAAATCCATGCTGGCCGTGTCCCATTAAACCATGAGAGTCAGCACTCTCATGTGCTGGGCAGAGGATGATCTGCAATCATCTGTCCCTGAAGACTTTCATTCTTATAAAAAAAAACTCTTAACAACTTTAGAAAGGTCCACACAAAAATAAAATGAAAAACAACCCCCAAAAATACCATGCATGCGGCACTTAAGACCGGCCATTGTTTCAGAAATACTTCTTGCATCCGAGACATGTTCTTGATTTCCATTTTATTCTTTCACATTTTTATGTGGCCTTTGCTAAACTTTTACATAATTGTTTTTAAGTAATGAAAGGCTTCAGAAAGAAAAGATTACAGGCACAAAGCACTGTTCTGAATGCTCAAGCCAGCTAGAGCGGATCCCCTCTTAGATAACTTGTTTTATGGCACTGACTTTCTATTCACAGTAACATGCAATGCATTGCTGCTGATACACAATCAGTGGCACATGGGCAGGGTATAGCTTTCCAGCACCTTTTCTGAGCTCTTCTAGGCTTGAATTAACAACTAGGTTATCAACCTCACAGCCAAATAATGTACTCTCAAACACACCAATGGAAACTCCGTAATATACAGTAGTAATTTCTTTCCTCTGCTTAGTAATGTGCTAAAATTCAGATCTGAGGTTGTGGAGTCGTTCCATTTAGGGAGGATTCTGACTTAAACGCATTCAGGCATAATCCCACAGATAGCAGCTTCACCCCCATTTGGCTCCTCAGCCGAGCACATATATCAAATGTCTGAACTTGTGCTTCCTCTTGTACCAAGCAACACCACATTATCAGTAGGGTAAAACTAAGTTGACTCATGACAGTACATGCGTGTACATGGATTCATGTGTGATGAGTCACTAGTCAGCAATGTTATGATCTGAATTGTTCATTTATCAGGGAATGGCTGCTTTACTTCTGAGCGGTAAAATTATAGGTGAGATATGAACAGGCACGTCTACCAAATGGCGAATGCAAACTTATTAAACATGGGCAATCCCCATTGAGGATTTATACATTACTGTTCTTCCCAGCAAAGTACATTTCGCCTTTTTCCTGCTGTAAAGGCTTTCCATTACTTGGGACAGGCTGCCCTGGAGCCGGAGAAGCATAAACAGGTCTAGTGTGCAGAACAACTACAGTATGCAAATTACTGTTAACACACTATACGCAAAAAGAATAATTTTGTAAGGGTTTAGAGAGGATGCGCATTAAATAAAGTTAAGGAATAAAACTATTCATACACTGATTCATTAGCATATTGGACTCAGTCATATTCATACTGTATATGGTAGATAGTGATAGGAGTGCAAGTAATTCATTATCTCATGGGACGCTCACAAAATGTTGACACCCTGTTAATCAAAACTAGTGCTCATGCGTTATCATCACTGCACAACATACTCAGCATCTCTATTTAATAGGGCTGGTTTTAAGCACTTGAAATGAATCCAATTTCAACAATGATACCAAGAAAAGAGGGAACCCGGGAAATAATCAGATATTAAATTGAAATAATACATATGGACTCGCTGCAGGGTATGGGGTTATGCTGGATTATCTTTCAAACAGAACTGGCTCAGTTAATAATAATGAAGAAAGAGTATAAACCACACGCATACGGCAGAGCAGAGTGCTAAGGAATATATTCATGGAGGTTGATGCTCTATGAAACTTAGAGGTACAGAAAATCTTAGCGTGCAGAGTTAAGAGACAGCCAAATGTCTTCCAAGTTGGCCCAAATATTTATTTATTTTTTGTAGCATGAGAAAAAGTGCCAGGGGCCGAGATATTTCTAGATAATCAGCCAGAAGGAGGAAGGCAATTTTTAAAGCCATTTCCACAGGTAAATGATGGTTTTACACGCTTAAACTGGATGCCGGAACATTGCCCTCCCTCGATATGGCTAAACGTTGGTGCACAATTACCACATTTAGAGGAGGAATTCCCGGGGATGTGTTATGGTGGGGGAATGGAAAAGTGTGCACAAGGATGGCATTTTCAAATCTATGCAAATATCCAATGGGAACTTTGTGCTCATGGTAAGTTTTGCTTTGAAAACTGGAGCAAAGTCCATGGGTAAACAGTACCCACAAATTTTTTTTTGACAATGCAGCAAGTTTGAAAATGGCCCCTTTCTGCCAATGCATTCGCTCTGGTACCCCACCATGTTACAAGTTCTTAGGGAAAGAGAGCGCCCTGTTCACTTCCTACTAATTCTCCCAGGCATACACATTTAGCGCTATTTTTTTTTTTTTGCCTGTTTTCCAGCTTTGTGGCTCTTCTCCCCAATCCTCGCCCTAATCTCCATCCCAGGTGGCACAGGGTGGATGGCACTGGGGGCTTGAGGAGTGGCTCCTTCAAGGTGATCCTCACCGCCTCCTGATAATTGCTGTCCTTTCCTCCCCGGGCCCCTGTAATATCTGCAGGCCTGCCTGATCCCCCTGCCCCAGGAACTGTAGGAACCCTCCCCACATTCAGGGCCCTAGGTACAAAGCATGAGTCTCTTGCAGAAAATCTTTAGCATGTCGGCCCTGCACTGTGTTATCGGCCACCCTGTCACTTTGGGGTGCATTATTTTATGTCCCATGTTTTCATGCTGTAGATCTCCTGTCCTTGACCAGTAAAGCTGATGAGCAGCATGGTATAAGACGAGAGTAGATAACTTCAGTCCACACATGCTGCAGGCAGTCAGATTTTCAGGATATCCAAATCCACAATGAATATGCATAAAAATGCATCTGTAGTGCATGCAAATGCATCTCATGAATATTCGGTTTGAGATCTTGAAAAATCCAACCAGCTTGCTGCACTTGTGAACTTGAGTTGCCTACCTTTAGTTGAAGACTTTGATGCTACACAAAAGGAAATATCATAAAATTCAAATTCCTTAGTGCACAGGACCCTATATAAGAGCAAGTATGAAACCAATTTATGAGATGGAAACAGCTCACCATCCCAACATTTGCATTAACAAGTGCATTTGGAATAGACCCATATCCTTGAAACCTTCTAGGCTGCTTGTTGAATGCCAGGTTCTTGTGACCTGGTTTGGCCTCTGTTGGAAACAGGATGCTGGGCTTGATGGAGCCTTGGTCTGACCCAGCATGGCAATTTCTTATGTTCTTAAAACAGAGGCAGCTGTGCAAGTACAGTGTGCTTAGGAGGCAGTATTGGAGCTGTTTTAGAACTAGCTGGAAATATATTTCAGAGTTTATTTTGTGAAACACCTTTTAGGACAGAAAAACTATAGTGCAGAGGCTGTAAGAAGCATTTATTGGAGCAACAGACCGATGATGCAGACATGATGGTGCGCACAAATTTCTGCATGAGTTATTTCAAGGGCAAATTTTAAAGCCAGTTATCCAGAGACGGGGAGGTGCACGTAGGAGACATCTAAGTTGGGGGAGGAACACTGCCTGCACACATCTGACTTTCAAAGAATATGCATGATTCAGCCCCCCCCCCCTCCCTCCCCGGCCACCCATAGCAGGGATACTGCAAAGTCACCGAAAAAAATGCTGTAAACCGTCTACAGCTCCAATTGGAAAGGTGATCTAGAATTCCAAAACGAAATTTATTTATTACGCTCTTATATACCGTCGTTCAGACTAGCCATCACAAAGGTTTAATTTAATTTAAAAAGAATTCAGGCACATTTAACCTATGTATTTACACTAATTGTTCCAGGGGAAACTACCCAGGCACTTTCTCTTTGAAAATTAATTAGCAAGTCACACAGTAAAAAGTGCGTGCCTACTTCACAAGGAGGCAGGTGAAACTTAGAAGACTAATGCGGTCGACAGCTTTGCATCATTCTTTTACCTTGGTCAAGTAAAATGTGTCACAACCTGCAAGGAATCCAGGAAGATAAAACCTTACTCTCTTCTAGTTCTATCCTAGGAAAGGTTGTGAATTCTGCCTCCCAGCTCCCCCAGAAGGACAGGACGACATGCATGCAAATTCCATACCTGCCACAAACACAGAACGCGAGCGACAGTATTTGGTATCGCAAAGAAATGCAATTCATGCAAATAAAACATGCCCACGGTTGCTTGATTGGTAGTTACCCTCTTTAGTGTTACGGCTTCATCAGTGTCGCTCTCTTTCTCTAAATTATTCTATTATGCTCGTTTTGCGATTGTAAAAAAACGCTGGTGGCATAGAAGGTATGAAAAGAAAAAAAACCCCCAAAACCTAACATTGCACATAATTTGGGGAGAAGGGAAGACAATGGACAGTGCCACTGTGAGTACAGTTTACATCAACTACTGGGACATAACCTATAGATCTCCACCAACCGTCATGACAATTTATTTTTGCTTTTTCTTTGCCTCCTTCCCCTCCAACTATAAACTGGGCCAAGGTAACAAGGTAATAGTAGCGCCTTCTCTTTACCCACCGAAAAGCACGTAATGTCCATCCAAACCGGAGGATGCACTAAGCTCTCCTGTGTGTGAGGTGTGGCTGTCGGGCCTGTAAAAAGATTATTATTATTATTATTTTTTAATTTAGTTGTTTTAAGCTGGAAAAAAGAAAATCTAATTGAAAATCCCAGAGAACAAATCCGTTCAAAATAAATGCGTGCAATCATTATCTCACTGCACAGCCTTTTCCACTCAAGCAATGAATACATGCATACATGGCAGCAGAATGAGAATTTTGCAACGTTCGCCTAAAAAGATGAGCCTCCTCAGTTGTGCTGTTTTCATAAACATGCGCTTCAGAACTAATTATAGCTGACTGCAGCGACTGATTGTTAACTGTGTAAGTCACTGGCTGGATCCTCTTAGCGGATTGCTAAGTGAGCCGTACATAGGCAGGAGGCAGCGATGACTCACGGTCGCTGGGTTCCTTTAATGGCTTTCCTTGTGCACTGGGAATCCCACATGCTCGGGGAATAGAAATGTTGTTCTTCTGAAATAATCCTACAGACTCCACTCTGTATCAATTGCTCTGCACGCCTGTTCTTTGCAGCCCCAGGGACTGGAGCCAAATCAAGCCACTTGCCAGCTCCTGTTCAGCATCATCGCCAGGGAGCATGCCTAGAAATTATATTTCCTTTCTTATCCACTTATATACAAATATATTTAACTGGTTAAAAATGAGATACTTTTTAAAGAAATTAATTTGTATATATAGGCAGATCAAGGGGAAACTATATATATATATATATTTATTTATATATGTTGAAAACATATGGAGAGTATCACAAAATCTTAACACCTCTCAGAGAGGTAGAGTTTTATTGTGTTAATGTGTCTGTGAAGCAGTTTGCATGTGTTTTGGTCTTCTTTGCTGCATTAATAGATAATAAATTATTTTGCATTAGTTTGGCATCTCATAACCTTATTAGCATAGATTTCAAGTTAAAACTATCACAGGGTAATTTGCATGCAGTAACTGGTTTGCACATGCTAACACGTACTCATTCTTGTGATATCACCGACTCACTCTAGTACATTGGCCGCACAGATTGACGTGCTGAGCGTTAGGTAGGTATGAATTACTTCGAAATGGGATTGCCCTACAATTCCCTAAAACTGTCAGCGTTTCAAAGATTTGCCAAATTATTTGTCAGTGCTTTTTTTTCCTGAGGGAAAATCTGAAAAATCCAAGGCATATAGAGGAAAGATCTCATGATATAAATTTTATTATAGCAAAAAAAAAAAAAAAAGTAAACTAGGACTTTCTTAAATTAGTTTTTGACTCAACAAAACCAGGATTTAAGAAATAATGAAAAATAGCTCATTCTACGGCCCTTTAAAGCAGGACTTGCTGGTAGGGCCTTTTCTTGAAAACACAATTTACAGGTACAAAGCTGAAAGGCACTATCCCCTCCCCCGTTCTGCCCACCCTAACTCTTCTGCCCCCACCCAGAGCTCCCCTAATCCCTTTACCATGACTGGGAGCTCAGACCTCTCCTCCAGCTGGGGTGCAGCCAGCATTGCTATCAGAGCATGGACAATCATTCTGAGCTCCTGACCACTGTGATGGGTTTGGGGGGGAGCTCCTGGTGGGATGGGGGAGGATACTCTCCTGCAGTGTACTTGTAATTTGTGTGTTTATTGATTTTTTTGGGGGGGGGGCAGGGAGATTTTATAGACCTGTAGGTCTGCAGCATAAACTACATTTTTTTGGGTGGGAGAGGGGACAGGGAATTAGTGGGCAGAGCTAGCCTTGGGTTCACTTGGTGTGGGGACGGGGGATCAGGTTGGTAGGCCTGAATGGCAGTATTTCTGTATTTAAATCTAGTGCTGCTTAACTGGCTATATTCTTTGCATATATTCTTTAAATACAGCCGGTTAAGTTATCCAGGAACATGTTTCTGGATAACTTTAAGCCTTTTTCAGCACACGTCTAGAGATACATGAATAACTTATCTTGCTAACTCCAAATACAGGCAAATAACTGATCCGGTTAACTCGACACAAGAACACCCCCGAAACGCTTACCATTTATTTGGATAATGAATTAACCGGATAAATATTTTTCTGATTAGTAGAGCCGATATTCAAAAGTCAACATTTCTTTTGAGTTTTCTGGAAAATGCCTTTGAAAACTGATCTCTTTGGGTTTTGAAGAAAAAGAAAATTATTCATCATATTTAGGTTTTTTTTCTTATGGGAGTATGTGGGAACATTCATCAGCTGTAATGAATGTGTTAGGTGACAGAGATGTGCTAACACTGTGTAGTATCTGAAACTCACCTGCTTTAAAAATAACATGATTATATTAATTTTGAATGCTGCCACCTATTTTAAATATGAAAATTCTGAGGCATTTACTGAAAAAAACTTAGATATGTAAATTTAACACTGCTGCGTCGTTACATATAGCTAAGGCTTCTGATTTTCAGTTAAAACCAAAATTCTGCGATAAAACACCCCCGACAGGGAAATTTTATTGATTGTCTCCAGATTTATTTATTTATTTATTTGACACTTTTTATATACTGGCATTCGTAGGACACATCATGTCGGTTCACAAGTAACTGAGAAAGGAAATTACAATGAACGAGGATGGAGGGCTAACTGGGAAATAGTTGGATAATATACGAAACTGGATAACATATGAAAGTACAGGATAGAAAGTCAACGAGCAGGGATACAACTTTGTTGAACGACATGGAATTTGCTTATCCATGTTAAGATTAAATATGCATAAGCAATGTTAAGGAGGCGTGTGTGTGCACTTATAAACTTAGTATATGAACTTATTTACAGTATAAAGGAGGCATGTGCACTTATGTACAATTATATGCAGGGGGAAGAGGGAGGGAGCGAGGAGGGGGTGGAGGGAACAAGGAAACATTATGGCAAGGTACTTTATATACTATATATATATATATATATATACATATATATATACTTTATATACTACTTTAATAGTAATTTATTACTTTAGAGCCACCCTGCCAGGTGATGCCATGAAAATGCCAAAGGAAACAGTCCCTCTTACCCATAGGCCCATAAAACGGAATATCGTCGATATAAATAAAATACACTACCCCCAACGATTTCAGCACTTCACCCAAAAGATGTAAATAAATATTAAACAACACAGGGGAAACAACCTACACCCCTGAGGTACACTAAGGGGTAGACTTAATAAATTTACGCGCGCGCGAACAAAAGTACGCTGGATTTTATAAGATACGCGCGTAGCCGCGCGTATCTTATAAAATCCGGGGTCGGTGCGCGCAAGGGGGTGCACATTTGGGCAACCTGCGCGCGCCGAGCTGCTGGTCCCTCCAAGGCCGCTCCGAAATCTGAGCGGCCTTGGAGGGAACTTTCCTTCCGCCTCCCCTTCCCTACCTAACCCACCCCCCCGGCCCTATCTAAACCCCCCTACCTTTGTTGGCAGATCTATGCCTGCCGAAAGCAGGCATAGATCTGTGCGCGCCAGCAGCCCGCTGGCGTGCCATCACCCGACCCGGGGGCTGGTCTGGAGGCCTCAACCATGCCCCTGGGCCGGCGCCACGCCCCCGGTCCTGCCCCGAACCGCCCCTGACCCCCAGACACGCCCCGGACACGCCCCCTACTGCCCCTTTTACGAAGCCCCATGACTTGCGCGCCGGCGGCCTATGAAAAATAGGCCGCCGGTGCGCGAGTACCCTGCGTGCATAAATCCGGCCGTATTTACGCGCGCAGGGCTTTTAAAATCCGGCCCTAAATATTAAAACCTTCCATGCCAACAGGAGTCTCCCAACTGAACACGCTGCCTTCTGTTTTGTAAAAGTGAGAGAAACCAAGTATAACCACTTCCCCCATACTAATATGCCATGTCAAAGGCCATTGATAAATCTAACTGTACTAATACACCTGGATCTACCTTGATCCAACGGACAATATACAAAATTCCAAATTGATAAATAAAAGCAATTCCGTGCTGTGGGCTCGCCCAGAGTCATATTATTGGTCATCAAGAATATGATACACTCACCCCAAAACCCATTCAATTGTGATAAAACACATTTCTCAATTCTTTTGCCCATGTAGGGAGATTAGGAATGGTACGCAAATTTGTCAAATCATCTGAGGAAAGTGATAGTTTTTTTTTTTGAACAGGTCTTATTGTGGCCATTTTTAGATGTGAGGGCATTACCCCTTCGCTGAGAGATTTGTTAACAATACACTGAATAGCTAACTCTTTCATACCCCTGACAATACAAAATGGACAAGGGTCAAGGTCTGAGGAGATAGAGTTCCCTGACCCTATTACTAACCTAATTTAACTGTTAAACTGCTAAACACAGACCTTCTCTCCCCCTTTCCCCCTCCAAAGAAACTCCCTTAACACCCACTACCTCTGCAGTTTATCCAGTCTGCAACTTTAATATCTTATTTCAAAATAATTAGTTATTTATTTATTTAACATGGTTTGTATACCGTCTATCTGGCCACAGTCTGGATAATTTTAACTATCAAGGTCTTAACAACATTAGCAAACAGTTCCAATGGCCTATTAAAAGATTTCTGAATTTGGCCAACAATATAATCATGTTTTACCTTTAAACAGATACTTTTCTAGTCTTAATTTCCCATACTTGGCTTCTCCATTTCTTCTCTTTCTAAGTATCTGCTGTTGCCACAAAGCTTGCTTGCATATACACACCTCTTTCACTGCAGCTAAAGTATCATAAATGGCTGATAATGATGCAAAGCACTTGCCAGTTAGTTCTTCTGCAGACATAAGTCACACAAGTTATTAATTCAAAATTCCTCCACATTAAATAAGATCAAAGAATGATCTGCCCACAACAACTTGAGTATGCTCAAATGTTTAGAAAATCAGTGAAGAAAATAATTTTTGAAGAAGCTTTTAATTGTTAGTTTTTTTATTTTGATGTTTCTGAATTTTTATCGTTTTTAAAGTAAAGCATTATCGTCTTAGAAACATAGAAACATAGAAATGACGGCAGAAGAAGACCAAACGGCCCATCCAGTCTGCCCAGCAAGCTACGCAGTTTATCCATTTTTATTTTTTTTTTATCTTCCCCCCCACCCCTTTTTTTCTCCCCCTCCCCCGTCACTATTGGCTTCCAGCACCCTCCGGCCCCAATTCCCTTCCACCCCTCCACCAATGCAGAGAGCAGTGCCGTATCCGCATCCCAATGAACATCCAGTTCAATCAGGGGTAGCAACTGCCACAATAAACGGCCACACCCCTGCCCCATACTCTTACCCACCTCTGTTTTGCTTGTTTGTTTTTTGTTTTTTTGTTTTTGTTTTTTTGTTTTTTGTTTTTTTGGAGATGGCAGCCCTCCAACCTTCCGCTCCGTGAAGGTGGAACACAAACCACTGGCATCCCGCTCCGTGAATGCCTCTGTGGCTACTGCCGCTCCGTGCAGTATTTTGCTGCCTGAAGGTGGAACAACTACTTGCCACTGGCATCCCGCTCCGTGAATGCCTCTGTGGCTACTGCCGCTCCGTGCAGTGTTTTACCACCTCCTCTATATTTATGCCCACTAGACTTGATGGATCCACAGTGTTTATCCCACGCCCCTTTGAAGTCTTTCACAGTTTTAGACTTCACCACTTCCTCCGGAAGGGCATTCCAGGCATCCACCACCCTTTCCGTGAAGAAATACTTCCTGACATTGGTTCTTAGTCTTCCTCCCCGGAGCCTCAGCTCGTGACCTCTGGTTCTGCTGATTTTTTTCCGTCTGAAAAGGTTTGTCGTTGTCTTTGGATCATTAAAGTTTTTCAAGTATCTGAAAGTCTGAATCATATCACCCCTGCTCCTCCTTTCCTCCAGGGTGTACATATTTAGATTCTTCAATCTCTCCTCGTACGTCATCCGATGAAGATCCTCCACCTTCTTGGTTGCCCTTCTCTGTACCGCTTCCATCTTGTCTTTGTTTCTTTGTAGATACGGTCTCCAGAACTGAACACAGTACTCCAGGTGAGGCCTCACCAAGGACCTGTACAAGGGAATAATCACTTCCCTTTTCTTACTCGATATTCCTCTCTCTATGCAGCCCAGCATTCTTCTGGCTTTTGCTATCGCCTTGTCACATTGTTTCGCAGACTTCATATCATTAGACACTATCACCCCAAGGTCCCTCTCCTGCTCCGTGCACATCAGCCTTTCCCCCCCCATCGAATACAGTTCATTTGGATTTCCACTCCCCATATGCATGACTTTGCACTTCTTGGCATTGAATCTCAGCTGCCATATCTTCGACCACTCTTCCAGTTTCCTTAAATCCCGTCTCATTCTCTCCACTCCTTCCGGCGTGTCCACTCTGTTGCAGATCTTAGTGTCATCCGCAAAAAGACAAACCTTACCTTCTATCCCGTCCGCAATGTCGCTCACAAAGATATTGAACAGGACCGGTCCCAAAACCGATCCTTGTGGTACACCACTTAAACCGCTCTCTCTTCAGAGAAAGTTCCGTTTACCATCACACATTGTCTTCTGTCCGTCAACCAATTTGCAATCCAGGTCACCACCTCGGCCCTCACTCCTAAGCTTCTCGTTTTATTCACCAGTCTCCTGTGCGGAACCGTATCAAAAGCTTTGCTGAAATCCAAGTAGATGACATCGAGCGCTCTTCCTTGATCCAATTCTTTGGTTACCCAGTCAAAAAAGTCAATCAGATTTGTCTGACAGGATCTTCCCCTGGTGAATCCATGTTGCCTCTGGTCCATTAATTCTCCTGACTGTAGATAGTTCACTATTCTCTCTTTCAGCAGTGACTCCATTACTTTTCCCACCACCGAAGTGAGGCTAACCGGTCTGTAGTTGCCAGCCTCCTCCCTGTTCCCACTCTTGTGAAGCGGGACCACCACCGCTCTTCTCCAATCTCTTGGTACCACTCCTGTTTCTAGGGATCTATTGAACAGGTCACTGGATACATGTTAGGAAGCTGCGAGCTAGAAGAACATTTTAAATAAATAAATAACTGTGAAACTGATGCCACCCATTTCTCTGGACAAGAGAAGAGATCAACAATGTGACCTACCTGATGCGTGGGGGGCGTTAATATGCTGAATTAACTGGATAGCGATGTCACAGATAACAGCTGTTGTGTGTAAAATGAGCATTGTCAACATGGATGTTAAAATCCCCTGCGATTATCAATTTATTAAATTTAATTTGTAACAAAATTACCGATTTAATCATTTAATGAACCTGGCGTGTAATACAAGACACAAATGGCCCAATTAAGTATTTTAAACACTATAGCTTTGTTAGGTGATACAAAATCATGAACTACTTCCCACCTTGTCTTACTGGATGAGCCTGCTGCAAATATGAACAAACAATAGGACACAACTGGTTTAGAAAAAACCACCAGTATCCTTATGCCAAGATTCTGATATTAGCAAAATATCTAAATTATTATCCTGAATGGAATCTACTAAATATTGTTCCTTCTCACAGATCTTGCCTTTATGTACGACACCTGCAAAAAAGGAAAACTGACACCCTTATTATGAACCAAGAACTCCTCCTAATGTTTTCTAATGAGCACTAATACCCTATCCCGCTGTCTAACACTTGAATGCCCTGAGTATCGGAAACATCTCCCCTGCCCAAAATACCACTGCAATATTTCCCTCCATCCCCCTCCCCCAAAACACCAACATTAAAATGATTAATGGTATATACCCAACATACAATTCACCACTCCCCCCAGAAGAAAAACTGTCACTAAACTTTTCACCACTACCTCTCGATAGCTATTTTGAAATAAAATCAAATTAAACAACTTAAAACAATGAACCAGATCTCTTACTATACTATTACCAGACTATAACAATCTTTGACAGGGGACACACCCGGGAGATACACGAAGGACCACGCCATGAAGTGAGCCTCCTCCGGCTTGCTCCCGGTTTTATAGGTCCTGATCTGATGACCTCATCCGAGGGCAGGACTTCTGGGAAGAGCTGGTCGCTGTGCATGGGTTGATGCTGCTGGAAGCGGGTAACACAACCAGAGCTTAGAGGCACAAAAAAGCAGCATCCCAAGGCTGCAGCTGGGCACCAGCAGCTGGTAAGCTTGCCAGCACCAGCATCTAGTCCAGTTTTATAGGTCCAGAGGTAATGACCTCGACGGAGGGCAGGACCTCCGGGCAGAGCTTGCCGCTGTATAGGGGCTTTCGCTGCTGAAAACGGGTAACACAACTAGAGCTTAGGGGTACAGAATGCAGTGTCCCTCGAGTATATTGGGTAGCAATAAAGGAATAGAATAGAATAAAATAAGTCGATGGGTGCAGAAGTCACTGATATGGGGTTTAGGGGGAAGGCTTGGCTGAAGAGCCAGGCCTTGATTTTTTTTTTTCGGAAAATGAGGTAGGACTCAGGTTTTGTGCAGTTAGATTTAAATGGATATTCAATTGCAACTTTAGTCAGTTAGATATGGCTAACTATCTGGATAAATGCAAGTGGCTAAAATTAATTGGTTAACTTTGCCGTTCAGCAACTCTTTGAATATCTACACCATGGTACAGGGGTGGCCCACTTGAGGGTCACAAACAGGCCTGGTTTTCAGGATATCCACAGTGAATATGTATGAGGCACATTTGCAGACAAGGGAGGCAGTCATGCAAATCTACCTCATGCATATTCATTGTGGATGTCCTGAAAACCTGGCCTGTTTGTGGTTCTCGAGGACCAGAATGGGCCACCCCTGCCATAGTATTTTAGATGCATATTTTTTTTAACTTCCTATCAGAGAGGTCTTGCACAGACGCATGTAATTGCACGAACACAGGACAAATGACTTAGGGCAGCAGGGTTGAGCTCTGGGTGTTGGTCTTTAGTGGTTTGTGACTGTGTGTTATCCATTGGCTTTTGCTGAGTTATGATGTAAGGAGCATGTACTGATGGCTTCTGTTGTAGTGGCTCATTTTTTTTTTAATGTTGTTCATCTAACATTTTATGATTGTTTTTATTTGTGCTCCATGCAGCTCTATGGATACGGTGGAATATTGTATAGAGATACATAAATAAATTCAAGTAAGGATTTTTAAAAACAGGGGGAATGGGCCATAACAAAAGGGTGAATGCAAAATGATGCACAAGGAACAAAATACAAAGGAAAGTTGGAAATGAATCCCAAAAGGGAAGCAAGGGAGCCAAGAAACGGGCAATTTAATGTAATGGGGAATCTGATTGGTATTGCTTTAATTTAACTATAAGCTGGCAACCTCGTCTCTAGTAGCTGTGGCTTTACCTTTATTGTGGTGACAACTTCTGGCTCAATTTCGCAGCCCTCTGGGATGCTTTCTTGTGTGAAGTGGGCTCTAAACAGATGCAGTTGCTCGGAAAAGGCATCCAAACAGAGATCCAAATCACATCTGGGAAGAAAGCTGCATTGCCCTGGCTGAGAATTTATGAACCAGGGATCCCATGCTGCGTGGCAGCCAATCCAGTACTCACCATGCAGCAAATCAATAGCTTGCTCATTGCAGGTGGCGTACGGCCATTTTTTTCAGTTTTTTTTTTGGCCTC
This sequence comes from Rhinatrema bivittatum, assembly GCF_901001135.1. Classification (NCBI taxonomy): domain Eukaryota; kingdom Metazoa; phylum Chordata; class Amphibia; order Gymnophiona; family Rhinatrematidae; genus Rhinatrema; species Rhinatrema bivittatum. Next base: position 27,552,806 of record NC_042632.1, on the reverse strand, counting down.
TGAAGCTATTGATGCAATCCCTTTAGAAGAGCAAAGAAGAATTATGAATCCACAGATAATGAACTCACTGCCAGACACCTCCAAAAACTGAATACACCTAGAGTCGTGTCGCCATCCTAAGTGTGGAAGGGGAGAGGACAAATTCATACAAATGAATCAAGTTACTTGGTCAAAAAGGGACTATGCTTGATCATACTTGTGTTCCTTCCATTATCAAATTAACATGTCTTCTTGCTGACTTTCCAATCAATATCTCTCTTGTCAAAAAGGGAACAGATCTGAGAAAATGAGGATCCCATAAAATCTGCGATAAGTCTTGTGATATTGTCTAACATTTGTTGCACATGAAAGAGCTGCAAGCCTAGGGGTTAACAAGATGCATCACAAAAAGTGAGTTCATCAATGAATGAAAACATCTTGGTTATGATTAGACTCAGTTCTTTCACGTATAATAAGAAAGCAAACCTCAAATGGATCTAGCTGGCTGACGGCCCTATTTATTAAACTGCATTAACATGGCACACACTTGCATTATTGTCTGCGGGATTTACTAAAAGTATAGGTAAGTGATCACCACAGTTTAGTAAATCCTGTATTCCTGTGGCTGGTAATGTGTGGATGTCACCAGTAACATCTGCTCGCTATCAGCTGCGGGAATGTGTGCTCCTTCCCCCCAGGGTCTCTAAAGGGACAGCTAGCACTACAAAATCCACTCCGAGCTGCTCCCACAGAGTCAAACCTATTGCTCCCTGTATAGAAACCTTACCCCCCCCCTCCATACACCTGATTTCTAAAAGGCTCCCTGAACCCCTCCTTACAAAATGGCAGTCTCAGGACTCCCAGGAAGGAGTGATGCCCAAGTGCTCCTGCTCCACTGATGTCATATTTCAAAATGGTGCTAGCATACCGGAGGCTCCCCTTTGCTCCTCATGTGAGGGTAAAGGGGAGCCTCAGGTCAGTCAGTGATATTTTGAATTTCTGCACCAGTGGAGCCGCAGCAATTTGGCATGGCTGCTGCCTGAGCAACATGAAGCTGCCATTAGGTAAGGAGAGGGAGGCTGGGGGCTTCATTTTTTTTTGGGAAATCAATGCTGCAGGGATTTTTTTTTTTTATTTTTTTACCATGCATACTTTGCAGGTGCAAATTATGCGGAGACAACTATATGTGGAGATTTAAAATGAAATCCATGTGCATTCTTTGCCGGCGTCACCTTAACCCCACTCCCTGCCCCCAGTGCCATCCCTTCCCCTCACACTGAGAATGGAGGGTAATTCTCAACTGGGCTTTCTCTATGGGCAAACACCTATTTATCCATGGAAAATGCCTTTGAAAACTGCCCTGTATATTCCTTGGGTATGGGTAGTGCAATATCATATATTTGTGGGGTTGTATGGCATGGTTTTTATTTGTGAAAGTATTTTACATGTAGCCTACATTTGTGGGGAAGTAGAGGACCATATTTTATATGCCTGTGGAGACATACGAGACTAAATATATACCTGGGCATGAGGAGCACTACATCACTTACTCGTGAGGGATGCATAGTGTCATATGCTATTATGGAAGTACATAGATTTATCTTGTACGCATTTTCTATCCAGTATACTTGAAGGCATGTAAAGTGCGATGTAATATCTCTATGGTATGAATGTCCTGCATACTTGGTGGAGGAGGGTAGAAGCAGTAGCTTCCCAAACTGAGCATCAGGTTGAAGATGCATCTGCCCATGGTCACTGTATTCGACTGGCAAAAATAACAAAACAGAAAATCCACAATGTACAAACTGATCACTCTCCCCCAGTCACTGGCTTCTATCCAGCAAAAGGCAAAGGATGAAACCAGCACGGGGGAATTTTTTAAATTTTTATATTCTCCATTTTTTGGCACTTCAAAGTGGATTATATTCAGGTACGGCAGGAAATTCCTCAAGCCACTGTACGTGAGGCAGCCATGGCGCCAGCTTGGAGCCTTCCGATAAACACTGCGACGCGCACAAGGAAACTACTGTCTGGGAAGCTGTTACATTTCTGTATTATTTGCATACTCCTATCACTTATAGCTGTCAGGCAGCATGCAGCGGCTTAAAGAAGGAAATGCATTCCTCACTATAGCCTGCTAAATAAAAAGCAACATCTAAGTAAACCCTGGACACAAATGTTGTCTAGTGATGCCCCTAAAGAGACATATCAGGTTGAAATCCTAAAGTTTTACTTCAGTTTAATGATGTTTGAGCTATCCAAAATAAGAGTGAAATCTTAACAAAAATAAATAAATCTGGTGTGTGTCAGATTCGGAGGAACCACACACAAATGCTCATCCCTCCTATCAATAATGACCCAACCCAGCTTCAGTGCTCAGCCTCCATCATCAGTGTTTATTTATGACATGCTTTTACAGAAACAAGAGTTCAAAGCGAGTCACATCAAATTATCAGTGTCCAAAAATAAGAGTTACGTCATAATATGACAGATCAGATTCAATGTAACAGGGTATGGCTCTATCAGGATATTATGAATGTTTCATGGTCTCCCCAGTGGGGTAAGGACAAGTAGGGGCAGTTTGACTTGACTTGATGAAGTACATTGCCAGATCTGCTCTTTGACAGAGGCTCATGGTAGTTCCAGTCTGAATACAATTGGGGTGTTTAGTGCTGAATGCCTTGTCAAAGAGATGGATTTTCAGTGTTTTATTTGAAAGTGAGCAGGTCTGGGGCAGATCTAATGTGCAGGGGGAGGGGGGTCCATAGCATGGGAGTGGAAGCCCTTTTCCTGGTGTTGGAAAAGCACATGGACCTTGGTGATGGTATCTCAAGAGAGGCCTGAGACTGTGATCATAGTGAATGGGAGGGTTTGAAGAGGGTGATAGAACTGTTGAGATATGTTGGGTTTAAGTCTTTGAGGGATTTGTAAGTGAAGGTCAGGATCTTAAATTTGAAGCCATGCAATGTTGGCAGCCAGTGCAAGCTTTTCAAGATTAGGTTTATTGGGTCATATTTGCGTGCATTCATTATCATGCGAGCAGCGGCATTTTGTGCTAGTTGTAGGCAACAAGGAATTATTTGAGCCACAGCAGGGCCACGTTGGCCAGCGTTACACAGGGCAAGAGGCACTGGATAATTTGCTCTCAAATGAGGGTTCATTTCTGAATTTTTATCTGTGTGAGCATTTTTCCTGAGAGGGGGATACATTTGAGACATCAGGCACATGGTTTGTTACATTATGTGATACATTCTAGTACATTTTTCCTTAGTTTTCCAATTTAAAGTGATTTTACTGACCTATAGTGGCACCTGGAGAAGAGATTCATTCCAATGTACTCCTCCACAATAACCACAGTAGAAGAGGAAAACATTAACGCCAGTGCTCCTCTTATGATTTCTGTACTGGGAGTGTCCCCTAGTGGCCAATATTCATACTGGAGTAGATGTAGGAAATTCTATTTTAGCTTCAAAGTACTTTACAAATCTTGATGAAATACTACTCAGTGTAGGGGTATCGGAATCCTGTTTTGATTAAAAGCGGCCAAGCAAATCGACAAAACTCTGCCCCCAACTAAGCCTTCAGCATTGCTGCCTGCCTCAAACCTGCCCACAGCCAGTAAGTCAGCCTTGATGCCCCATTCCCAAAGCCAGCCAGCCTCAATTACCCCATCCAGCCCTGATCACCCTCAAACTCTCCCCTAGCTAGCCAGCCATGATCACCATCAACCTCCCTCCCAGCCAATCTGCCTTGACCCCCCTCAACCTCATCCCAGCCAGCTTCGATGTCTCCTCAAGACAGCCAGCCAGATTTGATTGCCAAAACCTCCCCCCAGCCAGTTCACAGCCTCAGACCTCTGCAGCCCCCCTGCCTAACGAGGCTTGAACCATCCACCCCACGCCTCGGACTCCCCCTCCCCCACATTCTCGAGCCTCCAACCACCACCCCAGCCAGCCTCCTTTCCTCCCCAACCCATCACTCACTTTGCAGCTTTCTTCAGGCAACGTATGGCTCTCTGCAAAGCTGAGCCGCGTGGATAACTGCATTCTCACGCTATTTTCACAAGACTCAAGATAAGATTACGGGCACCTGTGTGGCTCAAACTTGCAGAGAGTCATGCAGTGCCTGCAGCTTACAGGAGCACTTCCGGGTCTCCACTTGTGATGCCAAACCCGTATTCTAAAGTGGACTGCAAGCCCCTGAGGCAGCCGTCATAAGTGGCAAAACTCGGCCAGAGTCGGGCTATCATTTTTTATGTCTCCACTTCAATAAAGGAATTGAAAAAGACTATAGGCATCTATCTCTTTTGTATTTCCTGCAGAAGGAACTGTTGTAATTATTACCATTTGTGTGTTTGGATAGAATTGTGTATGCGTGGGTTCTGTGGGGGTGTAATGTGTGGCAGATATGTGTGTGTAAGAAGGTTGTGACGGGTGTTTCTTGGGGGATAAGGCAGCTGCACAGGTGGAGTTGGGGCAAGTGTGTGTAGAGTGTTATGAGTTGAACATCTGCATCATGGATTTTTCCTGTTTCTGTGGGGGAGGGGATGTAGGCGTGTGTGTGTGTGCGGATGCACGTGTGTGCATGCTGGACTCTGTGGGATGGATGTGGCTGTATGGGGGGGATGTGTGTGAGAAGTGTGAACATATAGAGGGTGTGGTGTATGGGTATGAGGGAGTGTATGTGGGAATGGGGTATGTTTACAGTGAATAGAGAGTGTGTGTGGGGATTTGTGCGTATAATATATAAATGTGAGGTGTATGTGGGGTTATGTGGCAAGGGTTTGTGATAGTGTGTGAATGGGGGTAGCACGGTGGAGGTGTGTGTGTATACTTAGAAGCAACTAGGAAAGAATGGCACAAAAAGGTGATTTGCTATTTTGCCTGTCCTCTGCCTGTGTTGCTCTGTGGCAAAGTTCTGGTGGGGTCCCGGGAATATTCGGACTGGAGCACTGGTCTGCATTCTAAAAGGGCAAACATCTTCTAACAGTGTTCCATGGAAAGCAACGAGGATACGTTTTGGAGGCTCAGTTGTCTGAAAATATCTGCTGTTTCTGGTTTTCAAAATCTTCTTAAATATTCACATTTTCTTTCTGCGTTCCAAATTTGGTGAATTTCCATGTACTGTTTGGAGTGTTATTGTGCCTACAGACAGATGGATGGATGGACATCGATCCTGTTTCCATAATTCTTTCCAACATTCTGTAGCCTGGAAAGCAACAAATTGCCCCACATTCCAAGAAAGAATATCCAGTTCCTTTAATATGATCTAAACACCCCCCCCCCCCCAGACTGGTTTTCCATAGAGACAATTCATCATTTCCAAACATTAATGGATTTTCCTATTTTCCATCACCATCTTTGAAGTGTCTGAAAGGCAGAATATAAATATAAAAATGAATATAAATAAAATAAATATCTTACCAAATACATACTATACAATCAGTTGATTTACAAGATACAACAAGGAATTCTGGATTATTTGACACCGGATTTGTTTATTCTGAGAATGGGAACTTGATTGTGGGAATTTGGTTCTGGTGAATACACAAATGTTTTACCCATTTTGCCCCACCATATTCCTCTATGTTCTCCAAGACTTAGGACTGGCATTAAGGCACTCTTTCCCTTATCTTATCATAGTTTAATGACCTCATGTTTTTACTTCAGTATGAAAATTAAATTTGTACCACCAATCAAGAGAAAATTGATTTTGAAAATACTTTTAACATAAAAACAGTTTAGCAGAAAAACCTTGAGCAAAAAACAAGTATGGTTCAACTATGTTTTGACCTTCATGGTTTGTCTTCATGACAAGAAAATATTTAGCTTTTGTGTGTTTTGTTTCTAATGAAAATGAAAAAAAAAGTCTTCCCTTTTTTTTTCAGGACTATTTATTTTATGCAAAAAACAAACAAACAAAACCAAAGGATATGCATGGAATAGGAAATGGCATTTCAAAGCCCTCTTGTATATGCTAAAAATTACATGCTAGGCAATAAGGCTTTCAATATATTTATTTAAAAAACTTATATACCACATAACCTGTCAATACAATAAAAGTTCATAAAAATTACATACATAAAAATAAAAAAGATAATCTAAAACCATAACAGACAGCAAATTCCATAACTAACTCACACAAATAAAAACAAAAGAAAAAAGGAAATAAAGAAAAGCCTGCTACACTACACTTCTACCATCTCCTAAAATTACTATGCTCTTCCTTCACATCCATATCCTCCCTCACACTCTCAATTATCATTAAAAGCGTCTGAAATTTTGATAAGCTGAGCTCCTTTCTTAACTTTACAGGCAAACTATTCCATACCTGGACGGCAGTAAAAGTAAAAGCATGCTTTGAACCTCTACTAGTACTAAATTGAAATCCATACAAAAACTTAAACTGTGCACTCTGCAAAGCACTGAGTGAACATCTAGAATTATGCCATGACAACTTAGATAATAAACGTAAGCAATGTTATCCTTCCACTATCAATTAAAATTTTACCCTGCTTTCAGAAGCCAATGTAAAAAGGCTAATAAAAGAAGACATCCTCCTGGTTTTCCCATGTACAAGCCTAGCTGCATTATTCTGGATCAGCTATAATTTCCTTACTAAGCAGCCAGATGCAATAATCCAAAACCCCCATCATTAGTGCTAGTAGTAAGGTTTTCACAGCTCTAATTTCTAAATACGGCTTCAGCTGACATATACTTTTCAACTGTAAAGCTTTTTTACAAGTTTGGTTCACAAAAGCCTCCATGGAAAAGGCCGAATCAGTACTGCTCCAAGACTTCTTGCCTGGGCCAGTATATTCACCTCACACCCTCCTACCCATGGTTTTATTGATGATAAAAGCTTCACAAAAATATGCCCCACACCCAAAATCTCTTTTTTTTTCTTATTTAGGACCAACCAACTTGCAATCATTCTGAAACACTGTCCAACTTTATTTTCAATTAGCATACTGCTTCTTCCAAATGTTGTTCCACTGGAAGCAGGAATTGGCTATCATCAGCACAGACACAGCCTCTAATACCAGGTTCCTGAAAAAACATTGCTAAAAAGGGCACTCGAAATTACTGAAAAGTAAAGGTGACAAGCAAGAATCTAGGGGCACACCCCTCTTTACCCGATTAAACTGTGAACACTCCTCCCTATTTGAACCATTTGAGTTCTGTCATTCAGAAAAAAACGAAATCCAACTGATCACATTACCAATCAAACCAATTTGTTGGCATCTGTCCACTAAAATCTCATGGGCAACCAAATCGAAGTCATTGGATAAGTATAACAAAACAAGCATACCCAATTTTCAAGTATCTAATTGGCATAAAATAATCTACAAAAGAGATTAGTACCCTTTCCATGTTATGGCGTTGACTAAATCCTGATTGAATACTAGCCAAACCACCAGATTTTTCCAAAAACTGAGAAATCTGACATGCAACTATCTTTTCAAAATGTTTTGACATAAATGGTAAATGTGCAACTGGTCTATAATTTTCACAATAGGAGGGGTTCATTTGTGATTTCTTCAGTAGAGGAAAATGATGGATGTCTTCAGACTTGCTAGAAGATAACCATCGTGCAATAATGAGTTTACCAACCTCACCAAACATTCAAGGCCTTCTCCTTGTAAAGATTTAATTAAATGAGGGAAGCAAGATTCTAAAAAACTCCCAGAGGGCCTCATGCTCTTCAATCCAATAACACTAATAACTGAGAATTCTACAAGTCTTTCTTGCTCAACACTTCTATCCAAGTTTTTGCTGCTATTGTCATCAATACTGTGGCTAAAGACCATTGTAGGTATTGAGGCTAAACAGTAGTCAGACTCCAACGCTTTTAGGGGTTCACCAACTGTTTTGGTCTGAGCGCCAAGCTCTTTTCTGAGTTTTAAGGCACTAGCAGGCTTTGTGGTACAACCATTGCTGTGCCTCCAATACAACACAGTTGTAAAGTGGGAATGGTCTGTTGCTGGTGCTCTTCTGAGTCAGGGAAGACAGATTTCCTCCATGTGTTTTCCTCTTCCATGGTCCCCAACCACATCCTTTCATACCACTCTTTGAAGATATAACAGATGGATCTAAACAGGCACTCATAAAACTTTTCTGCTCTTCTGGAAATCTGTTCTCCTTTTATCTCCTCTTTTTGAGTAGTAGCTCTATTACTTCTCCCCTCAGCAGTGACAAATAATTCCCATGTGCAGGCTTACTTGTTTACCTTTTTGGAATCAAGGAGGAAGAGCAAAGAGGAAAAGAGAACGGAACATGCTTAGATTAATGTTATCACATTATTTAGCTTCCCATCAGTATGCCACTTAGTCATTCTATTTAGCCAATGTGTTTTCAATTTTCCATATATCATAATAGTTTGAGCATGCTATCAGAGACAGAGGGTTAGAGGTAATGTACTTCTGCATAGGCATATATAAATAAACTGAACACCCTTGGTATGGGTCCTAAAGTGACTGACTGGGTTAGAAACTGGTTGAATGGCTGGTGACAAACAGTGATAGTTAACTGAGTCCACTCCAAGGAGAGGGGCATTACTAGTGGTATGCCCTAGGAATTGATTCTTGGACTGATTGTTTTCAATAATTTTGTAAGCAATATTGTGGAAGGATTATCAGAAAAGGTTAGTATTTTTGTAGATGATACCAAAATCTGCAACAAGGTAGACACTCAGGAAGTTGTGTAAAACATGAGGAGGGATCTAGCAAAACTTGAGGAATGGTCTAGAGACTGGTATGTAAGATTTAATGCTAAAACAATGCAGGGTTGGGCTGCAAAAGGGAAGGGAGTGGTGCAGTATAGGGAATGAAATGCTATACATAAATCAAGCCATCAAGGGAATACCCTGATGTGTGGTGATGTGCAGTAACCATGTCTGAGACAGCCATGCTGTGATTATCCCATTATATAGCCACAGTCTTTATTCTCCAAATAATTTTTTATATATTTTTTCCTTTTTATTGCCTTTTCATGGAACAATGAAAGCGTTGCTTACAAGAATGAGTCTTAAAGGAAAAATAAATGTGTTGTAGAGTCCTTGAAACCACAAGGTGGCTAGTCCCTGAAGCAGACAAATAGTTGTCGAAACACGGCCGATGTCGGGCAAGCAGCTTCGACCTAACAGAAGCGGCAGGAATTTACTCACTCTTACAGAGACTGATAAGTACCTTTTATACCAAGCGAGAACACTCTAAGAGGGTCAAGTTGACCACCAGGGAGAGGGAAAAACAAGGACTTGAAAAGGCAATAAAAAGAAAAAAATATATAAAAAATTATTTGGAGAATAAAGACGGTGGCTATATAATGGGATAATCACAGAGTGGCTATCTCAGACATAGTTACCGCACATCACCACACATCAGGGAATTTATTCCCTTGATGGTTTGTAGTTTATGAATTCTATAAAAGGGAATAGAAGTTTTGTTGTTGTTATTGTATACATAAATCAAGAGCAGGATTTGGGGGTTGGCCAAACAGGTGGAAAAGTGATGATAAAAGCCAGAAAGATGTTTGGATACATAGGGAAAGGAATGGACATCATAAAAAAAGGAGACGATATTGCTTCTATATGTCCATGCTGAGACCTCATTTTGGAATACTGTGTGCTAAAGGATTTAAACCAGATGGAGTCTGTCTAAAGGTGACTACTAAAATGATCAGAGTTCTTCATTATAAAGTGTATGGGGGCAGACTTAAAGATCTAAACATGTATATCTTAGAAGAAAGGTAGGCTAGGGGAGATATGATAGCAACATTTAAAAATCTCCAAAGTATCAATGCAGAGGAGGTAGGCCTCTTTCAACAGAAAGGAGCTGGCATGAAGCATCATGGGATGTGGGTGAAAAGGAGTAGACTCAAGAGTAATTTATGGAAAAGCCCATTCGATCTATCTAGTCTGCCCATCTCTACAATCCCTACCATTCCTTCAGAGATACCATGTGTTTATCCTATCCTTTCTTGAATTAACATACTGTTCTTGTCTTCACTACTCTGTAAAAAAAAAAAAATAATAATTTCCGCCATCATGTTTCTCTGTTTCTATTTTTACTGCTAAATCTTAGTGCATCACTCGTTAAGTGGCATTTTATTGTGCATGTTTAGCAAACACACACCAAACCTTTTTTTAGTGTGAGTTTTATTGCATAGACCTCAATGTGTTGAATGTATGTTGTCCCTAAGACTTAATGAGTATCAGCGCCATCTTAGGCTACAATAAAATGTTGTTCTATTATACTGTGGAGAAACATCAATAACGATGGTTTCTAACCAAATGCAATAAGCATAAGCAAAGATCAGTTTATATTAATGTTTAAAAATTACTCATGGCCTGATTTTTGTTAGTTTACCGCAGCTGCAACACTCAATCAGTTCTCCTATCTCAGAACTAAACATCCTCTCGTTAATCTTTGTGACCACACCTATTAAGCAAAAGGCCACACAAAATTATTCCTCCAATATCACAGCTGTATTTCAAACAGTGGCTTTGCAAAGTGCTTTTTCTGAGCTAATCATTATGGAAATTGTGTTTGGTTCAGCAATCTGTTAATGCTTCATTATAGTTAGCTTCATATGAATGCCAGTTCTTTTTCACTGTTGTGTTTTTCTCATCCTTACAGAAACAATTGTAATGTTTAACCCTGCTCAAAGGTTTTGATATTTCAATATCTAAACTGTTGTAGCTTCAATATTATGCATCTTTAATTGCCTTTATTGTGTAAAAGCTTTTACTATTGCCTCTGCATATTGCCTAATAAGACTTTCATATGGCATGCACTCCATCATGAATTTCTACTCTCACTAGGGCCCCTTGACATGGTGATAGTTTCTATATATGTGCTTCAAATGTTCGTCTCCATGTATAGATGTCATTGAAATGTGTTGATTAATAAACCTCTGGTCTACAGCACCCACTGAATAGGTGGAGCTATTGTACAGAACTAAGGTACGTTCACACATTTTGATTGCGGGATTAGCCAAACATTTCAAGCCTGTTTTTGTTCTGTAAATAAAAATGGTGCTATTAACCAAACAGATGCTTCTATTTATCTAACAAATGTTATAATGTAAACTACGTAAGCATTTTCTGCGGGCCATTATTTGTCTTTTCATAGCATGACATTTCTTGCCATTGACATAGCCCGCTATGACTTAAGCAAATCTCTTTGATCACATCCCACCACCCCAATCTGCCTTCACCATACAGCATCATATTATCCTGCCTACATCAAGCAGTAATTATACCAATATGCTACATCACTTTGACTTCAACCGACGATTCCTGTATTCACAGCACCATTGGCTCTCAATCCCTGTCATACTTGTCTCTAACTCCATCAGGTTATGTGTAACACTTTTTTTTAAAAGGTCCCTATTCATAACTGACCTGTACTAGTATCTCATGATTGTGTTTGGCAATAAGTAGTTTGAGACTCATATCTGTGGTTTAATAATATCATTGGCTAGTATTCATGCTATCAGTTAAAGCCAGCATAGATGATGAATCCTCCATTACACTCGGTATGACCTCACAGGCAACATTTGAAGCCTTAACTGAAAAATAAGACATTAAAAATAATGTAGGGCTCTGGAACTTAAATATGAAAAATATTGCTTTCTAGTTCCCATACCCATGTCCGAATTCCATCAATGGTTCTGTAGGAAAAACTATAATCACTGGGAGGAGTGAAAGAAACAGAAATATGATGGCAGAAAAAGACCACATGGCTTGTTAGTGTGCCCATCCATACAATCTCTACCACTCCTTCAGAAATTTCCCATGCTTCCTTGAATTCAGATATGGACTTCATCTCTAAAATCACCACCCTTAGATTACTCAGAGTTTCCCCTATGAGGAAAGACTAAAGAGGTTAGAACTTTTCAGCTTGGAGAAGAGAAGGCTGAGGGGGGATATGATAGAGGTGTTTAAAATCATGAGAGGTCTAGAGCAGGTAGATGTGAATTGGTTATTTACTCTTTCAGATAATAGAAAGACTAGGGGGCACTCCATGAAGTTAGCATGTGGCACATTTAAAACTAATCAGAGAAAGTTCTTTTTCACTCAATGCACAATTAAACTCTGGAATTTGTTGCCAGAGGATGTGGTTAGTGCAGTTAGTATAGCTGTGTTTAAAAAAGGATTGGATAAGTTCTTGGAGGAGAAATCCATTACCTGCTATTAATTGAGTTGACTTAGAAAATAGCCACTGCTATTACTAGCAATGGTAACATGGAATAGACTTAGTTTTTGGGTACTTGCCAGGTCTTATGGCCTGGATTGGCCACTGTTGGAAACAGGATACTGGGCTTGATGGACCCTTGGTCTGACCCAGTATGGCATGTTCTTATGTTCAATTAACCTTCATCCTATGACTACTCATTCCAGAGTCTCTTTTCTGTAGAAAGAGTCCTGCCTCCAGTGCATTTATTCTTTTGAGGTATTTAATTGTTTCCATTTATTCTTTGGAGGTATTTGTTTCTTTAGAGGTATTTAATTGTTCTTATGTTCAATTAACCCTCATCCTATGACTACTCATTTCAGAGTCTCTTTTCTGTAGAAAGAGTCCTGCGTCCGGGCATTTATTCTTTGGAGGTATTTAATTAATTGTTGCTATCCTGCCTTTCCTCTAGGACAAGGGCAAGCCACGGCCCCCTCTTCTATCCAAGCAATTGATTGGAGGTCTCCAAGATGGGTTACACTTGGATAAGTGTTATCTAAGTTTAGACCTGCTATTGATCAGGTCTAACTCAGCCGGATAAGTTATCCAAGGCTGAATATTGCTACTTAGCTGGATAACTTATCCGTCTAAGTAGCATTGCTCTGATCTACCCACTGCCCACCCACAACTTATCTGGCTAATCAGATAGAGAGATAAGTGACTTATCCGGCTATCTAGCAGTCACTTGATATTCAGCAGCTACTAGATAGCCGGATAAGTCCTACTTATCTGGCTATCTGGCAGCTGAAGATTGGCCTCCTACTTTTTGGAACCAAACAATCTGTGTGAACTCAGTGTTTTTGTAAGTCTCCCCCTGGGGCTCCCAGAAGATTCTGGTCCTCACTGGTGATCCTTGGTAGACTGTTCCCGGGGCTGCACCAGCATCACTCACCACCTCTGCAGCATCTGAAGGTGATTCCCAAGAAAAGGGGGTTACATTTGTTTTTGCTTTAACAGGTCTACTAACTAACATATGCTGATATTGATCAAGCTCCTACTATAGAAATACAGTCACAACACTTAATCAAATTACTGGCATTGTTGCACCCAGGCATGGCTGTGATATTTTAAATGTGACGCAGAGGCTTTTGCACCAACACTGCATCTACATGAATACATAATGTTCTTCATTGCAAAATATATACTTTATATATACAGACACACATTCAAACAAGAGGTTGAATCCTCCTGTTGGCCATGGTTTTAACATGTTTGTATCCCAATTAAGATTAGATGTGCAGGGCATTAACCCTCCATATTGGACAGATCCTCACTCTCAGCCAAAAGGCCAGAAGGGACAGTTTATCAGCTCCTATCTCAGAGCTTAAATTAGATCTGAGAAAAATTGCATACGCCCCAAGTAAAGAGTGTATAGCAATAGGCAAGTTTAGGGTCTATCAGTTCATTAATACTATTGTGGGTGCTAATTTTATATTACTTAAGAAGAAGTAGGTCAATATTATATATGCCTGGCCATACGTTTCTAGTTTTCTTTGTAAAGACATGTATTGCAATTCCGGGTATGCTATCCATAAGGGAGTGTAATAGTAGAACAAATTTTATGTACGGGATCTACCTCTCTTGCAGTGGTGGATGGAGGAGGAGGGAGGGGAAGAACACAGGAGCAGAGACAGACCAACAGCCAAATCCTTGTCTACCAGAAGGCGCAAATCACTTTGTAAACCAGCCCCGACTTGACAAAATACAATATAAAGCAGCAGCTCCATAATTTGTGGCATTTTCCATTTCTTCTTCTCCGGTAGGGATGCTCGACAAATTGGTCCAGACTTGTCCTTAATGAAGCTTGATAACTAGTTTGCACTGTTCAGACAAACAAAAGCTTTCCTTTCAAATTGCAGTGGACTTCGAAGCAGCTACAGAATTATGCTGAGACCTGGCCTCAATTATCGTGCTTTTCCTGTGCCGAAGCAGACAGCGCTAAGGAGCTGACACCTTGTTATAGAAAGCCATGTTTGTTTTCCATTCTCTTTTATTTTTCCCGTGCCAATGTAACACAGTGAGTCTTAATGCCCTCCTTTTGTCATGTTTTATAAGAGTAATTTCTGGAAAAGGAAATCTGTTTTGCTGGAAATTTATAGGACTGCTAATGGGTTGAACATGCATAGAACGTGCTGTTGCATCCATGTGTATCACAGTGCCATTTGCTCACAAGTGGTTGGTGACAGCAGGTGGCAGCTGTCCTACTGATTTCAATAGGCTGCCCCTACTTATGTTTATATATATTTGCAATTTTTAGATAAAGCCTCTGAAGGGAAAGCTAGCTTACGTGACTGTTGTTTCTGTTGTGTGTGTTTCTAATCACTTTCTGGTTTGCTGTCCTATCCATTCCAGATTGCCAGGATATGTCTAGGGGGGAGAGACATGAGGACTCTGATAGGGGATGAGGTTTTTTTTTCCAGATCCGTGCATATAGGCACATCATGGAGCTGCGCATGTGTACGGCCCGGAAAGCAGGCTCTGGGTGGAATTCTTGTTAAAGGAGAATTTTTCTTAAGGGAATATTTCACTTACAAGTTCTTTTTAGGGGCAGACTGCAGGAAAATATCAGCCTGGGGGGGGGGACTTTTTTTTTCAAAACTGGCCCATGTGTAACTAACACACTCATGCACTATCCTTGCAGCACATGTGCAAACAGCTCCCAAAAGCACGCCAAGATAACTCTGGAACCCGGCAGAATTGAGCCATATCATCTCCAAAATAAAACTTCATCTTTCCTAAATAACTAAGAAATTGAGCACATTCTAGACCAGGGATGAGCAGAGCTGCAGTCCCCATTTCATCCATGCAAACTGGTTGGGCCCCTTACACATCTGCTTATATCTCTTATAGAGATATATCCTGGAGACCTGGTCTGGCTCTTGCACCAACTGCAAGTAATGACTCTGCCAGCCAGAGTCAGACACACACACACACACACACAGAGTCACAAACAGATTTTTAGATAGCAGAATCTTTATTGGCACATACACACTGACACAAACACACATACTCTCTCTCCGACACAAAGTCACACCCACACGCTGAGAGAATGTGTGTCTATGTCTGTGTCAGTAAGAAAGATAGCCCCCCCACACAATGTCTCTCACAGGCAAACAGGCCGTTACAGTAAGGGCGCGTAAGAAAAAGTGTGGCAGTGCCAGGCGCCCGCTCGTTTGCTGCGCGCACAGTCCGGATCACATACCGCTCGATACAGTATTTAAATGGCATGCAAATGCAAGCCGCGTGCAAAACATGTCCATGAAGCGCAATCCATTTTACTGTATAAGCGCTATACAGCGCTTATACAGTATCCTGGGTGCGCTGGTACCTGTCATTTGAAATGACAGGTACCAGGAAGTGGATGGTTCTCCTACACTCGGGCATAGGGGATTGCCAGTCCTCTCTTCCCCCCCTCCCGAAGCAAGGCGCAGGGTGAAAATCGACTCGACATGTTATTAAAGCAAATAGAAATTGTAACAAAAGTAAATTTACTGCATGCTTCCAGCAGCCCCAGTCCTCTCTCCCCTCCTCCCGAGGCACGCACCACGGCTCCCCTGCCTCCCGGGGTCTGCCGGCGGTGAAAGCGGCTTCCAGCAGCCCCACCGGCGAAGATGCATGAACGCACGTCCAATTTGGGCGCTCAAGCAGCGAAGGCGCATGCCGTGACCTGAGCGCCCGGATGGACGTCCGAGGTCACGGCGTGCGCTCATGCGCCTTCGCTGCTTGAGCGCCCAAATTGGACGTGCGTTCATGCATCTCTCCTCCTCCCGAGACGCCCACCGCGGCTCCCCTGCCTCCCGGGGTTAGCCGGTGGCGAAAGCGGCTTCCAGCAGCCCCCGCCGGCGAAGGTGCATGAACCCACGTCCAATTTGGGCGCTCAAGCATGAACTATATCTACCCATACTTATAAACTTAAGAGAATCTTAATACTGTTTCTGATTGAAAATCCAAGAACTGCAGGATTCTTTTTAATTTAAAAGCATATTTTCTTCTCCTGAGGGTATATAGAGCTATACTGTAGCAATATACACACAAGGGTAGCATTTGAACCTAGCAAACAACTGAAAATTGACTACATTGAAGTGCCCTTTTTTTAAATTATTCCAGAATTTGGATATGTTTTTGTGTGCAGCAGATGAAACTGTCAGGTCTACATAGACAGTGGTTTTCAAGGTCTAATAAAATTAAACTTATTTATCTTTTTTTTTTTCCCATCGGTTGTAATGACTTTTATTTTTCATGCAGTCTTCTGACAAGTCCTTTCTTTATCCTCTCTTGGGTTTAGTGAGATTAAATCCAATTAGATCAATAAAATCAGAAAGCTTTTCCCTCCCTGACTCTCATGAATATGGTGGTTTTGAAAGGGGAAGAAAAGATCAGGGAACAGAACCAACCTGGTTACTACTGATAGCAGTTTAAATAGTGCCTTTTCTATATAACATTTCCTGGCAATCAACAGATAAGATGTTCCTGGTGCCAAGGTGACTCATTTTCTAGGTGAAAACTTCAGATCAACCAAATTGAATTTTCTTCCTCTGACTGCAGTACTTATATGAACAAGATGATAACTTTATGGGCACTGTTGCATGCAGTAAAACTTGCACATGCTGTGAGTCGATATATTAAGCACTTACACTGTCTTACTGTATTCTCTTTGGTAATTATTAAGTGTGGCATAGTAACAATAGGTGATTATTCAAACATTTTATGTGCCTGTGCGGTCAGAAATTGATTATTTCTCATAAAAGCCAGAATTAGTCAATAGTGTTCAGACTGGCAAAAGTTGCTAGTCCCTTCCCTCCCAAGAAGGCAATAGTTTCCCACCGTGTTCTTACCTTTTATTTCCGTTTTGGGTTGTGCCACCTATTTAATAGTAGTTGCTCTGTCAAATATTGAAACTAAGCTGCAATATTTAATGTTTGATAAAGAGGACCATGCCAGGCTAAAGGTCTCCTCATCAGCAGGACCGGTGCAGGCATATTAGGCACCCAAGGCAAACTTCAGCCCCACCCCCTGAGATTTTTCTAAGTACATTCATGACGACTCCTACCACCATCCCGCAGTCCGGGAACGTAAGAATGTAAGATGTGCCATTCTGAGTCAGACCAAGGGTCCATCGAGTCCAGCATCCTGTCTCTAACAGTGGCCGATCCAAGACATTAAGGGAAGTAGCTGGCAGATCCCAGTTCCTTGTTGCTCATTCCCAGGGATAAGTGGATGCTTTCCCCAAATCTACGTGGCTGCCAGTTGTTTCTGGACTTTTCTTCCAGGAATTTGTCCAGACTCTCTCTAAACTCAGCTGCACTGCATATGCCTTTACCACATCCTCTGGCAGCAAATTCCACAGCTTAATTGTGCACCAAATGAAAAAATATTTTCTATCATTTGTTTTTACGTCTACTGCTTCTTAGTTCCATGGAGTGTTCTCTTGTTTTGAAAGGGTAAATCACAGTCCTTATTTACCTGTTCCACCCCACTCATGTTGTATTAACTTCTCTCTCTTCTCCAAGCTGAAGAACCCTAACCTGTTTAACCTTTTTTCATAAGGGAACCTTTCCATCCCCTCTCTTATTTTTTGTTGCCTTTTTCTTTACCATTTCTATTTCCGCCATGTCTTTCTTGAGATGGGGCGACCAGAAGTGCACAAAGTACTCACGATGTGGTCGCACCGTAGATCTGTTGTCGAAATCCACTATTTCTGTGGAGCTCTGACATCAAGGAATAGCGCTTTTACTTCTTCCCTAGCTAGATTTCTTCGGCAGCATGCCAGCTCAAACCACCCTCGAAGACCCCTTTCCCAGAGAGGCAATGGTTCACTGTATGGAAAAGCAGAGCTGCAGCCTTGGAAATGGAACTATAGCCTCAGGACCCGCAGAAAGGAAAGGAAAGGAAAGCAGAAAACACATCAAAATAACAAAAAGGAGCCTGCTGTACTGGCAGTATTTTTATTCCTGGAACATATATATATATATATATATATATATATATATATATATATATATATATATATATATATATATAGAGAGAGAGAGAGAGAGAGAGAGAGAGAGAGAGAGAGAGAGAGAGAGAGAGACACACACACACACCCATGGGGCTATCAAAGTAGTCAGTTCCTGGCTGTTTGGTTTTAAATCTGTATCTGCTTTGCTGCATCATTCAGTGCTAGAAAAAGCAAGGAATCTGTACGCTTTTAATGACGCGTTGTCTCCTGAAATATCCAATCGAGTGAAAATTAAGAAGATTATGTTTTGATGTGCCCATAACACTATGAAGAGAATTCTTAAAGGGAAAACAAACACGGATTATAGGCTTAGATAGAGTTTAAGCTAATTCCAAAAGGATTTAGGCACACAGTGTAAAATAACCCTAAAAGCATATACGCAAGAAGCTGTTATAAAAGGAAGAGCAACTGCTTTGTTTTGTTTTTTTTACCTTTGGCCATTTAAATGATTCAAAGAGCATCTCTACTGTTTAATTTAGTGCAGAAAGTGCATAACCTGAGGGAAGCATCTTATTTCCAATATAAATTAAAATAATAATGTACAAATAAAGCCAGAATCAGCCCCAATAGCATTTTGGCCGCCCAAGCAGTTCCTAATCTAATAGTTTATTCCTTCTGGTTCCCTTTCCTTAGATTTTTCTGTACAGTTTAAGCACTATCCTTTTTCATAAAGTGCAGATGTGACATTTTTTATTTTACTATTTGTTACGTGATATGTGTGTTTACTCGTTCATGCACGGGTGCATCCCTTGACCCATCGGGAGTCATCTGGGACCCCAGCATTCTGTGTTTGCTAGTGCCTCAACCTCCTCAAGTAGTCCAGTTCAGTTTTATTCCTAACAGATATAATTATGCTATTGCTGGCGTGAAGAAACTTCCTCCTGTGGATCGCCATGTTCATATCAGGAAACTGTTCAACTTAATTTGCTTTCCACATGAAGGAAGCTCAAGCTGTATTCTTCAGTATAAAGTTGTAGAGATCCTTTGGATCTCTACCCGATGGCCCTAGTCAAAGACCTGAGTAGAGAGTGTAGGCCAGAGCAAACCACTGGTTACAGCATCCCATGTGGGTTGCTGTTGAATTTTCCCCTTTCTTGGTGCGCTAGGCCTCACAGCTTTGGTTGTGCATTGAATAGGAAGGGGACACTTAATTGCTGGTACACAACCTGTCTAGTAAGGGTATCCAGCTTTTCAGTAAGAGAGTTTTGGATTTGATTTGTGGACATTACCTCTGAAACCTCTGGTCATTGAGGCGGAGAGCGGATGTTATAGGGAAGTTCTTTTTCTGGGAAGGCCAATAGTAGAGAAGACTACTGCACTCCATCTCACAACCCATGGATGGGTGTGCATTCGTTTTCAATATATTGTGAATCCGCAACATATATGCCATATTCGTTGTATTCGTGGGGGTTCTGAAACATATGGCGAACCCCCACGAATACAACGGATCACCAACAAATAGGCCGCCCACCCTCCTGACCTCCCCCCCCCTCGACTTGCCAAAAGTATCTGGTGGTCCAGTGGGGTTCCTGGAGCGATCTCCTGCACTTGGGCTGTCAGCTGCCGGTATTCAAAATGGCGCCGATAGCCCCTGTGACATAGTAAGGGCAAAGGCTATCGGCGCCATTTTGAATACTGGCAGCCGATGACCCGCGTGCAGGAGATCGCTCTAGGACCCCCCCTGGACCACCAGGGACTTTTGGCAAGTCTTGGCAAGACTTTTGGCAAGACCCTGCAAATTGTCCCGACTCTTCTCCCGATTCCCAAGCTCTTACATACATTCTTCATGTAAACTATATAATGCTAATTTAAAAAATAAAGTTAAACTGTGCAGGAAGAACAACATTTTTATTTAACACTCCAGGGAAGTTCAATGTGAATCATAACATTTAATGCACACAATATGATTTTTAAAATACAAAGTATAAACATAATTAAAAACCGAACATCAAGTAATAACGCCAATATTTGTCCGCTCCTTGATTGCTAAAAGCCATTTTATTGGTCATATGTGTCATATTTTACAAAGAAAGTCCTTCTTCGATCATTATGTTGTGCAAACTCAGCTGCAATTTTGATAATGTCTGTCTGTGCAAGGGCCTCCTTGACTGTAGGCACATATTAAGTCATTCAATCTCATCTGAGTCATTGTAGATCGCAGGTAATTTTTCACTACGGAGTGGTAAAAAGCAGGTGCATCTGTCAGAACTGTGGCAGCCTCTGTCGCTGATTTGTAGAAGCTTTCGCACGCCTGTTCTGACCACTGTCGCAGAAGACATCCCCATGCTAGTTTCACTGCTTTCTGTGCATCCTCTAGTATTGTGTTAATCATTTGCAGTGTTTTGGAAAACTGTTCACTGGCAGAGAAGACAAAGATAGGAGAGACGCAGGCCATAACGGATACTGAATTTTTCAAGCATTGCCAAAATGCCACAAGCCCTTCTACCATGTTCATCATGTGACTCCTCACTGATCTGTGTCATTAGAGTACAAAGAACACTGTAATTGTCTATGATAGATTTCACTGCACCAGTGTGGGCAGTCCACTGTGATGGGTGCGCAGGTTTTGACTCTCTGGGTTTCTCTCTCTAAGATTCAAAGAGATGGTTTCGTTTTGGGGACTGCTTGATGAGATGGGTCACCTCTAACACCACATCCAACGCATCACAAACTGCTTTACAGTTTTTTCCCTGCAACTTGCAGGCACAGATTTATGCAGTGTACCAAGCAATGAATATGAATTGCTGTAGGATTTCTTTGCTTAAGTTGAGCACCAACACCACATATGTGACTTGACATGTTAGCTGTACCATCATATGCCTGCCCTCTGCATATATCACTGTCATATTGCAGTAGATCAAAATATTATTTAGTACATTATAGATGGCAGAGGAGTCTGTTGTATGTAAGTCAACAAGGCCAATGAAATCTTCATGTAATTTCCGTCTACCCAGCAAAATAAAGTGACCAGTTGGTCTTTGTTTGCAATATCCCTTGTTTAATCTGCAAGAAGAGAATAAAATCTCACATCATACATCTTTGCAAGCAGTCTCCGTAAGATGTCCATGGCAAACAGATGAATGAATTCATTGATCATGTCATGGGACATGCATTTCCTCACAGAAAGCCAGTGGCTAAGAGCAGGATAATCCTCAGAACTAAGTTGCATGAGGTGATATAAATTGCCACTTTCAAAATCATGACCCTCTGATGCTAGTCCTTGTCCCATTAGGAAACAGAGGGATGCAAGCTGTTTAATTACCATTTCTCGGTTACATTTTTCTTGAGGCTTGAGTTGCGCATCAAGCTAAGCAGCAGTGCATGGTTGATTAGAATCATAGGTTTGCATTTGAGCTGTGGCTTCCCAGTGATATTGTGCTTTTTTCCATGTTCTTGGAAGCATTCGACAGTTTTTTTCCAATTCTGGAAACAGAAAGAGTAAAAGCACCTTCCATTTTTTTGGCCTTTCAAAATACAGAAATGGCAATTTGGACAGAAAGGTTTGCCTTGTGTTTTACACAAAGTTAGCCAACTAAAGTCTCTGATCCAATCTGATTTAACTGATCGAGTTTGCTGTGATGATCCAGTTCCTTGTAGCTTTTTTTCGTGCCTTCCAGCACTGAAGGGTCATCAGGTTGACAGAGCCTGGCAAAATCCATGCAACATTCGCTAGAGCAGTGGGTGGAAATAGCACAACTGAGGTAGATGTGACCAGTTCTCTCTCCTCAATCTTTATCTCTTTTGATTTGTTTGCTCTTGAAAACATCTGTAATAGGCTTGCTTTGCTTCATTTTTCGGTATCCTCTTCTGAAAGAAAAAACATTTTGCGATTCTGTCCATCCGTCTACAACCCTTTTCTGGTCTGGGCATGCATGATATCTGTTCTGGTGGCAAACTGTTTCAAATCACAGAGAAATGGTATACTGGTTGCAGCAGAAGAAGCAGCTCAGCTGGAAGCAGGTGAAGGTCACCCTTTTAAAAGAGGGCTGGTGGGTAGGCTGCCAGGAAGGTCAGGGAGAATTGAAGGCTGCCTCAGGTGTCTGGGCTGAACAATGATTCAGAAATAGCACCAACCCCTTAGGCATCACTGACTCACTTATAAAGAATTGGGAAGCTCACTTCAATATGATGCCTGTATGTTATATCACACGAGATTCAGAAAGAAGCCGTTTGACACAATGCAAATACTAAGAACACTAGGAATAAATCTGAGGTTGAGGATCATTGTTGTCACAGTTTGCACATGGCAAACAATATTAACACTGCACCTCCAGTTCTTTAACTATGTACCCTGCATCCACCAAACTCACCGTACAAACTTCCCCTGGGACCCTGTCACTTGAATAATCACAGTGAAATTTAACATCATTACTAACACTGACAAGAAACTTCCCAAATTTCCGTGAGATCCATCAAGTGGAACAGTCCTGCAAACACTGCAGCCTGCCCTAAAACACCTCTCTATTGGGACTGAAAAAGAGAACAAGTTGGACTGCTATAGATCTCTACACAGAAAATGCCTGCTAACTAGCTGAATAGCTCATCTCAGTAACACATGCAAAAGAACCCTGAGCACACCCAAATAAATGAGCACCAACTAGAATGGCAACCCCCAGAAGCCAAGCTTTGCATGTAATGCAACATTAGAGCGCTAGAAACAGAAATGCATTTCCTCCTACACTAAGCCAGGCCCTAGTCATGGTTCTTACGGAGGGAATGGGGCAGAAAGAAAGAAGATTTGGTGGTGGTGGTGGGGGGAAGGGGTTTAGGAAAAAAAAAAGGAGATAGGGCAGGGGACTTGGGGCAGGTGGCAAAACAGAAGTCAATCCTAAAAGCAAAATCATTGGCCATATACAGTCACAGATTTAGCAAGCACAAGACTTTTACCAATGTTTTTTTTGAAGGTACAGGTAAACATGTAGATAAAGATGAGCCAGCTGATACAGTGTATTTGGATTTTCAGAAGGCAGCTGACAAAGTCTCCCCCATGAGAGCGACTGCCACAAATTACAAAAAGTCGCAGGATAGGAGGCAGTGTCCAGTTGTGGACTGGTAACTAGTTAAAAGGGCAGGAACAGAGGGTGGGACTAAATGGTCAATTTTCCACCTGGAGAAAAGTAATCAGTGGGGTGCTCTGTATTGGGACCTGGGATTTTTAGTACACTGTGATCTGGAAAAGGGATGACGAGCGAGGTGATCACATTTTCAGTTGACACAAAATTATTCAAAGCTGTTAAAAGAGCAGTGGGGAAAAAGATTAGAAGGGAGAAAGAAAGTACAGAGGTGGAGGCGGCCTCAGTACCCCTCCCCCCCAACCCACCAATGCATCAACTAAGCCTCTTTCCTCCCGTCAGCCCCCTCTTCTCCCTTCAGGTTCCCTCCTCCACACCTCGCTCCTTCAAACAAGGCCCCGTTCTCATGTTCCCCTTGGCTGCCCTCCTCCAGCTCTCTCCCAGGCACTTTAACTTATTTTGAGCATGGCAGGAGAGAGCTGCAGGGATCCAGGCAGAAGCAATCCAATCTCGATAGTGCAGGCAGACGCGCGGATTGCAGATCGGGGAGCCGGCAGAGGCTGGGCGGGACCACACAGAGATCTCCGCACAGCAGCAGCAGCAGCGGCGGGAGCAGCGCAAAAGGGCACCGCGGAGGCTGAAGGCAGATCCTAGCCCAGCAGGCAATCCTCCCTTCCGGCGGTGGCTCGGCACACGCGATTGGTGCCGGCAGCAAATTAAACCCGCACAGCAAAAGCTAAAACAAGCAAAAAGGGCCTACACCTGCTGCAGGTCCTTTCTAAACTTGCTTGCAGTGGAAGTTAGGATGTAACTTCCGCAGCAAGCAAGCTACTCGGGTAGGAGAAGGGGAGCAGGAACTGGAGGAGGAGGAGGAGGCGGATTCCCCCCCCCCCCCCCCGATTTCGAGAACGTGGAAGGGAGCGGAGCAGGAGTTGTTTTCTGCAGCGGCAGCAGATGAACTCTGGGGGGGCTGTGCCCCCTCTCTCCCCACCCCTCCCATTCCGACGCCTATGAGGAGGAGTTTGGCCCAACTGGCAGTGCTGGGGACACAGTAGGACTCTGGATTTGGTGTACTTTGGCCCTTGGACTAGCATTTCGGGCCTACAAAGCAGTATCAGGATGTTAGGAAGAGTCTGGCCCAACTGGTGGCGCTGGGGGACACAGCAGGCAGATGTAGTCAGGCAGTCACTGGATGTTACTAGATGCTGGATGTGAGCCTCATTGCTGGTATTTGAGGTACGGCAGGGCAGGGCAGCTGAAAGACATTCAAATGGTTTTCATTCATCTTGTCGTTCACATGGCAAATCTGAAAACCCAAGCAAAGTTAGATTGATTTTCAGGAGCTTTCCCCATCAAGTGTGGTGACAGCCTTGAGCGATGAGGGCTTACGACGTACCCTGCCACCTGAAAGACTCTTTCGATGGGCATACCAGTTGGTGGGCAAGAGATATAGCGTTGAGCCAGTCTAGCTAGGTCTGGCTAGACGCTGGACTTGTAGGACCAAAATGCCAGCACATCTGTGTCCATGTCCTCTGCAAGATAGCGTGTCTCAGAGATTTGTCCTGCCATTTCCTTTGCTTGGCTCAGCCATGTGTCTTTCTTCCCGGCTGCTTTTGCGATCACTTGTGCCAGAAATGAGGATTTTTTTTCTGGGTAGCATGGCTTTGAGGTTTTACAGTGGAGGGGGACGTGCTAGCTGTCAATGTCAGGGTGCTGCTCCTAACTCGCACTACTGTCTGACATGCCCTCTGATGCTGTTTCCAACGCTGCCACATCCCTCCTCTGCCTCAGCCTCTGCTGTTCTAGTTCACAGACCTTCTCTGTCAGCATGCTCTTCATGTGTGTCAGATTGTTGGTTTGCAGGGTGAGTCTCCCTTTGACACAGGGATCACATAATATACAGAGCATGTATGTGGTATTTCTGGTGAGGTCTAAGTCTCTCTGTCATCTGCATTTCCAAGGACTCTAGACAGCACAGCACCTCAGCTCTCATTCCCTCTTCCTGTTGAAAATCTTCTAATTTTTTCCTACAGGATGTTTAGTAGGGGGGATGACAGCTCCCAAGGCGGCACTTCTGACACTCAGCTCCTCTGTGGCATCCTTAAAGGGCTTCAGGATTTTCACCATCTGGCTCATGACTGAGCAATCATGATGCTGTAACCGTCTCTTTTTAGTCAGTAAGGAGGTCCAGACAACTGATCCGTAAAGATAGACTTTTATTGCCAGCAAGATGCAGCTAAGACAAAGGCTCAGTACAACTGCATGCCCCTCCCCTCCAGGAGCAGACTCTTATGCACTTTACAGTTCTTATCTTTTACACATGCGTTCTAAGCATTGCTGAGCAAGCATATTCCGGCTGAAGGGGCTACTGACCCCCTCCCTAGACACCCTGGAACTTTCGTGAAACTTCTCCCATGTTCTGCAGGAGAGGCTGCTGGGACTTGCAGTTCTGGAAAGGAATTCGCGAGTCTGCAGTAATACAGCCCTTCACATAATACATCCATTGTTCTATTCTAGGTTACAGCAGTGAAAGCTTATCAGAGAATAAGAACAGCGAAGCCAAAAAAATGAAAATGTGCAATGTGCTGACAGAAAGTTTCTCAATGTCCTAATTACAGCTGTATTGCAGACTGTAAGTAAACCCGTCATGAAGCAGGGAATTCTGGTACATGAAGTCCTTTGTCAGGTTGAAGCGTTCAGACCCCTTCATTCCCCCCTTTGATACTTATCATTCTTTATGAAAAGTATCACACCATCACAACGCAGCTGTGGAGCTGAAAGAAACAGAAACAAGAAAAATTAGCAATTTGAGTTCTCAGGGGGCCCTAATTTCCCAAACAGTCCGATGGTTTCTTCACGGGTTTGAGACGGATGGGCCCTAATGGCTCCACCCCCCTTTGTAGCCCGAACTTGTCATGTATGGGAAGATGGCCCAGGATAAAACATGAGGATGGTTAAACAGGTTCTATAGGCTCAGAGGAATACATGTACAGTAACAGGAGCTGCGTGGCTGTATTGCGTTCAGCAATGTCCTCCATCATCCGACGAAGGCGGTTTGAGCAAGAAAGGAATAATTCAGGGTCCTAAAAGACAAAACAGAATTAAACTGGCTAGGATAACAAACAAGCTCTTAAATCCACCGATCATGGAAAACCAACCATGGAATCCATTGGTCCAGTCCCAAGCACTATTCCATTGCTGGACAGGGACGTGTGCCATCTTGACCATGCGATCAGTGATGTCTTGGATAACCTTGTTTTGGTCATCTACCTGTAAACAACAATTGGAGAGGTTAAATGTTCCACAAACCCTCCTTTCTGGGCCAGAAGGTAATCTAAAACCAATCTATTCTGGTACACTGCAGTCATAATTTTGGTATTTTGTTTTGCCCAGAGTTTAAGAGCGAAAGCAGTCGTTGGTGATGAGCTCCAGGACTGCCTGAAGCCTGATGATTCGATGCAATTAATACTGCTTGGAAGGGTTCCCGAGTTGCCCCTTTTTGCTGCTTCATCTGCTCTCTGATTTCCTTGACAATAGGGTTTGATTTCCTGGTGTGTGCTTTTCCATGCATTACAGCCACCTTGCGAGGTAGCCAAACTGCGTCTAGTAATTCACGTACTTCTGATGCATTGTTCAATTGTTTTCCCTCTATAATGCTCCATGCACTTGGATTGTAAGGAAGGCATATTTAGAGTCTGTATAGATATTTACAGTTTTTCCTTCTGCCAACTGCAGAGCTCGAGTAAGGGCAATTAGTTCAGCTTTTTGTGCAGACGTTCCTGGGGGAAGAGGTTGAGCCTCAATGATTTCATCTTCGGATACAACAGCATATCCAGCAGAACGTATCTCATGAATGATTTGGCTGTTCCCATCAGTGAATAAAGTCCAAGCTCCTTGCCAGGGGTGATCCCTCAGGTCTGGTCTACTGTAATGTATTGTAGTCATGACTTCTTCACAATCATGGGCAACTGGTTCAGGTGCCGGCATAAGAGTGGCCGGGTTCAAGTTTTTGCTGTCCTGTATTTGAAGTTCAGGTGTTTCACACAGTAAGGCTTAATACTTGACGAGACGTGAATTAGTCATCCATTTTGGTCCATGGGTCTCTAGCAGTCCTTGGATAGTATGAGGAGTTGTTACTTGTAAAATCTGTCCAAATGTTAGCTTAACAGCTTCGGGTATCAGTAAGCATGCAGCAGCAATGCTTCGGAGGCATCCCGGCCATCCTTTTGCAACATTGTCCATTCCTTTTGACAGATATGCAACAGGTCGTTCCCATGATCCTAAACTTTGAGTCAATACCCCAATGGCCATTCCCTTTTTCTCATCGACGAATAGATGGAATGGTTTCATTACATCTGGCAATCCTAAAGCAGGTGGTTCAATTAAGGCTTCTTTTAGTTGACGTAAGCTTGCCAGTTCGTTTCCTTCCCACTGGAAGGGTTGAGATCCTGCTTCTTTACCCCGCAGCTTGTCGTATAGGGGTTGGGCAATAACTGCATAGTTAGCAATCCACAGCCTACAGTATCCTGCAGCTCCAAGGAACACCCGGAGCTCTTTCTTGCAAGTGGGTACAGGTTGATCTCTTATAGAACTGGTGCGAGAAATCCCCAGACATCGGGTTCCTCCACGTATTTGGAAGCCTAAATACTCTACTTCCAATTCACAGATTTGCGCTTTCTTTTTACTTGCACGATACCCTTTTGAGTACAACGTCTTTAGCAGCTGAAGAGTGGATACCGCACATTCGAGGTACGTCTCTCGAAACAACAGAAGGTCATCCACGTATTGTATGACTGGCCCATACTTTACTTGATACATCTTTAAGTCTTTTGCCAGTTGCTCACCGAACAGCGTAGGTGAGTGCCTAAACCCTTAAGGCAACCTAGTCCATGTGTACTGCTGCTTTTACTCCAGTATCTGCATTTTCCCATGTGAAAGCAAAAATCTTTTGACATTCCTCCGCTACCGGAACGGAGAAGAAGGCATCTTTCAGATCAATGACACTGTACCACTTTGATGCAGGAGAGACTTGGGCAAGGATTGAATATGGATTTGGGACGAGGGCTACTAGATCTGCTACTTGACTATTCACTTTTCTTAAGTCTTGTACTGGTCGATAGTCATTTGATCCAGGCTTCTTTACGGGCAACAAAGGGGTGTTCCAAGCAGATCGGATTCGCCGGAGAATGCCCAAATCATACAGTCTTTGCAGATGTATCTGGATTCCTTGCCTGGCCATATATGGAATGGGGTATTGAGGTTGATTAATCACCTGTGCATTCTGTTTCATCTCTATCCATATGGGGGTAGCGTCGATAGCTATTCCTCCCGGGTTCTGTTCGAACCATACTTGGGGTACACTATCCATCAGTTGTCTTCGTTTTTGTTGAGGGGGTGTTGTTTTCATATCGATGTTTGATGGTTCGTTCGACTATGGTAAGATGTAGTCTCCATTCTTCTTGGAGGGGACAGATGAGTATCACTGGATGGTCCCCGAAGGAGGCTTTAACTTCCCCTGTTGGTTGAAATCTCAATGTGGTCTGAGGCTTACACAGCAGGTTCCATCCGATAAGGGATACCATGGTCCCGCCTACTTGTATACTTCATTCTTTCTGCAGAGGGGCAGTGAGTACCTGACCTGAGGCGCCCACTATAGAAACAGTCTCTTTCGTCGGGGGGGCCGATTGGTGCAGTCATGACAGATCGTTGGCCTCTGAGTCCAACAGGCCCCTGATTTTTGTTGTGTTACCTCGTGGATCTCCACCAGAGGGTCAGTGGGGATTCTTCCCTCCCGGTCTCTTCAGGCTGTATGCTCCTTGTCGCCTCCCCCGCCATCTGCCAGTGGGGGTTGTCCGATCTCCTTCCTCCTCGGCCCCTTTGTGTCGGTGCAGGTCCATTTTTGTCGTTAGTCTTCACTGCAGGGCTCCCGTATTTCTTTTGCCATTCTTCACAGTCTCTCTTCCAATGGCCTTCATTTTTGCAGTACGCACACTGATTCTTTCCCAAAGGGGGGTCTTGTTCCCCCTCCTCTTCGCGGTCTGCCATTGTCTTGGCTCCTTCCCGTCCGAGTGTCCTCGAGAGCGGCGGCTAACAGTCACTTTCTCCTTCATATGTCTACTTGCTTCTCTCTTTTCTCTTCCACTTCTCTATTTCCACATACCTAGTCTGCTATAGCTTTTAACTGGCTGAGGCTCATGCCCTCAAAGCCTTCGGCCTTCTGCAGCTTCTTTCGGATGTCGGGTTTCTATTATTAAGTTCCTGGTTGCAGGGACGGGCCCTTTTCTTCTCTTCCTGATCCCTGTTCCCATACATCTCAAAATACGATGAAAAGATCACTGTCCATCTGGAAATTGAATAGGTGACCTGCGCCTGGAGGCAAGTCAGTTCTGACGAGGCTGAGAAGCTGCAAAACATTGCTTCCTTCTTACTTGTAAGTTTGGCATTGGGTTAATTCAATAAAGTCAACCTGGATCTGCAGGCTTTAGGTGTGCAGGAGTGATGATCAAACCCTTGGAAGCCTTGTACCAATTACATTGCAACCACTAAGAACATATGGTAATAGCCAGAGCCCAGCCCCCACCAGTGGTAAAAGAACATAATTGCAATATATATATATATATATATATATATATATATATATGTGTGGGGGGGGGGGGGCCACCACTTTATCATTTGGGCCGACTCATATTTGCTCTTGTTCCTAATCTTGCATAGTGGCCCCTTCTCTTGCCCACAACTTCCAATAATCCTTAACTTGCGCCTGCCACTGAATCAAAATTTTTAATATTAAGTCTTTGTTTTCTCCGGTTTTTTTTTTTTTTTTTTTTAACAAACGGCATCCTGTAATTCCCACAGTCAGAACTGCAGCTGTCTTATCTTGCCGCTTGCTATGCTCTGTATATTTAACAAAGCTTTAACAAAGGTCCCATTCTTAATCATTTCTCCTCTAATTTTCCCAGAGACAGCTTCAAAATAAACTGCGTCAGCAAAAGAGAGTTCATACTTTATCATGCGTTCCAATGTAACTTTTAAATAACAGATAATATATAGGAGACAAGTAAGAACAATAATTAACATGGTATTAGAGAATAGAAAGATAAGCATAGGGAGGACACTGGGATAGAAGATATGAGAAAACTAAAACTTCTGATTAGCAATGCCAGCATGAAACGCACAGCCATATTGAATGCCTACGCACTACGTACTGACGCGCAGTGGGACGCACCACCATTCCACTTTGTACTGTAACAATTAATTTGCTGCTATAAAATGTCTTAAAAATAGCCTGCATCATAAGGCACTAAATGATTTGTAAGGGACCCTTGGTTCTGGTATTTCTTTGCAAGTAGCAATCCTTTGTCAGATTACAGACAGTTTTAGCAAGGACCTTGGAGAGTAAATTTAATCAGCAGAAACTCGGAGCTACAAAAACTTCAACTTCTGTGAAACAGCCACAATTCTATCTTTATTCACATACGCACACCATCAACTAACTTTCAATAATGTTCTGTTAAAACAAACGAAACAATTTTTCTCTCTCTTTGTCTTCATTACCCAGGCTAGCCCAATGTCCTTTTTTTTTTTTTTTTTTCTTCTTTCTCTCTTCTCTCTCTGGCTCGATCCCCTCCTCTCTCCTGTAATTATCTCTGCTGTTAACCCTTAACTGCCATCAAGTTCTAAACTTCAACACCAGTAAATGCATTCTTCAGCAATCAAATCAGTATTTTAACTTAACACTGTAAATTAATTAGTTGTATAGTAGTCTTGTGCAGCATCTGTAAACCAAAACTCTTCTTATTAGGGTTTAAAACAATTAAAAAAATCCCTGGTACATGTGCTTGCAATTCACAGATAGCAGTTACATACATTACAATCCTTAATTAATAATTTGAAAACCCAAACGTACCAGAGAAATGTTATAGGGGTTAAACTGTCCCGCTGAGAAGCAGTCTCTGCCCAGCCAAATTAGTTAACTGTCAAGCTCCCAGCAGCAGCAGCTAACTGCCGTTGTTCAGCACACATATACAGATAAGTAATTCACAATCACTTTTAATAAATTTTCCTTAAGTAAAAATAGTCTGCATCACCAGAGTAGATCAAACACAGTAGAATTTTTTTTTTTACAAGTACCTTACAGACAGACAGACACTGGGGACTTCCGGTTCCCCATTTTGCGTACTTGAGTTACCATTACGAGGGCGGCTCCCTCTACTAGCTTTTTTGCCCACGTCGGAGGATTTTCAATAACTGCTATCCATGCGGTTATATACGGAATATCCTCAGGGCAACCCGGATTCCCTTCTTTACTAACTATTTTCTGGACCCTCGTGGCCGTTTGGAAATTGAAAGTTCCTACCGGAGGCAAATTTACACACAAACTGGGCCACCTATGGGTACATTGTTGAATCATTCCGGGTTTAGTACATTTATGCCTATCGAACACTTCACTATAGTGCTCCGTCATGATTTTTAATGGAGTAGAACCGCCCCCTCCCATTAGGATAGAGTCACAGACAAAGGAGGGAAGGGAAGACGGATAGGTAAGGGGTCCGTATCCGTCAGACACAAAAGGGTCACTTTCACACAACAAGAAACCTATTCCCACTATCGTATGCGTTACTTCTTTTTCCTCTTTTTATGCGCGTGGCTTTCGGAATGCAATTCCTACCAAACCACCGCTTGGGGTGTGATCAAAGCCCCCTCGGTCCCCTCACGGATGGACCGGTTATTTGCTACTCTTTTAGCTATTCTTCACTTTTCCCATCATTCCCATAATACTCGCCTGCAGGGTTCTTCCGATCGTCACGAAAGCCTTCTTCCCAGATCACCAGCCCAAAGGTCTCAGAGGATCTCCGTGGAATGACCCCCTCAGATACCTGATCACTGAACTCAGCGGTGGCCACTCACCAGGCAAGTCTGGGGGATCACTCCGCCACAAAATCCCCTGGACCAACTGGGGGGCTAAAATAGCGTCCCCGGTACCTCCTGGCTGAGGCTCGCCAAATGTAACCGTCTCTTTTTAGTCAGTAAGGAGGTCCAGACAACTGATCCGTAAAGATAGACTTTTATTGCCAGCAAGATGCAGCTAAGACAAAGGCTCAGTACAACTGCATGCCCCTCCCCTCCAGGAGCAGACTCTTATGCACTTTACAGTTCTTATCTTTTACACATGCGTTCTAAGCATTGCTGAGCAAGCATATTCCGGCTGAAGGGGCTACTGACCCCCTCCCTAGACACCCTGGAACTTTCGTGAAACTTCTCCCATGTTCTGCAGGAGAGGCTGCTGGGACTTGCAGTTCTGGAAAGGAATTCGCGAGTCTGCAGTAATACAGCCCTTCACATAATACATCCATTGTTCTATTCTAGGTTACAGCAGTGAAAGCTTATCAGAGAATAAGAACAGCGAAGCCAAAAAAATGAAAATGTGCAATGTGCTGACAGAAAGTTTCTCAATGTCCTAATTACAGCTGTATTGCAGACTGTAAGTAAACCCGTCATGAAGCAGGGAATTCTGGTACATGAAGTCCTTTGTCAGGTTGAAGCGTTCAGACCCCTTCAATGCCCTAGGGGATACTGCACACCTATCTCCTGAGACAGATCATGCAGGGGTGCCTATAGATGGAATTTCAGCGGGTGCCCACATTTATGATGAGACACTTGTGAGGCATCTCTAAATTATCCTGCTTGTCACAGAGAAGCAGTCTCTCTGCCATACACAAACCTTGCCCAGTAGGCAAGAAAACGAGGCAGCCCCGGGGAATGGCCCAGACTCAAGGGAAAGAAGTGTTCTGCAAAGAAGCAGCTTGCAGGGAAGGGGAAGCTGGGGACGGCAATTCTTCTCCCTTATCTAGCCCAACCCTTCCTCCTGTTCCCCTCTTAATTCTGCAGGCAGCAGGGGGTGAGGGTGTCTGTGAAGCAGATATTGTAGAGCAGCAAACAGTTATCGAGCGCTGGAGTGAAGGACTAGCCTAGTGGCTTACTCAGAAAGTTCGAGAACCGGGGAAGCCAGGGCTTAAATCCTGTTGATGCTCGTTATGATTGTGGGCAAGTCACAAACGTAGGCACCTATTTACAGAAAATGGGAAAAAGCTTTAGTAAATGACCCCCTGTCCTCAGGGGACAGGGAATACGCCAATTGTACCTGAATGTAACTTGACTTGAGCTATCAATGAAAAGGTGGGCGCTAAATATAAATATTTGAATTAGCACAAATTTGAAACCTGTGAGCATCAGCACCAATTATCAAGGTTTCAGCTAATTGAACCCCTTTTATCTGTCAGGGCTTAATTTAATCATAATTTTCCAGGAAGGAAGAATTAAAGACCATTGGCAGGAAGGGGTGGGTGTGTGTTGAAGGCCACCAGTATTTGAAGGATGAGGGGAATGAGTGTAACCCTTACTGTGCACTCCCACTCTGATATGCTAATACATGCAAGATCTCTTTAAGACCTCCAAAACATCTTGTAGTCAGCACAAGGGATCTCTTGTCCGCCTGAAAGTTAGTTGCACAGCAGACAAGCAAAGCATTGCAGTGAAAAACCACTCCCAGAGTGATTCAAGTTCTGAATAAAGACCTGTGGAGGGACCATAATGTTATCTGTTTGAAATAAAAGTATTCTGAAGTTTACTAAGAAATAAGCAAGCTGCGAGACAGAGCAACTGCCCATCTCCCCTGCTGTCTGAGGTTTCAGTCCTGAAGGATGCAATTCCAGGTGGAGGCAGTAGGACCGCATTTGCCAAAGTTGTGCAAACACACACACACACACAACACTAAACTGATCTGGTATTTACCTACAGAACCAAGGAACTGAGCCCAGCAGCATTAATAATCCAGTGCTAGCAGATTGTTCTACTTTATATTTTGTGGGAATAGATGTGTTAATTCATGCATATTTATACAAATGCGAAGATTACTTTTTCTTATCTGATTGAATCAATAAAAAATTAATCTCTTGCAGTTCTTTTACTGTGTTGAATTTTTTATTGTTACCCAGTGCCCTTTAATATATTCGACTTGTTCTCCTGTTCAAAAGTGTAGAAATTTGCAGCCAAAATTCCATTTTGAACCCTTGTAAAAGCGAAGAGGTTGTTATTTAAAGTTAGATTTGCTTTTCCCCGCCTCCCTGTAACCACCTGCAGAGCCTCAATTGAGAATTGCTTCAATGGCATGGGAGAAAATCTGATACTGATACTTCTTTCAACGCATAGCCAGCATAGCTCTCTGCTTCAACGGCAGGGGAGAAAGTCTGATACTTCACTTTCAATGCATAGCTCTCTGCTTCAACGGTAGGGGAGAAAGTCTGTTACTTCACTTTCAACACATATCCAGCATAGCTCTCTGCTTCAACGGCAGGGAAGAAAGTCTGTTACTTCACTTTCAACGCATATCCAGCATAGCTCTCTGCTTCAACGGCAGGGGAGAAAGTCTGTTACTTCACTTTCAACGCATATCCAGCATAGCTCTCTGCTTCAACAGCAGGGGAGAAAGTCTGATACTTCACTATCGGTGTTGCTGTGATAGCAATGCTAGTCAACCTTTCCAGCATCTAGCATTGCTCCAACAGTAATTCAGTATTTTTGCTTTTACTTTTTTTCCCCCTCTTCCTCCTGAAATGAATTCAGTGTTTCACTCTCCAGAGTTCTACATCCTCTCTGTGCGGATTATCGGAGTGGAGAGCAGCCAGCTGAGAACCAGGGAAGCCAGCGTTGAAGTCCTGCTTCTTTCAGAGATGCTCCTTGTGATGCTGGGCAAGTCACTTCATTCTTCATTGCCTCAGGTACAACTTGGACTGTAAGTCCCGATGGGCAGGGAAATAACTACTACAGTACCTGAATTGTAAATCACATTCAGCTCAGACTTGGAAAAGGTAAACAATCAAATCCAAATTTCAGCTATATTTTGTTGAATAATTCAACCTGATGGCATTAAACACACCTCAAAGTGGAAGACCAATTAGAGATGTTGTCGATGGGGGGCAGCATTGTGATTGGTGCTCAGACTGAATGGGCTTTTTATTGAGCCCTGTTTCATTCAAAGTTGCAGGAAGAAGCCAGAGTACAGAAGATACAATTCTTCAGCAAGTAATCTCTTGCATGAAATACTTTCTTTATATAGTAAAGCACAGCGCTGCACAAGCACTGTGAATTAGCAGTAACCGCCAAATATTTGCTACAGAAGTGAGAGGAGTTCTCTCGGTCTTAAATTTACAGGGCGTGCATGGTCCTAACCAGGCAAAGCTACTGGGAATAGCTTCAGCCTCCATAGTATAAGCTGTTGCTTTAAATACAAGGAAAGTAATTAAGGCAAATCGGTACACTGAAAAGTAATGTTCCTTGACAATTATGGTCGGATCTCAGTATCTCCTGCCACCCACATGCAGATGTACAGATTCTGCTGCCTTCCTAGCCACCCACCTCTCAGCATGCTGCTGCTCGGAACCCTAGAGTCAGCGATGCAACCCCTCCATCCTTTTCAGATAAAAGTCACTCCTTTCCCTGTAGCTCAATTAAGCATTTCTTCTACAGTGCTATTTTTGAATACAATGCCTTTTTTCATGCTTGGTGTGATTTTTAGAAAATTGCCTTGCAAATGGAAGAAAATCCACACAGATATTTCTCTGTGGTGCATAGATTTCAAGCTTCTTAAGCAATGAGCAAACTTTGCAGATTTATTAACCAGGTTGCAAACTATACAAAAATCTCTCTATAGCAAGAACCAGCATGCTTTCTGTCACATATTTCTGCAATAACCGTAGGACAAAGTGTGGCAATCAATGGCTATTTTAGAAATTATCATGATAGGGTAGGAAGCATGTGGCACTCTGCTTGCTATTACCATGTGTGTATAGGTGTCAATTTTCAAAGAGTTTAGATGCCTAACTTTGGAGGTTAGGCACCTAAATTACTCCCTTTGAAAACTAATTAGGGCTCAAGGCTTTGGGGGCCTAATTCACTAGGTACTTACATTTGTGTGTCTATATAGTGGGTAGCTACAGGGGCGGAGTTAGGGAAGGAAGAGAAAATTAGGCACCTGGCCCTGATTTTTCAGTATTAGGCACCTAACTTAAGGCCTTATTTACTAAGCATTTTTCCAATAGAAACAAAATAAGAGAAAACTTTTAGCAAGCAGGCTCCTTAGGAAAATAAATTGCAGGCCCAAATTTAGATCCCTAAGTTTTAATTTCCTAAATTAAGGTGAAATTCTAGATGAAAACTTAAGAGGGTAACTTTCAAACATATACCTGTGTATACGGCCATGCGTAGACGTATGACAGTATTTAACCCACGTGTATCATTTACACGTGTATTAAAAATACACGTATCTTTATCCTGCGACATACATGCGTATGTATGCTTATGCATTCAACAAGTGTACTTTTGCTACCTATTTTAAAACTATTTGTGCATATATTTTACATGCGAAAATAAAAGTTGGACTTACTTGTATAAAACCTGATTCACACATGCAAGTCGGTTAGTTTCCATTATGCATGCATAATGGAAACTAACCAGTTTACCAATTACTGCACCAGTTTGCCCAGTCCTCCTTCAGATTATCGAGACCCTCACTGATTCTTCAGCCTGAACTCCTCCCCACTTCACCCAGATCTCCCATCCAGCCAATAAGACACAATAAACAAGTCTGATATCAATTATGCCAGATAATTAGCAGGTGTAAAATTATGCGAGCGAGTTGCCAAATGTATGCCCATGGCTTTTAAAATAGCAACTCATGTACACAACTTTTGGCCCCTGCACCAGAATTCCCCTAGACTGCTCTCCCTTTTCACACGCAAATACAAGTGCACGAAACAAAGTATGCACACGCTTTTGATTTTTATAAAATATCAGTTACGTGGTGCAGGCTTCTTATGCATATATGCTAATTTTTATGTATGTGAGTCTTTGAATATTTATCCGTTAGGTCCCTAAATTCAGCTGAAAATCATCCTGAATTTAGGTGCCTAAAATGAAGGCACTGAGAATTTTTTGAAAATTAACCCCATAATATCTTATATAAAGGAGGTCTATAGGATCAGGCAGAATGACCACCTATAGCATTCCAGTGAAGTACTTACCCTATTTAATGTATTCATTTGTAATTTTATATTTCACTACCTCCAGCACAACTTCAGCAGGGTGGATTACAGAAACACCATTTACAGCTTACATAAACATGACAAAGTCCACCATGAGCACTAGTAAAATCAAATGATAATCTATAAAATTATTAAAACAATATACTAGCATCAGGAAGATGGATTACAGAAATGCAGAGCTGAACAATCTTTGGTTATTTTACGTGACTATCATTTGTATGTATTCACTGATTAGCATTTATTCAGAGTATTTGATATATGAACCTTTTTTAGCAAACATGCATCAAGCCATCTTTCTGCTTGTACATCTGTCCAGAGGCACGATAACTTTTCCTAAATGGGCTTGATCAGCTGGCAGCTCAATGTGAATGTCAACTATGTTCCTGGCATTTACCCTGTCATAGGGCAATGTTGAAAAGCACTATAAGTTCCATGCATAGGCATGGCTTTGACTACCATTTTGGTCCTGATTATCTTTATAATATTCCTATTTTATATCTGTTTTATATACTATGTATGGAAAGATAGATACAAAAATAGAACTGAACAATCCAATCTCAGAGACCAGCAACTGAGTGTAAAAAAAAAAAGAAAGTCATTCTAATTAGAAAGCTGAGTAGATAGAACCTTGAAATCAAGCAGCATGCACAAACTTAGAAGCAGTGACATGCTATTGATTCCTATTTAAAGTGCTCTCACCCTCTCAGTTCAGCGCTTTTTATGTTCACTTAGCATGCTTCCAGCACATCGCTGCATGAACCCCAGGGTCCCTCGTTGCCATCCAGGGAACTTCTGGTGGACAGAATTTAAGAGAGTACACAATAGCACAGAGTATCTGTAATTTTGGTCCTTAATTATAATTATAACCTTCCTTATAGAACAAATAAGAGTGATGTTGGGGATATTCCAAGCCTTTCCCCTTTTTCTCATTTTTTTTTTTTTAGGGCACAGGCTTATAGGATCTCTTACTGTGTTAGTAAAGCAATCCAAGCACATTGTGCAGACTGATGAGTCATTGTGCAGAAGACAATCATAGGATTATATAGATATGTGCAATGGTTAACTTGAGTTATCCACTGAAGAGAACCCTATCATCCATGGAATGAGGAGAAAGGGTAGTACTGCTTAAAAGAAAACTATTGATGCCGTGCACTGTTCTGTAGATATTAATTTCCATCTAGTATCAGAAAAACATTGCTACATAAGAACATAAGAAATTGCCATGTTAGGTCAGACCAAGGGTCCATCAAGCCCAGCATCCTGTTTCCAACAGAGGCCAAACCAGGCCACAAGAACCTGGCAAGTACCCAAAAACTAAGAAGATCCCATGCTACTGATGCCAGTAATAGCAGAGGCCATTCCCCAAGTCAACTTGATTAATAGCAGTTAATGGACTTCTCTAAGAACTTATCCAAACCTTTTTTAAACCCAGCTACACTAAGGGGTAGATTTTTAAAAACTGCGCGATCGCGTACTTTTGTTTGCGCAGCAGGCGCAAACAAAACTACGCTGGATTTTATAAGATACGCGCGTATCTTCTAAAATCCTGGATCGGCGCGCGCAAGGCTGCCGATTTTGGGCAGCCGGCGCGCGCCGAGCCGCGCAGCCTGTCTCCGTTCCCTCCGAGGCCGCTCCGAAATTGGAGCGGCCTCGGAGGGAACTTTCTTTCGCCCTCCCCTCACCTTCCCCTCCCTTCCCCTACCTAACCCACCCCCCCGGCCCTATCTAAACCCCCCCTTACCTTTATCCACGGATTTACGCCTCCCGGAGGGAGACGTAAATCCACGCGCGCCGAGACCCGACCCGGGGGCAGTTCCGGAGGGCGCGGCCACGCCCCCGGAACGCCCCGGGCCGGCGCAATGCCCCCAGTCCTGCCCCCGAAACGCCTCGCCCCGCCCCCAAAACGCTGCGTGGATCGGCCCAGCCCCTGACACGCCCCCTTCCAAAAACCCCGGGACCTACGCGCGTCCCGGGGTTCTGCGCGCGCCGGCGGCCTATGGAAAATAGGCGCACCGCAGGGCTTTTAAAATCCGCCCCTAACTGTACTAACCATATCCTCTGGTAACAAACTGCACAGTTTAATTGTGAATTGAGGGAAAATGAATTTTCTCCGATTAGTCTTAAATGTGCTACTTGCTAACTTCATAGAGTGTCCCCTAGTCCTTCTTTTATCTAAGTCATTCTTTTGTACATTCTTTAATCAGCTTCATGAGATACCCTTGAAGTTTTGGAAGCAGTCATATTTGGATCAGCGATACAAATTCTCACATAGAATGGAATCTGTTTGATTCATGCAACTGATGTGATACTGTGACATCAAACCAACAAACAGATCCAATAACTAAGAGGTTATTTGTGATTCTCCTTTCAACATGGGCAAACAGTTCAAAGAAGTCCAAAAATATCTCAGTAATATTTGCCCTGCATTTATTAAAATGTAACTATTTACTATGTGTATATTTTAAATGCTACACAGTGTACACACTGGGGGTAATTTTCAAAAGGAGTTACATCCGTAAATGTAGCTACTATTGTAGCAATTTTCAAAAGCCATTTACTCAAGTAAAGTGCACTTATGTGAGTAGATCCTATAGACAAGTCAATGGCATATATTGTAGCAATTTTCAAAAACCCACTTACTCAAGTAAAGTGAATTTACTCCAGTAAACCTGGTTTTTACTCGAGTAAATGCTTTTTAAAATCAGGCCCACAGTCTAGACATTTCGGTATTTGGGCCATTAAACCTTAAAGACTGCTCCATTCTGCGAGGACTAAGACCAGCGCTGCTCCTCCTGCCCAAAGACTTGACTATTAAATCATGTTTGCTCAACGCCGTCTTGTTAACCCATATGATTGATTGACTTGCTCGATCATTCTTTGCTCCAAATGCTGCTGGGAACCAATCTGGACAGCAGAAAAATGATTCTACAAAACAGAGGCTGATATACAAGAGAACAGCAAAGAAAGGCATATGTCTGCCTCACGAGAGGTCAAAGTATTACATGAATTGTGCAAGGGAGTCGGGGGGACTGCTTCCAAATAATAATGATTCAGAGAGAAATACTGCCTGTGACAAGCAGGCAGGAGAGAGAATCAAGCAGGGATGTATACACTGCTACTATCTTTAAAAAAAAAAGAAAATAATCTTAATTACTGCATATTTGTTCCTTATGCTAGGCACATAAGGAGATGGATTTTTTTTTCCCTAACAGCTCAGTAGGGGATGTGCATGGAGAAAACGTTTGTTTCATTTCATTTCCCATTTAATCTGTTTTGTTTTACAAAGTATACCGATTGTTTGCATGCACACAACCGAGGTGAATTTCAAAAGACGCACGTGTGAAAAATAGCACGTGCACGCGTAAAATGGCCCATACAGGAGCATACGGCATACATCAGGGAGCACGAGTAACTTTGCAAGTGCAAAAAATGAGGCGCGCCAGGGGCATTCCAGGGAGGGACCGGCATTTGCATGCATACAACGTGGCAAAGTGACACTCATAGGTCTTTTACTTGCATAGAGTTACTCCTGCTCAGTATCTGGTGCGAGTGACTGTAAACATTTCACAAGTGAAAAAATGACGGTGGGGGGGGGGGGCCTCTGGATGAAATGGGGGACTTCAGGCTGAAGGGTCTTCACGAGCTGCAGATGGACTGGGCGAACTGGTAGACTAACTGATAAAACCATGGCAGCACACGTTATAAAATTCCTTGACTTGCAAGTGTAAAATAGACTTATGTGGAGGAAATGTGTCTAAATAACATGATTAAAATCTATTTGCGTATCCCCAAATTACAGGTATATCATTTGCATACACGTATCTGGTTAAGTGGCACGTTGGCTGCTATTTAGATGGACAAATTTGAACTTATCTGGATAAATAGGGCTTTATTTATTTATTTATTAACATTTCTCCAGCTATCTTACACGCCTAGATAAGTCAGATGGACAGGTAGCACTTTTCAGACTTATCTAGCTAAGTGCTGATACTTTTTCGGACACGTCCAAACTTGCACAGCTTGTGGTTTATACTTGTGAGCATGCTTGGCATGTATATTTATTTATTTATTTATTTACGGGTTTTTTATATACCGAGGCACGTTTGCAAAACATCACCTCGGTTCACAATGTAACATAACTGAGCAACAGGCTTTACAATAATAAAGTTTTTTAACAGGGAGGGGGTAAACATGGACAGGAGTAGATGATATGAGAATTATATACATATATACATGTTAGTTTTTACAAGGGCGTTCATCAATGTAATCAGGGTAATTAGCAGGGGAAAGAAATAAGGGAGGGGAGGGGGAGAATATTCACAGTGGGTGGGAGGAGGGGAGAGTAAGTAGGAAGGGCAAGCGTCAGTCGGGAGGTCATGTCGCATCTTTGGAAGGAGTCAATTCGTTAGTCCGGGTACGCTAGTTTGAACAGCCATGTTTTAAGATTGTGCTTGAATTTTTTGTGGCAAGGTTCCTGGCGTAGTTGAGAAGGCATTTTATTCCAGTGGGTAGTGCCTGTAATGATGAATGATCGCTCTCTGAAGGTGGTGTGTTTCATGAGCTTAGGAGAGGGAGTCTGAAGTTTGGCCTGGTGATGCGTTCTTGTGGGTCTGGTCGGAGTGTGAAGCAGGAGATGTTCTGGGAACCATTGCATGTCATGGTTATGAATGGCTTTGTGTATGAGCGTGAGTACATGTACTCGTATTTTATACCTGTACATATAATTTGC
Source organism: Rhinatrema bivittatum (assembly GCF_901001135.1). Taxonomy (NCBI): domain Eukaryota; kingdom Metazoa; phylum Chordata; class Amphibia; order Gymnophiona; family Rhinatrematidae; genus Rhinatrema; species Rhinatrema bivittatum. The sequence continues at coordinate 27,510,751 of NC_042632.1, read as the reverse complement.
GCACAAGTTATAAAATACCGTAGTAAATTTTCATGCAGCGTATATGTGTGTATCTGGGCGCATGCAAGCTGTTTTGAAACTTATTCTCTATGGGGCAGATTTTCAAAGGCTACGCGAGTAACCTGAGAAAATCTGCCCTCGCGCACGCCAAGCCTATTTTGAAAAGGCTCGGCGTGCGGGCAGGCGTAACTTTTGGAGTAAAGGTGGGGGGGGGGGATTTAGTTAGGGATGGGGGTGGGTTAGATAGGGGAAGGTGGAGAGGCAGGAAAAAAAGTTCCCTCCAAGGCCGCTCTGATTTTGGAGTGGCCTTGGAGGGAACGGGGAAAGCCATCAGGGCTCCCCTTGGGCTCGGAGCACGCAAGATGCATATGTGTGCACCCCCTTGCGCGCACCGAGCCTGGATTTTATAACATGCGTGCGCATGTTATAAAATCTGGCATAGATTTGTTCGCGCCGGGTTGTGCGAACAAATCTACGCCTGCACGTAGATTTTAAGATTTGGCCCTATATTTTTAAAAAACAAGTACATTACTAAACTGTGTGAATAGCACACATTAAACCAATATAAACAATATTGTTGATGCTTTCATGTCATTTTAAAGGACAGCACATCCCTACAAAACTGTCAACATGTAGGCCACATATCCCCAGATAAAGAAATAGAAACCAAGTTAATTTGTTTTAACTAACAAATTGAGGGACAGTGAGTAATTATCTCACTGTTAACCAATAGGAAAATAGAGTCCTGAAAAGTCGTACTTACAGAGTGCACTAGGAGATGCTATGAATCCTTATTTGTCCAGGTCTTCAATAACAAAACTGTGAAAAAACAAAAATGCAAGACATTACTAATCAATAATAATAAACAGCATCAAGTCACTCCAGGTCATCCCTCATCACATGACTTGGCCATGAAAATATGTTTACACTGCATTAGGGATCATTATTGTATTTGATTTTCTACAATTATAGTTAATTTTTGAAAATCAATAAAGTTCACACATTAAAGATCTTGTATTTTACTCACTCTGGCCTCAATTCACTCAAATTTGGGTCTTAGAAAAATTTCTGGCATTGCCTTCAGTCAATGAAAATAATTTCATTGTATGAAGGTGGCTCTTAGGCCCTGCCTGTTTTGGAAAAAGCTAAATAAAATCCCTTGATATTAGTTCTTAGATCCAGACCCAGTCTGAATCAGCATACTAAAATATTGGCTTCATTACATGATGATGACTCTTCTGGCATCACCAACATTTTGAATTGGGCTGAGGAAATGTAATGAACATTGCTCATTCCATGAGCGCAGTTCAAACCAAGGGCAAGAAGCTAAAACAGCTTGCTTACCCTCAAATCACAAAGACTGCCTCATTTAAATATGTTCTACTTATGCATAAGCATCAATAGGGAAGAAAAGAAAAGAAAGGAACCTTTCCATTGATGGAAGCAAAAGCAAAATCATAATTATTAAAAATATTTATAATCCCACCTATTTCCAATTCTAAGCAAGTCACAACTGTAGCTATAAACAAACATAAAACAGTAAACATAAAATCAATAAAATATAAAACAATACATAAAATTAAATAGATGGCAGTAAAAGACACTGCTATAGAGGAGTTGATGCTATACAGGGGTTAGGGAAGACTCCCTTAAATGTGAAAAACAGAAAAAAATTCTCTCAAAGCTCGTTGCACACATTACCTAGCTGTCGCTCCTTTATGAGCAGCACCACACATATGGGAGGTTTTCGCCTTTCATACATAACACCCTGACATTGAACTTGTCTGGCAAAAGTTGCCAGGTGGGCGTTTCACTTGAAAGGGTTGCTGCAGATTCCATAGAGTTCCAGAAGGTGACTACAGAGTAACCATCTGACGAGCCACCATGTACTGAAGGCACAGGAAAGGCCAGGAGACATGGTAGCACGCAAGCATAAGGTTCAGAATAACTTTACTCAGGTCACTGAGACAGGGAAAGCAAACTGCAGGGAAAAATGGAATAACCGAAATGAGCTTCATGAGCTTGCGTATGTTCTGGGTTTAGCCAGTACCACGCTTTTGCTGCCACCACAGACGACTGGTTTTTGTATGATGAGAGGACCCTCATGCATTGCTTTCATAAATTTGGGGGGTTTTTTTGGTGCCCTGAGACTAACCTGATCTTTCCTTCTTCTCCTGTCACTCATTTTTCTTGATTTTCTTTTCTAAACCATACTTTTTTTTTTAGTTTTCTTTGCTTCATTTCCTTTTATTATGTCTTTTTGGCCTGCAAGGACTGTCTTCCATTTTCCATTAACCTTTTATTCACTGTTTTTTTTTATACTCTTGTTTTGCTGTCTCTCTCTTAATTCAGTGGTCTCCTTGCCTTCTCTTTTTTTTTTGACTCATCTTCTGAGAAAGTCTCTTATTTTCTACTCTCTCCCTCATGTTGTCTCGTTGCCCTGCTGAGATTCTCTATTCTCTTTTCTTATGAGTCTACTCTTACCCTTTTCTTTCCCACTTCCCTCTGCCTATTTTGAACCTTTTCCTTTGTCTGCTGTGCCCTCATCTCTCTCCCATCAAGCACCCCATTTCTCATGTTCCCCCATGTTGTATTCATAAAAGAAAAATGAATCATTTTTATGTCCACTGACCCTCCCCAACTCAGTCTGAGGGAGGAGCAGAACAGCACATGTGAAAGTGAAATGTTCTTCTTACACACATTGTGCATCGAGGAAGGGAATCTTTAAGCTTTGTTGGGGTATTGAGGGACTTTCTATATACAGTGGACCCTTGACTTACAAACTCAATTTGTTCGCAAGGGCTGGTTGAAACTCAAGTTGGTTGTAAGTCAAGACTATTTTTCCCATAAGAAATAATGGAAATACCCATAATGCGTTCCGAACCTCCCAAAGCACCCCTTACCTAACATTTTCATAATAAAAAGGGTTGAACAATATGTCTAATTTACCAGAAACACCAATACGTTTCCTAGTGTACTCACCAAAAAGTTATAAAATGTGCCTAGCCTACCAGAAACAATTCATACTGTACTCACCATTCAAGTTGACATCTTTGGCTTGCAAGAAGGGAGGAGAGGGAGGATTCCCCCTCCCCACCCCCTCAGAGCACATCTCTGGCCCCCAAACACTCATTCCTCCCTTTCTGTGCTACACTCCCTTTCTGCTGCTGCACAGAAGCTTCTTGGTCATCAGTGATGCTGTTGCTTGCTGCAATGCCATGCCGGGTCTGCCTACGTGCTCCTGTGAACAATTGCAGTTCTGGGTGTGCCCGAGATGGACAGGCCTCTTCGGCAGCAGCAGCAGCCAATCACTGTAACAGCAGAGCAGAAGTCCCACCCACCAAGCCCAAAAAAATGCGATTGATAGGAAAAAACGCCCAATCAGAAGCAACCGCACACGCACGAGCGGATACACATGGCCTTGGCCGGCATTCAGGTTGTAACTCAAGACTAAAATTTTGGTTGTAACCCAAATTGTTCGTATGTCAGGCCAGTTGTAGCTCGAGGGTTCCACTGTAATGACTGCTGTTTTCTTCTGATTGACCCATGTGTATCATAAAAGCTAGAACATTTTCTGGACTGCTGCTCTTTAGGCGATACACCCTGAAATTTCAGGTCACGCTCAAAAGTTCCCACTATGTTAATCTGAAATTCAACTGTCATGTCAAAGAAGACTCTTTAAGATATGCAGGGACCCTTTGACTCTACTAATTATGATCTCTGATACTGAGAATGTTCCAGTACAGATTGGAAGCTGTGGTTTGAGGTTCTGCCATGAGGTGGTTGTGCATAACCTTCAAAGGAAAGCTCTTATTGTAAGTTTTCCTACAGTGGGGAGGTTAGCTCCTACCTCTGAGAGGAGAGAGAGAATTCTAAGCTTTCCCCTAGTGGAGAAGGAGCTATGGAAGCTGGTGCTTGTCTTCCCCCTGTAGAGCAGGAGCAGTTCTTGAGATGCTCCTGATAGAAGAAGGAAGCAGTTTGAAGTTCCACTTGTAGAAACAGTGAGAAAGAACATGAGCTTGGAATTCCACTCAGCAAGGGGTCCTGAGATTGACTTGAAAGGCATTAGTCCTAAGAACAAGATAGTTCCTGGACCTAAGTATGTTAAAAGCCAGAAAGAAAGTGAGAGCTGCTGCAACAAACAAAGATCTTCCAATATTCAAGGTCTTTTGTAGAGGAGGATTATGGAGAAAGCTGTGCCGGCTTATTGATGCCTGCCAGCAGTTTCAGTTGGAATGTGCAGACCAAAGATTTTCATTTTGTTATGATTCATTTTTGTAGGGTTTTTGTTGTGGTTTTTTTTTTGTTTGTACATTTTGCTTCATTTTTTCGTATTTGGAGGGTGGTTTGCATAGGTTTGCAGTTGCATGCAAAGTGGTTTTTTTTGTGCATGCACACACAAACTTCCAGAAACAAATGAAAATAAAAATTTGTATTCTTTTCAGAAGCACTGCCAATCCAGTTTATTCCATTTGGAGCAAACTGAAAATCAGGTGTTTAATTCTCAAAAAAGCATTTGTTTCAAACGAACGCACATTTCTAAGTTTTAGTGAGTAAAATTTAAGTAGACAAGTCATATTAACTGTGATGCTCTTCTGTAACCTATTTCTGTAGAAGAGAATTGTACCTGAATAGTTTGTTGTAAATATTTTCATTATTATAAATGTATTCAGTAAAGAGACTTTTTTTGGGGGGACCACAAAATACAGTGTGCTGTAAATTATTTTGGAGAAAAAATGACAGCTGATGATATATTCTCTACCTGTGTCCCATTTTACCAGAGAGCCTAGCAGAGAATTACTATATCGCCCTATAACAAGAACCTCATATTATAAATGATTTTCTGTGTGATTGATGAGCCAGGAGGTTATAAATATATTCTAGCTATTCACATATCATGTATCATGACCACAATCTGTCTATATAATTCACAAATGTTTGCTCATCTGTCTGTCCATCACACTTTTTCAGGTACTTCTAGATGGAATTAAAGTCTGAAATTCAGCACACATATAGAAGATGGTGAATTAGGGCCTGGGAAATTCGAAAATCGCTGAAGCATGGCATGGCTATCGGTTCATGGGTGCTTTTCCCTCCAAAATTTTCCCATCAACAATAAATATGAATTTGAAAATGCCACGAGGTACAACAATGAAAAGGAGAGCTCTTAGCCTAATTACAGCTGCCAGGGAAAGGAAAAGATGGTAAAAATAAGGAATATCTAAAGGAATAACAGCAAAATAAATGCAAAAGCACATAAACATGCATATGCAAATGAACAAACGAGAAGAACAAAGAAACATACAAGCATATCATATTATTAGGGAATAGGATGAAGCTATCTTCCACTGTATTTAGGATATGTTGATATTAAGTCAATTACTGGAATTAAAATCCTGGGCTATGGTGTTACAAGGATCTACAGACCCTTGCAACACCGCCCCCCCCCCCCCCCAAAAAAAAAAAAACCCACCCTGAGTTGAAAGTTCCCCTCTTACAGTGGGAGATATATAGAGTGTCAGATTGTTTCTCTCTCTCCCTCCCCCCATCTCCAGACTTGCGCCTCATCAGGACCAGTAGTAAAGTTACGCAGGTAACTGGGCGCGCGTTGCCATGTTCAGCTTTGCAAAATTCAGGGTTACACGTGTAAGTCTTGGCTCCACCCCGGAATGCCCATGCCCCACCCCTTTTCTGCCTCCTTATTTCTTGATGCACGCACAGGTACGTACTCGCGTACCTCCCGGCTTCTTAAAATTCGCGTTGCTCATGCATGTATGGGGCCATTTTTGCAGGAGCAACACCTAAAATCTACCTGATAGATAGCACCTACTTTACAAGCAAAAATCTACCCCCAGTCACAAGTGACTATGTGTACTTCGCTCTCACTGCAATTTTGAAAGGGAAAGTAGGCGCCTATGTTCCCTCTAAAAATTGGTGCAAAGCCGAGGGATAAAAAGCGTGCACAGACTTTGTCTCAATGTGGGACAGTTTGAAAATTGCACCTTAAATTTCCCTTTTCGTTCCAGAGGATTTACTTTAGTCTAATGACAGGTTGCAAGAGCAGGGATGGCCTGGAAACTGTTTAGGGGTTTGCTGATCACAAAATACAAACATGAACTAAGATCCCACGTAATGTGTGCCTTATAAAGTCCCAGGATCGGCCAGGAAGCCAACTTTGGATATTTTCAAAGTTCCTCCTCCCTAACCTAGGTGGCTGGATCTTATCTCCAAATTGATGAAACCTATCTGCCCAGTAAAAACATATGATTGTCACTGATGATGCTTCAATGCACTGGAAGTGACCTGGGCTTTGCAACCTTTGAGCTACAGAAAGGGAAAGGTATCATGTTTGTGATAGAAGGAGACAAAGCTATAGAGAAAAGGAGATTAGATTTTAATTAACTTACAAAATAACTGTGAGCTTAGGCTGGGATAGATCTTCCTTTGCCTCCTACTCCTTCTGGGACCGCACTCTTGAAATAGTATAAGGATGTCCCGATGGGTTGCTTGCAAAGTTCAGAGTAAGTTGCTGTGGAGCAGCAGCATTAGGCATCTCTACTGACTCTGGGACTGGATATCAGTTGGCTGAAGGACCTGAAGCTTCTGGGTCTGAACTACAAGCAATAGAAAGAAAAGAGGAGCAGATTATAGGACTAACATCAACTGAAACTGATAGGGAGTGGAAAGAAAGGGATAGAACTAATACCTACATCATTACATCTTTTTCCATCTTCTTATATTCTCTTTTCCTTTTCCCAAATCTACTTTCAAGTTCCTTATTTCCCAACCCTGCTTCCACTCTTTCTCATTCCTTTCTTCCCCCTACCCTACCACTCTTTTACGTTTGGCTGGCTATATTCACCCCCAATGCCAAGGCCAGGATGCTGCCATCTCCCACTCTGGCCACTAGGCACACTCTGCCCTCACTTCTTGGCCCCGTGGTGGGAAAACCTTGCTGGCGCACTACTGATAATGTCGGCGGGGCTGGATATTTAAACACCAGCTGTTCTCTAGCCAGACGCATCAGCAATGGGTCTCCTGATTTGCAGTGCATGTTGGCTCAGCACTGGCTCGACCTTGCCTTGCTTGCCTCATCTCTCCAGTCTGTCCTGCCTTGTCTTGTCCAGTTTGGCCTTGCCTTATCAGTCCCTCTTGTCTCATTCCTGTCTTCTTCTCAGACTGACTTCTGGATCTAACCCTTGCCTGGACATGGACTCTTCTTGCTTGCTGCCTAGCCCAGACTTTCTATCATTCCATGCCCTGAGAGACTCTCACCTAAGTCCTACCGGTCCCTGGAACCCAAGGCTCTACTTGCAGTGAAAGGGGTTAGTAAAGGTGAAGCTCCTGACCAGTCTCGCCCCAGGGAACATCTGCCAGCTGTTGGGGTGGGCCTAAGGGGTTCACTTTCTAAGCAGTGCCACCCACAACACAGCAACAAAGGTCCACTTCCATTACACACACCTTCTCTAATTCCCTCCATTCCTTTCTTTCAATTCCTGCCTCCTTCCCATCTCTACTTTCTTTACTACCCCTTTGCCTTCCCCCCTTCCTCTACCCTTTATATTCCTTTCCCCCTTATTCCTAGTCTCTATCCCCTCCCTCCTATCTTTGTTACTCTACCCATCCTGCAAATCACTCTCTCCCCTCTGTTTCCTCTTCCTTCACATGCCTTTTCTTTGCTCTGACTTGTTTCCCTCTTCTCCTCCCCTTCTTGCATTCAGTTTTCTCCTTATTATTTTCCTTTGCCCTTCTCTTATTGTTTAATCTTCCATTTCCACCTTTTCTTCTCTTTCTCCTCACTTTATTCTCCCCTTTTCCGGTTTCCTCTTCCCCTCACCTGTCCCTTATGTGCATTCTTTCCCCTCACCTTTTCTCTCTTTTTTCAACATTTCCTCACCTTCTCTTCCTGTGCATCCCCATTTCTCTCTGGTTTGCTTCCTTCTTATCCACCCCTTCCCCTATATTTCTTCATATTTTCATTCCCCTCCTTCCTTATCTCTTCTTTCCCTTAGTCCCACTTTCCTATTCATTCCTTCCCTAAACCATATCAATCTCACTTTTTTCACCTCTGTTTCCTTCCCCATTACTATTTTTTACCTCCCTGTTATCTTTTTTATTCTTCCCCTTCCCTTTACCCCTTCCTCTTTTTTTCCTTCCTTTCCTAACTTATCCCCTTCCAGTCCCCCTTCTACCCCTCACAGGAACATAGAATATGACAGCAGATGAAGACTGTAAAGACCATCCAGTCTGTCCAATTTACTTGCTGGGGCAATACCATGGTCCCCAGCTGATCCCTGGCTTTCCTTTACTTCTTTGTAACTAATGGTCTTCTTGGATTTTGTACTTTTGAGATAGTTGAATGGCTCTTATTTACACTCCTGTTTTCCCAACTCCATATCTAGGTCCTTAACCCAATTTATAGGGCTTTCAGTGCATAATCCACACTATTTTGGTTGCCTTTCTCTGGACTGCCTAAAATGTGTCTATTCTTTCAGAGATATGGCCTCCAAAACTGAACATAATATTCCAGATGAGGCGCAGCAACGTCCTAAATACCTATAGGTATGTTCACCTCCATTTTCCTACCAGTTATACCTTTTCCTATGTCCATTAGCCTTCTTCTGACTTTGGCTTCTACTTTGTTGTATTGTTTTACAACTTGACATCACTGGATGTAATCACTCTGAGGTTTCTTTCAGAACAGTAGATATATTTCTTCTTCTCCCCACTCCATGACTATCCTTTCTTCTCTTTGTCTCTCCTTCCAATTCACCTTTTCCCAACTCATGGGGAAGACAGAAAGAAAGGAAAGTGAAGAGGGCATGGATACTGGAACAAAAGGGGGAAGGTACAGAAGAGAGCAAGGAGATGGGAAAAGAGGAAAGAAGAAAAGGGAAGAGGTAAAGATAACCAGAAGAGCGGGAAAGGAAGGACAGGGCAAGGAAGGTAAAATGAAATAGAAGGGAATTGGGGAGTTTGGGGAAAAGCCTGAAGAGAGAAGGAATTAATGAGAGGGTGGGTAGAGGTGTAGAGTGCAGAGAGGGAAAGTGTGACAAGAAATGGGAAAAAGAAAAAGGTGATGTGGAGGTGATAAGAGAGGAAAGTAAGGGGTAACAATGGGAAGGCTAAAGCAAAGAGAATATAGAAATAGAAGGGTCGACTAGAGAGGGTGAGACAGGAAGAAAGATGAAGGAATAGGCAAGAAGACAGCATGGAAAGAGGAGGAGAGAACGAGTAAGGGAAGAAGAGGAGGTAAGGAAAGCAGGAATAAGAGATGGTAGAAGGTGCTGTAAGTGAAAGGATGTATGATAGAGGCGGGGAAGATTAAAGGAGAAGGGAAGAAGAAATCAAAAACAAGAGGGAAAGGAGGATAAGGATGAGAAGGATGATATGGAAAAGGAAGGGGGAGGAAGTTACATCAATTATTATTATCAAATGAGGCAGAAATTTCAGTTTGAACTTAATCCTACCCAGCACTCTTCTCTTTCTTCTGTTGCTTCTGGTTTAGTCCTAGAGGTGTCAAAGTCCCTCTGGCCCCCCAATATCTCATTCCAGTTTCAGCAGAGGTGCTTCCTGCTCACTGCCCTCCTCTGAAATGCTGCTGCTCCCAGCTGACTTCCTCCTTTATATGCAGCCTTTGTGACATCATCATGACATCACAACAGAGCAGGAGAGACCACCTGACAGAGTCTGACTTAGGAGTTAAGAGGCTAAGGGGATGTGGTCCCAAACTGAACTCACAGTTATCCAAGTAAGTTAGTTAAAATAAATTGGAAATTAACCCTGATGTATCCTGCCCTCTAGTTCCCCGATCCACTTTCTGTACAGTTCTGTTTACTCTTTCTTTGACATGAGCATTGGCCTCTCATCTGTCTGAGCTAACTGTGTGTAAATTCTAGACTCATTTCCTACATCACAATTCTCTGAGTTGCTAACAGTTACAACCTTAAGTTCTGATTCTTGCGTTACCGGGTAGGACATAAACTTTCTGATTACTACTGGGATAATACAAAATTACATTGAGAGAGATCTTAGGTAACTCCTTTTTTCAGATGCCAACCAGTCGGGTTTTCAGGATATCTGTAATAAAATACGGATGACATAGATTTGCACACATTGTAGGAGAAATTTGAGCTCCACTGCAATCCCAGAGACCTGACGACAGCAGCTGCCTCTTTACTTCCAAAATACCGCAGAAACAGCCAGTCTCAATTATTCTCCTTCTAGAGAAAATCTCAGCAGGTACTGCAGCACTCTGCCATTTCTAGGTGACACCAAAAAGCTGCAGTTTTTCCCTAGTCTTTTTGCTGTTTTGGGAGTTTTATAGGGTGTTACAATCAATAGTTTACTTCCTGTGGTGGCGCACGACACGCCGTTAACAACTAAACTGGGCAATCACGCAAGCGTGATCCATGCAGTTGAGGAGCAAAATGTTAAATGGTCCTATTGCACCACTACAGAACAATTCTGTTTTAATGATTTCACTGCCAGATATCTGTAGGAAAATCTAACAAATGATTAATCCATTTACAGACAAAACCACATTTCTGCTCTTTTGGATTTGACAATGATTCTGCTAGTTTTTCAAATAAAAGGGCTGCACTTTAGTTCGGTTTCTCGTTTCTCTACATCTTTAGCAATGCTAACCTGGCCAGTTTTTCCATCTCTCCTTTGTGAGTGGGCATACATAATCCATTTCCTCCCCCTACACTCCTGAGAATCCATTTAATGAGCATCTTAAACTTAGGACAATAAAAGCAAAGTTTCTAAGTTTCTTCTCTCTCAGAAGATTTGTTGGCTCTTGGCCTTTGCTTCTTTTCTTCTTAAGACAGCACGTGAGCAGAGTCTACCAAAAAGTCAGTTATGAAGAAATGCTCAGCACTTAGCTCTAAAGGGGAAAAGTAAAATAATAAAAAAAAAAAGCTTGCATCCATTAATAGTGAAATCTATGGAAATTTAAGAGTGTTTACAGAAGAATATCTCTGGAACAATTTGTCCTCCCGATAAATGACATATACTTTACTGACACATGGCACTTGTTTTGTAGGATAAATAGTTCCAGAGATGATATCTGAAAAAAACCCTTTCTCAAGCTAATCTATTAGTTCTGAAAAACTCTGAAGCAGCTCCTGCCAGAAAATATTTCCTCCCAATAGTATTTATTTTCTTTCTTGTATATTCTGCACGTTCAATAGTTCACAGCAGATTACATAAGTACATTCATAGTATAACAAACCTAAATGAGTGCTTTACAAACATTATAGCTAATAAGAGCCAAATGAGATAAAAATTCCTAAAAACACACAAATAAAATAAATTATGATAAAATGTGTTAATGATAAATAACTAAAGTAATACAATAATAAAACATAGTAGAAGATATAAATCTAGATAATATCAACCTTATCTCACATACATTTTTAAGTGCTGTAAAACCTTGCACAAGAACATGTTACACTGCTCATAAGCCATAAACAGACACATTACTGTTCTCCATACGAATCTGAAGGTCCCTTCTTAACTTCCTCTGAAGGTTTTCTGAAAAAAAACTATGGGACTGATTTTCAAAAGCATTTACACGTATAAATGCACTTTACCTATGTAAGTGGCGTTCTAAAAATTGCTACAATATATGCCATTGAATTATCCATAGGATTTACTTGCGTAAGTGCACTTTAAACACGTAAATGGCTTTTGAAAATTAATACAATAGTATGCTAGGTATATGTACGTAACTCCTTTGAAAATTCACACGTCTTTAGGGACTTCCTGAGTTGCTTCGTTTTAGTCAATGATAATAACATAAGAAGAACATAAGAACATTCTGGCAATGTATTCCATAGTGTTGGGCCTATGAGTCAATGAGAGGAAGCGGCCTATAGGTTGGCAACTCCAAGAGTGATTTCCCTCCTGGTCATAAACTCTTAGTGGAATATAAATTTTCACTAGGGCATTAATCCATGGAGCTTCACTAGTGTTATTTATTTCAACAGCTTATGGATTATCATTGTAACTTTATATATCCTCCATTCTACTGGCAGCCAATGCAGATCTTTCAGCACTGGTATGTGACCAAATTCTTTTTTACCAAGTAGGATACTTGTTTGTCACTGTGTTTTGAACTATTTGTAAATCCTTAATTGTTACTGTTGGGAGGCCATGCAATAGTGCATTGCCGTAATCAACCCCTGAAAATATTAGTGCTTGAAGCACCGAAAGGAATCCCTCATCTGGAAGCAAATGCTTCGGCCTTCATAGCATCTGTAGTTTAACAATTGACACCTTTACTACTGATTTTACATGCAGTTTCATTGATAACTCCCTGACTAGGATTTCACCTAAATTCTGTGCTGGCAAGCTAAGTGGTAGCTGAGAATTTGCAATCTTAAAATGTATTTGATCATCAGGTGATGAAAACCCATTTTAAAAGTATGATCTCAGTAGTTCTTTTGCCCTATCAGAGCCAGTATTCTATGAGCTCTGTCAGAGAGAGAGATTTTAGGCAGTCCTGGATTTCTAACAATGCCATCCTGAGGCATTTCGATAGGGGCAGCCGATTTCAGCGACTGCAAATACCATAATGCATTGGGACGGAAGTTCAAAAACCAGGACTGGTTGCAAGTCTCCCCCTCTTGGTAGCTCTACAGTTTTCTCAGAGGACACAATGGAGGCAAAAGGGTGAGAAAACTGGAAATAAACCTGAAAGCTGTAGCAGTGCACGTGTAATCAGATGCTACAATTCCATGAGGGTTTACAATGGATGCTTGACTTCCTGTACAGCACCCAAGCAGTAGTCCATCTGCTAAGGCTGCCAATGCTCCAGGATTATCCTGGATTCCCCAGGAATTAAAGGTTAACCTCCAGGATACTGCTGCAAGCAATGCTGAAAAACCTCCTTACAAAAATCCCAAAGTATGAACACTGAATGGTGCCTCAGGTTTATTCTATCTGCTTCTCCTTAATTTCAGCTTTTTTTTCTGGGCACGCGTTCTGCAGGATCAGAAGGCAGCCCAGGCCATACTCCTCCTCACTGTTATCTGTTTATTTCAAACTGTATAATAAAGTAATATTCAGGTACAAAATGTGAATGTAAGGCACAGCTTCTCACGTCTAAGCTCTTTTATGAAAATGTGAGTTTAATCATTTATCTCTAGGTGTTAACTCCATGCAAAGTATAAATCCAAAATAATTCTCTCTAATAATATCTGTTATCTTTCATTAGCACAATTTTCTTTTGCTTGTTTCAATCACATAAGCCTTAATGATCATACTGAATGATTAAACTGCCTACAATGTATAGCCAGAGGAATCAGCTTTTCTCTTTTCCTGAGCAAACTGATAATATGGTTGCCGTGTTAGTCTGCTTGACTATGTTGACCCTTCTCTTTCTTTTCCTGGGCACTCTTGTACTCCCAAATCTACATTTTTAACTTTCTCGCAGTTATCCCTACATATAGTAAAGAAAAACCACCTGACACTGAAGAGTAGAAATCAAACTCTGTGTCATATAAACCTGTTTCTAATAGAGATACTGCTTCCTGTTCTGGGACCTTTGAATAATTCACATGCAATTATTCATAATATTTTTTAAAAGCTGCCTTCTCCCTGTCCAAAAACACCTCCACTAAGCAGTATAGAAAAGAAAAGCCAACTACCCCAATGCAGTTTTGCATACAGTGAATTACTGTGTGGTGCACGTTTCTCTCTTTACTCCTGAGCACTGTGGCTACAACTTCTCCAGCTCCTATACTGAGTGGCAGTGGGCGTAGCCACGAGTGGGCCTGGGTGGGCCATGGCCTACCTCCCTAACCTTGGGTACATAAAATGATGGGAGGAATTTCCCTATGTGTGGAAGGGTCCATGTCCCAAATTTATGTAGTGAGTTCAAATATGTGGCTCATGAGGATAGTGGACCTGATGGGGACAGTGGAAGGAATGTTTTTCCTCTAGACTGAGCAGGGAGAGCCATCACCCTCTTCCTCTCCATGAACCCTGAGCCCAGACCCACCTCTCTGGTGCTGGTAGTGCACTGTATAAACTCACACACCATTTCCAGATAACCAACAACTTCCAACTATATTTCTGGAGATAACCAGCACTATTTACAGGACAATAATCGGGCTGATTTATAAATAATGAACGCATCAGAGGTCATAAGAATACAAATAGTGCGGGCAATGTCCTTTTATCTGCATACAAATGGGGCTCACATATTGAAAGCACCTTTAGCTTAACAGTTAGTTACCCATTACCCCAAATCTTTTACTCCTTCAATCACCACTTAATAGGAATATAAAATTACATTCCTCTTCACTATTAATATCTTAGTAGCTCCACTGGGCCCCGGTCACTACTCATTCTTTTTCCAAGCTCATCACTCATAACAATATTCACATCGAAAGGGGACATAAGATGTCCTCTTAGGTCTCCTCACAACTCCCCGATTCTCCACATCTTCCCTTCTACTTTGTTTCTGCTTCTTGTACCCAGCAGCACGTAGGTTTCCCCAACTTCCCTCAGCTATGTATGTGGCATGTGACGCCCTTCCCTTGGAGTGCTCCATCTCCATCCTCCGTCATTCTCTCAAGGGAAGAGATCATACTTCTCCAACCATTTCTCTTCTGGTCATTTCCTTGGGAGGAGGAAAAATCTTCACTCCATGGCCTTTGGCCTCTCTCCTTGAGGGGAATAACCCTGCAGGGCCCCATAACAAACTGGGGTGGTCCCTGGGTCCACTAACCCTCAGGTGGCTACTCCAGGCCACTACATGCTGTAGGTCACTTCCTCTGCTAGCTCCACCCTAGAAAGGATGGGAACAAAAGGGCTGGAGACTGCCAAATCCTCCCACTTTTATAACTCCTGCTCAACCATTTCTAAGGACATAAGAACATAAGAAATTGACATATTGGGTCAGACCAAGGGTCCATCAAGCCCAGCAGCATCCTGTTTCCAACAGTGGCCAATCTAAGTCACAAGTACCTGACAAGTATCCAAGCACTAAGTAGATCCTATGCAACTGATGCTAGTAATAGCAGTGGCTATTTTCTAAGTCAACTTGATTAATAGCAGGGTAATGGACTTCTCCTCCAAGAACTTATCCAAACCTTTTTTAAACCCAGCTACACTAACTGCACTAACCACTTCCCCTGGCAACAAATTCCAGAGTTTAATTGTGCATTGAGTGAAAAAGAATTTTCTCCAATTAGTTTTAAATGTGCTACATGTCTACTTCATAGAGTGCCCCCTAGTCTTTCTATTATCTGAAAGAGTAAATAACCGATTCACATCTACTTGTTCTAGACCTCTCATGATTTTAAACACCTCTATCATATCCCCCCGTCAGCCGTCTCTTCTCCAAGCTGAACAGCCCTAACCTCTTTAGTCTTTCCTCATAGGGGAGCTGTTCCATCCCCTTTATCATTTTGGTTGCCCTTCTTTGTACCTTCTCCACTGCAACTATATCTTTTTTGAGATGTGGTGACCAGAACTGTACACAGTTTTCAAGGTGCGGTCTCACCATTGAGCGATACAGAGGCATTATGACATTTTCCGTTTTGTTCACCATTCCCTTCCAAATATTTTCTAACATTCTGGTTGCTTTTTTGACTGCCGCAGCACAGCAATCACATACCTCAAATTCTTAAGGGGATTCACACATCCCTTAACCATATTAACACATTATATTGCAATGCTCATTTCTCTCAAAATGCCATCCTGTGGTCATTCAACTATTCAAACACATTTCCCAAACATGATAGCTGGTGCAAAGAGAAACGAAAAAGTGTGTCAAATTTGGGAGTCACCCTGCAAGAGGTTCTATCTTCTAGACATCAATAAGCGCTGCACCCTTTTTTCCAACTTGCAACTGGTAGCAAATATGCTCCATCATCTAATATTACTGCAGAAAGGCTCAAACAGTAGTAATCCTGTCAGCCTAAGTTAAAGGAGACCCTAAGCCAGTGTTTCCCTACCCTCTCCTGGGGGCACATCTAGCCAGTTGGGTTTTCAGGATTGCCATAATGAATATGCATGAAATAGATGTGCAGACCCTGGGTCTCCAATGCATGCAAATGTATTTCATGCATATTCCTTATGAATATCTTGAAAACCTGACTGGTTAGGTGTGCATCCAGGAGAGGACTTGGAAACTCTGATCTATTTTACTTAATAAAATTTATGAATCACCTAACAGATTCAAGAGAATCGCCTAAAGCAACGTACAATCCTTAAAACATAATATCATACAATTATAAGATGTCACTGGGAGCCCTGCGACGGTTGAAGAGCGCCTTACTATCA
This sequence comes from Rhinatrema bivittatum, assembly GCF_901001135.1. Lineage (NCBI taxonomy): Eukaryota > Metazoa > Chordata > Amphibia > Gymnophiona > Rhinatrematidae > Rhinatrema > Rhinatrema bivittatum. Next base: position 27,494,452 of record NC_042632.1, on the reverse strand, counting down.
GGTGCTGCCCGACAAAGGGGCTCTCCCCTTTGTGCACCCCTTCGTGCAACCCTTGTGCTTCTAAAAAAAAAAAAAAAAATCTTTTATATTTTTCTGTAATTTAACCTTTATTCCAATTCTTTACCTTTTCTTTTCGCTTTTTAACAATTTTAATTAGAAATGGTCATTGTATTAGACTATGGAAATTTATTTCCTGCTATTCTGTTTAATGTAAACCGGTATGATTTACATCGGAGGTAAGAATGTCGGTATATAAAAATTAAAAATAAATAAATAAATAAAAACAATAAAAACAAACAGAACGAAAAAAAAATATCCAAGTGCTACTTTTGGTTTAAACTTGTCTGTGCATCAAACAGATGTAATAAAACATTCCATCTTATACATTCCTTATTTCTGACATCAGCCAAGTTTTTAGTTTCTTCCTGAAATGCATCAGTTCTGTTTCCTTCTCCCTTCCAAGGATAAGCCTGGCAACTACCATGGAAGCCTTATTTTGAAATCTAAGTTGCCAAAGTGCCCTCACCGCAGGAACCTTAAGCTGATGCTGGTATTGTGGCTGAAACACTCTTTTTGAGCTAGAGCAGCATAATCTATCTAGGCACTAGTAGCAAAATTGACAACAATCTCTCTTTAGGAAAGAAGGTCCCTCTTATGGGGCCAAAAGAGATGACAATTTTATCACTTTTTTTCCCTCCAAAATATACCATTCCAAAAAGGAAGAGTGGCCCCCTCTCGGTCTGGTCTATGAATTACCCCTATGCTTGGGGTGAGGAGTACCACATGAGAAATTATATTTACTAATATGATTTATCTTTGGGTTCATAGCCTGAGTGGGAGATAAGACAGGGTCCCGGTCACTTCAATACCACAATTCTGTGCCCTTCCCAAACAACTTCTCACTTGTGGCACCACAGACCAGATAAAATCATCACATCAGAGTAAAACAGTAATTAACCCTTTTACTGGTATTGTGTAAGTAGACATCAAATGCAAACAGAACATTACATGGGAAAAGTACAGGAGTACAATATAATATAAACTTGCAGTTTTCTTATTTTAAATCAAGAAATGCAAAAATAACACTGGGTATGGCTTGTTAACCAGGACAATCAACCTACTCATATGGATAGTAAAAAAAAAAAAAAAAAAGAACGCTAATAGAGAAAGGTTGAGGGTGAAAACAGTGAAATACACAGCTTTCAGAAATTGTCTTCTCCCTTGAGTACTCAAAAAGGGGGAGGAGGGGACATATCCACCCCAATGTCACCAGTTTGTAAAGGGTGCACCTGTCCCAAACATAAAATCATGTGGAAAAAAACAATCAAGAAAATGAAGGTCCCTCTTGATGGTGGAGCTGGCTATATAACAAACCAAACAGATGAAAACTGCAGTTTATTGGAAGTTCTCTTTCTCCGGGGCAAATTCCCCAAATGGTTTACTTGGTACTCAACTGAAAGTGGGCTTGGTTTCAGTCTCTTACAGAAAGACTACAGTCCATCAGCTTCTATCTCGTATGAGTGTACCTGCTAGTAAGGGTTTATGCTTAACTTTGGCTGAAAGGCTGAAGCAGTTAAGATGAGATATTGAATTTATGACAAAAGGTCTAGGAAATAAACCTTCTCTCTCTTCTGCTAAGATACTCTCTGTGCAAAATTTAGATTACTTAACTCAGGAGGGTGATCCAGCCATGTGCTCCTGGGCATGGATAGGATGTCTCCCAGTCTCTTTCTCTCAGCTCCTGACTTCTCTGTCCCTTGCTTGGATTTTACATATAGCTTGGCTATGAATCAAGAACAGCTGTCTGTCTCTCTATTTCCTTAGAGTGCAGACTTCTATCTCTCCCTCTTAATAATTAGCTATTCAGGAAAAGAACCAATTGCAGGATTGCCAGATGCACTCCTCTTTTCCTGGCTCCAATTTCTGGCCATCCCCGCCCCGTATGCACAGAGCGAGCCAGCCAAATTGTGCTTTTTGTTCCTTAAATGGTGTCCCAACATTCCTTTGGCTTCCTTCTCTATTAAATATGTAGTACTGTTCTCTGGGCAGCCCTTTTTCCAGCTTAACAATGAGTGCTGGATGCTGGCTCTTGCAGAACATCTGTCATTCACAGGAGAGCACATAGGGGTTTTGACGTATTGTTATATTCCTTCACCTTGGCTGCAGTGGTTTGTGCAGTGCTAAAACTCCTTTCTTACACAGGTCCAAAACACATCACTCAGATGCAGAAACAATTTGGTCCATATTGTAAGGCTTCAACACATTATAAGCCCGTAGGAGCAGAAACCTGGTTTATAGTAGCTTGCTACAGAAGATAGAAATTTATATTTTTATTTTCTTGGACTACTTTTTTTTAAAATTTAAATTGTGGCATACAGTGCAATGGTGGTTACTTTTCCAGGCCTTAGTAAATAAAAGATACCCATTAACCACTCCTTTTGTCTTTAAAAAATGATTCAGTCACAAGTACACAAGAAGAACCTTTTCACACTACTGCCCAATCTAACGTGTACATATGATATTATTGATTTATCCAGAGCCTGCACATTAAGACCATCTTGTTTAATAGCAATTTAGATTCATTTGTGGCAGCCATTTTGGATCATCATTATATGGCCCTAGGTCCTAAAACCTTTTTGAGCTGGGAGTAGAAGTTGGGTAGTAGAAGGAGGGGTGAACCATTTCAGAACAGCTCTTCAGTGAGGTTGCTGGAATGGCTAGCCCGTTGCTGGTATGAAAGCAGCTTGCATCATAGCTAGGTGTGGCACTTTGAATTAGAAATCAGAGAAGAAACTGTTGCTCCCAAGTTGATTTTCTTCCTACTTTGGGGTACTAGGTCTAATGGCTTGGAAACTGCACTGAAAAAGAAGGAGGTAATTGTCTTGCTGGTACACAACCTGTCCAGTGAAGGGATCCTGGGGTTTATTTAAGGAATTTTTGGACTTGTTTTGAGAGTTTTTCTAAAAAATTCCTGGTACTTGGCCTGGGTTAGGGGACTTTCAGGGAGTCCCTTTTCTTGGGAAGGCTGGAAGTAGAGGATATTCTGCTGCTCTCCATCACATAAACCGTAGATGGATCAGGGATTACTCACTGCATGAGAGTTCCAGTTTTCACCTTTTCATAAAGATTTGCCTTGTGTTTTGGGAGGAAGTTGTGCTGCCACACTTCCTGCCCAGACACGGGGAAATCCAGATAAGGATTCCTGCTTCCTGCTGCCTGGACCTTTCATCCAAAAGATCCTGTGTATCATCTGAAGAAAGGGAATTGTGAGTAAGGTCTTTATATTATATCTGGAGACTCCCACCGGAAGTCTTCACCCTGGAGAGAAGAGGTATAATTGGGAATTGTGTAATAATTGAGATCCTGCTTTTTTGTCTATCAGTATTTTGGAAGGAGATTTTCTGCTTATGCATAGGATATCCTTCTTCACTTGGGAAGCCTTGCTTTCACATGTCCTGGAGGATGTGTTCTTTCCATGGCCTATTTACTAAGAGACGCTTGCACAGATAAGGAAAGCTGGAGAATAGTGATTACAAACTGTTGTGCTATGAACTGATATGTAAAGTACCAAAAGATGCTATTGAAGAATTACTACAGTAAACCTTTGTTTGAACACCCAACCCGAGCATCCAGAGTATTTTGTTGGTACTCACATCCCTCCCACTGAAACTGAAGAGAGACTTTCCCGGGAAATTGAGAATCACCTCTACACCTTAGGCCTTGGAAGAATATTCCTCCTCCCAGTTGGTAAGAACCCAATACCCCATGGCCATGGGACATAGAGAGAAAGAGAGAGGTGTTGGCATTGGGATCCCATATGATCCCTGCCTTCCAAGCCAAACAGAAAAGAACATAAGAACATAAGAAAATACCATACTGGGTCAGACCAAGGATCCCATCAAGCCCAGCATCCTGTTTCCAACAGTGACCAATCCAGGCCATAAGAACCTGGCAAGTACCCCAAAAACTGAGTCTATTCCATGTTACCATTGCTAATGGCAGTGGCTATTCTCTAAGTGAACTTAATAGCAGGTAATGGACTTCTCCTAGAAACATAGAAACATAGAAATGACGGCAGAAGAAGACCAAATGGCCCATCCAGTCTGCCCAGCAAGCTTCACACATTTTTTTCTCTCATACTTATCTGTTTCTCTTAGCTCTTGGTTCTATTTCCCTTGCACCCCCACCATTAATGCAGAGAGCGGTGATGGAGCTTATCCAATCCTTTTTTAAACACAGCTATACTAACTGCACTAACCACATCCTCTGGCAACAAATTCCAGAGTTTAATTGTGCGTTGAGTAAAAAAGAACTTTCTCCGATTAGTTTTAAATGTGCCCCATGCTAACTTCATGGAGTGCCCCCTAGTCTTTCTACTATCCGAAAGAGTAAATAACCGATTCACATCTACCCGTTCTAGACCTCTCATGATTTTAAACACCTCTATCATATCCCCCCTCAGTCGTCTCTTCTCCAAGCTGAAAAGTCCTAACCTCTTTAGTCTTTCCTCATAGGGGAGTTGTTCCATTCCCTTTATCATTGTGGTAGCCCTTCTCTGTACCTTCTCCATCGCAATTATATCTTTTTTGAGATGCGGCAACCAGAATTGTACACAGTATTCAAGGTGCAGTCTAACCATGGAGCGATACAGAGGCATTATGACATTTTCCGTTTTATTCACCATTCTCTTTCTAATAATTCCTAACATTCTGTTTGCTTTTTTGACTGCCGCAGCCACACTGAACCGAAGATTTCAATGTGTTATCCACTATGACGCCTAGATCTCTTTCTTGGGTTGTAGCACCTAATATGGAACCCAACATTGTGTAATTATAGCATGGGTTATTTTTCCCTATATGCATCACCTTGCACTTATCCACATTAAATTTCATCTGCCATTTGGATGCCCAATTTTCCAGTCTCACAAGGTCTTCCTGCAATTTATCACAATCTGCTTGTGATTTAACTATTCTGAACAATTTTGTGTCATCTGCAAATTTGATTATCTCACTCGTATTTCTTTCCAGATCATTTATAAATATATTGAAAAGTAAGGGTCCCAATACAGATCCCTGAGGCACTCCACTGTCCACTCCCTTCCACTGAGAAAATTGTCCATTTAATCCTACTCTCTGTTTCCTATCTTTTAGCCAGTTGGCAATCCAAGAAAGGACATCGCCACCTATCCCATGACTTTTTACTTTTCCTAGAAGCCTCTCATGAGGAACTTTGTCAAACGCCTTCTGAAAATCCAAGTATACTATATCTACCGGTTCACCTTTATCCACATGTTTATTAACTCCTTCAAAAAAGTGAAGCAGATTTGTGAGGCAAGTGCCCTGGGTAAAGCCATGCTGACTTTGTTCCATTAAACCATGTCTTTCTATATGTTCTATGATTTTGATGTTTAGAACACTTTCCACTATTTTTCCTGGCACTGAAGTCAGGCTAACCGGTCTGTAGTTTCCCGGATCGGCCCTGGAGCCCTTTTTAAATATTGGGGTTACATTTGCTATCCTCCAGTCTTCAGGAACAATGGATGATTTTAATGATAAGTTACAAATTTTTACTAATAGGTCTGATATTTCATTTTTTAGTTCCTTCAGAACTCTGGGGTGTATACCATCCGGTCCAGGCGATTTACTACTCTTCAGTTTGTCAATCAGGCCTACCACATCTTCTAGGTTCACCGTGATTTGATTCAGTCCATCTGAATCATTACCCATGAAAATCTTCTCCATTACGGGTACCTCCTCAACATCCTCTTCAGTAAACACCGAAGCAAAGAAATCATTTAATCTTTCCACGATGGCCTTATCTTCTCTAAGTGCCCCTTTAACCCCTCGATCATCTAATGGTCCAACTGACTCCCTTACAGGCTTTCTGCTTCGGATATATTTTAAAAAGTTTTTACTGTGAGTTTTTGCCTCTACAGCCAACTTCTTTTCAAATTCTCTCTTAGCCTGTCTTATCAATGTCTTACATTTAACTTGCCAACGTTTATGCTTTATCCAGGCCATAAGAACCTGGCAAGTACCCCAAAACTAAGTCTATTCCATGTTACTGTTGCTAGTAATAGCAGTGGCTATTTTCTAAGTCATCTTAATTAATAGCAGGTAATGGACTTCTCCTCCAAGAACTTATCCAATCCTTTTTTAAACACAGCTATACTAACTGCACTAACTCTTTCAATGAATACAAATACTAGGGAATACACCATGAAGTTAGTAAGGATTACATTCAAGACAAAGAGAAAATTCTTTTTCACTCAACACTCAATTAAGCTCTGGAATTCATTGCCTGAGGATGTGGTTAAGGAAATTATTGTATCTGGGTTTAAAAAAAGGTATGTACAAGTTCTTGAAGGAGAAGTCCATTAAGCAAGCAGATTTAAGGATTAGCCACTACTTATCACTGTTCAATGGTAGCATGGGATCTCTTTACTGTTTGGGATCTTGCCAGGTACTTGTGACCTGGATTGGTCACTGATAGAAACAAGATATTGGGCTTGATGGACCTTCAGTCTGACCCAATATAGCAAATTCTTATGTTCTTATGTAGTAAAACCAGGACTTGTTCAACATATTCTTGATGACTTGGAGCCATCTGGTAATCCTTCACTTTTCAGTTTGTTTGCATAGTCACTGATAGGATGGATGGCCAGATGGCACATTTGTGGTGCTTGAGAACCTCCAATGGGAAGTCAAGGAGCCACAAAAGCCTGATAGTAAATGAAGCCAAAGGTTTGACGAAGTATTTTTCCCCTAGACACAGAATGGGAGAAAAATCTTAATAAATTAGACCCTTTAAGACTAGGTGACTACATCTGTCCGATAGAAAAAATCTTCCCCACTAGGTGCCAATTAAGTGGGTGGGGTAGGAGAAGGGCCAGGTCAGGGGAGTGAAGTTAGGAACTCAGTACTAATTTCCAGGGTTCAGTGCCTGACTTAGGTAACTAAAGTTAGAGGAATAAAGAGCAAGCCTCCATTTAGGCACTTATAATTTCATTTAGGAGCCTATTGTCAGCTAAAAATGAAGGAGCCTAAGGTCAGCTGAATATAGGTGTCTAGATTAGGCACCCAACTTAGGGGCCTAAGTTTTGACACTGAACATTCTCTGAATATTGACGTATATGTTTTTTGTTTCTCTGGATTTGTGATGTAATGCTCTAATGCTTGTGCCAAACCTGCTCTTTGCTAAAGGCACAGTCGCTAAACTTTGATAACATCATTGTCTTGCATTTACACATCTCTATTTAGAGCACTTTTTAAATGAAAACCACCCTCTTTGCTCTCTTCTCTATACTTATATGAGAGATGCGCTTATTCAGACTTTTGGAAGACAAGTTTAAAGGGATGTAAGGAGTTACCCGGCTTGGTTCCCTCCCCCCCCCCTCCTCTCATTCCTCAGAAGGGCTAAATCTAAAAAAGTTTCATCCTGGGGACAGAGGTGGGTAGGAGGAAGGAAAAGCTAGATACGAATTTTCAAGTGCATCAGCTGTCCCACAGAAAGTGACGGTGAAAGGCTCTCAAGTACCTTGGAGCTAATTTTATAAAAAAGTGGGTAGAAAAGTACACCTACATATACATACGTATATAGTATATATAGTATATATGTCAAATGTAATCCATCTTGGGAACCTGCAACCAATTGCATGGAACGAAGGGGGCTGCGGCTGAAAACGTTTGCTCACCCCCTGCTCCCATGTAAACCTCTGTGAAGGGTGAAGGAGGCATCTGCAGGCAGAAGGTACCAGCTAGCAGTGATCAGTGGCGGTGAGATAGTCTGACGTACCGTGCAATATACAGAGCTATGGTGACCGCACAGCTCCATGTCATAAGGAGCCAGTCCAGTCCTTGCTGGCTTTAACTTTTCCTTGTGGTTCCCATTACTCTAAGAACAGCCTGGACTACAAGGCCATGGATGCAGTGGAATAAAACCAAGCCTGGCGCAACTGTCCCTTGGTGACACGGAGCTATCTGGTCAGCTTTATATATAATCTCCCCATGAATTCTGAGCTGTGCGTGGCCATAGGCTGTAAGACTAAGCTCTGACACTCAGTACAAAAAAAAAGTGAAAGCAGAAACTAGAACTGGTACAGAGGACTTTTTTTGTTTGTGTTACATTGTTTTATTTAGGATTTTGTTGATTTTGGTTTTAGGTAGAGTCATTTGCATATAGACTTGCAAATATAAGCAAATTTGCCGGAGATGAGCGGGAAATAAAAGCATCTGTGATTAGTTTTAATAGTCTGGGTCTGCCGTATCTCCTGCTGTGTTCTCCCTTTTAGCATGCACTTCCTGAAGTGGTGCAGCGAGGTAATTAGCTAAGATAAGCAGGAAGTTGACTTTTTATTCCTTCTAAACTGGAAAATGCAGGAAACAATGTCTAACGCCCTTCTCAGTTAGAGATCCTCACACTCGGGATCAGACTGTCCTCGATTCCATTTATACTGAACCCATCTGCAGTGTTTGCTGCATCAAGGCATGCAGGATGGCGCACTGTGCACGTGTGCGTCAAGGAGCAGCCTCTTGCTGTAGTTCAGATCCCCATGCTGTGATCTGCCACCTTAGGGTGCAGACTCGTAAAGAGGGTTAGAGGCTGAGGAATGCTGATACCAGAGTTTATCGTTTAGTCTATTGTGCTGGAGTTAACGCAGAAATGGGAACACTTCTTTGGCCAGAGGCATACCTGGAACCTCTGAGCTGAGTGTGGGGTCAGGTGGGTGGGCTCCTCCACCCCTCTTCCCCCCCCCCCCGGAAATTTCTCTCTTCTTGATGTCTATTCTGCATCAGATAATAAAATAGTTTCTGACCTTTTCTGTTATTTTCTTTATTACAAATTATGGTTATAAGTAATTGACATCCTGCCAACTAATTCTAGTGCAGTGTTTCTTACAGTGGTCACTGTAAGAAGTGCATCTATGGTAGATACACCATTAGACACCATTAGGTGTAGTGACTTCTAATGAGATCTTCAGTTAACTGCACTGCGGAGCTCCAAGAATGCTTTCTAACCTTTAACCTTATGCTCCCTGTTCTATCTGTTATTTACTGTTTTAGAGAGAACCTCAGGCTCGGTAACAGTCTTCCATGTTGCCGTGAGAGAGATCTGGCTGCAATCTCCAGCAGCAGAGCAAAGTCATTTTAATATAAAATAGTTTGGGTTTAATTTGTATGATCCTGTTGGGACTACTTTCACTGGGCAAGACAATAAAACACCTCAAATCGTGAGCACAGGAATTCCCTTTTAGGTGATACAGGAAAATTCTGGAAGAGTGAACACGTGTGCATTAAACCAACACGTGCACAGAATCCGGACCAACTAGAGTGGAAAAATAAGCAACACACAGTAGCCCGTAATGAAGTGGAATTTTCTAGCCCTGGGTTCACGATGTATCCTAAATAAGGCTTGTTTTGCTTCCTTATTACACATTATTCCTTTTTTTTCCTTCTTAGAGAGGGCTTTGCCCCTTTCTAAGACCATCCCCGAGTTTTTTCCCCTCCCATGCTACTGGAATTAGTCGGTTCCCTCTGTATAATCTGAGCTGAGCCTGGCGTGGTTGGATGTAGTTTGTGTTTTTGAGAAGAAGAGGAGCATTATGCTGGATACCTCGAACTTAGGCCACACGGCCTGCTACAACAGGGTTGGGCTTTGCCTCGCTTGCCAGAGCCTTCATAGACCTGGAAGAAGAGCTGTCCGGTTGGGAGGAGAAGAGAAGATTTTTTTTTTTTTTTTTTAACTTTTAAGAGAGTTCGTTGTTTTGACCTGCTCCCAACTCAGGCGGGTTCTTACCCCCTGCTTGAGGGGGAAAATGATTGGGCTTCTGTGTCCTAGGACCTGTTAAAGTAGAGTCCACCAGTGGTGCGGATGCTACTTTGCCCTGCGTCCAGCAAACAGTGAAGTTTTTCTTTATGTTGGATAGGAAGGGGTTTTCCGCTACCACCTCCCTACCTATTTTGCAGAAATGTTGCTTCTATTTTTTTTTTTTTTGGAAATAATCCACAAACAAGGAAGGAGAGCAATTCTGCACTTATAGTGAGCAAACAATCCAAAGGAGATAGTGCAGAATGAACTGAAGGTCCACACAAGTTTTAATGGTTTTGATAAATATTTACTTGGTACGGCAACGCCACTATTTATCATATTACAGCAAGTCTTCCGACACGGAACCCGTGTTTCGCCGGGAGGCTGTGTCGGGAGGGACAACATTAGACTTGTCAAACCTATAAATAGAAAATAGAAAAAAAATAGCGTGGAACATAATATCGACGCAGCCTCGCGGCGAAACACGGGTTCCGTGTCGGGGGACTTGCTTTAATATGATGATGTGCTTCTTATAAATAGTGGCGTTGCGTACCAAGTAAATATTTATCAAAAACATTACAACTTGTGTGGACCTTCAATTCATTCTGCACTATCTCCTATGGATTGTTTCTATTTTTTTCCCATCACTGAGAAAGGGACAGTGACTCAGAGGTTGGAGCTGGAGATAGAGTTTGGGGTTTTCCTTTTTCTTTGGATCCTGATGTTTTTTGCTATTTTGGCCTGGATCTTATTCTTTAAGTTACAGAGAATTTATTATTTGAACACAATCCAAGGGTCCAGCTTGCCTTTTATCCATGATAAGGAATGAGTATACCGACTTCCGAAAGTGACCGGATCTGAGAGACTGAATTGACACCCACCCAGATTGCACCTAGGGCTCCAGAGGTTTGTCCTTCTCCCCGCCATTTGACCCCTGGCTCCCCCAATGGCTAACTATGGTTGACTGGAGAAGAGGGAGAGGTCTGGGACACGGAGATTGGCCCTGGGGACTGTGTGGCCCCTACATTCTGGATGCAAACCAAAGAGGGGGTGTGGTGGGGTTACACATATACAGCAATATATTTTGGTAAAAATCACAGATCTGCTGCTGCCTTTCCCTGTATCATTTCACTGGTATTAAGGGCCATCGCTATCATAAGCTGAGATTTCCAAGGCAATTATTTATGGAACTTTAATTTATAGGCAAGCCGCTGAAAATAGTCTCCTGCCCTCTAGCACTGTGAAGAGTTCTTTCAGGAAATGGCTCTGGCATGACTATAGTCTCCAACCTTTGCAGCCGCACATTGTTTGCTGGTTTCATAAGCACTGCAAATGCTGCTGATTAGTATGCAGCACACATCGTTATGCCAGGTCTCTGCTTCCCTCCAGCTCCTGTTACAAAAACATATACACTGCAGAAAGCCGCACTGATCATTCCCTAAACATTATTCATTATTTTTATTTCATCTACACTTGATTACTCACCATTTTAACAAAAGCCATCAGGTGAGGTGGCAATCGCTAAAACAATCAAAATCTACAAAACATCCACATCGTAAGCCACATCCCTGTCACTCCCACACTCCTAACCTGGGCTCCGACCAAATCCTACCAGATACACCACACGTTTTCCCCCCACCACCTGTTCCTCACACTGACACTCAGGTAGGAAATACTTGGCTAAAAAAAACCAAAACAAAACAACAAAACAAAACAGGTTCTCTCCAACATTCAGAATCTCAGGTAATAACTGATCTCCCTTCTCAGTGCGAGGGGTAGCACATTCCACACAGCAGGTCCGTAATGATTAAAAGCTGTCTTGGCACATGACCTCGACCGTAACTGCCTGAAAGACCTCAACACCTTCACAGGTGCGTATTTGGCCAATACCTTACGCGTATGTTTTCCAAAGGGTTCTGCACAGAAAATTAGCAGATACGTGCCTAAATAGCAAGTATGTGAATGCAGGCTATTTTATAAACATCAAAGTATGCGTGTATTTTTGGTTTCACGCACGCATTTACCTGCACAAAAAAAAGGGGAGTCTTAGGGGTATTCCAGAGCAGGGTCAAGAGGTGCGCAAGAAGTTGCTATTTTATAAGAGATTTGTGCAAATACATTAGCCAACTGACTAGCGCAAGGGAAAATGTTGTCTGTTTACTAGTTTTGGGAGGGAGTTCTGGGAGAACTGGGGGTAGATCAGGTACAGTAACCAAAGGGACTAGGTGAAATAGAGACAGACTGAGTGAATTGGCAGAGGTATCAGCAAACTTGTGATTTCAAGTATGTGTCCATAGTTTAAAATATACTTGCCTATGCATTTAAATCAGGGTTTTTATGTATAGATATATATTTTTTGCATGTAAAATATACATATACGGTTCCGCACAGGAGACTGGTGAATAAAACGAGAAGCTTGGGAGTGAGTGCCGAGGTGGTGACCTGGATTGCAAATTGGTTGACGGACAGAAGACAATGTGTGATGGTAAATGGAACCTTCTCTGAAGAGAGAGCGGTTTTAAGTGGTGTACCGCAAGGATCGGTGTTGGGACCGGTCCTGTTCAATATCTTTGTGAGCGACATTGCGGACGGGATAGAAGGTAAGGTTTGTCTTTTTGCGGATGACACTAAGATCTGCAACAGAGTGGACACGCCGGAAGGAGTGGAGAGAATGAGACGGGATCTAAGGAAACTGGAAGAGTGGTCGAAGATATGGCAGCTGAGATTCAATGCCAAGAAGTGCAAAGTCATGCATATGGGGACTGGAAATCCGAATGAACTGTATTCGATGGGGGGGGAAAGGCTGATGTGCACGGAGCAGGAGAGGGACCTTGGGGGTGATGGTGTCTAATGATCTGAAGTCGGCGAAACAATGCGACAAGGCAATAGCTAAAGCCAGAAGAATGCTGGGCTGCATAGAGAGAGGAATATCGAGTAAGAAAAGGGAAGTGATTATTCCCTTGTACAGGTCCTTGGTGAGGCCTCACCTGGAGTACTGTGTTCAGTTCTGGAGACCGTACCTTCAAAAAGACAAAGACAAGATGGAGGCGGTACAGAGAAGGGCGACCAGGAAGGTGGAGGATCTTCATCGGATGACATACGAGGAGAGATTGAAGAATCTAAATATGTACACCCTGGAGGAAAGGAGGAGCAGAGGTGATATGATACAGACTTTCAGATACTTGAAAGGTGTTAATGATCAAAAGACAACGGCAAACCTTTTCCGAAGGAAAAAAATCAGCAGAACCAGGGGTCACGATTTGAAGCTCCAGGGAAGAAGATTCAGAACCAATGTCAGGAAGTATTTCTTCACGGAGAGGGTGGTGGATGCCTGGAATGCCCTTCCGGAGGATGTGGTGAAGACCAGAACTGTGAAGGACTTCAAAGGGGCGTGGGATAAACACTGTGGATCCATAAAGTCAAGAGGCTGCCAATGAAGAGTGGGTGACTCGCCAGAATGATGGCTACTGCCTGGAGTCAATACCCTTATTAAATAAACATACACAGGCTTACGGTGACTCCAACATCGCTCTAAGCTTCAACAGCAAGAGGAAATGTGGAAAAAAGGATTCACACTCACAAAGAGGGGAGTAGCTGGCTTGTTACGGCGGTTACTACCCCAAATCAAATAAGCCTGATACTTCACTTTCAATGCATATACAGCAAAGTTCTCTGATTCAACGGCAGGGGAGAAGAAAAACTGATACTTCACACATCCAGCAGAGCTCTCTGCTTCAACGGCAGGGGAGAAGAAAAGAGGGTTCGCACTCACAAAGCGGGGAGTAGCTGGCTTGTTACGGCGGTTACTACCCCAAACCAAATGTGCCTGATACTTCACTTTCGATGCACATCCAGCATGGCTCTCTGCTTCAACGGCATGGGAGAAGACTTATACGTCACGCATATCCAGCATAGCTCCCTGCTTCAACGGCAGGGGAGAAGAAAAACAACCAATAAGGGCTAATAACATAGTCTGGGTAAAACAAATAAGCATGGGTGCAGCTTGCTTTTTGCGGCAGCTACTACCCCTAACGAATCAAGCTAGATATTTCACTTGGATGCAGCTCCATCACTGCTCTCTACATTAAAGGTGGGGGTGGAAGGGAAATAGAACCAAGAGCTAAGAGAAACAGATAAGTATGAGAGAAAATATGTGTGAAGCTTGCTGGGCAGACTAGATGGGCCATTTGGTCTTCTTCTGCCGTCATTTCTATGTTTCTATGTTTCTATATATTTACGAAATAGTTAGAGAAAGTATGTGCTTCCTTGCATTGGGAATAAATGTACTAAAACATGTGCATGTACTTTCAGAGCAGAACTACATGTATTTTATAAACTGTGCACAGGAGCTGCACAGTTTATAGAATACTTGTATACATCTCCATGCGTCCACTTCTGCGTGCAAATCCACTAATGTGAGCAGGTTTGAAAGGTACCCTCAATTAGGTATTTTTGAGAACCCTAAGAGATATCTGAACACCAACATCAGTGCCTTAAACTAAACCCTGGGCCCTACTGATAACCAGTGAAGTTGATGCAAAATTGGGGTAATATGGCCTTAGCTCTACCTAAAGTCTTGTATTTGTATTCTGGAGAATTGCAACCACTTTAGGCTGTGCCCAGTTAGTCACTGCTCTTTGGGAAATATTTTTTTCTTTTAATTCTGCAATAAACTAAGAGTGAACTAAAAAAGCAGCACTGCAGTATAGCCTGGCTTTTGGAGGAGAAAATATAACCTGCAAAACTGCAAGATGTTTTTACTGTACTATTTGCAGAAAGTTTTGTTCCCTTTCCTTAAGGATCTGAGATCCCCCAGGGTCCTATCAAAGAGCCATATGCCCTTTTATGAGCTCTCTGGAGCCTGGAACTACAGAAGACCAGAGGCCAACTAGTTACAAAGAACCAGAACTCTGCTGAAAGCTTTTACAGCAATAATATAGCAACCGTTGTATTTCAGTTAGTTTTCCCTGCACAGAATATATGGTGCTTTATTCAGAGGATAAGAAAAGTCTTCCCAAACTTATTTGTGTAAGCCCTGTTCCACCCTTGGCAAGGACAAAGGGGAACATTTGGGAGCTGTAGGGTGTTGGCTAGCCTGCTGCAGCCCTTGGGGGTCCTTTAGTGGGAAGCAGCATGCATTTTGGCAGCCAAGAAGTTAGGACACATTCACTACTCAGTTTAAGAAAAAAAAATTTCATTGCCCACACCAGCCAGTGTTGAAGATAAATCCTCCCTGGGCGGAGGTCCTCAGCTAGGAGTCCAAGGGCTTATTTAACTTTCAGGATGTTCACACCTCCCATACCATCCATAAGCCTACTCTTTCCAGGTTTCCTTGTTGGTGGTGGTGATGATGGGGGGGGAGGGGTGGAATTTCTTCCCAGGGCCCTCAGCATTTTTATTTTAAAAAAGTCTTTTGTATCTACAGTAATAAGCACGCTGGATTCTAGATGTGATTCCAACATAAACTTTACTGATAGATTTCGAATTGAGTTAAATGACAATGTACAAGTCCTTATTCAATACAGTCCTTTGCATAATCCTTTTCAATAAATCTGCAACTCTGTAAAGCTGGTATTTTCTGCTCTTTCCATATCCCATCCCAATTTCCGGGGTAGTTTTGACGCTCCCTCCCAGCAATGGTGAGTATATAATACTTGAATTGGCCTAGGTGACATAATTCATAGGCATCGGAACAGGGAGGATCCATGGGGGCCTTCCCTCCCACCAAAATTTCAGCCAGCAAGCCCCCCTTTCCTTCCTGCCCACCCCGGAAAAGAAGACATTGGTGGCAGTAGAAGGCGCAATCCTCACTCACCGATTCATATCATTTTGAAACAAAGAAAAGATCCTCCGTGGGATCATCTCTCCTCCCTCTTCCCTCCTCCTCTGCCAGGGTCTGAATAGGCATCGGTTTGGGTTTTGCACCCCCATTTGGGATCTGCAGATCCCAAATGGGGGTGCAAAACCCAAACCTCTTGGCACTAAATTCTCTCTGAACCTACAGGAGCAGGAATAGCACCATCCTGCTTCCTGGAAAGATGGTATCTCTGGATTTTATAGAAACAGAACATTACCAATACAGCAGACCACACTGGGGAGCTGTAAACTACTTGGTCTACTTCTCCTCTACCTACACTGATAGAATTTTCCACTTAATAGAGGCCCAGTAAGGATCTACACTTGATAAAGGTGGATTCTCTGGCATACAATATATTTAGTTCTGGTGTAAATTATATAGAAAATAAAACTCCATAGCAGTCCAATTATTACAGTCACAGTTTCGAAGACATCTAAAATATTTTCTTTTTGCAGCAGCAAATGCAAAAGTCATAATTTAATCCGTATCTCTTGAAGACAACAGTTGAACACATTTTTATTTGCTGCTAATTATTTTCAGTAGGCTGTCAGCTGTAAAATCTTTATCTTGTATATGTATCTGTTTATATGTGTGTTTTAAGATTTATGAATATACAAATTAAAAAAAAATGATAAAAATAAATCTGCAAATTCATGGATATTTCTCTGAAGTAAACCCTGATTTTGTAAGAGTAGATCTCCTTTCCTTAGAAGAAAAAAAGGAAACTAGAACAAAGTCTCCTAAACATTTACAGTTGAATTCCTGCTGATTCTCTCTCAGTTGGCTATGGTCTACGAGTGTGGAAATCCTCCCTTTTCATTCCAATTAGTAAATTGTTTTTTTAAGGACTGTTTGCAAGATGTATACTTTTGTTTCTATATATTTTATTTTTCCTTTCTAAGCTTAAAACCTGAATTCATTTCATAGAGACAAGGAATTTACTTCTGCATACAGATGTACCCTGTGAGATAGGGTCAACATGCACCAAGGACCATTTCCTAGGTCACAAATGTAGGAAACCAAAGGGGAGGGGTGAAATGGGTCAGTAAGATGAATCTGAGTTTAACTGCTCCAGATATCAAACAAAAAAATATATTGTAACAGGGTATGATTTGCCAGCATGGAGCAAACAAGAACTTGATCTGTGCAAGAATTCAGCACAGCACAGGAAGATGTCTAAACAAATGACTGCAGATATAAAACTCAGGAAAGTACTGTGGACATTTTGTTAAATAGGCCATGATTACAATTAAAGGTCTGATATTAACAGTCTTGCCATCCAATAAGATTTGAAATGAACTCTAGCCAATTGATAACTTGCTGACATTCCAGTTTCCCTATGATTGTCATAATGCTCAGTCATACCTAATGACATATCTGGAAGGCCAATAACCAGTCCATAGACATCTGAATTAACCAATGAAAGAGGCCTAGCACCAGAAATTAGCCACTTATAAGTCAGATACTGATAACAAGCTAAGCTCTGCCTATGATGACTGCATGCAAAATCATCAACACAGATGTCTAAACCAAGATCATTGCAATGGACAACAGGAAGTGCTGGAAGCAAAAGACATTGCAGAGAGTCCTGTCAGCACAGTAGCATGCTCTGATAAAGACTTTGATTTGACCTGACTTCTGAAGCAACTATACTTCAGGTGATATAAATCTTAGAAGGAGATAACTTTAGGGTAACAACTTAAAATGTATTAACAAAAGCTTACTATTTAGAGTTAATTCCTTTTTTAGCTGGTGGGGCTATTGGAAAAAGTGGGGTCACATAGCCTATAATTGGTTTGTACATGGTTACAGAGCCTGGGAGGTAGAGGTGGATTTTTCTAAGAATTAGCTCATTCATACATTGCAATTATAGATAATTAGCCTGAACATCAATTTTGGGGAAAAAGGAATCCAAGATTTTGAGATTAAGCTTCTGATTTCTTTTCCCTGCATGAATATACTAACTTTAGAATGGCATGTTTTTTAATGTCTAGAAAAGAAGGGAAAAATGAATGGACAACAACTGGAGAAACTAATGATAAAGAATCCCTTCCAACAAACAATTGAGGAAGATAATTTTACAGCTATAAAGTAAGAGAAGGAATATACAAATTATTGAACTCACTGGATAATGTTTATACTATATGTCTTTTATTCAAAGAGAAACTCAGCTTCTGTTGTGTTTACTGACATTACTAGCTTTACTTATTTTAATACAAATAAGTAAACAGATAATGGTTAAAATGCTATTTTATATTCTGTATATTTTCAGGAAAACTCTGATAATAAAATGGGTATATGCTCATCTCTCTATGCCTGATAGTGTCTTTCCTAGAAGTTTACAACTTAAGGAAATCTTCAGTGAGGACTATAGGACTAATTCCCCTTTCACGAACTCTAGTCTCTGGTCCTCTTAAGCTTGTAAGTCCTCCTGGACCCAAGCCACTTCCAAATCCTAAGGACCTGAGTGCACCTTCCCTGAGCATCAGCCAGCATACTAGGACAGAACTGAAAACACGAGCCAAAGTGGGCTCATTAGTTTTGTTAAATCATATTCCTCAACAGCACTTCTCACTGGGGAAATGTCAGGGAATATTCTATATTCCTACTCTCTCTGACATCATATATCCAGCATATGGGAAGACTGATGTAGATAGTGTAAACCTCCTTTCACTAGGGGCCACAATTTAGTAACTGATAAGCACTTTCCAATTTGGTTCAACATCTGTGAACATGGTGTGATAAGTGGCGTAGGAGTGAGCCCTTTTTTGCTGTGGCATAGTTGACAGTGTCTCATAGGTGAACCTATGAGGCCTACGCCAACAGCTGGTGAACGTGCTGACAGTGGGACAGGCTGGAGCTTCACCTATAGCAGCCGCCTCCTCCGCAAGTTGAGCCCTTGGGTTCTGATGACTGGCAGTGCTTAGGTGAGGGTGGTTTCATGAGCAAGAGTCCAAGGGCAGGCCAAATTCAGGGCAGGCAGCAGACAAGCATGGTCAGGTCAGTACCAGAAGATCATGCCAGAGGTGGACAAAGACACATGACACTGGAGTGAGGAGACAAGGATGAATGAGATGACAATGGACAAACAAGGCTGGAGAAGAAGGACTGAAAGAGGCAAGGCTGGATGAGCAAAGAACCAACAGGAACCAGGGACGCAGGAAACACACAGGACTCAGGAATGCAGGAGCAAAATGCACTGCAGAGATGCAGAAGGCCTGTTGCTGAGGCAAAGAACAGGAGTCGTGGCTGGGTTTAAATATCCAGCTACATGACATCATCAGGGAGTAAAAGCATTGGATTTTCCTGCCACGGAGTCCTTGAATACTGGCGCAGCAATGGAGGAGGATCTATTGGCGGCATTCGAGCCACAAAGCAAGTGTGATGGTGTTTTGGGTGGGCTGGAGGATGTGTGTGGATATTTGTCGGCAGCATACCTGCCACAGGAGGACCCAGACTATACTGCAGGTGAGTGAGGTGGCTTGTGGGGCCATCCCAGACACCAAATTCTGCCAATAGGGGGAAAGCTAATCTTTAAGGTCGAGAAGATCACACACGGTCACTCCAAAAAACTAAATAAAGCCTATATACCAAATGGTGTGTTCCAAAACAAGAGGTTTACTGAATGAATAAAAATAAATCAGTCCTGCAGTTCAAAATAAGAAAAACAGGATGCAAATTTTTACAGTCCAGAAAAACACAAGAAAATACCGTATAGCTCTTGATCACAGATATCAGTCCACTTAAGTACATAAACAGAGCATTTGGGAGGTATCTGAGTTTTCCCAAAAAGTGATTTCTCCCTCAGAAACCAGGAAAATTCACTTCTCCCACTCAAAGATTGGTAGCAAACTGCCTTGTTGGTGACCCAGTATCTTGGACAAACTTCTCTATCCCTTTCAACCAGTGGAGAAGCAGCCCTCCTGAGTCTTGATGCAACTGGTTCCCTTGGGGAAGCCACGCCAACTTCCAGGTATAAAAAAGGCAGAACACTCTCTCCCTTCCTGGAGCCCAGACAGACACAGCCTCCTGCTGTCTCTCCTTAGCTCTTTCATCAATGATTGCACCAAAGATTCTAGGAGTTCTCCTTTTATAACCTTTTCCCTTTTTCAAATCCATTGTAAACTGCTTTGATTTTAATTAGAGATTGTAGTATATTTAAGAATGTAAATAAACTAAATACCTATTAAGAGATGGATCCTTAACATCACTCAGCATATTCACAATACCCCCTTAAACCTACCCTTGCTGGAAAGTTACTAATATTTTTCCACTGGAGGGCATAGCCAGCCCTAGACTAGTAAAGAACACTTTGGAAACGTGCTTACACAATTGTATGGGAAATGTAAACAGCCTGCGCTCTGATCTTGGGACAAATTGCCAGTCTAACATAATAAAACCCCCTTTGCCTAAAAAATATTGGAGTTCATTTCAGAGCACCCTTGAAATCAGAAGAGTTTTCCCATAAAAAGGAATTACTTTCCTGGGCCAGAGCGGAGCAGAACTGCAGAATAAGAGTTAAAACAATTATTCAGATGTAGGTTACCACTTAAGTTCATTCTGGGTAAAGAGCCAAGAACCAGTCAAGTCATGATAAGCCTTCAGTGATTATAGCTCTATCCAAGGCTAAGACCCCAATCCTACTAAACTCACTACTGTCTGCATTACTGGGGTGCAAGTATTCCCAGTGTGGTGACTATCATTGTCGATGGCCTCACGCTCCTGACAGATGAGTCTGATAAGCGTCCTCTGTACTGCAGTAAACACAATGGCAGCAGAGCAGAAGCTCCTTAAATCATTGATTCTATGAGGTGAAATCCATTTTAACATCATCATATTGCTGCACTTCAAAACCCTATGGCTGTGGCCATTCCTTAGATGAACAGAATGAAAAAAAAAAAACAACCACCCACCCATAATGGCCACAGATTCCCTCAAAATGAACAAAATGAGCCTATGTCTGAATATCAGAAAGCAAGGCCCACATACAAATGAAGAAGTAGAAACAGACACTGAAATCAGAGATGATACTGGCAGAATGCAGGATCCTACAAACTATTTAAAACACAGATATTGCAGGTTTTTATGGCATGATGAAAAATCAAATAGAGAAAAAATGTAGCCACTGCTTAGATGTTCCCTAGGGAAGCAGCAGCATTTGATTGAATTTTTTTTTTCAAATTCTCCATTATTGCATCGAGCTTGTCTGACAGCAAAGGACAAACCACCTTTCACAAAAAATGAGCTACTGTGCCGCAACTTCCAGGGAAATGCATGAACAGATGAGAATTTGGTTAGCACATATTAGAAATGATCAACCTCGGAAACGGCCAGGAGCCCTGCACTTAAAAGCTAATGCTACATTACAGCAGTCTCTATTTTGAAAAAGTGTGTCCTCCTTTCATGCCTATGGAGAAATACTGTGAAGTTAGTCAGTGTGTTTTTCCCTTTGAGTTTTGGATATTAACCTAGAAATGCCCAACAGCACACATACACTGTGGATCCCTAAAGGCTAGAGGATGGGAATACATAAAAAAGCTTAAGCAGCAAGGAGCGGCAGTTACTACCCCTTAACAGAAACATGGGGGTAACCTGCACGGAGCAGCAGTAACTTACCTTGGGAAATTTGCTGGGAAGACTAGATGGACCATTTTGGTCTTTTTCTGCTGTCATTACTTATGTTACTATGATCTCCTATGCTTAGAATGAGTTTTCCACTAAGTCATAACAGAGGTATACGACAGCTGTATGTTTTGATGGCACTTTTTTTTTTTTTGTAGGGGGCAGGGAAGGGACAAAAACTCTTGATATAGTATTTTTTATTGAATTTACTCGTATTTATCTTTATATCTTGACCCTGCTCTTCAACTAGTTCATCTAAACCAAGACATGTGCTATTTTATGATAGTAATACATTCCCCCCTTCTCTTACTCCAGGGCAGTATTTGCTCTGGGAAGGGTCATCACAGGAGCATGGATCCAGGTAGTATGAGATAAAATAAAGGAATGGGGGACAATAAAGTGGTGAAATAGTGCCTGTGAAGTGGTATCTAGGTACACTGCAAAAAGAAATGAGAGCGAGCACAGAAGTAGAACAAGTCAATGAAAAATAGGGACAAGGAAAAATCATGAGCTCCTTAACATTTACAGGCCAGCTGGTATCCAAGAGCAATAATCAAAAACAAGGGAGTGCACCTAAAAATTAAAAGAGATAGGTGGCATATGTGAGAGGTAGGAGGGCAGACCCATGATGTTTCGCCTGCCAGGGTTGGGTGGGACGCTTTCCTTAGTCCTAACACAGGAGATTGTCTGATGGCAAGAAATACAATTTTGACTTCCATGATGCAGTGGGAGAGAAAACCCTTTGCTCCTCTGGGTGGGAAGTCCCTTAGGGGAGAGGAAAATACAAAACTTTAAGACTACACAGCAAAAACAACACAGTGGAGAGGGACCTGATCACAAAAGGAGCCAGGGGCTTCTTATCTAACATCCTGAATTTTCAGCAGTTACCCAAAAAGGTACAGTTTGCTTTTCCTGGAGGCTGGAAAGTGTAACTAGGAGAAGGAATTCTCCAGAATATAGAACAGAGACTTACGTAGACCTTGCTCTAATGTTCTTTGCTGACATGGCCTTCTGCAATGGTTCTTCCCATATATCAATTATGAAGGAAGACAAAGAAGAGGCACATTGTTACCGGAGCAACCTTTATTTCTGAGAGCTGCAAGAGAAGATGGGCACAGGGCCGTGAGAAATAGGGCCCAGGCACTGCTGATAAAGAGCATACAAAGGCATCTCCAAGGGAAAATTATAATGACTACAACCCAAAAGGGATGAATATTCAGTGCACAAATATATTTGAACAATGCTCTGCCAGAGAGACTACAGTTTCTCTGATCAAAAGCTCTTCCCTAGGCTGGGTAAGCCTGTTTGGCAGGCATGAGAAATGATCTGCCAATGGCGCTGCAGATAATGTCTGACTGCGTTATGTTTCAGAAGAAGCTGAAATCATTGTTATTTCTAGAAGCTTTTTCTTATTTTAGATACTTTTCACATGGGGGATTGTTGGGGTTGGAGTTTTCTTGTACGTTACTGATATATTTATATATTTTGGAATCCATTTAGAACAGCTGGATTCTTATAAACAGAATTGTAAGGCACCTTTGGTTTCCTTACCAAAAGGAATGAACCAAAATTCTGGGAAGGCACAAAGAGAGTAGTGAAGCAGAGGTTTGGGTTTTTCTCCCCCGTATGGGAGAAGCAGATGGTGTGCTCAGAGCCTTTATAGACCCCCTGCCACCATCTCAGAGACTGGTTTTTCAGTGGGACTGGAGTTAACCTTTTAAGTGTCAGCATATCCTATGCCATCCCATTTTTATTTCTTTATGGGTTAGGTTTCTGGGGTCTCTCTATGTAGAGACTGGGACAAGAAAGAAGACAGTTGCCCTCTCTCAGTAGTGTTTTGTACATGTTTTTGGTAACTCTTTTAGTTGCCAGAGGAAGGCGCTCTTTCTACCCTTCCTGCTGCTTTCTGAGTTGCCCTGTTGAGTAAGGTTTTGCCTTTTTTTTTTTGTGTTACTGAGGCCCAGGGGCCCAGCTGTTGCTGGTTTGACGAGTGGTGCCTTTCCTTTAGAAAGGACTGGAAGAGAAGAAAAGGCGTCAACAAGGAAAATGGACTCCTATCCATTTCCAGGGAGAAGACGTTTGGGCTTGGTGTAACAGTTGTTGTATGGACTCGGGCAGAATCCTCAATGGAGAGAGAGAGGTGTGCTAAAGATGCCCATTAAGTGCCACAAAGTAGACAGTGAGGAAAAGTGAAGACGACAGAAGAGGCATTTCACTGATTATTGGTGCTAAAGTGCGATACATTTCTTTCCTAGTCCTATGGGAGGATGTGGAGAATGAAATATAAAGTGAGAAGTAGTAAAGAGGCAAATTACTCAAGGAATTTGCTGAAGTAACTGGAGAACTGGTGGCTGGACAAAGTATGGTCACAAATTTATGTTTCAGTTGTGAAGATTATTTGAACAATTTTCAGTTTGAATTGTTAAACACTATCAATTCCCTTTTACAACCTATCAGCAAAATTGAGCTAGCACCCACCCAGTCTCCTGCATGATTGTTGCTGCTGCTGTCTACGTTGGGAGATTGTCCATGCTGTTTACCAGACTTGGCGAGAAATGTACAGGGGGCTCTTGAACAAGAGCTTCCCACCACATGGGATCCAGGACTCTCAAAACGATTTTGTGTGGTGAGAACTGTGCAAGTAGGGGCCATCACTTATGATGCCGAGCTCCAAGTTCAAAATTAGGATTTTCCCACTTAAGAATATAAATATTTTATATAAATAAATAAGAATTCATTATAATTAGGGCTTCTACTTTTAGGTATTTATAAATTGTAGCTTTAGGTGTTTATTTTTCAGTTAGCAAGAGGTTCTTTGAGGATACCAAAAACCAGTATTTATTAGTGTTTTTGTGGTGCAGGTAGTATTGCTGGGTATCTTTTCCAGATGAATCAAATACATATATTTGTACAGCTAAGGCCTTGTGAGCACAGAAAAGGCACATAAACAAAGTGGAAGATACAAGGCAGAGCAAGGGAGGGATGAAAGATTATTAGGGGAAATGGAGCTTTTCTTGAGGTCAATATTTAAAGCCATTTATTAGATATCTCACAAATTATCCTTTTAAATGGCAAGTTTTTGTATTTCGAGCCACTTAGAATAGATTTTAGCGGGAGGGAGCGTGACGTCACGCTACGAGATGGCCGCCTGATTCCTGAGCTCCCACAGACTCCCCACTAAATCTGCCGCCATCCGCGTTCTACCTGACCATTCTGACCCATTTTAGATACGAGCGGGCGTAGCTCACTGGTGCGATGACTAGCAAGAAAAAAATTGCGGATCTCCAACGATTTTCCTACCAGAGGGAAGGCACTAAGGAGGTGAGCGATTCTCCGATGGATACAGCCGGAGACCAAGATGGCGGCGCCCCGAGTGCCGAACTCTCCGAGTCCGCTACCAGTATGCCGGCCGTCCCAGACGACTCTCTTTCTGATCACCCGTCCCGGGCTGAGTTTCGAGAATGGTTCGCCGGGATTCGGGCCGACATTAAGGCATATCGCCAGGAGCTTTTGAATCGCGTGGAGGAGGTGAAGGAAGACCTCACGGCCCTGGGACACCGCGTCGGCGATATCGACGTGCGAGTGGAGGGGCAGGCCGTACAAATTGCTGATAACAAAACCACCTGTGTCTCCTTGCGGGCCGAGAACGCTCAGCTGACCGCGAAATTAGCTGATTTAGAGAACAGAGCGCGCCGGAGCAATCTCCGCTTTCGGGGCTTCCGGGAGGCCCCCGGACCTGAGGACTGCCACGCGCTGGTTCGTGACTTTTGCATCTCTATGCTTCGGGAGGCCAACACTTTGGAGGAATTCGAACCCCCCGATGTCCAATTCGATCGGGCACACAGGGCCCTGCGTGCTCCTCAACCTAATCGCCCACGCGACATCATAGTGTGTTTCACCTCCTTCAAAGTTAAGGAGCAGATCGCGGAGGTGGCCCGGGAAAAAAATGAGTGGGTGTGGAACGATCAAACCATTGCTATCTTTCCCGATTTATCTCAAGCTACGTTACAAAGCAGGCACGCTTTTAAAGAACTGACCTCATTCCTCCGCACTAAGGCTGTGCGGTACCGGTGGCTACACCCTTTTGGCCTTTCATTTTCCCACGAGGGTGTTGCCCATAACTACGTGACACCAGAGGAGGCCTTGCCGAGTCTCGCTGCTATGGGCTATGTAGGCCTACAGCCACCCCGAAAGACCGTTGGCCCTCTCACTGCCCGAGTACCCTTACCAGCGTGGCAGCGAGTGGGGAAGAGAAGCAGCCGACTCCGGAGGCAACCGGGGGGGCCCCACTTCTGACCAGGGTCCGACCTGATTTCTTTATTTGCTCTGGTTAGAAGGTCTCATTACCTATATACGCCCTGAAGGTTATGATCCTGATGTATTTGGGTCAGAATGTATTTAAGCTTGTGTACTCTATGTACAGCGGATGAAAGGTTGCCTTTTGCTATCTGTTTATTTTGTTGGGGGGGGGAGGGGGAGGGCGCCATCTCTTGCTTCCGTGATATTACCTACTTCCCCTATTTGGAGCGGGAGATAGCCTGCTAGGAGGATATGGCAGGCGTTCTCTTAGGGGACTCTTGTAATGTATGGGTCCTTATGGGGATCATGCCTATTTATGTTGCTCTCATTGTGGATGTTGATGCGTTACTCCTCCATGCTGCATATTTTTTGCTAATGGTAGGGTCTCTTTTTTCTCGGATCTCCGCTGCTATCTTTGATTTTCTTTCCTAGCCGGTTGGACCGTCCTCAGATTCTGTAAGGACGCTCCTTTTTACCATAGTTGGTATTTTTTGCTCACTTGGGGCCGTTGGTTTCTTAGGGCCTGTCCCTCGAATGGCCTGTGATCCTTCCCATGGCTTGGCTTAAAGTTTTGTCCCTTAATGTTAAGGGACTCAACTCCCCTCAGAAGAGAGCCCTTTTTTATAGGGAGGCAGTCTCCTCGGGGCCGGATATACTTTTTGTGCAAGAAACGCACCTAACACGTAGATATGAGGTCCTAATGAAATCTCCTAAATTCTCAATTCAGTTTTTTTCGGCAGCAAACAAAAATGCTAAGTATGCAGGAGTGGGCATATTTTTTGCATCACATGTGGTATTTGAATGTACGAAGATTGTGGCGGACCCACAGGGTCGGTACTTGTTGTTGGGAATTAAGATGTTTAATCAGGAGTTCACGCTCCTCTCAGTGTATGCCCCGAATAGGGAACAGGCTGTGTTCTTTAGACATCTTCACCATATCCTCACCCAACATGCGCAGGGATCCCTTATTGTGGGAGGGGATTTTAATGTACCTTTGTCCCCGGCCCTGGACACTTCAAAGGGGATCACACACACACAGCCCGGGTACACACCAGGGCCCTCAAAGATCTCTTATCAGAGCATAACTTGGTTGATTCTTGGAGGGCCTCTTACCCGCACTCTCGCTCCTACTCTTTTTATTCTAAACCACATGATTCTTACACTCGCATTGATTATCTGATGGTAGATAAAAATTTGTTCCATCGGATTCGTAGCCCTGAGGTTGGGGTGGTGACCTGGTCCGACCATGCTCCCGTGTCCCTACAAATCTGTATTCCCGCAGGGGATCACGGCTCCAAATTTTGGTGGCTTAATGACTCTCTGCTTCAAGAGCCACAGTTTACACAGTCCACTACGCAGGTGATACGAGACTTCTTTCTTCTTAATGCTGGGTCAGTCCCCTCTCCGGTCACTGTGTGGGATTGCTTTAAATCATATATTAGGGGGCATTTTATCTCCCGCTCCTCTTATGTTAAAAAGAAGAAGGAGGAGATTTGCACTCATTTACGGGCCAGAATTGCGGATTTAACTGCTCAGCATAGTAAATCTGGCTCTCAACGTCTTCGGGCGCAACTTACTCAAACCAGGGAAGAGTTACATAGGCTTGAGCTTGACCACATCACCCATGCACTTAACCTCACCAGGCAACTCCACTTTGAGGGAGGCAACAGGGCAGGCAAGATCTTGGCCCACCAGTTGAAAAAACAATCATTTCAAAATCACATTCTTAAAATTAAGAATGACCAGGGGGAGGTCGAAACGTCTGCTTCTGCTATCACGCAGCAATTTCTGCGTTTTTATCAGCAGTTGTACTCGGCGGAACCTCACATTCAGACAGCAGATATTTGTCACTATCTCAGCGAGCTCTCTCTTCCCAGACTTCACGGGGACATGCACGACAGACTGAATGCGGAAATCACGACCCCTGAAATCCTTGAGGTCATTAAAACGCTCAAGACGGGTAAGGCCCCGGGACCCGATGGCCTCACAGCTACATTTTATAAAGCCTTTAGGCATGTTCTGGCACCACATCTACAAAGCCACTTTAACTACCTACGCAGTGGGGGACAGTTACACTCCGACTCCAACACTGCGGGCATCACTATCATAGCTAAGGCCGGCAGAGATCCCACCTTGTGTGCCTCCTATTGCCCGATTTCATTAATTAATTTGGATCTCAAAATTTTGGCAAAGATTTTGGCCGATAGGATTAATACTTTTATTACGCATCTTATCCACCCCGACCAGGCTGGCTTCATACCAGGCCGTATGGCCAGCGACAATGTTCGCAAAATTATCAACATTATATGGGGGGCTATACAAAGACGGGATAGTCACCATCTTCTCCTGGCCATAGATGCGGAGAAGACCTTTGACATGGTCCACTGGCCTTTTCTGTTTCAAACTTTACAGAAGATGGGGTTTGGGTCTTCTTTTCACAATTGGATCCAGGCCCTGTATCACAACCCCTTAGCGTGCATAAAAATCAATGGTAGATATACCACCCCCTTCCCGGTACAGAGGGGGACCAGACAGGGCTGCCCTTTGTCACCCTTGCTATTTGCCATTTTTCTCAAACCCTTAGCCATCTCTATTCGCCACAATGCAAGGGTGCAGGGATTTCCCGTACATACCTGCGAGCCTAAGTTGTCGCTCTTTGCCGACGACATTATCTTCACCGTTGGCAATCCTGTGGGATCTCTCCCGGAGCTCGAGTCGGAACTGGCCCGCTTTAGCGCCCTTTCGGGTTTTAAGATAAACTGGGATAAGTCCGAGATTTTGAACATTTCATGCCCCCCTGCTATCGTTAGCCAATTGCAAACCGCGCATGCATTCCGATGGGCATCCACCAAACTTAAATATCTTGGGGTGTATTTGAGTAATAATATATGTGATCTGTATCAGCTTAATTATGCTCCTCTACTTAAGCAAATGGACGCGGACTTGGAGAAGTGGGGCTCCCTACCACTCACGTGGCTCAGACGACTCGCTACCATCAAGATGAACTTGTTGCCCCGGTTTCTTTACCTCTTCCAGACACTGCCAATTCCACTTAGCAGAGTTACGCTACTTCAATGGCAACGGAAGCTGCTCCGATTCTTGTGGCGCCATCGCCCTCCTCGAGTGGCTCAAAATATTCTCTATCAGCCTAAATTGGCGGGAGGATTGGGACTTCCTAACCTGACATGGTATTACGTTGCTGGCCCAGCTCCGGCCCATCATTGACTGGCATTGCCCTGATGCCGTGAAACCATGGGTTGCTTTGGAACAGGCCTGGATTGCACCGGTACCCTTGGCCTCACTCCTTTGGCAACCTGCCCTCATGTGCAGACCTACTCTTCAGCTTACACCCTGCACCAGGCACACATACAACGTATGGAAGCAATGGGGACCCTGGCTGGTGGGGCGATATGATTATTTTTCACTTACCTACCTATTCCATAATGTTCAGTTTCCGGCTGGACTTCCCACGAAGGCCTACGAACTCTGGAAAGCTGGAGGTATCTCTTGCCTTTATCATGTCATGCAGCAGGGCCAATTGATACCCTTTTCCACCCTTCGTGAGCAGTTTCACCTACCAGCCACGGAATTTCTTCCCTACATGCAACTTCGCCATTTCTTATTATTTGCTCAATCTAGGGGACTTATGGCTCCCTCACGCTCTTTATTTGAGGGATACTGTGTTTCATCTAAAGCCATTGGAGGCCTTATTTCCAAAATTTATCAACAACTGTTACTACGTCCGTTTAACAAACATGCTCATATGAAGGCTTGGGAAGATGACCTAAAGCGGTCTCTCTCTGAGGAGGACTGGATTTCCATATTTTCTAAGGTGTCTCGTGGCAATGTGTCCACCCGGATTATAGAAGCCAATTATAAGATTCTATACCGCTGGCATTTAACGCCGTCTAGGCTGCACCACTGTTATCCGCAGGTGGATCGACACTGTTGGCGGAATTGCCACCAAGACGGGACATTCCTTCACATGTGGTGGACCTGTGTTTTTATTAGTCCTCTTTGGTCTTACGTCTCAAGGCTGCTGTCGGACTTGTTCCGGACTCCTTGCTTACTTACACTAGAGCAGGCGTTACTATTTGCCTCATGCGATTCTCTGCCTTTGCCTGCTCAAACCCTAGTGCAACAAGTGTGTACAGCGACTAAAATGGAGATCGTCTATCGTTGGAAGAGGCCTCAACCGCCTACGCCGGACGAGCTACTTAAACGCCTAGATGGTGTCTGCCTTCTCTATCGACTCACGGCGCTGAAGCATCAACGTCTTTCTAAATTCAACCGAATCTGGGAACCCTACATTTCATGGAGATCCTTAACATTCACGACTTTTTAATGCGATCTTATGTTCAGTTTTTCATTTATCCTCTAAATACCTACCATTCAACTACCCTGCGTACAATTCTTGCATTGCTACCGTTTGGAGTGATGCACTTCTGCTCACAGCTACTTGGACTTTAAATGGCATGATGGGGGGTGGGGGGAAGGGGATACTTATTCAAATGTTGCTGTTGTTACTCCACTATGTTGCTATTGTTTTGCTTTACCTTCAGTTTTAGATGACTGTTATGATGTTCTGGAGGTTGTACATGTTTCTTTTGTGTACCACAGCAATAAAAATTTCCAATTAAAAAAAAAAAAAAGAATAGATTTTAGCCAGATAAGTCATTAGCCGATTAAAATCTAACAAGATAAAAGAGAGAGGCATTCTGGGGTGTCACTAAGTTATCCAGCTAACAGCTGAATTTTAGTTCTGTCTGGCTAACTGGGATATGTATAAAGCTGCTGTAGTGCTCTAACATGTGATATATGCTATATCGGGCGGATTTTAAAAGCCCTGCTCTCGTAAATCTGCCCGGATTTACGCGAGCAGGGCCCTTGCGCGCCGGCGCGCCTATTTTGCATAGGCCTCCGGCGCACAGAGTCCCAGGATGCGCGTAAGTCCTGGGGTTTTTTGAAGGGGGCGTGTCGGGGAGGGCGGGCCCAAATGACGTGGCGTTTCGGGGGCGGGACGCGGCGTTTCGGGGGCAGGACTGGGGGTGTGGCGCCGGCCCGAGGGCGTGGTCGAGGCCTCCGGACCAGCCCCTGGGTCGGATGATGGCGTGCCAGCAGTCTGCTGGCGCGCGTAGATTTACGTCTGCTTCTAGCAGGCGTAAATCTAGGGACAAAGGTAAAGGGGGGGTTTAGATAGGGCCGAGGGGGTGGGTTAGGTAGGGGAAGGGAGGGGAAGGTGAGGGGAGGGCGAAAGAAAGTTCCCTCCGAGGCCGCTCTGATTTCGGAGCGGCCTCGGAGGGAATGGAGGCAGGCTGCGCGGCTCGGCGCGCGCAGGCTGCCCAAAATCGGCAGCCTTGCGCGCGCTGATCCAGGATTTTATAAGATACGCGCGGCTATGCGCATATCTTATAAAATCCAGCGTACTTTTGTTTGCGCCTGCTGCGCGAACAAAAGTACGCGATCGCGCTTTTTTAAAAAATCTACCCCTATATTTTGCAATAGAGCACTACTGTGGTGATATTGTGCAATATAGATAATATTTTGCATCTCCCCAACCAGAGTCCCTCCCCTATTTCAATTACCTTCTTTGCATAATGCAAATGCATGGAAAGAAGGTCATTAACAAGCAATTTGATGCAAATATTTTATTGTGGTCGACCAAGAAGGTGATCAGCCATGATAAAATACCTACACTTCTTTGAAAAGTGGTAAATGTGAGGTGGGAGGCCCAGGACCCTAATGCAAGTCCGGAGACTCCCGTCTCACATTTAAAGAGCTGGAAAAATAAAAATGGCAAGGTGCCCACCCTGACCCTCCTTCCTCAACTGCTGAACCTTTAAAATTAGTAGAGGGTCCCGCGTCGAGGCTGGGGTGCCCTCTCGCACTCAGCCTGGTCAGCACAATTTTTCAAAATGGTGCCAACCTGACCTTGCTGGACCTAAGCCAATGCTTCATTGCAGGGTGGAGAGACACTCAAATAACTGCACATGTGGAGCTTTTATTAAGCAGGCTATGCTGAGCACAGTAGGCCTGATGTCGAACACACAATGAAAAGTGGCCTATACATATTTATCCCTTGTCGAGCTGGGTGTCCCCTAAAAAGTCAGAGGCACCAACCATGAGCACAGCTACTAGCATTGAGATCGCAATGGATAACAGAAGATACTGAGAATAATTGCCATTGATGCTCTAGCAGCCCAGAGATGCGCTTGCTAAAGATTTAATCCAGCTATGTGACTGGGGCAAGGTCCGGGAATTGGACCTCAGCCACATGGCCTGGGTCTGATTTCCAAACCTTGCTCCAGTCATGTTTGAAAAATGGCGCTGAATGGAACAGATGCAAGGGGTCTCCTGGCCCTGAAGTGGGACCCTCTACTAATTTTAAAAATTTGATCGGTACAGGAGGGGATTGGGGTGGGCCACGTTGCTATTTTTCCTACTATTTAGGGGGAAAGTGGCCAGAGGAGGCTACTTATTACTATTTGGGGCGGGGAAGGAGGAGATGGGGAAGCTACTTATTACTTCTAGTATTTGAGAGGGCAGGACTGTTGACGCACAGCCACATTTAAACTTTTTTTTAAATTTGGGAGAGTGGGAGCCGCCTTGAGTGGTGACCTTGGGTTGAGAAGGGGGACAGCCCTGACCCCACTTCAACCTCCCTGTTTTGTTGCACAAATTTACAACTTTTTTTCTGGAAGCCCTTTAAGGCAATGGAGGTTCCTAGAGGTTGAAGCCACCATCCCATTAAAAGGCCAATAGGTACATTCTTTTGCCCCTTGAGACAAAAGTATGTGCCATAGAGCTAAAATGTTTTTTGGGTGAGGGGCCCCACTAATGCCACGACACTCCCCCACGATAGTGGGACCCCTCCCGTGATAAATCATAGCACTTAGTGGCTCTAGGCCTAAGTTAGCAGGAGAACTTTAGATCTGCTTCAGACCGGGTCTAAAGTTATCTGTCCTTGTATGGCCAGACAACTTACTACTTAACCGGATATCTTCCAAAGATATCTGTGTGAGGAAGTGCATTGGAAACTGCCTCAGACTACCTTAAGGGACCAGGCACAGCAATCTTGCCTGGTCCTCCTCAAGATCCAGACCCACAGGGAAGACTGAGTGAACAGTAGAGCCCTTTACTAGAGAATAAGAACTCAGGGCCTAGAAGGATTAAGCAGACCCTGGGGAGCAGACAGAGATCTACAATTTACCGAGGGGTTAAAGGAGCTCTTAGGGAAGATAAGGCCATTGCAGAAAGACTAAATGCATTCTTTGCTTCCGTGTTTACTAATGAGGATGTTGGGGAGATACCAGTTCCTGAGATGGTTTTCAGGGGTGATGAGTCAGACGAACTGAATGAAATCACTTTGAACCTGGAAGTTGTAGTAGGTCAGATTGACAAACTAAAGAGTAGCAAATCACCTGGACCGGATGGTATGCATCCTAGGGTACTGAAGGAACTAAAAAATGAAATTTCTGATCTATTAGTTAAAATTTGTAACCTATCATTAAAATCATCCATTGTACCTGAAGACTGGAGGGTGGCCAGTGTAACCCCAATATTTAAAAAAAGGCTCCAGTGATCCGGGTAACTATAGACCAGTGAGCCTGACTTCAGTGCCGGGAAAAATAGTGGAAACTATTCTCAAGATCAAAATCGTAGAGCATATAGAAAGACATGATTTAATGGAAAACTGTCAACACGGATTTACCCAAGGGAAGTCTTGCCTAACAAATCTGCTTCATTTTTTTGAAGGGGTTAATAAACATGTGGATAAAGGTGAACAGATGGATGTAGCGTATTTGGATTTTCAGAAGGCGTTTGACAAAGTCCTTCATGAGAGGCTTCTACGAAAACTAAAAAGTCATGGGATAGGAGGCGATGTCCTTTCGTGGATTACAAACTGGTTAAAAGACAGGAAACAGAGAGTTGGATTAAATGGTCAATTTTCTCAGTAGAAAAGGGTAAACAGTGGAGTACCTCAGGGAACTGTACTTGGACCGGTGCTTTTCAATATATATATCAATGATCTGGAAAGGAATACAACGAGTGAGGTTATCAAATTTGCGGATGATACAAAATTATTCAGAGTAGTTAAATCACAAGCAGACTGTGATACATTACAGGAGGACCTTGCAAGAACAAGATTGGGCATCGAAATGGCAGATGAAATTTAATGTGGACAAGTACAAGGTGTTGCATATAGGGAAAAATAACCCTTGCTGTAGTTACATAATGTTAGGTTCCATATTAGGAGCTACCACCCAGGAAAAAGATCTAGGCATCATAGTGGATAATACTTTAAAATAGTCAGCTCAGTGTGCTGCAGCAGTCAAAAAAGCAAACAGAATGTTAGGAATTATTAGGAAGGGAATGGTTAATAAAATGGAAAATGTCATAATGCCTCTATATCGCTCCATGGTGAGACTGCACCTTGAATGCTGTGTACAATTCTGGTCGCCGCATCTCAAAAAAAGATATAGTTGCGATGGAGAAGGTACAGAGAAGGGCAACCAAAATGATAAAGGGGATGGAACAGCTCCACTATGAGGAAAGGCTGAAGAGGTTAGGGCTGTTCAGCTTGGAGAAGAGATGGCTGAGGGGGGAAATGATAGAGGAAAGAGATCTAGGCATCATAGTGAATAATATATTGAAATAGTCTGTTCAGTGTGCTGTGGTGGTCAAAACAGCAAACAATGTTAGGAATTATTAGAAAGGAAATGGCAAATAAAAAAGTGGATATCAATGCCTGTGTCGCTTCATAATGAGACCGCACCTTGAATATTGTGTTCAATTCTGGTATGTACGCAAGTAAAAGCTGTAGTTAAGGTGATATTCTTTAAACTATGCATGCCATTGCCACTTAAAGCCATCCCTAACCACCAATGACTTCTATATAACGCTACTCTTTCTGATGATTTTGGACTACTGTACTTCCATCTATATTTGGGCTCCAGCAAATATATTAAAAGGCACTCCAGACTGTGCTGAACTTTGCTGCATATTGGTCCTTGGGAATATATTATTCCAATCCTGAAGTCACTTCTTTGGCTTTCTGTTTTGTGGAGGATTAAGAATTTGCATTTCCAATCTTGTTGCAAAACTTGCTGCAAACTGAATGCATTTTTATTTAGACAGGCATTACAAATAGATGGGTAATATCAGCTTTCAACTATATATATAGAAACATAGAAATGACGGCAGAAGAAGACCAGACGGCCCATCCAGTCTGCCCAGCAAGCTTTCGCACTTTTTTCTCTCACATACTTATATCTGTTTCTCTTG
Source organism: Rhinatrema bivittatum (assembly GCF_901001135.1). Classification (NCBI taxonomy): domain Eukaryota; kingdom Metazoa; phylum Chordata; class Amphibia; order Gymnophiona; family Rhinatrematidae; genus Rhinatrema; species Rhinatrema bivittatum. The sequence continues at coordinate 27,459,582 of NC_042632.1, read as the reverse complement.
GCTCTTAGTAACCTTTTTTTAAATTCTATTTCCCTTCCACCCCCACCATTAATGTCGAGAGCAGTGTTTGACCTGCATCTAAGTGAAATAGCTTAATTTAGTTAGGGGTATTAACCACCGCAATAAGCAAGCTACACCCATGCTTATCTGTTTATTCAGACTATGTATTTATTTATTTAAAAACTTTTATATACCGGTATTAGTATGCATACATCATACCGGTTTACAATGTAACTTTAAAGGTAGAAATTACAATGAACAGGGAGGGCGAACAAGGAGGAGTATACAAAGAGCAGGAGGTGGAGGAATTAAAGCAATAAATAAAAACTGCAACGGACTATTTACAGGAATATACAAGGCGTAGGCAAGATACTTGCAGAAGTCGGTGTACTTAATCAGGGTAGGCTTGTCGGAAGAGCCATGTTTTAAGTTTTTTTCTGAACTTGGCGTAACATGGCTCTAGCCTGAGAGTGGTAGGGAGGGTGTTCCATTGTTTAGGGCCTGCAATGGATAGTGCACGGTCCCTAGTAGAGGAGAGGTGGGCTTTTTTCAAAGGGGGAATGGAGAGGGTGCCTTTGTTGACAGTGCGAGTGGGTCGTTCAGTGCGTATAGGACGAAAGGGTTCATCCAACCAATTGGAATTGTGCGAGTGGATGGACTTGTGCACTATGGTTAGAATTTTGAAGAGAATTCGGGATGCGATGGGGAGCCAGTGGAGTTCTTTGAGTATTGGGGTAATGTGATCAGCTTTCCTTGAGTTGGTGATGACCCTGGCGATGGCATTCTGGAGCATTTGTAAGGGCTTGGTGGTGGAGGAGGGTAGGCCAAGGAAGAGGGCATTACAGTAGTCCAGCTTTGAGGAAAGGGTGGCTTGGACGACGGTGCGGAAGTCATGATAGTGGAGGAGGGGTCTGAGTTTCTTCAGGATGTGAAGCTTGAAGAAACCTTCTTTGAGGATGGAGTTGATCTGTTTTTTGAGATTGAGTTGTTGATCTATGATAACCCCAAGGTCTCTTACTGTGGGTTGGGGTGTTATGACGTTGAAAGCTGGATCGTTGGAGATCGGTGGTTTGGGAGGGAGGTGAGGAGAGATAAGGAGCAGCTCTGTTTTGGAGGAGTTTAGAGCGAGGTGGATGTTGGTGAGGAAGTCATTGATGTTGGCAAGACATGTGTTCCAGAAGGCAAGGGCATCTGAGAGAGAGTTGTGAATGGGAATGACGATTTGAACATCATCTGCATAGAGGTAGAATTTGAGGCCGAGGTCTGTGAGGAGCTGACATAGAGGTGTGAGATAAATGTTGAAAAGGGTGGAGGAGAGGGAGGAGCCTTGTGGGACACCTTGAGACAAGGGATAGAGTGTGGAGTTGGCGTTTCCTATCTTGACGGAGAACTTTCTGTTAGATAAGTAGGATTTAAAACCATAGTAGGGCTAGGCCTGAGATGCCTATTTCGGATAGCCAGTTGATGAGGAGGTTATGGTTGATGGTATCAAAGGCAGCTGAGATGTCGAGTAGGGCGAGGAGGTAACAGTTGCCTCGGTCCATGCCTATGAGTAAGTGGTCCGTGAGGGAGAGCAGGAGGGTTTCTGTATTGAGGTATTTACGGAAGCCGTATTGGGCTGGATGCAGAATGTTGTTGCTTTCTAGATATTCTGTAAGTTGGATGTTTACAATCTTTTCCATAATTTTGGATAGGAAGGGCAGGTTAGAGATAGGGCGGAAGTTAGCGGGGTCTTTAGGGTCTAGTGTTGGTTTTTTTAGGAGGGGCTTGACAATAGCTTGTTTAAGAGCATCTGGGACAGAGCCTGAAGAGAGGGAGGAGTTTATGATGTCTGCGATGGGTTTGGATATAGTGTTCGGGATGGAGAGGAGGGATTTTGTGGGAATGGTGTCTGAAGGGTGGGAAGCTGGTTTAAGTTTTCTGAGAATAGATTCCACTTCTTTAGCGGAAGTCAGGTCAAGGGTTTGGAGGGTGGGTGAAGTGGGGGAAGGTTGGAGGGAGGGGGAAGGGGAGGTGGATGGAGAAGGGTGTTGAAATCTGCGGAGGATGTTGGTGATTTTTGTGAGGAAATACTGGGCGATTTCTTCGCTCTTAGTGGAGGCATCATTCTCAGGGATAGTGGGCTGAGAGGATTTGGTGAGGTTGGCAACATAATTGAAAAGGGCTTTCGGGTTGTACATGTATTGGTGGATCTTAGCTGAAAAGTAGTCTCTTTTTGTTTTGAGGGTGGTTATTCTATATTGGTGAAGGGTAGTTTTGAAACTTGAGGCGAGTTGGGGTGAGGGGGCTTTACGCCAGTTTCTCTCACGCTGCCTGAGGGTATTCTTTAGGGATCTTAGTTCAGTCGTGTACCAGGGTTGATGATTTTTTGTGGGTTGGGTAATGTTACGTCTGGAGATGGGGCATAGTTTGTCGGCAATTTCAAGAGTCATGCTGAGCCAGGATTTGATGGCAGTCTCTGGACTGGAGCAGTCAAGGCTAGTGGATGTGTTGGAAATGGCAAGAGCCAGTTCATCTCCAGAGCAGGGTTTCCTGAAGGTGAAGGTGGTGTTGTTTGAGGGAGTGGGGGTAGTAGGGAAGTTAAGGGGGAGGAGGGCTTTTATGAGGAAGTGGTCTGACCAAGGTACAGGGGAGCAGGTGGGGGGGTGGGATGGTAGGAAGCAGTGGTTGATGAATATAAGGTCAAGGGAGTGACCAGCTTGGTGCGTGGGGGGAGGCAACAATTTGTCTAAGGCCTAGAGCTTGGAGTGCAGTAAGGAATGCCTCACAAGAAGGGGTAAGGGGGGTGGCATCGACATGGAGGTTGAAGTCTCCTAGTATGATGGAAGGGATTTCAATGTTTATGTTGGCAGATAAGAATTCAATTAAGGGGGAGGGGTCCCGTTCGATGGATCCAGGAGGGGCATAAATGAGACAGATTTGCAGTGAGGGGGCTTTGAAGAGGCCAATTTCTAGCTTGGAGGGTGATGTGGTGTGGGAGAGTTTGAGATTAAGGTGTTTCTTGAAGGCTAGGAGGATGCCACCTCCTCTTTTCTTGGGTCTTGGAATGGATAGGAATTCGTAGGATTGTGTAGGTAGCTGGTTCAGGAGGACAATGTCTGTTTCTTTGAGCCAGGTTTCCGTGATGGCACAGATGTCTGGCTTGGTGTCAGTGAGGAGGTCATTTAGGATGGGGGTTTTTTTGGAGAGTGATTGGGCGTTGAACAGAATGATGGAGAGGGTAGTGAGTCCAAGGAATTGGTTGAGGGGGGTAGTGAGGATAGGGAGGAGGGATTTGTAGGGGGGGGTGGGACGGGGGGGATGGGAATGGGGGAGTCTGTTGTGGGGGAGGTGGATGCGGTTGATGTGTTGTGTGGTCATAGTGGGTGGGTAGGCAAAGGAGGAGGGAGGGAGAGGGGGTAGGTAAAAAGGAAACTGAGAGGATATAGGGTAGTACAAGACGGGGATTAAGGTATCAAGGAGTTAAACTGAGAGAAGGGCACAAAGCTGATTAGGTAGGGTAAGAGGTGTAAATAGTGTACCATGCAGGTTATACAATGCAGGTCAGACAATGCAGGTTATACAGCTTAGATAACATGCACAAATAACAGAATAGAGCAATTTAAGGTGTTAGGGGGAGTAGTCCAGTGGCTGGGAGGCAGGCTCATGAGCACCTGTGAGAGGTGGGATAGGCACTTTGAGGAGGTGCCCACTCACTCGGAGGTCCTGGAGCTGGATGGGTCTTGGCTGAGAGGCTGGCAAGTGAGCGGCGATACTTCAGGGTCAAAAGGGACTGCTGGGTGAGAAGGAGGTCCGTGTAGTACTTTAGGGTCTTCCAGGGTCCTTCAGGGCAGTCCGAAGGGGCTGCCCGAAGGGGCGCTCAAAGGGGCAGGCCCCTTTGTCGCGCTCCTTCGGCGCGTGACGCTAGGCGCGTGACGCTTGACCAGGTTAGATTTTTATAGATGACTCTTTTTTGTGTCGCTCAAAAGTGATGTCATCAATATGGGTCTTAGCATCCAGCACAGAGAATTTAAAAGCGGAGTCGTTAGAAGCAGGGCAGTCTTCCAGCTGGGGGAGGGGTCAACAGCCACGAGGTGGAGGAGGAGGAGAGGGTCCAATGGAGGGCTGGGTGCAGGAAACAGCTCAATCCAAGCCCTGGATCCTGGCTTGCAGAGCAGAGAAAAGAAAGGCAAGTACCTGTACGGAGATTTAAAAGCACATTCGTTAGAAGCAGGGCAGTCTTCCAGCTGGGGGAGGGGTCAACAGCCACGAGGTGGAGGAGGAGGAGAGGGTCCAATGGAGGGCTGGGTGCAGGAAACAGCTCAATCCAAGCCCTGGATCCTGGCTTGCAGAGCAGAGAAAAGAAAGGCAAGTACCTGTACGGAGATTTAAAAGCACATTCGTTAGAAGCAGGGCAGTCTTCCAGCTGGGGGAGGGGTCAACAGCCACGAGGTGGAGGAGGAGGAGAGGGTCCAATGGAGGGCTGGGTGCAGGAAACAGCTCAATCCAAGCCCTGGATCCTGGCTTGCAGAGCAGAGAAAAGAAAGGCAAGTACCTGTACGGAGATTTAAAAGCACATTCGTTAGAAGCAGGGCAGTCTTCCAGCTGGGGGAGGGGTCAACAGCCACGAGGTGGAGGAGGAGGAGAGGGTCCAATGGAGGGCTGGGTCCTTGTTGATTGTTGCCTGAATATAGATCCACCTTTCTTCATTCCCCCCCTGCCGTTGAAGCAGAAAGCCATGCTGGCTATGCATTGAAAGTTAAGTATCAGTCTTGCTCCCCTGCCGTTGAAGCAGAGGATATATATATATATATATATATATATATAAAATCTATCATCTAGGATGCACCCACTCTATTATATTTTTTAATGTTAGTTATACTATGCTACATGTTGATTTCTTGTGAAAGATAAGGCAGGCTATAAATCTTTAAAAATATATAAACTATTGAAGACCCAAGTCTTGACAGAGAATGTAGATCTGAGACATTTCAGTTTGGGGTCAGCTGCTAGGCAGAGGCAAAACTATGGTAAAACTTAAGAACCTATCTAAAAAGATACAGATTTACGCAGTGATATCCCACGCCTCCAGATCCAATAGTAGTGGCCATGTCTAAGTGAAACACCTATGATTTCGGATGTAAGTAATAGTTGCTAGGTTTCTGGTATCTAGTTAAAAATAAATTTTAATATATCTTTTATTGTATCCACACATGTTCTAATTTGCCTCTGAAGAGAAGAATTGTACGTCGAAACACTGCCGGGGTCAGGCTTTTTCCAGGAGGCCTCGCTTTTGAAATACTATGACTGAAGAAGGCATACGAGACAATGACAAGTTTTTTTAGTTAAGAAACAATTTTCCAGGAACGATCTTTACCAACTAGCTGGAGAGTGGGGGCCTGGTTACTTCAGTTGCTGTTTTAGGTGGTCTGAAGGTTTGTTTTCAAGAAGAAGGTTAATGTAAAACACTTTTGTGCTTCGAGCATGTTTTTATTTGCAAGAACAAAACTAAATAACTGTTTCCTGATTATATTTACAGTAACTTAGCCAAAATTACTGGCTGCTTTGCACATTATATGATACCAGAAAATCTGCTAATTATGTACCAGCACCTTTTTGTATTAAGCAGAAAAGTTACTGAGAAAACTTTATCTGGGCAACGTTAGCTGAATATTTTCAGCAGAAGATACATTCCCACTAAATACTTGACTAAAGTTATCTGAATAACTTTACCTGGATAACTTGCTGATCGCAGGTTTTTTAAATATTGACCTCATAGAGTCTGCGTTTCATCCACTCAAAAACAATGATAAAATCACGGGACCAATCCAATGGAGACTAAAATCACTTCATGCCTTTAAACATTTTTTGCAATTTTCTGTTGCTAGAAATGTAATGCACCTTTTTGCTTGTGATTTTGGATGAGATGACATTAATGAGGCTTCATTTCATGACCTGGTCTTCCATGGCATAGCAAGAAAAACAGACTCCGATTCAGAGCTTTCCGAAGCTTGGTGGCCCCCATAGGGCACTTACTGCTGAGACCAGTGGACCAGATCACTTTTATGTGTACCTCCTGGGCAGACCACAAATGCTGGATGGCACTTAAGCGTAGGTCAGCATGTGCTGCCTGCTCCCGTGAAGGGTTTTTTTTTCCTGTCAGTTCTTGGCCCTACGGGCAAAAGAGAAGCAAATTATTCCTGTGAGAGCTACTTTGACGTATGCGTCTTGCCTAGCCATTGGCCTTCTGCAGTTGCTAAAAAAATGAGTGAGAGATGTCGTGCACTAAAAATGAGGGAAAGTAATCATCTGCAAAAGCAATCCAGCTTGTTAAGCATGGCATCCCTGGTGAGTCACATTTACCAGTCCATCCACAGCCTCATCATTTCTCCTTAATTCAGTGACAGCTGGTGCAAGCTTAGGCCAGAGGAGCTAACTAGTAAGAGACTTGTACAAATGCAGCAGTATGTCTGCATGTTGCCAACGGGCACGGGTGCTGCTGGATGCCAGCAATGATAACAGACACAAATGCTGAAGGCGTTTGTATCCATCCTCCAGAGCAATGGGAGAAGCTGGTCGAGTTAACAGCTTGCGCTGACAGCCAGATTCTCCCTTCCCTTATCATGAATGATCCATCAGCTATGAGAATTTCTAATGACAGACTCTGAGAAGAGGAGAACAGAAAAATAAAGCTTTGAGACATTTGTTAGACACTAAACCTTGTTAAAGTGCAACATCTGATACTTTAAGGCATAATCCTTCAGTGAACTAAACCTCATATTTCATTATTGAGAATAAATGCAACATATTAGTCTGCTCAAACATCTACACTTGCTGGTTGTGGTACTAGAGAGTAACATGGCGGTTACAGCTTGCTGGCTAGTGCTCCTGAATGAATGTATTACACATCCTTAAAAGGAAAGAAATCATTTTACTAAACCTCATTTTCAATTTCTATCTATAATTCTACCTCCAAGGCACCAACCAAGAGGCAGTGCCAACTGTACGGGATTCATATGGCTACTACTTCCCACTTTTATAGCACTGTGTGCTGTACACAGTGCTGTGCAAAAGCACATAAGAGACAGTCCCTGCGTTGTAGAGCTTACAATCTAAGCAAAACAGAAGGAAAAAGATCCTTTGGGAATTTTTTATTAAGAGACTGGTTGAAAACAAATGCTGCGAGTGAGTCAGGGGTTAAGATTCAAAAGCAGCCTGTTAGGCTGTTGCCAGAGGGGGCGACAGAGTTCTTCTGCTGTACTGCAATCCAAAGCCACAAGATGAAGACAACTTTAATATAAAGATGTTCTTTTCACTTTTAAGAGCATAACACACCACAGAACAGCACTATACAAGCATGGAAATCCATTTTGGTACAGCAACTACAGTTGCCACTGCAATATCTGTCAGCAGTAGATTAAAGAAAGCATTCAAGCAACTGTGTGTGCTCTAAAGCAGCTCTCCAGTGACCAACAACTCTTTCATGTTGACTATGTGTGACTGAACTCCAACTTTTAGGTTACATCAGCCACTGGCTGAATTTCCACTATTTTTTAGCCTTTTTGCACGTTGCAAATGAAATACGAGGGACTGACCTGCATTTGATTTCCAGCTCAGATCTTAACACTCCTTGGGTTGGCAACATCTTGTGGCCCACAAGTGCAGGTTTTGGGACGAAGCCCTGGCCCATGACCCCCCTCCTGAGGGCTGTCGCCATGACAACTGACCTGAAGTAGGCGAGGAGGGAATATAAAACAGGGGAAACAACCCCAGCCAGTTGCAAATGAAAGCTCATTAGCTGGAAATCCAAAAGACATGGGAGGGAACTGCTGGGTTAAAAGAAAAAGAAAATAGAAGAGGAAGCTCAGGCTGTACTTGTTCTGTAGCAGATGTCATCAATTAGGCAGCATCCCACAAAAAACGACCAAGTGATTAACCAAGTAGTATAATGGCGCCATCTTTAGAGAGCCCAGCTCCCTTTCACTCTCCGTAAATGCCTGCAAACCAAATGCTGATTTGTGCAAACCAATTCATTTAAATGAGTAAAGAGCAGATAATGAGCAGGAATTGTTGCACAGCCGCAAGCTGCTCACCCAAAGGACCGTTCCCCCCCCCCCCCCCACCAGAAGAAATTCTCAGCCAAGGGACCGGTAGGAGTGTGGACAGGGCACCAGGCATTTTAGGCAAGGTAAACTTTACGATAGTGAGAAAATAAATGACTGCTTTTGGTGACGGGAACGGGTGGGGGGGGGGGGGGAACTCTGAACTGAAAGCAAAGGAAAGTTAAGTGGATGTGGTTAAGGGCAATTACGCCATTTGCATGACGGGTGACTTGCTAGAATGGGGCACTTCTTAATATTCTAGCATTCCTCGTTACTGCCGACAGGTTTAATGATGCGCCTGAAGACACTGCACTCCCCCTAAAGGAGAACACTAGTGCTTTTCCTTCTACATCTATTTCTGCCTATATACCATCTTCCAATGATATTTAAATCTTGTTTTCATTTACATAAGAGTTATAGCTTCTTTAAGAAACTGGAGTAAAACCAGAAATGGCACAGCCTGTCCCTTTTCACATGGAACAATGTGGTTGCCTTTTCCTTTTTGAACCTCAGTTCTAGAATAGCCACCTGTTAGTTTGAAGTCGAGAGACCGCCCTTCTAGCATTTAGAAAGTGTTTTATTTGCCAGTGCCTTTACTCCTGGTGATAGATATGGAAGCCTGTGCTGCGGCAGTCAAAAAAGCAAGCAGAATATGAGGAATTATTAGGGAGGGAGTGAATAAAACAGAAAATGTCATAATGCCTCTGTATCACTCCATGGTGAGACCGCACCTTGAATACTGTGTACAATTCTGGTCGCCGCATCTCAAAAAAGATATAGTTGCGATGGAGAAGGTACAGAGAAGGGCAACCAAAATGATAAAGGGGATGGAACAGCTCCCCTGTGGGGAAAGACTAAAGAGGTTATGACTTTTCAGCTTGGAGAAGAGACGGCTGAGGGGGGATATGATAGAGATGTTTAAAATCATGAGAGGTCTAGAATGGGTAAATGTGAATCAGTTATTTACACTTTTGAATAATAGGTCTAGGGGGGCATTAGATGAAGTTAGCAAGTAGCACATTTAAAACTAATTGGAGAAAATTCTTTCACTCAATGCACAATTAAACTCTGGAATTTGTTGCCAGAGGATGTGGTTAGTGCAGTTAGTGTAGCTGGGTTTAAAAAAGGTTTGGATAAGTTCTTGCAGGAGAAGTCCATTAATGGCTATTAATTGAGTTGACTTAGGGAATAGCCACTGCTATTACTGGCATCAGTAGCATGGGATCTTCTTAGTGTTTGGGTACTTGCCAGGTACTTGTAGCCTGGATTGGCAACTGTTGGAAACAGGATGCTGGGCTTGATGGACCCTTGGTCTGACCCAGTATGGCAATTTCTTATGTTCTAATGAGGCTTTATTATTGTTGCATTTTTTGACATAGCAGAACTATTTTTATATGGTGTGGTTGGTATTGCCTTGTATTATACTTTACCTTGATGTTTTGGGTAATGATTGTAATCCACCTTGTACAATACTTTTGAGCAAGGTGGAAGAGAAATATTAATAAATTACAACAGCAAGTTCTGTTGGATACAGTATGCTTTAACAGGAGTTGAAAGCCTTTTTTTAAAAAGGTATAACCCTTCTATCTTAAATTTTCAGCTCATTTATCCCTTTATAATTCTGCACTTAATTAAGCTGGATGCCACCTCTCTCTCTTTTCCTTCCCTTCTGTCCTGATGCCCATCCCCACTACTTTCTCTCTTCTCCTCTTCCCTCCAAGCCAGATGCCACCATTCCCACTCTGTTTTTCCCTTATCTCCCACGTCAGAGTCCACCATTCACTCTTCTCTCTGCCTCACTCAAGCTGGAGCCCACAACCCTTTCTATTTATCTCTTCCCCCCACTCCAAAGTCAAACCCTACCACACTGTCTCTCCTTCTGTCCCCCAAGCCTCCAGGTTCACCTGTCTCTGAAGCCACCACTGTCACCTCTGGGCTATCACTGCTTCCTTTCTACTCATTTGGGCTGCCAGCCAATTTCCTACCCAGCCTGCGCAGATCAAAGCTGCTTTCCTCCTTCCCGTCTGTGTGGATGAAGACCACTTCATCTTTGTGGCTCAACAGACTGAAGCTGCTGCCTTCCAAAGCCAGTGCATGGGAGAAGAGACCTTTCCAAAGACCCCTAGATGTATGCAGATCCCTGGTTGAAAATGCCAGAGTTACAACACAATTGTTTGACTTTAGGAAAATCAAAGCAAAGCAAAAAAGGAAAAAAGACAGCATCTGGAGCCCAACAGGTGTTCACCATTAAACTTTAGTGTGGAATTTGCCTGAAACTTTTTAATATTAATACAGCAAAACAAGGCTACACCCACTGTTTCGCTGCAGTGTTTTAGGTGCAAAATTGTGTCCTGAGGATAAGCAAATTATTCAGAGATTGTGATCTCTCTCTCATCTGAGCAGATGAGCTATGTGCTCTGCAAAGCTCATATACAACATTGTCTGTGCTTACTTCTTGTGGTGGCCCAATGAGGTTTGTTTCACGCAGGGAAAGAAAATCCCAGGCATTTAGCTTCTTATGCTTTACAAGATTTAAGACGCAATAACTTTGTAAATCCAATGAACACAAGTTGGGTTTTGTACTATATTTCAAATATATTGCCAAAGGAGATCTGAAACTGCAATAAATAGTCTTTCCACACAAATTACCAGAATTCAGAGACACGGAAACACACAGTGCTGTTTAGTGCTAGTCACAAAGCATCATCTTCAAACCTTCAATGCAGCTGTGTAACGGGGAAGCCTTTGGGACGTAGCTGCTAGAACTGTTCGCACTGCCTAATCAGGCTGCTCAGCTGTGTGTCTCCCTACCTGTGCTGGTTCTTTAAGATAATTAGATTAGCACCCAAGAGATAATTTGGTAAAAGGGCTGCTGATATTAAGTCAAGCACAGTTAGTAACAAAAGTGCATTTCCCTATCTATAAAGATGCAAATTTCCTAAAAATCATCTTTTTCTCATTGGTTTCCAAAGGCACTGGATTACACTTCCAAGGAGAGGCAACTAAATTACAACCCTAGCATGTCTGCATTGGGCTTCCAAGAAAGCATTTGGGTAGTCTCCATGAAGTGACCATGGTTAAAGCCCACGCTTCTATGAACATGGGAAGGCTGGATGTTTTGGACAATGACTTCATTATAGAACATATGGTTGTGGATGCCCTTCCAGAGGAAGTGAAGACAAAAACATTGAAAAAGATTTCAAAGGGGCATGGGATAAACACTGTGGATCCCTAAAGGCTACAGGATGGAAATGTAGAAAAGAGCGCATGGGGGTAACTTGCTGGTGTGGCAATTACTCCCCTTAATTAATAAGCCTTCATACTGTTGATGCAATTCTATCATTGCTCTCTGCTTCAATGGCAAGGGGAAAAGAGGAAAAGGAGAATTAGCTTCACGCAGCAACCAACAAGGACACTGAATGTGTCCTTGTTGGTTGCTGCCTGTGAATGTGCCTTAGCATTATTTATTCTGTGCACACCGATGACATTCAGTTTTTTGTTCAGAAATCATCATCCTAGTCAGAAACTTTTAAACTGGTATCACTGCCAATGCAGGCCATAACAACCTGGCAAGTACCCAAAAACTAAGTCTATTCCATGTTACCATTGCTAATGGCAGTGGCTATTCTCTAAGCGAACTTAATAGCAGGTAATGGACTTTTCCTCCAAGAACTTATCCAATCCTTTTTTAAACACAGCTATACTAACTGCACTAACCACATCCTCTGGCAACAAATTCCAGACTTTAATTGTGCGTTGAGTAAAAAAGAACTTTCTCCAATTAGTTTAAAATGTACCACAAGCTAACTTCATGGAGTGCTTTTCCTAGAAGCCTCTCATGAGGAACTTTGTCAAACGCCTTCTGAAAATCCAAGTACAAATTTGGATGCCCAATTTTCCAGTCTCACAAGGTCTTCCTGCAATTTATCACAATCTGCTTGTGATTTAACTACTCTGAACAATTTTGTGTCATCTGCAAATTTGATTATCTCACTCGTCGTATTTCTTTCCAGATCATTTATAAATAAATTGAAAAGTAAGGGTCCCAATACAGATCCCTAAGGCACTCCACTGTCCACTTCCTTCCACTGAGAAAATTGTCCATTTAATCCTACTCTCTGTTTCCTGTCTTTTAGCCAGTTTGCAATCCACGAAAGGATATCACCACCTATCCCATGACTTTTTACTTTTCCTAGGAACCTCTCATGAGGAACTTTGTCAAACGCTTTCTGAAAATCCAAGTACACTACATCTACCGGTTCACCTTTATCTACATGTTTATTAACTCCTTCAAAAAAGTGAAGCAGATTTGTGAGGCAAGACTTGCCCTGGGTAAAGCCATGCTGACTTTGTTCCATTAAACCAGGTCTTTCTATATGTTCTGTGATTTTGATGTTTAGAACACTTTCCACTATTTTTCCTGGCACTGAATATCAAAAAGACTGAAACTGCTGTTCTTGACAAAATTTCCTATGCATGATGTCCCCAATACTTTTCAATTTCAGAGCCTCATTCCTATCAGTCGACAGAACTTGGGAGTGATCGACAGCAACCTCTCACTTATTCCGCAGATTAAACCTGTAGTAAAATCTTGCCCCCCCCCCCCCCAACTATGGATGGTTAGGGGATTGCCCCCTGCTTCATTGTTTCTGTTGTACAGGACTATTGTAATGCACTTTACAGTGGGCTACCACTAAGTATATTGCAGCCTTTGCAACTGGTACAGAACGCTGCAGCACGTGTATGAACAGGTACTCCGATTCGGGAACATATTTCACCAGTTCTATCTGCACTGCACTAGCTACCAATAAGTTACAGAAGTAAATTTAAAGTAGCATCACTAATTCATAGGATTATTTACAGTGATTCTGATTGTTGGAAGAAATCAGTACTATAGGCTTCCATGCCACCTCGATCACTAAGGCCAGAGAACAAATGCAGGCTGAAAGTTTCATCTATAAAAATTGCATGCCTTGATATTACAAGAGATAGCACATTCTCTGTTGCTGGAGCTCTGTTCTGGAGCTCTTTGCCAGATCAGATTAGAACTATGGAATGCTACATCTCCTTTAAAATGGCTTTAAAATCATTTCTGTTTAATCAGGCATTCAACCAAGGCACGCGCACACAATTTTCAAGCCTGAGCTGCTTTAGAATATCAGGTTGATATCTCAGTACTGCCCATTGTGTATGCTTTGAGGTTGTTTCCTCTGTCATTTTGATAATATAAATTTATGCATGTTTTTGTTTTGTAACCTGCCTCAAATTATTGTTATTGTGACAAAGTGGATTAAATTAAAAATCAAAAATACTTTCAATAGAAAGTGTAATAGAAAAAAAAAATTGAAGATAATGTACTTCATTTCATAAGTTTTTTTTTACTGCTATATGAGTCACAATTAGGTATTTGGTAGACAAAGGATGAAAAATGATGTAAATACATTTGAAAAAATTTAAAAGTTGTTACTTATCACAGCATATGTAGCTCATAATGCAATGTCCATCAATTGAAATCTAGCCTGTATTCCAATGCTGCAAAGTTGTGGTCATAACGGAGAGTCAGGCACTCCAGGAATCCCTTCCTTACTGGAAGTAGCATCCTGATCATTTTTTGTGAAAAGTTGGTAGTGCCACTAGGGAAACAGGGTGAGCAGAGGAAATGATAGGGAAGAAACGACACAAGCAGGCAAATCCAGGGAAAAAGCTTGAACATGGAGAGGCTGACTCAAAGTCCGCAGATTAATGGAGCAAAAAAGGGACTCACTCAGAGAGAGGCAGGACAAGGGCATCCATGGGCGAAGTAGGATGAAACAGGTTGCACCACATCTTAAAAACGAGATAAGAGAATCGAACAGGCTAGTGCTCACCAGTTTTTGTTTTATATCAAAGTAGCTGAAAAACATTGTAAACATTCCAGTGATTTTATAGAAAGATAACCAATAGATATGGTTTATTATCCCTCCCTGTCACTTTCAGGTGATTCTCATCCATAATATTCATGACTAAGTTTTGAAGCTGTTTTGGCACTCAGGCTAAACTAATCAGATATAACCTTAAACACAGGGGGTATATATACTGTGGTTATGGGAACAAATGTAAAGTTTAGACATTTCTGTGCAATAGAGCCACTGATTATCTGTATTTAACTGTAATCCACATTGAATACATTTACTTGGAATAAATTGTTTTAAGAAAATTTCCAAGTGTCCTATAGAGTTGGCAGTTGAAACAAATTCTAGGCCACAAGAAAGGGTAAAATAAGGTGGTAAAAAATAATAAATGGTTGAGTTAATATAAATTCTCTCAGGGTTAATGGGTTTGTTTGGCGCACACCATGACAAGAATGAACCTCATTTCTAAGCCAGGGTATGTTGGATACAATCTCAGTCTCTCAATTTTGTACTACAGCTTGCCTCATTACTCCCATTGTGTGAAAGAGTTTTTCCTTCTGTAGTTCTTGAAATGCAACATGTACAGGGCCCTTGGTGTGTTTGGAAGTTGGGACCATTTCTTTATCTGTCACATTTTCTTGGTCTATGATCGCATTGTTTAGAGAAATTCTTCCTCTTCATGTTATGCACTTAGGGGCCAATATTCATCCTGGAGCAGCTACTTAAGTTACCTAGATACACCTATCTGGCTAACTTAACCAGGATATCTAATGGATATGTATATCTGGCTAACTTTAGACCAACCCTACGGCGTGGCAAGAGTTAGCCGGAAAGGTTAACCAGCTAACTGAATATCAAAGTTAGAAGCATCCCAGGAATGCTTCTAACTTAGCCGGCTTTTCAGATCTGTCTAAATGGCTTTTGAATATCGGCCTCATAGTTACTTAGAACTGACACTTCTGTTAGCAAAACTATTCTTGTGGGTTTTTTCCTTTACCACAAAGTCTGGTTTGGTTGGAATGGAAACATGAACCACAGAAGGACCCAAGGAAAGGTCAGTTCAAATCTCACAAGTAATGCATAAAGGGCCGGATTTTCATGGATTTACGCGTGTAGAGTGGCGTACGCGCACCAGGCCTATTTTCAAAAGGTCCAGCGACGCGCGTAAAGCTCCGGGGCGCGTCCCGGGGCTTTAGTAAAGGGGCGGTCCGGGGTCAGAGGCCTCTGACACAGCGGCCATTTGCTGTGTGCTGGGGATCGTGCACCGGCAGTTGGCCGGCTGAAGTAAATTTTAAAACAGAAGGAAAAAAAGAAAAAGGTAGGGGGGAAAGGGCGGGGGAGGTAGGGGAAGGGAAGGTGGTGTGGGGGGTAGGGATATTCCCTCCGAGGGAACGGGGAAAGGCACCCCCTTGCATGCGCCGACCTCCGATTTTATAACATGCACGCGCATGTTATAAAATCGGGTGTACATGTCCGTGCTCTGGATAGCGCACGCACATGTACGCCCGCATGTACCTCTGAAAATCTACCCCAAAATGAGTAAAATTCTAATCTCAAAAAAAACATTCACTCAAGTGGTATCAGAGATATAGAATGCTAAACATCAAATCTAATGTCTTATGCCATGCAATGGGCTGTAGACGACAATCATCAACACTGTTAATCAAATCATTTACCCCTCGAGAATACAAACATATCAAGTAATAAATCAAACAAACATACTTATCTCAATGTACACAAGAAGGACCCTTCCAGGGTTCACTTTGCACAAGGCAATTTATTATCCAAAAGTGTGGAATATTATGAAAAGCTTTTTTTTATAGTCAATCTATGGTATACGGAGGGTTCAACTTTTCTTACAGCTGGCCACATTAGCTTTATTCACCAACTGCTCTTTGTTTTCATGTGCTCCTCTTTTGTTGCCCTTCTGTTCTGTAGCCATGATGTTATTTAATACCTAGGAGATCGTATATTCTCTCTGCATCTACGGCAGGGAACAGCTTCTAGATTGTAGATAGGCACATTCCTGATCAATAATTTGGGGAATGCTGTTTGGGGCTCCCCTTAGAAGGTGACATGTTCTTTCTATTATTAACCATTAAGAACATAAGAACATGCCATATTGGGTCAGACCAAGGGTCCATCAAGCCCAGCATCCTGCTTCCAACAGTGGCCAATCCAGGCCATAAGAACCTGGCAAGTACCCAAAAACTAAGTCTATCCCATGTTACCATTGTGGTGTTAGTTCTGTCTGTCAACTGATCAATTGATTTTTGCAGCTTCCCAGATCTTGGTGGAGAAATGTTAACTGAGCCAAAAACTGGCCACTCTATCAGGGCCAAGGATTTTCCAATTTGAAGCTCTCTAATCTGGTTTCCAGCTTTTTTGTTTCTACTTAAGGCTGTGCCATAGTTTTGCTGTTTGCTTTTTCCATCTTTTATGTATGTTGGATAGCCATTCTACTCCTCTGTTGTGTTCAATGAGATCCTCATATAAATTTCGGAATTTTGCTTGTTAGGATTTTAACTGCACTAATGTTCTCCCCTCAGTTCCCTCTAGAATTGTGGGTTCTGTCTAAATTTTGTTAGTTTGCTATTCCTCATTTCTGTTTTCTTCATATCACCACAGCTTATGAACTTGTGATGTTATTTTCAATTTGTTATTGAGGTATATGAATTTAAGTAGCATGTTTCTTGATGTTTTGGATTTTTCTCATTTTCAGGCTGATGCTATATCGTGTGCTGAGCCTAGCCTAGCTTTTGGGCAGGCATTTTGGACGTGCTAGGCTAACACCCGATGCAATAAGGGAATTAGCGTGCCCAAAACTTGTGTCCAAACCAGCATGAGGCTAATAGCGCTCATCACATGTAAATGCATGTAGATCAGGCTATTAGCTATTACCCCGGATGCAAAAAATCACCGTGCACCCAATGCGCATGTTTTAAGACGGAAAACTCCTACCCACAAAGCCACAAAAAAGCCCAAAATAGTGCTTTTCTGTGGTTCCTTCTACTAAGTAGGAGGAACCATAAGAAGCAGCATGAAAAAAAAAGTTTGCTGGCGATCAGGTTAGGGAATCGAACACACATTAAATTGAGCATCTGTTTTCCTAACCAGGGCACGACCACTTCTCTTGGGTGTCTGATGCCATGGATGCGCAATTTATCCCTAGCACTTCTTTTTTAGTGTGACCCCCTCATTTAAATAATGCATCGCATGCCCAAGAGAGATGGCTGGGCGCTCATGCCTGCGATTGGAGCGCAGGCGCTCAATTATGAGCGCCCATTTTATGCGAGCTGATATTGCATCGGCCTGTTTGTATGTCCTTGATCTTTTGAGGTGTTTGTCTATATGTGACACCCCTGCACACAGTGATTTAAGTATTCCTCTATACATTTTTTCTAAAAAGCAGCCTTTTCTTCTGGTCTCACGCCCATGTTAGTAAGATGCTGTAAGTCATGATTTTGTTGTGCAATATTTTGTTGTACAATATTGTATCCAATTTATTTCTGTGATAACAGCAGATGTCCCTTTATCCAGATTATGGCCTTGCTGTTCATACTTATCATGCTTTTTACTTTGGTTTTCAGGGTTATCTTAGGTATTTTTTCCCTCTACTGGACCCCAGCATACATCCTTTTGCACGTTGGCCAGGAGCTCAACTGCCAGCTCCTCTATCCCCTTTGTCTCTCTCCTGCCTTCACTCTGCTTCTTGGTTCATCTTACATTGCTTTCATCCTCATATGTTGCACCTTTCTCATGCACTGTTTTACCCATTACCTCCTCCAGTTGCTCTGGCTGTACTGGTATTTCTCTTCTGGTGCTCCTTCATCTTGCTTCTGGTGCTTCTTGACTCGTTCAGCATTTTCCTTTTGGTCCTTCTCTCGAAATTTCGTCTTTTGCTCTCTTATTCTCTTATTCTCACACAGGCTTTCAGGGATCCCTCCAAGACTTCTTCCTTCCTTGAAGACCTGGGCCCCCAGCAGTCGTCCTAGGATAAGAACCCTTCTTGGCACCTCTCTATTGAGAAAGGGCCTACTCCTGGCCCTTTCCCTTTGGAGGGAAGTACCCAACAGCAGTACCACTGTGTAAAGAGGACGCACCCTTCAGAACGCTGGCCGCAGACTGATCCTCTGACTCCCCCTGCACTCTCTGGGCACAAGAGTTTTATTAAGTCCAACCCATCTCCCACTGGGTAGTGTCAAACACACCTACTCTCTTCTGACATCACTCACAGGAGCAAGGTCTGTTGAGATCACTTAACTGTCCAGGATTCAGGGGCAGCTACTCTAGTAAGTGGCAAACTTGGGGATCCCCCTTATGCAACAATCAAATGAGAACTTTTAGAAAGTTATACGCTTATCAACAGCCAAATTCCATGGTGCTCGACTCCCAGCAAGCTTCTAACCTCCTGCTGGGAGTTTATGACTCCTACTGTGTAGCAATTTGAGCCACTCCAGTCTTAACTAACAGCTTGTTTCATGTGCTATTTGTCTAGTCAAAGCCTAGAGGATACATAATTTTAGTACAGCTGAAGCACTGAACTGATTGAAGACTATTTGCACAGTTGATTTGCTAAGTTGACATTCAGCTTCATCAAAGTTTTGCTGATCCCACATTGAGAAAGAATGCAGTCACCTAAAAAAGAGCGTTTCTGGGACTGAATAAAAATCGTTTGCAACTATTAGAAATAAATACCGGTTATCAGCACTTCCAGAAATTTCCATGCATAATGCTTTTCCATCCCAGATGCTACAAGACTTAGCTTAGCAAGAAGCTGTTGAGAGTTACAAATATTAACTTTTTGTAATAATAGCACTGGGCTTTTGTTCTGATTAAAATCTCATAACTTGACATGCTCTCAAAATGACATTTGGCAACTGAAAGAGATTACAGTCAGCTGTGTAAATCAGGCTTTTCACTCTTCTTTCCCGAATCAGTTTGCATACTGAATATTATGGGAGCTCCATTTCCTTACCTTGCATTCAAAATATTTCCCTTTTAAAAACCAAGGCTTTTCACCAGCTGTACTTTTCTTTCAACTTCTTGCTTCTGTAGAGGTGCTACCTAACCTCCTCCATTCCCCTACCTTTCTGCATGTCTATTCAGAAGACAAATAATTAAGGGTGTGCATTTGTTTTGAAACACAGAAAATGCAACACAACAACCTGTTTTGTTTCGTATCATTTCAAAAAACGAAATGAAACAAAAAAAACCCAATGAAATCCAGTTTGTTTCAAAGATAGCAGGGACCTACGCGAGCCTAGGCTCCCATCACTGGTGCAAAAAACTCAGCATTGCTAAATTTTGAAAGTGACCCCTACTAGGCCTTCCCCTACACTGCTGCCCCCCCCCACACACACACACACATTCCCCAGATGTTTCTCAACTTTGTAGTGGGGGTTTCCAGAGTCCAAAAGGAGCAGGAGGGATCCCCAGTAACTCCTGCCCTGCCAGATCCTAATTTAAAAATGGGAATGTCGACGCTGTTGGTTGATGCTCTTTTGTTGCATGGCCATGCAACAAAATGGCAAAAGATTCAGGGCCAGCTGCAGCACTTTTCAAATTGGCACTGGAGATCATTCCTGCTTCACTTGGACTTCCAAAGCAGAAACAAAAGGCATTTTGGGAGGGCATAGGAGAATGCCTGGGGATAGGGGAATTTACATTTTTAAGTTTCGGAAGCACTGAACTTTGTTTCACTGGAAGGGGGGAGGATGGGAATTAAGCCCCTTAGTTTCCTATTTTTGTGGTCTCCCCCCCCCCCACACTCTTTCCTGTTCCTTTTGATGTTTGTTTCATTTCAAATAAACAAATCCAACAGAAATAAACATTAAATGAAATGAAAAAAAACTCTGGGGGGAAAATAAAATGAAAATATGAAAAATTTTGTGAGTGCACATCCCTACAAATAAGCACATATGTAAACCGATGTAAATTCTAACAACGTTCACAGTACCTGATTTAAAGAGACTACGCAAGCAACATAGACAGGGAGAGCTGAAACTGCTGTGGAGAGGAGAAGGCAGCAGTGAGATTCACTGTGGCCTTTTTTATGTTACAGAACTTGCAGCAGGGAAGGAAGAGCAGTGGGAGAGACCCAGGAGCACGCGACACACCTGCCGGTGCTTTGCGACACACCGGTTGAGAAGCGCTGCTCTATGATACGTTGTCTATCAACCCAAAGTTATGCAAACCCTTTGCCTTAATAAAGGCAAAAAAAAAAAAAAAAAGACGTTCTCCAGCTCAGAAAGTGGTAAAATCCTGTACAATCCACTGGGTGGCTTCTGTCTGTAGAAGACACGCAGAGAAGAGTGGTGGTGCGAGTATCTCTATAGGGGAAGAGAAGAGAAAAATCTGTTCCAAGTTAGAAAGAGGGATCTTTCCCTAGAGAGGAGCAGGAGTTCTGACCCACTGGATCAAAGCGAGAGAGAGAGCAAGAGAGAGAGAGGCGCTGCAGACGTTGTTTGGGTAATTACCAGGTTCTTGTGGCCTGGTTTTGGCCTCTGTTGGAAACAGGATGCTGGGCTTGATGGACCCTTGGTCTGACCCAGCATGGCAATTTCTTATGTTCTTATGTAGATAATGGAGTTGCAAACCTATAAAGTCTTCTGTGAGCTGAGGCCAGATAAATCCATCTCATAAAAAATGAAGGAGAAGAGAATAGTTTATTTTATCATTAGCATGTCTGAGGCATTCAGATGCTGTCTTGTTGGCCTTTTGACTGATCTCAACAAGTTCCTTGATTTCAATGAGTAAACTCAACGTAGAAAAGTCCCATCATCTGGAACCCAGTTTTAATACTTTGGAAAACCTTAGGAGGTAATTTCAAAGGCTACATGCATAAAAGGTATCCTACTATTGTAGCAATTTTCAAAAAACCATTTTCGCACTTAAAGGTGAATTTTCAAAGGATTACTCACGTAAAGAAGGCCATGTATGCATTTATGTGGCCTGAGCATGTGCAATATGTATTTTAAAAAGGGGCCATATACATGTGTAATGCACATATGCGAGTAAAAGTTTACGCTCAAGAAAAGGAGTTTGTGGGAGCATGGCAAGGCAGGGTTAAGCATGTATGCACCTAATGAGATATTTTTAAAAAGATTTACACGTGAACGTCATACAACTTATGTGGGTTAATTTATTACTGCTTATTTACACACATAAGTACAAACTTTCATTTTCAGTTTGGACTTGGCATTTGACAGGTTGGTTTCTCCAGGTGGGTGGACACAGCAGGCTAGTGGGTGCAAAAAAGTGTATCTGCAACTCTGCAACTAATTGGGATCTACTGGAGCCAAACTGGGACACACCTGGGTCATACAGAGGAATCCCGGGGATAGACTAGGTCATACAGGGAGGGTGTGAGAAGTATATCTGGGATAGACTGAGTGCTACTCGGTGCTAACTAGGACATACTGATTTAAAACAGAATTACTGGAACAGATTGGGGGGAACTGGTATATACAGGGCTAATAAGGGGAGTGGGAGTGTGGGTTACTGGGACATATTGGGGGGGGGAAGGGTGAGTCAGTGGTGGAGAGTCCATATTCAATATGATTTTAATGGCCCTATGGATACTCAGATCTAAATGGCTGAAGAGGGAGAGAGAACAAAGGAGGAGGAGGAGCTGGTACTACTTACTGAGAATATACAGGACTAGGACTCATTTTTTGGATCTGTGCAAGAAGTCAGTCATGCACAGGTTCAACCATACTGTACCTATTCCAGCAGTTACAGCGGGGCATGCAACCTACCACCTAAAGGGGTCACATCTTGCCAGTACACATCAAGGTCACTACTGCCCTAGAATTTTTCACCACTAGCACCTTCCAGATACTTCTAGGGGAATCAGCCAGTCTGAAACCTCCATGTAGATAAATCAATTCCTGGCTGCATTGCTCAGGAAAACAAAACACTATATATCCTTTCCTCAGAGAGAACAACATCATCAAATAATGACTGACTAACTTCTATCAAACAACATGTTTTCCTTCTGTCTTGAGTACTAGCGATTGCATTCATGTCCATACAGGGGCACCAGGGGGAGACAAGCAACTGCAAGGGCTTCCACTCCCTCAATACGCAGGTGGTTTGCAATGCCAAATCATCATCCTGGGCGTTGTGCCCAGATTTCCAGGATCCACTCATGATGGCTACATCCTTTTGAAGTCAGGAATTCATGACTCTGTTAGAATCCAGCTGCTTTCCTACACTTCTCGGTGGCAGACGCTCACTGTGTGGCAGGGAGTCGCCATTGGACGCTCTGACATGTGTGTGATACTAGGACCCGAAGAAGAGATGCTTAGGATCTGTGTGCTCATTGGTGCATATGATTCAGCACACGTTGACAGGGGAATTGGGTACTTACCCAGATGATGTCATCACATGCTCGACTACTTGGCCTACCTAGACTTGGATT